>NC_138776.1:113568611-114191614 GCF_965119305.1 Pelophylax lessonae
CCCAGGACCTCCACATCCAGCATCTTCACCTTCAAGATCGTTTGAGACCAGCCACCCGGACAGCTGCTGCAACAATCGGTTTGCATAACCAAAGAATTTCTGCACAAACTCTCAGAAACTGTCTCAGGGCAGCTAATCTGCATGCTCGTCATCCTCATTGGGGTCTCGACCTGACTGCAGTTCGTCGTCGTAAGCGACTTGAGTGGGCAAATGCTCACATTCGATGACGTCTGGAACTTTGGAGAGGTGTTCTCTTCACGGATGAATCCCGGTTTTCACTGTACAGGGCAGATGGCAGACAGTGTGTATGGCATGGTGTTTGTGAGCGGTTTGCTGATGTCAACATTGTGGATCGAATGGCCCATGGTGGCGGTGCGGTTATGATATGGACAACGAACACAGGTGCATTTTATTGATGGCATTTTGAATGCACAAAGATACCGTGACGAGATCCTGAAGCCCAGTGTTGTGCCATTCATCTACGACCATCACCTCATGTTGCAGCATGATAATGCACAACCCCATATTGCAAGGATCTGTGCACAATGCCTGGAAGCTGAAAACATCCCAGTTCTTGCAAGTTCAGCAAACTCACCGAACATGTCATCCATTGAGCATGTTTGGGATGCTCTGGATCTGCGTATATGACAGCATGTTCCAGGTCCTGCCAATATCCAGCAACTTTGCACAGCCATTGAAGAAGAGTGGACCAACATTCCATTGGCCACAATCAACAACCTGATCAAGTCTTTGCATAGGAAATGTGTTGCACTGCATGAGGAAAATGGTGGTCACACCAGATACTGACTGGTTTTCGGACCCCCCCCCCCCCCCAATACAGTAAAAAATTACATTTTAGAGTGGCCTTTACTGTGACCAGCATTAGGCACACCTGTGCAATATTTATGCTGTCTAATCAGCATCTTGATATGCGGTGAGGTGGCTGGATTATCTTGGTAAAGGAGAAGTGCTCACTAACACAGATTTAGCCAGATTGTGAACAATATTTGAGAGAAATAGGCCTTTTGTGTACATGGAAAAAGTCTTAGATCTTTGAGTTCAGCTCATGAAAAAAAGTGTTGAGTTTCTAATTGTTAACAGGTGCACTAAATGGGCAACAGTAACACGACCTCCAAAATAGGAATGGTTTTACAGGTAGAGTCCACAGGCATTTTTTTCCCTACTCTTTTCTGTTTTTCACTAGTTTTGCATTTGGCTAGGGTCAGTGTCCCTACTGGTAGCATGAGGTGATACCTGGAACCTATAGAGGTTGCACAGGCAGTCCAACTCCTCCATTAATACGTGCCATTGCCAAAAGGTATGCCGTGTCACTCAGTCTCAAGAGCATGGAGGAGATTCCAGGAGAAAGGCAGTTACTCTGGGAGAGCTGGACAGGGCCGTAGAAGATCCTTAACCCTCATCAGGACTGATATTTGCTCTTTTGTTTAAGGATGAACAGGATGAGCACTGCTAGAGCCCTTCAAAATGACATCCAACAAGCCACTGGTGTGAATTTCTCTGACCAAACAATCGGAAACCGACTTCATGAGGGTGGCCTGAGGGCCTGACATCCTCTAGTGGGCCCTGTGCTATCAGCCCAGCAAAATGGAGCTCCATTGGCACTTGCAATTAAACACCAGAATTGGTGTCCTGTGCTTTTCACAGGTGAGAGCAGGTTTACCCTGTGACAGACGTTAAAGGGTTTGGAGAAACCATGGATGTTATGCTGCCTGTAACATCATTCAGCATGACCAGTTTGGTGGTGGGTCAGTGATGGTCTGGCGAGGCATATCCATGGAGGAATGCACAAACCTCTACAGACTAGACAATAGCACCCTGCCATTAGGTAAAGGGCGAAAACCTTGGACCGATTGTCAGACCCTACGCTGGTGCAGTGGGTCCTGGGTTCATCTTGGTGCCGACAATGCCCGGCCTCATGTGGCGAGAGTATTCAGCCAGTTTCTAAAGAATGATCGAATTGATATCATTGAATGGCACTCACACTTGCCTTACCTAAATCCAATTGGGACATTGTTTTGGTCAATCCGACGCCGCCAGGTTGCATCTCAGTCGGTTCAGGAGCTCCGTGAGAGTGGGAGGAAATACCCAAGGACCCCACCCGTCGTTTCAATAGGAGCATGCCCCAACGTTTTCAGGCATGCATACAAGCACGTGGGGGCCATACAAACTGCTGAGTACGAATTTGAGTGGCTGCAATGAAATTTCAGTAAAATGGACTAGCCTGTTGCATAATTTTTTCACTTTGATTTTCGAGGTGTCTTTAAATTCAGCCCTCTGTAGGCTTATAATTTTAATTTCCATCAAACGATGTGGCATCCTTTAGTTCCTAACACATTACCCAGTCCCTATCCGTATAGATATCCAGCATGATATTTTTCCCCATTAAGATCTGATGTATTTTCAAAGTGTTCCTTTAATTTATTTGAGCTGTGTATGTATTTGTGTATGTATGTGTGTGTGTGTGTATATGTACTGTATATATTGTACATTGTAGCAAAGTGTCATTTCTTCAGTGCTCACATGAAAAGATATAATAAAATATTTACAAAAATGTAAAGTAGTGAGTGTAGAGCTTGTATAACAGTGTAAACTTGCTGTCTCCTCAAAATAAGTCAATACACAGACATTAATGTCTAAACCGCTGGCAACAAAAGTGAGTACACCCCTAAGTGAAAATGTCCAAATTGGGCCCAATTAGTCGTTTTCCCTCCCCGGTGTCATGTGACTCATTAGTGTTACAAGGTCTCAGGTGTGAATGAGGCGCAGGTATGTTAATATGGTCATTGCTGGAAGGGCTCCCTCCCTTTTTATGGCCACACAGGCACTTACCATGCCCACCTATGCCAGTTGGCAGTCTCCTGCAGCATGCCCGCATCACTGCATCTCCTGTACCACGCCCGCAGCACTACATCTCCCGTACCATGCCTGAAGCCCTGAATCTCCTGCAACATGCTTGCGGCCCCTGCAACATGCCCGCAACCCCTGCATCTCCTGCACCATGCCCGCAGCCCCTGCATCGTCTGCACCATGCCCGCAGCCCCTGCACCATGCCTGCAGCCCCTGCATCTCCTGCACCATGCCCGCAGCCCCTGCATCTCCTGCACCATGCCCGCAGCCTCTGAAACTCCTACACCATGCCCACAGCCTCTGCATCTCCTGTACCATGCCCACAGCCTCTGCATCTTCTGCACCATGCTCGCAGCCTCTGCATCTCCTGCACATGCCCGCAGGCTCTGCATCTCCTGCCTCATACCCACAGCCTCTGCATCTCCTGTACCATGTCCGCAGCCTCTGCATCTCCTGAACCATATCCGCAACCTCTGCATCTCCTGTACCATGCCCGCAGCCCCTGCATCTCCTGTACCATGCCCGCAGCCTCTGCATCTCCTGTACCATGCCCACTGCCTGTACCTCTCCTGTATCATGTCAGCAGCCTCTGCCTCTCCTGTACCATGCCTGCATCCTCTGCCTCTCCTGTACCATGCCCGCAGCCTCTTCCTCTTCTGTACCATGCCCGCAGCCCCTGCATCTCCGGTACCATGCCCGCAGCCTCTGCATCTTCTGCCCCATGCCCGCAGCCTCTGCATCTCCAGCCCCATTCCTGCAGCCTCTGCATCTCCTGCACCATGCCCGCAACCTATGCATCTCCTGCACCATGCCCGCAACCTCTGCATCTCCTGTACCATGCGCGCAGCCCCTGAATTTCCTGTACCATACCCGCAGCCCCTGCATTTCCTGTACCATGTCTGCAGCCTCTGCATTTCCTGTACCATGTCTGCAGCCCCTGCATTTCCTCCTGTACCATGTCCGCAGCCCCTGCATTTCCTGTACCATGCCTGCAGCCCCTGCATTTCCTGTACCATGTCCGCAGCCCCTGCATTTCCTGTACCATGTCTGCAGCCCTTGCATTTCCTGTACCATGTCCGCAGTCCCTGCATTTCCTGTACCATGTCCGCAGCCCCTGCATTTCCTCCTGTACCATGCCCGCAGCCTATGCATCTCCTTTACCATGTCCAGAGCCATCTCCTATACCATGCTCGCACAGCCTCTGCATCTCCTGTATCATGCCCGCACAGCCTCTGCATCTCCTGTATCATGCCCGCACAGCCTCTGCATCTCCTGTACAATGCCGCAGCCTCTGAAATGTCATCCTGTACCATGCCCGCAGCCTCTGACATCTCCTGTACAATGCCTGTTGGTGATTTGGTCAATCCCACCTCTTAATAGTCCCTGGCTATAGTCAAGTCTAATCGGTTCTGTGTAAGGGCGGAGCCTCCAGAAGAGTCCTTTGCCACTGGAATAAACACAAGTAGTCTGTGTGCAGGTCAAAGGAATTCTCGTCTGTTTAATACATATCCAGAGATCTTATACAAAGAATACAGGATGCACTGTAAAAGGGGGGTGTCTAGGGTAGGTTATGTGTGCAAATAAATGGTTAAACATGAAAGTTAAGCAATACTGATTTCAAGTTCTAAAAGAGGAACTAGGGGTACAATGTCTACAGGAAGCGCATGTGTATATTTAGAAAGTATGTTAAATGTACAATATGTGTGATATTATCTGTCTGAAACTGAGTTAGAACTATCTTAGACAAAGTGTGTATTCAAAATGGATGCAGTAATAGAACAGACTTTAAGAACATACAAAATGGAAGAACATATGTCAATGTCACGCCTCTTCAATGCCCACACAGCCTATGACTACATCCTGTACCACGTACGCACTTTTAACCGGAATTTGCTCATATGCCCTATATGCTTTTATATCTGTCTTATCTATAATACACTCTTCAAATGTGCAGTCTCACGAGTGAGTTGCAGTGACTTCTACTCAGGACATCAATTCAGATATTTATGCTTGTATTATTTCTGTGATCGTAAGTGCTTTGTATGAGGGAGAAGGGAATGTTTTATCCAATAAATCTTATTTTAGATATCGCACCCCTATCAGTACCCCTTTCTTTTTCCACGTTTATTGTATGGGGGTTCCTGCCACCAGTATAGGTATTACTTTGGTAACACCCTAAAAAAGAGTACATGTTTTCAAAGCAGGGGATCAAGGGTTTGCGCTGGTGGTGTATGATGATATGGAGTCTGATACCTGAACGTTATGGTTATTGATTCCAGGCACATTATATTGTGTTTTCTGGTGAGTGTTCATTACCTAGAGTCCATTTAGACTAGCGCAACTTGTCAGGCGACTTGTCAGCCTGACAAGTCGTGCTCGGTCGCGGGCCATTGATTAGCACAGGACCCGTTCTAATAGGAGCGACACAAGTCGCTCCGACTTAGAAAAAGGGTCCTGTACTACTTTGGGGCGACCTGGGAGCGACTTGCATAGACTTCCATTATGTGAAGTCCCTGCAAGTCGTGCCGAAGTTGCGGTGCACGCCGTGCACCGCGACTTTACAGGTCGCCCCTCGAAGTCGGATCGCGCCAGTCTGAATGGGCTGTAAGAGTGAATCACGAGAGTTGTGGTAAAGGCGCATGTCATGAAACTTTTTTGTGAACACACCGGTGAAGGAACGAACATTTAAGATATAAAATCATTGGACTATTAATAATCTAACATAAGTCTGTTTGTGATAATAAGGACTTTATTTGCACTGCTAATGTTTTCTTTCCAATTACCATCTTAGATTGTTTATTGGTAGAGTAACATACAGTATGTGGTTTTCATTATTTATTTTATTAATAGCAGCAGCTACGCAAAATCGCATATTTTGAGAGGGAATTATTTAGGATTTCTCTGTTTTGTGTGCTGGGTGAGTGATTGGTTGTGTTATCACATATTAATCACTCTAATTTTAGGGTGTAGATAAACGTTTGGCTCTGGGCACCATCAAGGGCCAGATTTCTACCTTGGCAATTTCATTCCAATGGCTGTTGGCTGCAAATTCTTTGGTTCATACTTTCGTTCAAGGGGCTCACCAAGGGGGTCCCACTTCGCTTGTACCTCCATGGGACCTCAATTTGGTACTGTTGGTTCTTCAAAAAACGCCTTTTGAAAATATTTGTGAACTTCCTCTGCTTACTCTGTCACAGAAGGTAGCCTTTTTGGTAGCTATTACTTCTGCATGCAGGGTGTCGGAACTTGCTGCGTTGTCCTGTCTGTCACCTTACTTGGTGGTTCACAAGGACAAAGTGGTGCTAAGTCCCTGTCAGTCGTTCCTTCCTAAGGTCGTCTCAAGTTTTCACTTGAATGAAGATATTGTGTTACTTTCCTTGTGCTTTAAGCCGACACATCCTAAAGAAATTGCTTTGCATTCCCTGGATGTGGTTCTGGCAATCGTGGTGTACCTGGCGACAATTGAGTCAATTCGGAAATCAGATTCTTTGTCCTTATGGATGGGTCTCGTAAGGGGCAGGCCGTGTTTGCTGCGACCATTTCCAGATGGATCAGGAAGACGGTGGTGCAGGCCTATTCCATTAAGGGTCAGGCTCCTCTTTTCCCTGTTAAGGCGCATTCTACAAGGGCGCTTAGTGCCTCCTGGGCCTTCCGTCATCAGGCATCAGTGGCTTAGGTGTACAAGGTGGCCACATGGTCATCTGTGCATACATTCACCAAGTTTTACAAGGTGGATGTACTCGCATCTGCGGATACTGCGTTCGGCCGCAAAGTTTACCTGGTTGGCTAAGTTTAGCCCTTTTTGGGAATTATGTTCATTGCTGTGTTTTTTTCCCACCCCTCATGTTGACACTGCTTTGGGACGTCCCAAGGGTCAAAGAAGATATGGAGCTATGGCTGTCAATAAAAGAAATAGAGAACTGGATTTTTGTCTTACCGTAAAATCACTTTCTCTGATGTTCATTGACAGACACAGCACCCACCCCTCCGTTGAGTTGGGTTATGTATGGTGCCGTAAGCAGAACTCTTTCAATAAGGAATGAATAATTAAAATAACCCATACATTAGCTTTAAATATATAAAATTATGACACTACAGACTTGCATTGGTACAAACGGCCACGGCCTTTATTAAATATTTTTAAAATACTATGTGGGATTTAAACAAAGGTATAGCTTGGCCCTAAAGCCCAAACTAACCACCACTGAAAAATAAACAAATAATACATATATATACTGTAGGCTAGCCAAAAAGCACAGCCTATACCACAAAATAAAATTAAACATCCCACAACCACTAAGCCGTGACAAAAAGAGAAAAACAGGGCGGGCGGGAGGGACAAAAAGTCCTGAAGCTATTGTCTGTTGCTCCCGCTGCTGAATGAATTTTAACCGTTAGATTTCCTCTTTATATAGGGGAGTCCAAACGGCTCAAGGTGAAAATTCTGTCACTTTTGGACCAACCAACAACAGGTAATAAAAAAGTAACCAGTAATATTACATTGTCATTGTCCAATCAATAATAGAGTTAAATGACCAATCATATATTCTGTCTTATCAACCAATAGACTGTCTTTAATAACATGTAATTAAATCTTTTTTTTTTTTTTTTTTATACCAACTGTCATGCTACGTCCCCACAAATGAATGACAGGTACATTTTATGACCTGTCCTTCATCTTTTTGGTGCCGTAAGCAGAACTCTTTCAATAAGGAATGAATAATTAAAATAACCCATACATTAGCTTTAAATATATAAAATTATGACACTACAGACTTGCATTGGTACAAACGGCCACGGCCTTTATTAAATATTTTTAAAATACTATGTGGGATTTAAACAAAGGTATAGCTTGGCCCTAAAGCCCAAACTAACCACCACTGAAAAATAAACAAATAATACATATATATACTGTAGGCTAGCCAAAAAGCACAGCCTATACCACAAAATAAAATTAAACATCCCACACGCCAAACCCATTAAGGGGATGGCACCACCACAAGGCCTAAGGCCAACTCAATGCAAGATTGTAGGCCTACATTAAAAATATCATTCGCCACATCTGAAAAATGAACCAAATCACTTCTATAAAAACCGCCTAATACCCCCTCCAGGTCAGAGTGTCTATAAGACAGTCCACCTACAGAGGGCATAAATTTAGCCACGGATCGATTTACACGTTTGCGATTTCTCTCCAAAAACAATTTACCCTCAGAGAACCAAAGCAAACGCGAAACCATCTCTGAAAACACCAACCTACAGGAAGGAAAAATAGAATTAAAATACACGAAATCAGACCTGACTTGCAAAATAATATCAATATTCTTGCGATTCCCCAAATCATTACCACCTTCATGTAGAATAATAATATCAGGAACGGGCCACTTCATGCAAAGAGCAGAAAACATAGAACGCATATCAGTCCATAGAAGACCACGAACACCACACCAATATATTTTCACTGATGTAGAAGGAAATCCTAGATTACTGCCATAAGTCCTTAAAACAGCTCTTCTGTGGGCCCAAAAAATATAGGAATGCCCGATAATCCATACAATTTTAGCACTACCTGCAATTTCAAAATGAAAGGTTAGGTCTAACATAAGATCTGAAAGCATTTGATCTCCACCTGCCAATATTTTGAATAGAGCCACTGGAAAAACCTGCAACAGAAGCAGAAGTGGCAGCCCCAATTCTAAACGAATGAGACGTGATTGGCAAATGGTCCAAATGCAAGTTAGCCAAACATTTTTTAAGAATAGCACTAAATTGAAAGACAGTAACAGGAAGACCATTTTGGTGAATGAAAAATTGACCAAAAAACAGAGGCCTAACTTTCAAATACTGTTCCACCAGCAACACAACACAAATGGTAGTATCAACCTGATTATTCAAGGAAATCAAAAAACCTTGTCCAGATTGGTCAGTTTTACATTGCCTCAAGCAAATCCTCAAGGACCCGTCAACCAAAGATACATCTTGAAACAGCAAACCATTACATGCTGTAGAAGACGAAGCAAATAACTCGGATACTCTAAAGGCTCCAAAATAACAGACACAAAAAGCAGTCTGAAACAATAAAGATTCAAAATTTGAAAAACAAACTGAAGATGTAGCACCACAAAGACTTTTCAAAATGGACAATGATATGGCAAACCTCTTATCAGAAACAACATGAGCCTTACGATAACCACGCAAAACAACTTTCACAGAAAAATAACTAGCACATGATGGATAACCACTCAAACGTGCAAAAAATGAAATTCCAGCCAAAGTTTTATTTACATAAGCAAAAGAAAAATTTTTACTACATAAGTCATTCAAAAACAACATAACAGACCCCTCATCCACAGGAAGTACAGCCCTCCCTCTCGATAACCAGAAAGAGGACCATAACCCCCACGAGGACAGATAAGACGACCAAGTAGAAGGAGCCAATGAATTCCGAATAGCCGATGCAACGTCAGTCAAACAAGGGTCCACAAGTGGCTGGGGCAAGACAGGCCAATTGGAGCAGCCTGGGGCGCCAACATCCGAAACCTGTGGAACTGCAGGCGGGATAAAGAATCAGCTATATCATTCGAAAAACCTGGGATATACTTCGCTTTTAACCAAACATTCAATCGAAGACACTGCAAAACTAAGAAACGTAATAGAGAAATGACAGGTAAGGAACGAGAGGACAAACAGTTGACAGCAAATACAACTCCTTGGTTGTCAGAATGTAAAATAATCCTCTTATTCCTAAATTGCTGTCCCCACAATTCCAATGCAACAAGCACAGGAAACAACTCCAAAAGCACTATACTAGAAGTCAAACCCCTACTAATCCAATCAGGATGCCAAGAAGCAGCAGACCAATTGCCATCCCAATAAGCCCCAAAACCGTGTGCTGCAGAGGCATCTGTGAATAAATTAAGAGCAGAAGCAGAACAAAAATCATCCTGCCAAACAGAAGATCCATTAAAGTCATCCAAAAACCTTAACCACATCCGCAAATCCTCAGATATAGCAGAAGAAATTCTCACAAAATGAAAAGGGGATGAAAAACCAGAAATGGCTCTATACAAACGTTTACAGAAAACCCTGCCCATAGGCAGCACACAACAGGCAAAATTTAAAAGTCCCAGAAGAGACTGAATAGTCCTCAACTGGACTTTTTTCTTACACAAAATGAATTGCAACAAAAATTTTATCTTTGAGATCTTGGCAGCTGGGAGGCGAAATTCCATCAATACAGTGTCTATTTCAATACCCAAAAATTCAAGCCTGGTGGTAGGGAATACAGTCTTCTCATTAGCCAAGGGGATCCCAAACTCATAACAAATAATTTTGAATTCAGTAAAGATTCTCAGACAATCCAGAGAATCAGCACCCCCAATGAACAAGAAATCATCAAGGTAATGTAAAACATTACCAGAAGACGCCCTACTGGATACTACCCATTCAATAAAACAAGAAAAGAGCTCAAAATAAGAGCAGGACAGCGAACACCCCATAGGCAAACATTTGTCGTAGAAAAACTGATCACAAAAAAAAATTCCTAAGGAGTTGAACGCAGAAGGGTTTATAGGCAAGAGTCTAAACGCAGACTTCACATCAGACTTGGCTAACAAAGCAGAGGCCCCAACACCCCTAATCTTCTTCAATGCATCTTCAAATGTGGAATAGGATACAGAACAAAGAGAAGGGTCAATGTCATCATTAAGAGACAGCCCGTCAGGGTAGGACAAGTGATGGATAAGGCGAAACTCGCCGACCTCCTTCTTTGGGATAAGCCCCAATGGGGAAATGCGGAAATCTGGAAAAGGGGGAGAAGAAAAAGGGCCAGCCATCCTACCAGCATCAATTTCTTTAAAAAGTTTTTCACGAACCAACTCTGGGAATTCACGTACAGAAGGTAAATTTTCAACGACAAAACATCCAGAACCAGAATATGGGGGCAAATAAAAACCAAATCTAAAACCCTCATACAAAATCAAAGCTTTGTCACTGTCTGGGTACTCCATGAGCCAGGGAAGCATTTTTTCCCAGCTCACCGGAGTTGCCGCTCTTTTGAAAAAGCTGATCCTTAGCTGAAGGGACAGAAGGCGGATTATTCTTTTTAAAACAACGAGAAATAGGGTGATTATTTGCACAATGTGAACACTCGTGTCTAAATCTGCAATTAGAACGGGAACACATGCCTTCATTAAAAGCAAAGCACACTCCCTTTCTTAATTGCCCAAAGTTGGAAGAAAGGGCAGATGATCTTGAAGGGGCAGATGATCTTTGTGGCAATAACAAATTAATCCACAACCCCACATCCTTTACTCCCCACTTTAAGGAATGATGAATAGAAAGCTTCTGTCTAAAGGATTCATCATAACTGTACCAACCAAATCCTTGAAAATGTTTGTAAGCCTCCAGGACAATGTCGAGATGTTGAAAAAGACCTGAACATAATTCAGGACGCCTTTCACCTAAAACACTCGCAAAAATACAATAACCCTGCAACCAATTATTAAAAGACTTTGGAATATTCCTAAGTCTATCCTCACACTGCTTCTCACCATCCTTACCTGCAGTTCTGTAATGAGGTAATAAAGTCAAAAGATCAACAAATTCCCCCCTCCAAATCCGTTCTTTAACCGAAGAAGGTAAATTAAATCCTAAAGGTGAAATTTCACAAGGCATACTCTCCTTCATGCAAACAGTAGGTACCAAAGGAGAAGAAACAGGAACAGAGGGGGTAGATACATCATGCAAAGCAGGGCGATCTGTAGGAAGCAACGCCTCAGACCAAACTTCGGTCAGAGGGTCCGCAACAGATGGCCCCTGGACAGGCACATTAGAAACAATAACCTTGTCAACAGGCATAGTAGAACCCACAGCAACAGGAGAAGACATTTGAGAACAAAATTCAGTCAACATGGCAAAGAAATTCCTGAGCATATGAGACTGACCTTCAGGTACTGCGTCATTAACGACCACAGTACCAGTAGAACACCCAGGCAGGATCCCTGAAGCAGAGCAGTCAGACGAGGAAACTGGAACGACAGGAACCGGGATGGTAGGCCGAGCCGCTGACACTTCCGGACCGACAACCTGGAAAGAAGGAGTGATATTAGCAAAGGGGGCCGACTGAGAATTGGTACTACATGTACCTCGAACGGGCCTTCCCTTTTTCCCGGAATTCCTGCAGGAAGCGGCGACATCATCTCCAAAACGACCCGGTCGCTTCACCGAGCGGAGCGGGCGTCCATCTTGCCTCTTTGCGACCGTCGCCCGGAAATGACGATCCGGAACTGCGTCATCGGGGTCAAAGACCTGACGATCCGGAAATGCGTCACTGGGGTCACGGTCCCGACAGGCAGGAATTGCATCACTGGGGTCACGGGCAGCCTTTCTGACTGGACGACCTCGGCCAACATGACCCGCGTCAGCAGGGAGCGCCACAGACACAGTAGAAACGTCATCAGTAACAGCCGAAGAAGATCGGCAAGGCTCCACCGGCTCCGGGATCGAAGAAAAGGACAGACAACGCCGCATCCATTCGACACCATCAGCTTCCCCGGCCCGGTTCAAGATCTGCTGGAGAAGGGATTCCATAGCAGGTCAGTAACAACAACAAAAAGTCCTGAAGCTATTGTCTGTTGCTCCCGCTGCTGAATGAATTTTAACCGTTAGATTTCCTCTTTATATAGGGGAGTCCAAACGGCTCAAGGTGAAAATTCTGTCACTTTTGGACCAACCAACAACAGGTAATAAAAAAGTAACCAGTAATATTACATTGTCATTGTCCAATCAATAATAGAGTTAAATGACCAATCATATATTCTGTCTTATCAACCAATAGACTGTCTTTAATAACATGTAATTAAATCTTTTTTTTTTTTTTTTTTATACCAACTGTCATGCTACGTCCCCACAAATGAATGACAGGTACATTTTATGACCTGTCCTTCATCTTTTTTCTTCTGACACTGCTTGTTACAAACTGAAGTCCTATAGCAGGAAGTGGGAAGTATACCCCTTAGGACTGCTCTAGGGGCATAGTCAAGTTTTGTTTCCACCTAGTCCTACTCCTATGGAGAGCAGCATAACCCAAGGGTCAAAAAAGATATGGAGCTGTGTCTGTCAATGAACAGAGAAAAGGATTTTACGATAAGACAAAAATCCAGTTATCCCACTAATAAGCACTTTTCTGTGTTCACCAATACTTTTTTGCACTGGATTTTACTTTCACCATTTTTATTTTCTTCATCAGTTGTGTTTATATAATAATTGAAACTATATATATTATATAGATTTTTTTTATATGTAAATTTATTTGATTTTAGTTTATTTATTGATCACTTTTGGTGTTGTGTGATTTAGCACCACTCTATTTTTACTAACTATATGTATATGATGGTGCAGTGACATCATAGGAGTGGGCCGCTTTTTCTACACACTATAATATTCATTCTGTAATTCACACACTGAGAAGCGCACAAGTCTTTTTGCATATTTATTTTTATCCCTAATGCTACTACTGTCCCTACGCTGTCAAAGCGAAAAATGCACGCCAAGCCTGGGAGCCAGACTCTGCCTGACCCAAGATGGCTGTTCCAGTCACATGGAGAATCTAATTGGATTGCATACCCAGTTGCCCAGAAAACCGTTCCTTCTGACTTCCTCTCCGAATGCAATGCCACTGTGGAACAGTGCCACCTGCAGGGAAGAAAGCAGACTGCACCTGCCTACCTGCTGCAACTCCCTAACTTTACATAGGCTATCCCCTCTTCAGTACATCATGAATGCTACTGCCATACTACTCCACCTTACCAATCAATGTCTGCTACCCCTATCTGCCAATCCCTCTGTTTTTTGCTCACCCAACAATTACATATACGAATACGAACCACGACCTACAAAGTCATCCACAACTCTTCTCCAAGGTTCGCTCCTCCCAAGACCTCCTGCTCTCTGGCTCCCTTGTCATCTCTGCCCATGATTGAATCTGGGACTTCTCCTGAGCCGCTGCCATCCTCTGGAACTCCTTACCCTAATCTGTCAGACTATATCCTACTCCAGGGGTGGGCAACCTTTCAGAGGTTGAGATCTACCTGGACAACATGCAGGAAAACAAAGATTCTCAGTAGTGGTTGTAGTGCCCTCGGTCCCCTTTCACATCATCTCCCCTCCCCACAGAATGGTATCCTCTGCTCCATTCACATAACATTACCCCTTACAGTAGTGTTCTGTGACCCCCCCCCCCCCGCAACAGTTGTGTCCTGTGCCCCCTCACATCACCCACATAGTAGTGTCCCTGCCCCCCCCCCCCCCTCACTGTTGTGTCCCCTGCCCTTCCATAGTAGTGTCCTTTGCCCCCTCCCAAAGATCATCCTCCCATAAACACAGTGCAGTGTAGGTAGCGTTCTTCTTCCTGACAGTGTGTGTACACACCAGAGCAGAGAGCGGGAGGCAGCACAGTACTGGACAAAGGGCTGCAGGAGTCAACTTTTCATGTTACTGAGCTGGTGATTAATTTCTAGGGCCCCCCGGTGTCCTAGCAACCAATCACCTGCTAGTTAACTCGAAAAGTTAACTGAGGCAGTGACCGCCCTCCATCCAGTACTGTGCTGCCTTCTGCTTTCAACTCTGCAGTGAAGATAAGAAAGGGGGGTTCTGGGGGGAAGCAGGACCATGTTCGCAATCTACCATTCGGCTGCCTGCGATTGACGCCCTCGTTCTACTCTATCCACCTTTAGGTGATTCCTGAAAACCCATCTCTTATCTCTTCTCATCTCTTCTCAACCTCTCTCATCTCTTCTCATCTCTTCAGAGGCTTATGCCATCTCTAACAAACTGAACTTTTGCTTTCTCCATAAGCTCATCTCCCATTGTTAATAATTTTTGTATCACTTATCCCTTCCTTTTGGATTGAAAGCTCTAGCAAGCAGGGCCATCTGATCCATCTTGTATTGAATTGTATTGTAACTGTACTGTCTGCCTCCATTTTGTAAGGCACTGCATAGAGCTGCACGATTAATCGTTAAAAAATTGCAATCTTGATCCACCCCCCCTTACAATCTTAAAATTGCATGTCCTTGATTCTTACAGAGCTGTTCTCTGCTCACTCACAGCTGTCAAAAAAAAAAAAAGCCTCAGGCAAATGTTTACCATCATTGTCAGTGCCCGGACAAGGTCATCCGGTGCCCAGGGCGAAGATGGCAAACTGCGCCCCCCCTGGAGATAAATAAAGAGTCAGAGTAATTTCAAAACAAGAAAATACCTAAAACAATACAAATTAAATTTGTTTTAATTCAATAGTAACAGTGTTCGCTCACACTTTTTAAATATATGTACGTGTTTTATTAGAGGTGCTTTGAAATAATAATGCACCTTTGCTTCCCCGCTGACAGGACAGAGCTCTGCCTTTTTTAGATAGGCAGGGGTCTGACCTGTGTGTCTTCCCAATAATCAGTGGGTGCCGGTGGTCATCCATTGGCCGGCGCCCACTGATCAGCATCTGCTGTGTATTAACACAGCAGAGCTAGGTAGACGATGGTGCGTGTGTGTGCCCCCTGCCTAGGAGTGCCGGATTACGTACCTAGTGCGTGATCCAGTGCAGCAGAGCCGCCGTACATATGATACGATCGGCAAGCGCATAATAATGAGCTCCAGCATCAGTCCCAGTTTCTACAATTATATCCCCCATCATCGGTGCCAGTTTAGAAAATAACAACTCTCAGTATAAATGGTAGTTTCCATAATAATAACCACCAACATCAGTGCATATTTACGAAATACCAATCCACAGCATTGGTGTCAGCAGCAATAATAACCCCCAGCATCAGCTTCTACTATTCGATCCCCGGCATTAGTGCCAGTTTAAGAAACAGCAGCCAATTTACGCAATAATAACTCAAAGCATTCATGTCAGTTTCTGCAACAATAATCCCCAGCAATAGTGCTATCTTATGTAATAACCCCCAGCTTTGATGGCAATGTGTCCTGATCCCCATCTGAACTGGCTGGAGTGGGTAACTCTTTGGGGGGGGGGGGGGGGTAATTACCTACTTGAGCTCTGGAAGATTTTACCCCCCTTCATGACCAGTCCATTTTAGAACTGCTCCACTTTGACTGATAATTGGGCGGTCATGCAACGCAGTACACAATCTAAATATATAAATTTTTTTTCACACAAATGGTATTTGCACATCACTGTGTTTTTTATTTTTTATTATATAAACGAAAAAAGACAAAAAATTTTGAAAAAAATATATCTTTTTTTTACTTTCTGCCATATAACATATCTAATAGAAAAAATAAAAAACAATTTCTTCATAAATTTAGGCCAAAATATATTCTGCTACATATCTTTGTTTAAAAAAATAAGCGTATATTAAGTGGTTTGCGTGAAAGCTATAATATCTACTAAACAATGAAATATATACTGGAATTTTTTTTATATACTAGTAATGGGGGCGATCAGCGACTTATAATGGGACTGTGATAGTGGCACTAACTGACACTTTGTGGGAATTGACTAACTGCCACTGACCTCACCAGTGACTAATACAGTGATTAGTGATAATTCTATACACGGTCACTGTACTAATGACACTGGCTGGGAAGGGGTTAACATCTAGGGGCAATCAAGGAGTTAATTGTCTGCCTAACAATGTGCAATGTATGTATTATGTGCTGATTTTTAACGCAGATTGATTTGTTTATTTTCTCTGCTTTGTAGGGAGAAGAAACAAAGCAACCATTCCCTTTGTTAAGAGCCCTCCCAGGGGAGTTGATGGGTGAGGGCATGCGCCTGAAACAGGCAGCGATGCATTTGTACGCTGCAGTGCCTGTAGTTACAGCCCTGTTGCAGTATATGTACTCTGCGGCAGGTGGGCAATTGGTTAATTGCCAATGGTATTTATAATATGCAGCACGAAGGGGGTTAATGTGTTGCCACTGGTCACTAATGCATTAGTGGCCAGTGGCAACACATTAACCCCCTTCATGCTGCATGTTACCATATGTAATTACCTAACCTCTGCCCCCCCCCCCCCCCAGAGTAAGCCAATTCAACTGTAGATGTAAATCTGCTTACTTTGTGAATGCGCTGTCTGGCTGATTCCTAATTTAGGTTGCACTCACTGCCTTCCGGGCGGCTCTCTATGGTCCTCTCCGATCCCGCCTCCCGGCTGGCCTCTCAGTGACGTTGCACCTCGCTGGGACTCGTAAGCGCCTGTCGGGCGGAGATTACTCTGCGGCTCTGCCTGACAGAGAAGTGAAGGCCGGGTTCTAGGCTTGTGCCGAGTGCAGGAGCGCACTCGGCACAACCTAACACCTCTGCAGTATTGTAGCACAGCCGGCATTAGTCACTTGTTGCCCAGAAAAAAAATAGCACATTGTCAGCACTTCACCTGCGCTGCGCTCCCCCTCCTACAATAAATTGTTTCACCCAGGGCATCTCCCTTCCGCCCACCCCTTGTATCGGCCCTGATCATTGTTAAGGCTCCATTCACACCTGAGCATATTGTTTTCAGGTGTTTGGGCTTTTTTTCAGGTGTTTTTCCAGGTGTTTTTGCAGGCTTTTTTCAGGCGTTTTTATGGATGTTTTTTGGGCTTTTTTTCAGGCTTTTTTCAGGCGTTTTTTGCAGGTGTTTGGAGGCAGGCATTGACATCTAACAAAAACGCTTGTATGCTGCCAAAAAAGAAGCTCATGTACTTTTTTGAGCTTCAGACGACAAAACGCTCATAAATGAACAGGGGCCATTGAAATGAATAGGACTTTGCTTGTTGGGCAAGCAAAGCTGAAAAACACTCATGTGTGAACAGGGCCTAAGGCTGCTAGATAACTATAAACACAATGTTTTACAGGGTATCTTTTCATTCTTTTAGATCAAAGGAATGAACTTTCATCTGTAAGTGAGGGCAGTTTAACCTCTTAAAGACTAAGCCTTTTTCTGACACTTGTTGCTTACAAGATAAAATCAGTATTATATATAATTTTTTTTTTAGCAGAGACCCTAGAGCAGGGGTCTTCAAACTATGACCCTCCAGTTGTTCAGGAACTACAATTCCCATCATGCCTAGTCATGTCTGTGAATGTCAGAGTTTTACAATGCCTCATGGGCTGTGTAGTTCCACAACAGCTGGAGGGCCGTCGTTTGAAGACCCCAGCCCTAGAGTATAAAATTGCGATCATTGCAATCTTTTGTGTCACACTATTTGTGCAGTAGTCTTTCAAACGCAGTTTTTTTAGGAAAAAATACACTTAATTAAAAAAAAACTAAACAGTAAAGTTAGCCCAATTTTTTGGTATAATGTAAAAGATGTTACACCAAGAATCGATATTATTCTAAGCAAAAAAATGTTTAATTATCGTTTTATCCAGAATTGTGCAGCTCTAGCGCTGCACAAACTGCTGGTGCTATAGACACCAATCAACCAATTTAGTGTTACTAAACCCAGGACCCTGCATTCATTATATTTGGTCTCCTACAGTACACAGAACATGGAAATCTAATTATTTTAGTAAATATAAACTGCTAAATACCTTTAGTCATCGGCAGTTAGAACAGTTTTGTGACTTCTATCAGTGTCCAGCCAAGCACTGGTTAAAGCTTGTAGGAGGAATTTCTTAAAGTGGAGTTCCACCCATTTTAGTAACTTTAGATGTATGTAATCCCCTTTAAAACTACTTTTACCAATGGAAACTTTTTTTTTTTGCTAGTAAATACCTTATTTACTATTCATCCTCTCCTCACTTCCGGGTCCAGCCGCCTATCGGCGATTCTCAGGGGGTGCTGGGATGGCATGAAATCTCGCATTATTACACAGGAGCTGAGCTGTTTGTATTGAGGCCGTGCTCTGCCCCGCCTCCTCTCAGTGAGCTGTACTGTATGTATTGTATTGATGCCGTTCTCTGCCCCCGCCCCGCCTCCTCTCAGTGAGCGAGGACTGAAAGCATTATATCCTCACTGAGCTCACTGAGAGGAGGCAGGGCAGAGCACGGCCTCAATACAATATATACAGTACAGCTCACTGAGAGGAGGCGGCGCGGAGGCGGGGCAGAGCACGGCCTCAATACAAACAGCTCAGCTCCTGTGTAATCATGCAAGATTTCATGCCATCCCAGCACCCCCTGCGAATCTCCGAATGACATAATCGCTGATCGGCGGCCAGATCCGGAAGTGAGGAGAGGATGAATAAAGAAGAAAATAAGGTATTTACTAGCAAAAAAAAAAAAGTTTCCATTGGTAAAAGTAGTTTTAAAAGGGATTACATACATCTATGTAATCCAAGTTATTAAAAATGGGTGGAACTCCACTTTAATGTGCTATGAGACTGCAAGACCCCTGACCCTCTGTCTGGAGAGTGCTGATTGGTCCTTTGCTAATCACATACATCCTCCCAAGGGAAAAAACCTCTCTACAACACAGACCAAACTGAGCATGTACAGCCTGTCTCCATAGATTGTGTTATTAGGAAATTATTAGGAGTCAGTGGAAGAAGGGGAGGATCAGAGAAGCTAGGATCAAACAGCCTTTATCACAATGCGGAGTATTAACTCCTTAGGTTCCACTGTGAGTATAACCAGGGCCGGCCCTACCATGGGTCCCGGTGGGACCATGGGACCTAGGCGGCACTAGAGAGGGGCGACCCCCGGCCACCTCTTCTCTTCTTTGGCTATCGGTAAAAAAAGAAAAGCTGACCCGCGGCCGGCCTGACATGCACACTGCGTATGCGCCACCGCCGCTCGGCAAAACCCGTAAACATTCGGCTATTTCCGGGAATAGCCGAACATGTATTCGTTTTCCCGAGCGGCGGCGGCGCATGTGCAGTGTGCCTGTCAGGCCGGCCGCGGATGTGTTGATGTGTGGCGCCGGGCGGCGCCATTTTTAAATCCTAAGGCGCCTTTACAAAGGTAAGTGAGACTGCTCCACACACACTGCAGCCACACTACCTGCCAATCTGCCATTATGCGGGGCTGCAGGCATACTACAGAAGATGCAGTGCTGCAGGCATGGTACATGCCCACAGCACTGCATCTCCTGTAGTATGCCCGCAGCCCCGCATTCTCTTGTACCATGCCCGCAGACCCACATTCTCCTCTACCATACCCACAGCCCTGCATTATCATGCGCCATGCCCACCGCCCTGCATTCTCATGCACCATGCCCACAGCCCTGCATTCTCCTGCACCATGCCCGCAGCCCTTCATTCTCCTTTACCATGTCCACAGCCCTGCATTCTCCTGTACCATGCCCGCAGCCCCGCATTCTCCTGTACCATGCCCACAGCCCCGCATTCTCCTGTACCATGCCCACAGCCCCGCATTCTCCTGCACCATGTCCGCAGCCCCGCATTCTCCTGTACCATGCCCGCAGCCCCGCATTCTCCTGTACCATGCCCGCAGCACTGCATTCTCCTGTACCATGCCTGCAGCCATGCCCGCAGCCCTGCATTCTCCTGTACCATGCCCGCAGCCCCGCATTCTCCTGTACCATGTCCGCAGCCCCGCATTCTCCTGCACCATGCCTGCAGCCCTGCATTCTCCTGTACCATGTCCACAGCCCTGCATTCTCCTGTACCATGTCCGCAGCCCTGCATTCTCCTGTACCATGTCCGCAGCCCTGCATTCTCCTGTACCATGTCCGCAGCCCTGCATTCTCCTGTACCATGCCCGCAGCCCCGCATTCTCCTGTACCATGCCCGCAGCCCCGCATTCTCCTGTACCATGCCCGCAGCCCCTCATTCTGCTTGTCACAGAATCCCCCCCCCCCCCCACACACACACACGTCAGTAAGCACTAGGCATACATTTAACCCCTTGATAACCCACACTGTTAACCCCTTCCCTGCCAGTGTCATTATTACAGTAACAGTGCATATTTTTAGCACTGACTACTGTAGTAATGTCACTGGTGCCCCCAAAAGTGTCAAAAATGTCAGTTAGGGGTCCGATCTGTCCGCCGCAATGTTGCAGTCCCGCAACAAAAACGCAGATCACCGACATTACTAGTAAAGAAAAAAAAACAATAAAAATTACAGAAATCTTTCCCGTAGTTTGTAAACGTGCAAACCAATAAAAATACGCTTATTGCAATTTTTTTTACCAAAAATATGTAGCAGAAAATAAATTGGCCTAAAATGTTAAAACATTTTGATTTTTAAAATTTTTTTTTTTGAGATTGTCATATAGCAGAATGTGAAAAATATTGTTTTTCTATTTTTCAAAATTGTCGCTGTTTTTTTGTTTATACCAAAAAAAATTACACAAAAAATTAAAATCGCACAGGTGATCAAATACTACCAAAAGAAAGCTCTATTTGTGGGAAAGAAAGGACGTGAATTTTGTTTTGTACAGCGTCGCATGACAGTGTAATTGTCCGCTAAATTAACGCTGTGACGAATCACAAAATAGGTCCTGGTCAGAAAGGGGGCAAATCCTTCCGGGGCTAAAGTGGTTAAACTGCTGAGAAAGAATGTGACCACAACATTTCATATTCCTGCTATGTGCCTGTTGTGCCATGTACTTGTGTTAAAAAGTATCCTATTTGTTTTGCTGTATGTTAAAAAGTATCCTATTTGTTTTGCTGTATGTTAAAAAGTATCCTATTTGTTTTGCTGTATGTTAAAAAGTATCCTATTTGTATTGCTGTATGTTAAAAAGTATCCTATTTGTATTGCTGTATTGTGTGAAATACCTGGTATTTCTGCCAGTCCCCTGGCTTTCCTATTTCAAACTGGCCATGCTTGGCATTAGAGCACATCCATCCCAGCATCATCAGTTTTCTGGCTGTACTTGAAGAACAGCCTACCTGTGCTCCAATGATCAGATTTGTGCTCGGCTCAGCGAAGTATTAGGCAGGGCTGGGGGAGCTGCTGCATACAGTCTTAACCACTTCTGGACTGCCCACCGCATATATACTGTAATTGGAGGGCCTGCTGACCATTCGGCGGAATGACCGAACGGCGGTCTGCCTATGTAAACAAGGCAGACCGCTGTTCTGTCACAGAGGGAGAGAGAGATCCTGTGTTTCAGCTATGCTGAAATACAGATCTCTCTCTTCTTCTAGTAAATCCAGTCCCCCTACAGTTAGAAAGCACTCCCTAGGAGCACACTTAACCCCTTGACACCCCTAGTGTTAACCCCTTCCCTGCCAGTGTCATTTATACAGTAACCGTGCATATTTTTAGCACCAATCACTGTATTGGTGTCACTGGTCCCCAAAAAGTGTCACGGGGTGTCAGATTTGTCCGCCGCAATGTTGCAGTCGCAAAAATCGCTGATCGATGCCATTTCTAGTAAAAACAATAAGAAAAATGAAAAGTCAATAAATGTATTCCATAGTTTGTAGCTCCTATAACTTTTGCGCTTGCGCAAACCAATCAAGATACTCTTATAAGGATTTTTTTATTTCACCAAAAATATGTAGCAGAATATATATTGGTCAAAACTGATGAAAAAAATTTGATTTAAAAAAAAAAAAAAAAAAAATGATTGGGACTGTTTTATAGCAGAATATTTTTCAAAATTGTGGTTCTTTTTTAGTTTATAGGGCAAAATAAAAACCGCAGAGGTGATCAAATATCACCAAAAGAAAGCTCTATTTGTGGGGAAAAAAATACATAAATTTTATTTAGGTACAGCGTTGCACGTCTGAGCAATTGTCAGTTAAAACAATACAGTGCCGTATCGCAAAAAATAGCCTGGTCATTAAGGGGGTAAAACCTACCGGAGCTGAAGTGGCTAATGCATGGAATGAATTAACCACTTCCATACTGCTGAACGTCATATGACGTCCAGGGCTTTCCGTGGAGTTATCTGAAAGATGCCTGCAGCTACAGGCATTATTCAGATATCTTTTTTTTTCTATCGGCGATTTCCTGCACTGTAAAAAAAAAAAAAAACAATCATAGCGGCAGTCCAGCTGCTTGATTGTTTTTACAGGCGGCGGAAGGGAACGTCCACCCCCCCCCCTCCCACTGCTCTTCGTCCCACCTGTGCGATTGGCGAGCTGGAGAAGGAATCCACCGGCAGCGGAAGTTTACCATAGAACTGACCGAGGACCAGATGGTCCTGGGTCATCTCTATGACTCTCGGAGGTCAGGCCCGACATTATGACATCACTCCGGCCCCGGCAGTTGTAAACACTATCGTGTTTGGCTGGAAAGCCTGTTTTTTTTTTTTTTCCCCTCAGGCTTTCCAGCCTAGAGGAGAGATGTGGGGTCTTATAGACACACCTGTCCCCTCGGCATATGTAAATGACGTTCAAACCACACATGAGGTCTCGCCACAAAAGTTAGAGTGAGAGCGATAATTCTAGCACAAGAACTCCTCTGTAATGCCCCATACACACGTGCAGATTATCTGCAGACTTTTGTCTGCAGACTTACCAAAACCATATAATATGAGGTCAAACCTAAACACTTTCAATTTGTATGCAATCCGGCAGGCCCTTGCACTACATAGAAAAGGTAAGTCTGCAGACAAAAGTCTGCAGATAATCTGCACATGTGTACGGGGCATAACTCTACTGTAAAAATGTTTAAAGCGTAGCCTATAGAGATTTTTAAATACCAAAGCTTGGCGCCATTGCATGAGTGTGTGCAATTTTAAAGCGTAACATGTTGGTTATCTAAGTGAGCTAACTTTACTGTTTGTTTGTTTTCTGTTTTTTTAAATTCATGAAAGTTTAATCGCGTTTGAAAAATTGCTGCTCAAATACTGTGCGACATAAAAAATTTCAATGGCCGCCATTTTATTCCCTAGGGGTCTTTGCTAAAATAAATATAATGTTTGGGGGTTCTGAGTAATTTTCAAGTCCAAAAATTGGGATTTTTACATGTAAGAAAGGAATGCCTGTATTCGCCCGGTATGGAAGCAGTTAACATGAAAAAAAAAAAAAAACGTCTGCCTTTAACCACTTAAGCCCCAGAGGATTTGGCTGCTCAAAGACCAGGCCCTATTTTGCGATTCGGCACTGCGTGAATTTAACGGACAATTGCGCGGTCGTGCGACGCTGTACCTGAACAAAATTGACATCCTTTTTTTGCCCACAAACAGAGCTTTCTTTTGGTGGTATTTGATCACTTCTGCGATTTTTATTTTTTTCTCTATAAACAAAAAAAGAGTGACAAGTTTGAAAAAATAACAATATTTTTCACATTTTTTTATATGAAATTCCCCAAAAAATGTAAAAATCAAAACTTTTTAAAATGTTAGGCCAATTTGTTTTCTGCTACATATTTTTGGTAACAAAAATCGCAATAAGCGTATTTTGATTGGTTTGCACAAAAGTAATTGCGTTTACTAACTACGGGAAAGATTTATGTCATTTTTATTGTTTTTTTTTTTTAACTAGTAACGGCGGCGATCTGCAATTTTTTTTGCGGGACTGGGACATTGCGGCGGACAGATCGGACCCTTGACTGACATTTTTGACACTTTTGGGGGTACCAGTGACATTACTACAGTAATCAGTGCTATAAATATGCAGTTACTGTAAAAATGACACTGGCAGGGAAGGGGTTAACTTTATTGGTGATCAAGGGGTTAAATGTATCCCTAGGGGCGTGTTTCTAACTGTGGGGGGGGGGGGGCATGGCTAGTGATGTAACCACAGACATACGATCCTACATAGCAGGATCGTATTGTCTCTGGAGTTATACGAGGGAGAATGACAGACGGCTGTGTTTACATCAGCCGTCTGCCTTTCTTCCTCTCCTGAGTGGGATCGCAAGTGTCCTGCGGACATCGGAGCCGCCGGTCACACGCACGGAGATGCCCGTGAATAAGCGGGAGTGCGCCCCCGGTGGCGCGTGCTCGCCCCCTACAGGCTCCTGGGCGAGCGATGTAGCCCTATGTCGGTTTGCCCAGGAGCGGCTGACTTCCGAATTAAATATACTGATGGCAGTTGGCAAGTGGTTAAGCGACTTGGTGACCGGTCGTGGCCCACAATGAGCAGAGTGGGAGGATGACAGGTCTGTGTCCCCTTTGCATTTGCAGAGCAGACAGCGACACAACCCACTCTACTCTATGGGTCCACTGATCCCATGGAAGGGGACGTATCCCCTTCGTTTTTTTTTTTTTTTTTATGAATCGGAATGGAGGTAGGCGGGTGTAAGCAGACACAAGTCCGTTTACATTTGCTGCTCCATAGAGGTGAATGGAGGGTCCAATTGTGTCGGACTGATTGCATGAAATGGGCTTAATGGCGATCCTAAAATCGAACGATAATCTGATCGTGAGTACACAGCTTTCGATAGCCAATCATGAAAGTACATCAGATATCTGATCAGACACGCACTAAAATTTTTCTTATATGATACCAGATCGTACATTTTTTGTTTAATCCCTACAGTTGTCATCCAAAAATGCACTACAACACATTACATCACTTCCGAATTTTTATTGTGTCGTATGAGAATTTTTCAAAATGTAGTAACCTATTCAACTGCTACTTGCGACTAGCAAGCGAATAAAGTCGGACGATCTGTTGTCCGATTTTCGGATCGTGTGTACGGGACATAGGACTGCTTTCACAATTATGCGCTATGGTTTACGCACACTATGGGTGCAACGCAATGCAACTGTGGCTTTTCTGCAGGTTAGCTGCACTTTGCCAATCTAAAAGCGCACCAAACCCGCAGGTAATAACCGAAGTCTATGGCTCAGTGCAGGTAACCCACAGGAGAACTGTGCTGCACCTGTGGATCAGTTTAAAAGAAGCCCAGCAACCACTGCAGAACAGATATGCCCATATATACACTTATTTTAGTATTAAACGTACTTTTAATAAAAGTCTTCCATTCAGGTATCGCCAGCTGTTGATGTTCCAGGCAAGAGTGCATGGGATAGCAGGCGGGAATTCTTTCATCAATAGAATTTCAACAATTAATTTATAATTACCCAATAGATATAATTTACTTGTTCTTACATAAATTAGACACAGACACTGGCTTGGATAAATAAGGCCGTGGCCGTTTATTATTGGTTTAAAAGTTAAAATATAAACAAACACCAAATGTTTTATTAACAACAAAAACTTTACACGAAAAAAACCCCAACCTAGTCACCACGACTCAGGTTGTCTCAGCATTAAATAAATCAAATATATTTTTCCAACATATGAACAATAACATAACACATCAACGTATATTCAACTTAAACACCGTCCACCTTTGAAACTTTCAAAGGCGACACCACCACATAATAAAGGTCGTGACAAGAAAAAGACGGAGGGGTGGAAGGGGAAAACCACAGATCTTGATCCTTGAGGCGATCCTCTGAGGCGACTAAGCCCTAGCTATTAAAACCCCTTTATTTACCCCTGAAGGAGAATACCAGATTTTTCCAGAAAGAAAGGTCATGCTCCCTGCAAAGGTCATTGGTATCCCTTACCTGTGGCGCTGACCAATCCTAAAACAGACACTGGTACTTATGTTATTATGAGGAGATGTCACTAAGGGAAGATATTACTATGGGAAGATATTACTATGGGAAGATGTTACTATGGGAAGATGTTACTAGAGGAAGAAAATTGATGGGAAGAAAAAGGGGGAACTTGAAGCTAACTCTCCTGCCGCTATCCCATGAGGAAAAAGGAGGGGCTAGAAACTGCTCCCGTTTTCCTTACATTTGGTATCACTCCGCCTGTTACAGGAGTTTGTGCTATACAAGAAACATTGGCTTATGCGGCTCTGCTCCGCAGCCGCTTGCTTCCTCCACTGCCAGCTTCATTCACAACACTGATGCTTTGGGATGACGGGTCGGCAACCCGAGATCTGGGCTTGTCAACCCGCCATCCCAGAGCAAGAGGTCGCAGTCCACATCAGAGGGTTCAGCGGGCCACACGTGTCCACACGGGCCACTGATTGGGCACCCCTGGTCTAGTGGCATCCATGCCTCAATAGGTCAGGACGGTTTTGGTGGCAAAAGGGGGAATATTACGTGGATGATCATAAAGTTGTGGCTGATTGATGTAAATCCTGTTGAGCCCTTGTTCACATTGGAGCGATGTGTCGTCGGCAATGGCACTATTTAAATTGGTGCAACATTGACTTTGTGGTGCCACATCAATTTGAAAAAGTAGTTCCTGCACTACTTTTGGTGATTTTGGATGCGACTTGCTTAGATATCTGTGCATGGAGCAGCACAGATTTCAGTTCGCACATGAAGTCACACTGACTTGCAGCTTTGAAATCCTGCAATTTCAGATGAAGTTGCACAATTTCAAAGTCACATTTAATGTGATCGAGGGCTTAATAATAAAAGTTCATGCACACTGCAGCTCAAAAAAAAAAAAAAAGCCTGCTTAAAAATGCCTGCTTTGTTAGCCTATGTGGCCATGCACATATAGGTGTGTAGAGGCAGAAAAAATTACTTATGCGTTCTGGAAAGAAGCTTTTGGGTATTAAACCTCCTCCAAAATTATTTAAAAAAATAAAAACCTGAAAGGAATAATGAGCAAGGAATAATAATGCATCGCATACTAGCTCATTATGAAATACCTTAAAACGAAGCCCCCGCAGCGCCACCAGCTCACACAGCGTCCATCTATACCCAGTCTTCCTTCTGGGTTTGTGTACTCCGTCCATCTGATCGGCTGGAGCCGCACTGACAATACTCCCGTGCATAAGCGCGGGAGGCGCCATTCACGGCACAGGGCTCTGAAGGAATGGCACAGGCAGCCGTTCAGAGCGCATATGGCAGTGATGTCACTGCCATATGCAGTAAAGTAAATATCTCCTAAATGGTGCATGTTAAGGGAATATTTACTAGTGATCGACCGATATTGTCATGACATCACTTCCGAGACCCGATCAGAGCCGAATGCGGCTTTGATCGGGTCTTCGGCGGCCGTGCAGGCCGGTTGCCCGGGTCTCCCGGTGGGACGGGAGACCCGGGCGAGCCGCAGAAGGCGGTGGGAGGGGGGGTTGTCCCCTCCCGCTCCTTGTAATGACAGCTGAGCGGCTACTCAGCCGCATCTGTGGACATTACAAGACAGCCGACCGTCGGCTATGGACGCTGTTATCGGGGTGATGCCTCTAGCTGCAGGCATCACTCTGGTACAAGCACTTTCTCGAAATATCGGTAACTTCCGGGGCCCATTCAGATATATCAGGGAAAGTGCATATCGGCCCTCGTTATATCAGCTTTGCCAATAATCTGTCCATCCTTAATATTTACAGTATCTATAGGTAAGCCTTATCGTAAGCTTACCTGTAGGTACAAGTTACATAGTTGCCAACATTTGAAAAAAATTTCCAGGGACACTTTGCAGCACAGCTATCAATAACTTACTACACCCACTTCCCTGAAGCTCCGCCCAATCCGCATAATTAATCTCTGCCTATTTCTCAGATTATAGGGTCTACTCAACAAAGAGAGAATTACAGGAAATTGGAAAGGGAATTTCAAACTTAAGGCCAAAGTAGCAGATTTGGAATAATTCTCTCATTCAGCTGCACTACTTCTGCCTAAAGTTTAAAATTCTCATCACAATTCCCTGAAATTCTAAAGTGTCAAATGTGCTCAGGTGTGACCGTACAAAACATGTAATATGTAAATATAAATAAAGTGCAAGGTGTAAATAAGCACAATAAAACCTAATTATACTATTTGGTATAATTAGGTTCAATGGCGCCAGGCAGCGCCAATACGTAACTGCACATGCGCTCGCCCGGCCGAGCTTGTACGAGCTTTCCTGAGCCTGGCAGGCGTTGAAATGGTGCATGCGCAGTTACGATGTCGGCCCGCAACCATTTTTTTTTTTACAGGCACCGGCTACCCGTAACGGGCATTTACGGGCAGCCCGATTGACAGGCGCTTGCAGGCACAATGGAAAAAATTCCCCGGGACAGGCTCTTATTTGCCGGTGTTCCATTAAAAAACCCTAATCGTGAAAATTCTCTACCCTCGTCACTTCCGGTGAGGGTATGTCAGGCATCAGCTGAGCCACTTCCCAGTGCGCATGCGCGCACAGTAAATGATCTTAGCTTCCGTGAAAAAACCCTACCCTCCTTCCCAGTCCTTAAAGCGGCGGGTTCCCGTCAAAATACCCTACCCTCGTTCCCCGGCTGGTCCAGAAAAATTTAAAAGTGCCTCCTAATGGAAGAAAATGTATATATATTAATCGAAATGGAATGATAAAAAAAATATATTTAAAATTTTCCTCCATTAGGAGACACTTTTACATTTTCCTCGACCCGCCGGGGAACGAGGGTAGGGTATTTTCACGGGAAGCCGACATCATTTGCTAACCGAACGCTTTAAGCACTGGGGACAAGGGTAGGGTTATTTCACGGGAAGCCGTTGCAACATTAAAAAACCCTACCCTGGGAAAATTCCCTACCCTCGTCACTTCCGCTGTGAGCCGATCATTTACTGCCTGAGCATGTGCACTAGGCAGCGGCTCAGCTGATGCATGACGTACTAGCACAGGAAGTGAGGAGGGTAGGGTTTTTTAAACGTTACACCGGTGTTCCGTGAAAATTCCCTACCCTCGTCACTTCCTGTGCACGTACGTCATTCAACAGCTGAGCCGCTTCCCACTGCGCATGCTCACAGCTGCGGAGGGTGGGGAATTTTCAAGGGGTAGTGTTTTTAACGTTACACCGCATCAGCTGTTGCTGCGCATACATAAAATCATCACCGCTCCAACATTAAATCATCTCCGCTCCAACCCGTCAGACTTCCCTGATCTCGGCTCCAAAATGTTTAAACGCCCCGGCGGGGTCTATGAAAATATAAATCACGGAGCCGAGATCATGTGGGACGCCACACCTGCTGATGAATGACGCGCGCCCGCAGGGAAATCTCAGGGTTGGAGCGGATATGATATAATGTAGTGGCTGCCCAAGCGCAGTGGAACGCGCGCCAACAGCCAATATATGACGCGGTGTAACGTTAAAAAATACTACCCCATGAAAATTCCCTACCCTCCGCAGCTGTGAGCATGCGCAGTGGGAAGCTGCTCAGCTATTCAATGACGTATGTGCACAGGAAGTGACGAGGGTAGGGAATTTTCATGGTGTAGGGTTTTTAAACGTTACACCGGTGTTCCGTGAAAAAACCCTACCCGTGAAAATTCCCTACCCTCATCACTTCCTGTGCACATACATCATGGAACAGCTGAGCAGCTTCCCACTGCGCATGCTCATAGCTGCGGAGGGTATAGAATTTTCTCATGGGAGTTTTTTTTAACGTTACACCGCATCAGCTGTTGCCGCGGTAACATTAAATCATCTCCGCTGCAACATTCAATCATCTCCGCTCCTACCCCTGTGACTTCCCTGATCCCGGCTCCTAAATGTAAAAGTGACGGCGGGTCTATGAAAATATAAATCACCAAGCCGAGATCTCCGTGAGTTATATTTTCATAGACCCGCCGTCGCTTTTACATTTAGGAGCCAAGATCAGGGAAGTCACAGGGGTAGGAGCGGAGATGATTGAATGTTGGAGCGGAGATGATTGAATGTACCCGCGGCAACAGCTGATGCGGTGTAACGTTATAAAACACTACCCCGTGCAATTCCCTACCCTCCGCAGCTATGAACATGTGCAGTGGGAAGCTGCTCAGCTGTTCCATGATGTATGTGCACAGGAAGTGACGAGGGTAGAGAACTTTCACGAGGTAGGGTTTTTTAACCACTTGCCGACCGCTCACATTGAGCATACTGCGGCAAAATGGCTCGTTATCGTCCAGCGACGTAGACCTACCTCGCTGGACTCCTCTCCTTGTGGGAGGCACGCGCGCCGCCGGAGGCTCGCTCCCGCTGTATTCAGACACAGCGGGAGTCGGGCCATGGGAGGAGAGGTGGTGATCACCGCCGCTCTTCCCCAATCGTCGGGGATCGAGTGAGGAGATCTGCTCCCCTCCCACCACACGCATCAGTAAGCACCAGGCATATATTAACCCCTTGATCACCAATAAAGTTAACCCCTTCCCTGCCAGTGTCATTATTACAGTAATAGTGCATATTTATAGCACTGATTACAGTAGTAATGTCACTGGTACCCCCAAAAGTGTCAAAAATGTCAGTTAGGGGTCCGATCTGTCCGCTGCAATGTCGCAGTCCCGTAAAAAAAAAAAAAAAAAAAAAAAAAAAAAAAATCGCAGATCGCCGCCATTACTAGTTAAAAAAAACAATAAAAATTATATAAATTTGCCGTAGTTAGTAGCTGCGATAACTTTTGCGCAAACCAATCAGAATACGCTTATTGCGATTTTTTTTTTACCAAACATATGTAGCAGAAAACAAATTGGTCTGAAATGTTAAAAATTTTTGATTTTTACATATTTTTTGGGGGGGGGGGGGGGGAATTTCATATAAAAAAAATGTGAAAAATATTGTTATTTTTTCAAAATTGTCGCTATTTTTTTGTTTATAGCGCAAAAAATAAAGATCACACAGGTGATCAAATACCACCAAAAGAAAGCTCTATTTGTGGGGAAAAAAGGTCATAAATTTAATTCCGGTACAGAGTCGCATGTCCGCGCAATTGTCCGTTAAAGTAAGAGCTCCGAATCGCAAAATATGGCCTGGTTAGGAATGGGGTAAAATCTTCTGGTCTTAAATCGATTAAAAATACGCTCATTGAGAATTTTTTTGTTAAAGACATGTAAGTAAATACATTTTGGCCTAAATATATGACAAAAATTGAATATATTGGATATTTTTTAACTGTCAAAGTAGAAAAATATTGTTATTTTTTTCAAAATTGTCGCTCTTTTTTTTATTAATATCGCAAAAAATGAAAAGCGCAGAGGTGATCAAATACAACAAAAAGAAAGCTCTGTTTGTGGGGAAAAAAAAGGACATAAATTTGGGTATGGCGTTGCATGACCGCGCATTTGTCAGTTAAAGTCGCACAGTGCCAAGTTGCAAAAAGTGGCCTGGACGTAAAGCAGGAAAATCCTCCGGTCAATACATCGGGACTGTCCCTGCAAAATTGGGACAGTTGGCAAGCATGAAGTTACAGAGGAAGCTTTACTTCCTCTTTAATGCTAGGCCTGTTTTAGCACGTTACTGCATCTTAACAACCAGAATAAATTCATTCTCTAGCCCATAGAATGCATTAACACCAAACACACATAAAAAGCATATAAATGCAGCTTTTACCGCATTATTTAACCACTTTACCGCTGTTCACTGAGCTGCTACTGCTGCAAAGTGGCTCAATAACGTCTGACGACTTAGACCTATGTCGCCAGACATTCCCCTCTCTCGGCGGCGCGCGCGCGCCGCCGGAGGCTCGCTCCCGCTGTATTCAGCGGGAGTCGGGCCAGGGGAGGAGCGGCGGTGATCACCACCGCTCTTCCCCGATCGTCGGGGAATCGAGTGTGGAGATTCGCCCGCTTGTGTAAACAAAGCGGGAGGATCTCCTAAGTGACAGGCAGGGTCAGATTGCAGGGTTCAGCATAGCTGAAGCTGCGATCTGTCCCTGTGTCACACAGTCCCCTCTCCCCGCGCACGTTAGTAAGCACCAGGCATACATTAACCCGTTGATCAACAATAAAAATTAACCCCTTCCCTGCCAGTGTAATTTTTACAGTAACAGTACATATGTATAGCACTGATTACTGCAGTAATGTCACTGGTACTCCCAAAAGTGTCAAAAATGTCAGTCAAGAGTCCGATCTGTCCGCCGCAATGTCGCAGTCCCGCAAAAAAAAAAAAAATCGCAGATCGCCGCCATTACTCGTTAAAAAAAAAAAAAAAAAACACCAAAAATGACAGAAATCTTTCCCTTAGTTAGTAAACGCAATAACTTTTGCGCAAACCAATCAAAATACGTTTATTGCAATTTTTTTTACCAAAAATATGTAGCAGAAAACAAATTGGCCTAAAATGATAAAAAAATTTTGATTTTTACATTTTTTTGGGGGGAATTTCATATAAAAAAATGTGAAAAATATTATTTTTTTAAAATTGTCGCTCTTTTTTTGTTTATAGCACAAAAAGTAAAAATCGTACAGGTAATCAAATACCACCAAAAGAAAGCTCTGTTTGTGGGAAAAAAAGAACGTACATTTCGTTTGGGTACGGCGTTGCATGGCCGCGCAATTGTCAGTTAAATTTGCACAGCGCCGAATCGCAAAAAGTGGCCCAGACGTAAGACAGCAAAATCCTACGGCGTTGCATGGCCGCGCAATTGTCAGTTAAATTTGCACAGCGCCGAATCGCAAAAAGTGGCCCAGACGTAAGACAGCAAAATCCTCCGGTGGTAAAGTGGTTAAGCTCCCTTTCTCCTGTGAGTAGAAAAGGCGTCCAAAAGAGCACAGTATGCATGAAGCCTAAGGCATAACCCAAACCTACAGCAGTCCCCTCCATTATCACCTTAAATGTATTATGAACCGCACAATGTCGGTGCTTTGAACTCCCGTAAAATGGGTTCTGTAGACAAGAACACGGCTTTTAGATTTGTATTCGTTTCAGAGCAAGCATTTATAGCCTGTGTCTCAGCAGCAGCAGCATCTGATGTGCTGTGTGTTTGAGTGTTGCAGCAGCAGGGCTAGTCCCTTATGGGGAGGCAGTGAGCATGTGCAGTGCAGCCCAAGGTATGTGCATGTCGAGCTAACAGAAAGGCTTGTCTTTGCAATGCCATGTTTTTCTATGTGTACCATCCACCGGACAGGATTCCGTCAGCCTGGGAGCCCCGCTCTGTAATCTGATGTTTTCTTGTTTCTGTTTCAGCCTTCAGGACAATTCCTTCGGCAGCACAGCTGTAACCGAGTAAGTGCAATCTTTAAATCCACTGTAATATCATTATAGTAAACAACAATGTATCCAGGGCTGTGTGTGCTCTAGCCTGTTTCTAGTGCACTCCCTGCTGTAATTTACCGAGTTTATTCTTAGATCACCCAGACTGGAGGAAATGTCTCTATACAACAGTTTACCTATATATAGGTGTCAATCACTTCTAATTACATCCAGTGGCGTGATTCTTATGCATTCTGTCTGATTGTGGAGCTTGCTGCTAGAGGAAACAACAAAACAGGTCGATTTTTTCCTGACTACGCTGTGATCACAGTCTTAAATATTTTATTGCTGCAAACAGTATTACATATTGGAGGTGTATTGATGTGCAGGGCAGCATGGAGCAGACAAATCCTTAGCCATTTAACGTCCTCCTATGTATATACTAGGAGACTGATGTTTAATATATGGGCATGCAGCTGGCCAAAAAAAAAGTGGTTTAAATAAAGCAAAACTTTAATAGAGCAGTCATTTTTTTTTTACCCACCCACACTGGGTGTAGAGACATTAAACATAAAAATGAAAGGTAGCTTTCATGTACAAGGCTGAGCTCACAAGCTTCCAGCTGGAACCCTTCTGCATCTTGCATTCATTGGCTTTGATATATGGGTTGCACCTGAAATTTACCACTAATTTATGAAGGATACAAAAATCATTTGTACAGCATTAATTTACACAGCTTTGCATATTATGAATATTTGAGCCGTTTGGATAGTCTGTAATGTAATATTGCGGACAACAGCCATTTTTTTTGTCTACAATGGGAAAAAAAAAAAATCTTGATATTCAGATGTTTGCATGAACAGCACATCCTATAGACCTCCTTTTTAGAGAAAATTATTTTTCTTTACTATGTTTTTGAGCAATCAGATTTTATTATCTTATACACCGATTGGCAACTGCATTGTGAATGAATGAATGGTTTAATAAACCATTAAAAATATAGTTTTAGTGGAATTGGGCCTTTGAACAGTTTACGCAATGCTGGTAAATTGTATAGACCAAATCTAGTATTTATTTTTTTTTTTTTAAGAAGATACCTTTTACAGCTTACACAAAGATATAGGCAAAAAAAAACCAAGTAAATCTAATATGAGGGAAAGCTTTACTGAGTGAAACATGTTGAGCTATCATTGCTGATTCCTCCTTTATGGTGATGCTGGTTGCCTGGCAGTCAAAGTTAGCCTCTGACGTTAAGATTTTGAGTCATTTGGTTTACCTTTTCATAAAAAAGCTGAGCTAACACCTCCCCCCTCCTTCCCCGTCTTTGCTGTACTTACCTACTGTGCTGAGCTGTCTGTGCCCACACAGCCCATGTAGCAGTCCAGGGATTTTAAATGCCAATTCTTCTACCTCTTCTCTGTGCAGAGCTTCCAGGACAGATCAGAGCGATGCCCTGTCTGTGTCGGCACTGACCAATCAGAATTGCTTTTATCTGTCTTGGAAGAGCTGCATGGAGAAGAGTGGGTATTTCAATCAACAGTCCACTACATGGGCTGCACAGGGCCATATTACCGAATGGGCACACTGGGCAGTTGCCCGGGGGGCCCCACCTGCCCAGCGACCCAGCCCCAGCCAAGCATTAGTCCCGATTCCCGTGTGCATCCTGCTGCTGAACTTAGCAGGTGGCACTTGGGCCATGAAGGGGGAGCCCACAAATGCCTGTCTGCCTCCACGGGAACAGGCACACACAGGACAGTGGAGTCTGACTCCCGTCCATGTGTGTGTTCACCGGACCCAGCCGCTGAAGCTGTTAGCTTGGCACTGCTGTACCATTAAATATCGCCTTATTGATAATTTGCATTTTATTCTCGTGAGTGATTGTGTAGGCAGGGCCCCAGTGCACTGCATTGCCTGGGGCCCTTTAATGCTCTTAAGATGGCACTGGAGCTGCATGGGCATTGACAGTTCAGCACCCATGGAGGTAAGTACCGTGGATACCAGGGGGTGGGGAGGATGTACAGTGTTCACTTTTACATTTTTTTTTTCTGAAAAGGTGATCTACCACACTGAAGCAATTAGTAGATCAAGGGTCTTTACTGCCTCCCATTTCATAATTTGCATGCTGTTTCCTAGTCAATGGCTTTACCTGGAGCAATTAGTAGATCAGGGGTTTTACTTCCTCTGATTCTGTAATTTGCATGCTATTTCTTAGTCATTGGCTTGAGGTACGGAATCCAGAGACAGCCAAGAAACTAGCATTTTCAGGAGGTAGTCAGCATTGGCAGCCAACATATATTATTCCCTGTCCCCTCTGCTGTTGTGGCTGATGGGATTTGTAGCTCATTCATTCATAAATCTCTGTGAATGAATGACGTGGCTGTGCGGGTGTTGCCCCACACAGCCATGCTAACTTTACAAAGGGTAGCAGGGGAGAAGAAACCCCCATCCAACTTTACAAGGGGAGTGAGGGGCTCAGGTGATGAGGTTTGGGATGCCTAGGTGCTTAGCAGCATGTTACACCCTATATTTGGGTATATCATGCATCATAAAAGTCGAGGTGGAGATAGCCTTGAAAACTTGTTTTTTGTACTGAGACCACACTTGAAAAAAATGGTTGGAGCTGGAACAAAACATAACCCACATAGGATTAAGCTTTCCTTACACTGACTAGAGTAAACTCTGAAGTCTGTGCCTGTGGGTTACTGTTTTTTCCTGCACATCCTCCCTGCTAGTGGCTAAATAAACCCAATTTCTCTTTCGTTCATTGACGGACATAGCTCTTCATCTTCATGACCGTAGGGTTATGCTGTCCCCTACAGGAGTAGGACACTAGGCAGAGAAAAAAAGCCTGAGCACGCATAGCGGGCAGTCCCTGGGGGTACTCTCCCACTTCCTGCAATAGGTATTCAATTTTTTTTTCTGCCTAGTCAGGAGTAAGGACCTAGTTCCTTGCTGGGATTTCTGATCCTGGCAATTTTTTATTTTTAGATAGATTTTGTTTCTCCTGGTTTTTTTTTTTTTTTCCTATGAGATCTGCTGGACTTGGTGACTGGCTGGATGATCTAGATCCAGTGGTCACCCCAGTCTGGCTAGCGAGCGCGCACAGACCTCAGCTCCATAGTAGGTCAGCCGCAAAATAGCCCCACTGGACAGTGTCTGGCCTGCGAGTTAAACGCCAAGGTTGCATACGACCGGGTCTCGCCCGAGTCTCAGCGTTCCTCCTGGCCGACAGCCCCCCATTTTGATAGGAAGGGGTTCTGTCTGAAGCAGTGACCGCCTGATTCCTGGCTTGGTAAGTATCTGTCCCTCCTCTCCCCCTGGAGGGTTTTGGGATGGACGTGGGCCCCTCCATGGGATGGTCGGACCCCCGGGTTCCCCTCCTTCCTGTTGGGCACCCCCCCTCATCGGTCTGGTGGGCCATCTCGCCCCCCCATCCGCCCCCCCTCCTTCACTTGCCCTGGGTCTGTGGGGTGGCCTGATTCACCTCCTATGGTGGGGCAGGGTGCTGTGCTGATGATGGGGGCAGGGCGGTGCGCCGCCAGCGGTGGGGCTCCTGCCAGGGCTCCCCTTCCTACCTGCAGTGATGGGAATAAAGGTGTTAAAGTAAATGGCGTTACTTAACGCTGTTAACTTTTGCGGGTAACTAGTAATCGAATTGATTACTTTTCCCCCGCGGTAATGCCGTTCTCATTACTTAAGCGGCGTTACCGCAATTACTAGATGGCAGTAGTGTAATTCCTCCTCACTCCTCTATGACCCTGCTGGCGCTGTCTGCGGTACTGGCATGTGTGACATGGAGGAGAGTGGAGAGGGAGAGCGGACCGTCCGAGGGGAACTGTGAGAGCCCTGCACTGTACCTGTACATCCACCAACCCCCCCCCCCCATATACATCTACCTACCCTATACACCCACTAACCCCTATATACACCCACTGACCCCTATATACTCCTACCTACCCACCTTATACACCCACTGACCCCTATATACACATACCTACCTACCCTATACACCCACTGACGCCTATATACACCTACCTACTCACCCTATACACCCACTGACCCCTATATACAGCTACCCACCCACCCTATACACCGGCAGTGTACCACGCAGGTACCAGTGTACCACACAGCCAACCAGTACCACACTGACCCCTATATACACCTACCTACCCACCCTATACACCCACTGACCCCTATATACACCTACCTATCCACCCTATACACCCACTGACCCTTCTATACACCTATCTACTCACCCTATACACCCACTGACCCCTATATACACCTACCCACCCTATACACTGGCAGTGTACCATGCAGGTACCAGTGTACCACGCATGTACCAGTGTACCACGCAGCCAGCCAGTACCACTCAGCAAATACCACTCATACAAGTTATTTGACATATTTGATTATTTTATTACTAAGGCAATAGTTACTTTTCCTGGTAATTAGTTACTTTTTTACTGATGTAACTAACTCATTTACTTTTTGTGAGGAGTAACTATAACTAATTACTTTTTTTAAGTGACATGACCAACACTGCCTACCTGTGCCATTTTTTTGAGGCCTAGGGATCCCTCCTGGGTGCCTCGTGGTCCCACCATTTTCTCGTAGCCTGTGTGCTCAATGCACAGCGGCCATGTTTGTGTAGTCCGGCAGCCATTTTGCGGTGGTTTGCCATTGAAAATAGCGGCGGCCATGACAGTGGAGCCCTCTGGGTGGTGATTTCGGCGGTGGGAGCCCCTCCTCATCCCATGGTGCTAACTCCTAGATCTTTTCGCTTCCTGATCGCTGCATGTGGAGTGCAGATTATCCTGGTGGTGAGTCTGGTGGGGTCCTCTCCCACTCTGCTTAGGATCTGTTGGGTGCTCTGTTACAGGCGACCGGGTGGTGCTGCCAGAGTAGTGGGGGTGTCCCTTAGCAGTGTTTTTTTACACCTTTTTTGTGGAGTCCCCCTATTGACTTACGGAGTCTATTGGAGCACATTTCCCCACCTGACCTCCTCAGCAGAGGCTGCGGGCCCTCTGGGTCCCAACCATCCATTGATGCACTGACGACGGTCCTGGAGTCCTTTGTGTCCTGGGTGGAGGTGGTGTTTGGGGGAGGGGCTAGCAACACCCCCCCCACCCCCGCCTTTCCCTGCCTCATCTGTTTCCTCAGATCTGATTCGGTCGCCGCGGAACGTGGGTCACTCTCTGGGGTCTGTGCGCACGCGCCCTGAGTTCTCAGATAGGGAGGATGATTTCTCCACTGCTGTAGCCACGCACAATATGGCGCTGGTGGATGCACTGATTGTATCTATGTGTGAAACCTTAAAAATGGAGGACGCAGCTGAAGCTGCGACGGAGGCGTTGCTTCCCTTTGGCACTCACAAGCCATCCAGAGCGGCAAAGGTGTTTCCTTTCCCCGCCTATTTTGATAGAATTGGTGCTAAAGAATAGGATCAACCAAAACTTCCCCTTGTGGTCCTTGAAGGATTTGCTATGCGGTACCCCTATGAGGAGTCCCTTCTTAAAAAGTGGACTGTTCCACTGGTGGCCCACAATATGTACACTGTGGCTGGCTCGGCACTGAGACCGGTATTTACCGTTGCAACTGGTATTGCAAACTCCGACCGAACGGGCTAAGCGTTCACGCCATGACTTGGAGGGGGAGCAGCTCCCCCTTGCCTTTGCTGAGTTGGCGGACCAGTTGGTCCAGGGGCTGCAATTTATCTGTGATGCCTCTTTGGATGTGGCTCCCCTAGTTGCTAGGCTCTCTGTTTCAGCAGTGGTCCTTCGATGTATTTTTAGGCTCAAATGCTGGTCTGGGACCAGACTTCTAAAAAGGCCTTGACTGATCTTCCTTTTCAAGGAGATCACCTGCTTGGAGCTACCCTCAATGACTTCATTAAGGGTCTCAAAGGAGGGGGGGTGCCTTTCTTCCACAGGCTAGTAAGGACAAGTACCCTTGTCGTAGATGTGGGCCATCCTCGACTCATACGTTTTTTTTTTTTTAGTCTCTTAGGGGCAACTTACAAGGGATCAAAGCTTTTCAGGGCCTCCTCTGGTCAATCCAAGCGAACTTGGTCTGGCAAGTCGAGAGCAGGCTTCTCAAGACACGCGACCAAGGCTCCTTCAGCATGAAGGTTCGTCCTCACCCGTATCAGGGGTGGGGGGACATCTTCCCTGGTTTCCAGACCTGTGGACTATCCTGGTACAAGACAAGTGGGTCCACAAAGTCATACGGTCCGGCTACAAGATTGAGTTTCATTCTTACCCTCCAGAAAGGTTCTTTCCTTCCAACTTGTGGCTGTCCCCGGACTGCATACAGCAGGGGTCTTTAAACTATGGCCCTCCAGTTGTTCAGGAACTACAATTCCCATCATGCCTAGTCATGTCTGTGAATGTCAAGGTTTTAGAATGCCTCATGGGATGTGTAGTTCTGCAACAGCTGGATGGCCGTAGTTTGAGGATCCCTGGCTTACAGGGTCTTTTTGGGTCGGTGCAAGACCTGTTACTTCAAGGGGTGATTGTCCCGGTTCTGACATCTGAACGTTTTGAGGAGTTTTACTCAAACTTGTTTACAGTTCCCAGGAGTAAAGGAAAGGTGCTTCTTATTCTGGACCTCAAGGCGCTGAAGTGCTTTGTATGGGTGCAGAAGTTCAGAATGGAGTCAATTTGCACAGTGGGGACATCCCTGCATCAGGGGGATATTCTTACCTCTATCGACATCAAGGATGCTTGCCTTCACATTCCAATATTTGCCGGTCACCAGCACGTCCTCCACTTGCCGTGGGAGAGGAGCATTATCAGTTTGTGGCATTACCCTTTGGTCTCACCTCTGCTCCTCGAGTGTTCACAAAAGTGTTAGCCCCGGTGCTTGCATTGTTAAGCCAATGGGGGATCGTGGTACTAGGCTACTTGGATCACCTCCTTCTGCAAGCAGAGTCTCCTACTGCTCTGGTGGAAAACCTGGAGATCACCATACGAACTGGGGAGATCAGCTGGATTCTGAATATTCAGAAGTCTGCTCTGGTTCCGTCCACAAAGCTGGACTATCTGGGTCTGACTCTGGACCCGACCTTAGCCAGAGTGCTCCTTCCTCTGGACAAATTCCAGATACTGCAGGCTGCAATTTGTCACCTGCTGTCCAGCAGATGGTCATCCCTCTGAACTTGCATGTGGGTGCTAGGCCTGATGGTGTCTACCTTTTTGAGGCGGTTCCGTTTCCAAAGTTCCATATGAGTTCCCTGCAAAGGGAGATTCTGGGCAAATGGGACAAGAATCCGCAGTCTCTGGACAATCGGATGCGGCTGAGCCTAGGAATGAAAGAGTCCCTGACATGGTGGTTTCATTCTCCAGCACTTCGGTTGGGCAAATCCTTCCTCCCCTTGTATTGGACAGTGGTCACCACGGATGCCAGCCTGTCCGGGTGGGGATGCGTTCTCTGCAACAATTCTATTCAGGGTCTGGGCACTGGAAGAGTCCAGACTGTCGATCAATGTCCCTGAACTTCGAGCGATCAGACACTGACTGAAACATTGGATGGATCTTCTTCAGGGTTGTCCAGTGCGCGTTAAATCAGACAATACCATGGCTGTGGCTTATGTCAATCTCCTGGGGGGGCACAAGAAGTGTCCTGGCGGCTCTGGAGGTAGCTGGCATTCTAAGGTGGGCAGAACCTTTTGTTCCAGTTTTCTCCGCCGTACACATTCCTGGGCTGGATAACTGGCAGGCGGATTACCTCAGTCAGCAGGCATTGGATCAAGGGGGGTGGTCCCTTCATCCGGAGGTGTTTCACCAGTTGGATCTCCAGTGGGGCATCCCCGAGGTGGATCTGTTGGCATCTCGGGCCAACAGAAAGGTGCAGAGGTTTGTGGCTCAGTCACGGGATCCTCTGGAGGACGCCACAGACGCGCTGGTGGCCCCGTGGGGTCAGTGTCGTCTGATTCACGCCTTCCCTCCTCTCAAGCGTCTGCCAAGACTTCTACGAAGGATCAAGGCATAAGGGATTCCAGTCATCTTAGTGGCCCCGGACTGGCCTCGCCAAGCTTGGTATGCAGATCTGGTAAAGCTGGTCGCCTACATTCCTTGGAAGCTTCCTCTTAGGGAGGATCTGCTGTCCCAAGGGCCAATCTTCCATCCTGCTTTACAGTCGCTGGCTTTGACGGCTTGGCTTTGAGGTTTGTCTGACTTGGTGATTCCAATGATGTTAAAAGCTAGGAAATCTACTTCTAGGAAGATCTACCATTGTATGTGGAAGACGAACATCACGTGTTGCGAGTCTCCTGTGGTTCTTTTTCGGTGGATAGGATCTTGATCTTCTTTCTACAGGGGGGGGTTGAACAGAAACTGTCCTTGAGTACTATCAAGGGCCAGGTGTCGGCCTTGGCGGTCTTCTTTCAATGGCCCTTGGCCACACACTTCCTGGCATACTTTTCTTCAGGGAGTTTGGCACTTGGCTCCTCTAGTATGGTCTCCGTTACTGCCTTGGGATCTAAATTTGGTGCCTCCAGAAGCCTCCTTTTGAGAATCTTCGGGAGATTCCCCTGCTTACGCTGTCCCAGAAGGTGGCATTTTTGGTGGCTATCACCTCTGCACAAATGGAAAAAGAGTAGCGCACGAGATCAACTATAAGTGACTCAAGATGTTGTAAGCAAGCTATGAAGAATATTGCTAAACAAACATTTCAAAAAAGTAATCAAAAAAGAAGAAGAACTGATGTCCATTTAGTCCATGAAATCCAAGGGTAAGTGAAATGAGTTGGATTGCTAGGTCACCATCCACCACCAGGTGTCACACCACAAAATAGTAGGATTGGCCACTCACCAGAACTCAATGCTCAGGTGTTCTCACACAAGAGCAGACTGCGCAGAAATGTTAGATGGATATAGAGCCAGAACCTGTTCACCACTGCTTCATAACAAATCCTTGCACGCACTCCCTCAGTATCAGGATATCATGGAGAAAAAGAAATGGCCCCACATAGTGAAGTACCGTAACCACAAAATGCTTTATTAAAAGTAAAAATGTGTTGCACTCACATGTATAGGCTGATCAGAAAGCATATAACCACATAATGCTCGGTGGAAGGAAACCTAACTCGTCCAGTTCTCGGGCTCACTCCACGCCAGCCCTGTACCTTCCGGGTAGGTCCCTCACCATCACGTGATGTCGGATGTGTAGTCTGGTCACGCCCCGACCGGTTTCGTCATGTCCGACTTCAACTGGAGGCGTGACCAGAACGACAACATCCGGCATCTAAATAGCCCTGCTGGAACGCTCTACGTCCAATCGGCAACGAGGTGAAAAACCGGAAGTTTAGCCAGCTCACTACGCCGCGGAACTTCCGACATCAACATAACCAAATAAAGAGTCGTCCCTTGCAGGATACCAATTTACTTAGGCACCATGGATAATAAAAAATTTTTTGCAAAAAACTTTTATGCATAAAGTTAAGCGATAATAAGAACAATTTTAACCCTAGGCTGTGCGCCAAAAAAATTAAAATATAAAAAGATAAAAAAGGAATGGTTGCAGTGCAAAACCGCTCCTTGCCGATATGAACCTGTAGAATGTTACCAGTAACAATCTGCATATACACTGGACAATCCACACATATCGTAACTAAGAATGTTATACATAAATTATATTACAATACCTATTTCAATACATATAAAAACCAAAATACCGTAAAACAATACTAATTAGAGACATTGCAGCTGAAAGAAATGCCATAATAAATAAAACAAAAAACAAATGATCAAGCCTCACTAAACAGGCTGTAACGATAGTAGGGGAAGAAAAGTTAAGAATCGCTAATAAAGCAATTCAAATCCAGTTCAATGTTTAACCCCGTCGGTGCGAGGGCACGCAGAGTGTCGGAATTGGTGGCGTTAGCCTGTCGTTCACCTTACTTGGTGGTTCACAGAGATAAGGTGGTTCTTCACCCCTTTCCGTCGTTCCTTCCAAAGGTTGTCTCTGATTTTTACTTGAATGAAGACATTGTGTTGCCTACCCTGTGTCCCAGGCCAAAACATCTGAAGGAAATTGCTTTCCATGCCTTGGACGTGGTCCGGCGATTAGGGTGTACCTGGCAGCTACAGAGTCTTTTGTGCTCATGGATGGGCCTCGGAAAGGGTTTTCTGCTTCCTGTGCGACCATTTCCAGATGCATCAGACAGATGGCGATTCAGGCCTATTCAATCAATAGTCACTTTCCTCCTTTCCCTGACAAAGTGCACTCTACCCGGGCGCTCAGTGCCTTCTGGGCCTTCCATCATCAGGTGCACGTGATGCAGGTTTGCAAGGCGGCCACCTGGTGGTCGGTGCACACTTTTACAAAGTTCTAAAAAGTGTATGTGTTGACATCTGCGGATGCTTCTTTTGGCCGCAAGGTTTTGCAGGCTGCTGTTTAGAGGACCTGGTCCTCTTTAAGGGGGGAATTGTTTTTTTCAGGTGGGCTCCAGTTGTTTTGGTTGAGCTCCTGTTTTACCTGGTTGGCTTTAGTTTAGCCTTGGGAATTTCTTTTTTGCTGTTCCCACCCCTCATGTTTAACACTGCTTTGGAACATCCCAATGGCTAAGAAGATCAGGAGCTATGTCCGTCAATGAACGAAAGAGAAAATTGAATTTTTGACTTACAGTAAATTCCATTTTTCTGATGTTCATTGACGGACACAGCACCTATTCCTCTATGGAGTTGTAATTCTTCTGACAGCGCTTGTAACAAAACTGAGTACTTATAGCAGAGAGAGGGAGTATACCCCCTGGGACTGCCCTTAGGCATAGCCGGACTTTTTTTTTCCTGCCTAGTGTCCTACTCCTGTAGAGGGCAGTATAACCCAGGGCCTGACAAATTTTCCTGAAATCTAGGAGCCAGCTAAAAAAGTTAGGAGCCAGTTTTTTTTTTTTTTAAACTTAACAACCAAGCTTTATTTAATATACTAAATTTACACATAAATACGACTAGAACCCCACTCTCCTCTATAGCACAATTGGATGAAAACAGACTGTCTGTCTCTTTCCATCCGATGCCATCTGATCCGATCCACGGGATGGATAGAAAATAGAACCACCGTCCGTCTGCTTTTGGCGGACAGGATCAGATGGCGGCAGATTACTGCTCCATAGAGGAGAATGAAGGGTCCGATCAGGTCTGCCTGAAAAACTGACAGGCGGACCTGATCAGACAGCTCGTGTGAGAGGGGCCTTCGGCTGTGGCATGGCGATGAGGAAAAAAAAAAAAGTATATATATATATATATTTTTTTTTTATAATTGGAAAAAAAGAATTTTTTTTATTTTTTTTAATAATTAAAAAAAAAAGAAAAAAATATTATTTTTTTTTTTTTTTTACATTTAAAAAATTAAATAAATAATAACCACACTCCCTGTCAAAGGTAACTAACTGGACAGGGAGATGGTAATGAATGAATTGAGAACAAAAAGGCAGTGGAAACAGTCATTACAACAGTCATTACTCCCGGCCTCCACAAGAGGGCGCCAGTTCCCCATTGGAAGCCTGTCATCTCAAGTAGGCCGAAAAGCCGGGGCCTCAATTTTCGGATGGCCCGGAAGTCCGTGCACTCCGTGCGCGGAAGTCCGGGCAAAAATGACAGGACACCTTCTGCAGGGCACCGCCAGGCGCCAGGTCGCTAATTCTAGTCGCAAATGCGACCTGGCGCCCGGGGATTGTCGAGCCCTGGTATAACCCAATGGTTAAGAAGATCAGGAGCGGTGTCCGTCAATGAACATCAGAGAAATGGGTTTTACAGTAAGTCAAAAATTCAATTTTTTTCCTTTGCAGGTTAAACTTGCTTGCCTTTTTTACCCTACAGTAATAGACAAACTTTCCTAAAACGTTCTCAGTATAAGCCTTCATACTGCTCTAGGCCTCATGCACACAGACATTTACACGCTCCTAAGTCATGAAGCGTAAAAATGTCTGGCGATTTCCTGCACCCAGGAAGCCTCTGTGCCACATATAGCCGCCAGTACAAGTAAATAGCTGTACACAGCTAGTTGATGCCAATAGCTCCTGATGCATATATATTCATTTGTTTTGGTGGCTATATGCAACGCCATGGCTCCCTGTGTGTAGAAAAGCACTAGACCTTTTATGATTTTAGGAATTTAAACAAATAAATAAATTAGAACTTGTATAATCACTACTCTTAAGCATGCTGCTTTTCTGTTACTAAGAAGTAGTGGAGATGGTGGCACAACATTTCTCAGGGTTTCCATTCTTGGCCTGTATAATGGGGCCTACTCACACTGGGACTGGTTTAACCAAACTGTGTCCGAGTTTGATTCTACCCTCTCCCCACTCCTGGTCTTTGCTCACATTGTGCTATGAGCAAATGTGCCAAGGCACACTTATTCTAGCTAGCTCATAGTGATCTCTGCTTTAGTACATAGTCATCCAATGGAGAGTTCTGTGCTCCCATATTCACACTGTGGTTTTCAAGAACACTGAGGGTGCACTCACACTGGCACCTTAAATTGATCCTGGGCATGGTTCAGTCCCTTTGGCCAGTTAGTTTGTCTAGTTTGAGTGGCCCAAACTGTGCCTGGGATCGTTAAAGCGTGCCACTCATGGGACCACCTGTAAAATGTGGTCCTGGGCACAATTAACTTGTGGTCAGGTACGGTTTGCTTTGGAGTGAGTGCAAACTGTGCCAGAGCACAGAACTCTACGTAGAGGACAATGTAGTAAAGCATTGATCACTGGTCTGGTTGGCAGGCACAAGGAGGGTGCCCAAGAACACTTCCTTACAGTCCAGTGGGAGTGCAGTCTAGCAGGGAAATGAGGGGGGAATATTCTCAGGAGCAGTTCAGTGTAACCATGCCCAGTCTGAGTGCACCATGAAGCAATCTGTACCGGTAACAAATGAACTGCGCATGGGACCACCTCTTTCAAGTGGTCCTGGACACAGTGTGCTTAACCTATCTTTGCTAGGGTTTGGCACACTCTCGATACACAAAGGAACCAGCTCAAGGGGGTTGACTGTGCTCGGGACCAGTTAAAAGTGCCAGTGTGAGTTTACTCACACTTATATCTCTACTTTACGTGCAACTGATAAACTAAGTGTTAATTGGTTATAATTAGTAATTTCAACAGTTCTTCATTTCAAACTGTGTTTCTGTTATTTTGAAGCAGCTCTATAAGTAAAAATATATCTTGTTGAAGGTAATGAGGCACATCAATGTTTTCTACCTGCTAAAAAGCTGAAGCAGTTGTGATGATGACCTTTCAAGTAATCCGTCGTCTCTCGGCTTCCTGCCAATCTCAGCTTGTTTGCCTCCTAAGCTTTAAAATAGTTGCTGTCAGCATCCACACTTCCCACACTTTTGGCCCCTATTATCACTCATGCATCCCTATTCCTATGAGCCTAGATCAACTAGTTTTTATTCTTGTCTCACTTAGCTTTGTTTTTGAGTGTCTGTAAATCCCTGACTGAGAGCACCTATCCTATCCGCATTTTGTCACATTATATAAGTGCCTAATGTAATTATGTAATACTTAAATTCATGATAAAAGCAAACCTACTGTAAAAAAGGGAAATAAACACACATTGAAATGGACCACTTAATGACAAAAAGTAAAACAAATCCTAATGTCGAAACTCAGTTTTGCAACTTTGGCATGTGTTATTAAAACTGTACACTTCATTGCAAATACTAACTATCCAGCTTAGTTATACAGAGAGCTTTTTTTTTACCGGGGATGCAGGGGAACTCAATTCCAGCACCTTCAACACTGAATGTATGTAATGGCAAGGGGTGCTGGGGTGTGCTAGAGGGTCTATTCATGTTGGCCATTGAGGGATCTATTGTTGCTGGGGGGAGGGTTAAGTCTTATGTTGCAGGGGGGTCAGTTGTTGCTGGGAGTGATCTGCTGCTGGGGGAGGGGGTCTATTATTGCTCGCTGCTGGAGGGTCAGTTGATGTTGGCTGTGGGGAGATTTGTTGTTGCTGTCGGGGGTTACATTTTTGCTGGGGGGGGGGGTAGATTTTGTTGCAAGTAGTCCATAGTTGCTGGGGAGTATATTGTTGCTTGCTGCAGGGAATCTATTTTACTGCTTTTCTTGTTAACAAGTTCCATACAAATTTCTTGGAATCACAAATATTACTTCTGTATTCTCTAAAAGGGGCGGTACTGGGAGGTGGGTAGGGATGGAACCAAGGAACGGTGCTCGGAGGTGGGTACAGGTGAAGACAGGGGGGGGGGGGGAGTACCTGCCCCTGAGGAAAAAAAGCCCTGGTTATACCTTCTGTTTTCCAGGAGAAACTGGGTCTTCATTGGTGATTTTCAAATATCAATTGGCCCAAAATAACTGTAGCTGTATATTTCTTGCCATTACCATAACCCATAAATAAATACATTTTACTTCTGATGTTCACCACGATACCATATGTGTGTATATGATTTGTTGTTTGTACCTGTAGTAGGGCCAAGAAACAATAGTGCGGATTTTGCTTTTTTTTTTATCCTACCTAAACACACCGACGACAAATTCAATTATAATAAATACATGTGTATTCCTACCTAAAGCACACTGACCCTAATTGTGACCCTTGACATTAATGCTAACCCTGATACTAACCTAGACCAAGCCTTAATCTAGCTCCTTTTTATCTGCCCCCGGGGCAGACATACCTTTTTAGGTTAGATGGGGTGCTGCACTGGCGATGGGAGGTGGGGGGGGGGGGCGCACCGCCGGCAACCGAATGATCACACCTCAGGTGGGGCCCCCCTTCCTGTTGGGATCATTTTTTTTCGGCCATGGGATCCCTTAGTGAGCCGTGTGGTGCCACCATTTTCTTGAAGCCTTGTGTGCTACAGATCAGCGGCCATGTTTGTGCAGCCTCTTGTGTCATTTTCCTATGGTTTTCCAGTGCAAACAGGAGCGGCCATGTTTTATGAGTCAGATGAGTGGTGAGTCAGCGGTGGGAAGCCTTTCCTTGGCCTCTAGTGGGGTGATACAAGGATATTCCTCTTCCTGATCGCCGCATGGTGTGCAGATAGTGCGGGCTGACCGGTGGTGGTAAGTGCCTTGTGAGGTTTTCTCTCCCTCTTTCTGCTATTAACCCCTTCTGGACCGGAAGGATTTGCCCCCTTATAGACCAGGCCATTTTTTGCGATTCAGGACTGCGTTACTTTAACGGAAAATTAAGCGGTCGTGCGACCCTGTACCTAAATCAAATTGATGTCTTTTTTTTTTCCCCACAAATAGAGCTTTCTTTTGGTGGTATTTGATCACCTGTGTGATTTTTTTATTTTTTGCGCTATAAACAAAAAAAAAAAGCGACATTTAAACAATATTTTTCACATTCTGCTATATAACATTCCCAAAAAAAATATTAAAAAATCTAAATTGTTCATCCTTTTAGGCAAATTTGTAATTTGCTACATATTTTTGGTAAAGCGTATTTAGATTGGTTTGCGCAAAAGTTAATGCGTCTACAACCTAGGGGAAAGATTTGTGTCATTATTATTTATTTATTTTTTACTAGTAATGGCGGCGATCTGCAATTTTTAGCGAGACCGCGACATTGCAGCGGACAGATCGGACCCCTAACTGACATTTTTGACACTTTTGGGGGGACCAGTGACATTACTACAGTAATCAGTGCTAAAAATATGCACGGTTACTGTAATAATGACATTGGCAGGGAAGGGGTTAACCTAGGGGTGATCAAAGGGTTGATTAGTGTGAGCCTAGGGGAGTTTTTTCTATCTGTGGGGGTGATGGGCTTGTGAAATGACCACAGAGAACTATGTTCCTATATAGGAGAACAGGCGCTCTGTGATAATTTTAGATAGAACAGTCAGCTGTGTTGACAACACGGCCCCGTGCATCAGCATCCCCACTGTCTAGTGGGGACGGGAGCGCGCCGCAACAGGCGCTTGCTTGCCCGCAGCACCACACGCGTTACCCACTTAGGGCTACGACGGTTTGCGCAGGAGAGGCATCCTGCCGCAGTAAATGTGCGGCGGGCGGTCCAAATGTGGTTAAAGAGGTAGTGCTATGCTGATCCTTGTTGTGCCGTTAGAACGGTGGGGTGTCCCTTGCAGTATTTTTACACTTTTTTTTGTGCGGGTTCCACTCTCCATTCATGGAGTCCCTGAAGCATGTTTCACCACCTGATCCCCTCTGAGGCTGTCGGGCCCTCCGGGGGCCTCACAACTGACTGCACAGACGGTGGTCCTAGAGTCCTTGGTGTCCAAAGTAGACTTGGTCCTGGGCAAATGTGCCCCCTTCGGGGTCTGAGTCCACGCACCCTGCATGCTCAGATAGTGAGGATGATTCCTCTAGCCGTACGTGATATGGCGCTAGTGGATGCACTGATTGTATCGGTTCGGGAAACCCTACATATGGAAGAGGCAACTAATGCAGCATCAGAGGGGCGGGTCTCCTTTGGCACCCACAGGTCCTCCAAAGCGGCGAGGGTTTTTCCCTTTCCCACCGCCTTTGACTATACTGTCTCCAAACAGTGGGGTCCCCAAACTGCACCTTTGCACTCCCTAAGCATTTTGCAATGCAGTACCCCTAAAAGGAGTCCCTCCTTAAAAAATAGATGGTACCTCCTGTAGTGGACTCCCCGGTTTCTAGGTTGAATAAAGCCACTGTAATACCGGTTGAAGAGTCCCCGGTCTTTTCAGATCTGGCTGATAGGAGGTCAGAGGCCTTGACCCGCCATATGTTCACTGAGGCTGGGTCGGCACTTAGGCTGGTGTTTACCATCACCCTGGTGTCACAAGCTATTACTGAATGGGCCAAAATTTTACCACGGGACCTGGAGGAGAAACCGCTCCCTCCTGCCTTTGTGGAGCTGGTGGATCAGTTGGTCCAAGGGCTACAGTTCGTCTCTGACGCCTCTTTGGATGCCGTTCCCCTGATTTCTAGACTGTCTGTCTCAGAAGTGGTCCTGCGGCGCATTATCTGGCTGAAATGCTGGTCTGCGGACCAGGCTTCTAAGAAGGCTTTGTCCGATCTTCCATTTGTGGGGGATCGCCTGTTTGGAGCTTCCTTGGATGACATCATCAGTGGCCTCACGGGGGGAAGAGTACTCTTCTTTCTCAGGCTTCCAAGGGTAAGGAGTCCCCTCGCAGACAGGCACATTCCTTTTTGTCCCTCAGGGTCTCAAGACAAGGGATCTAAACCCTTCAGGGCCTTCATTGGGGGTTCCAAGAAGTTTTGGTCACTCGTATCAGGGGTGGGGGGGTCTTTGCTGTTTTCTGGATCTGTGAACCTTCCTAATCCAGGACAAGTGGGTCCACAAAGTCATTCTCTCTGGCTACAAGATCGAGTTTCAATCATCTCCCCTCGAACCTGCACTTATCCCCAGATCGCTTAAAGGATCTCTGTGGGGCAATGCAAGATTTGTTACCTCAAGGGGTGATTGTTCCGGTTCTGACGCCAGAAGGTTTTCAAGGTTTCTACTCAAGCCTGTTTACGCTTCCCAGGAAGGAGGGCAAGGTGCGTCGAAATCTGGACCTCAAGGTGCTAAACTGCTTTGTGCAGGTACAGAAGTTCCAAATGGAATCAATTTGCATGGTGGTGGTGTCCCTACATAAGGGGAATTTTCTCACCTCCATCGACATCGGTGATTCCTACCTTCACACCCCCCCTATGTGTCGCCCATCAGTGCTTCCTCCGCTTTGCTGTGGGCGAGGAGCATTCTCAATTTGTGGCTTTACCCTTTTGGTCTCGCTTTGGCTACATGGATATTGACAAAAGTGTTGGCCCCGATTCTAGCATTACTGCGTCAGTGGGGGATCATAATACTGGGGTACCTGGAGGATCTGCTTTTGTAAGCTGTTCTGTTGGCCAACTTGGAGATTTCTCTGCAAATGCTGAGGGAGTTCGGTTGGATTCTGAATCTTCAGAAGTCTGCTCTGGTCCCATCCACAAGCCTGGACTATCTGGGTCTTACTCTCAGCCAGAGTGTTCCTTCCTCTGGAAAAAGTTCACAAGTTGCAGGAGGAAATTTGGCTTCTGCTGTCCAGCAGACAGTCATCTCTGCGGGCTTGCATGCGGGTGATGGGTCTGATGGTGTCTACCTTCGAGGCGGTTCTGTTTACACAGTTCCACAGGTGATCTCTGCAAAAGGAGATTCTGGTGAAGTGAAACAAGGATCCCCAGTCTCTGGAGGATTTGATCTTGTTGAGCATGAACACAAGGGGGTCCCTGGTTTGGTGGCTTCGTTCTGCGGCAAAAATAATTTCTTCCCCTGTACTGGATGGTTGTTACCATGGATGCCAGCCTATCCGGGTGGGGAGGTGTCCTCAGCACAGAGTGTTCTCAGGGAGGGCATTAGACCAAGGAGAATTGTCACTTCATCGGGAGGTGTTCCATGAGTTGTGTCTCTGGTGAGGGACTCCCCAGGTGGATCTTTTGGCCTCTCGCCTCAGCAGGAAAGTACAGAGGTTTGTGGGATGGTCTCAGGATCCTCTAGCCGACGCCACAAACGCCTTAGTGGCTCCCTGGAGTCAGTATCGTCTGATATAAGCCTTTCCTCCTCAAGCTTCTGCCGAGACTCCTGCGCAGGATCGAGGTGGAAGGGGTTCCGGCCATTCTAGTGGCTCCAGACTGGCCTTGCCAGTCTTGGTACGCCGATCTGGTACGGCTGGTCGCCGATGCTCCTTGGAAACTTCCTCTCAGAGAAGATCTGCTGTCCCAAGGACCGATCTTCCATTCTGCTTTACAGTCGCTGGCTTTGACGGCTTGGCTGTTAAAAGCCAGGTGCTGGAGGATAGAGGGTTGTCTAAATTGGTGATTTTTACACTTTTAAAAGCTAGAAATCTACTTCCAGGAAAATTTACCATCGTACTTGGAAGACCTACATTACATGGTGTGAATACCTATGAGTTCACCCTTGCTCCTTTTCTGCGACTCAGATCTTGGCCTTTCTCCAGCGAGGGGTCGAGCAGCGCCTGGCCTTGAGTACCATCAGAGGCCAGGTCTTGGTCCTGGAGATTTTCTTTCAATGTCCATTGGCTTCACACTCCTTGGTGCATACCTTCCTCCAGGGAGTGAGATAAATGGTTCCCCTGGTGCGGTATCCATTGCTGCCGTGAGACCTCAATTTGGTGTTGTCAGTTTTCCCTTTGAAAATATTCAGGGAATTCCCCTGAATCCCCCTGAATATAGCCTTTTTGGTGGCTATTACTTCTGTGGTCACGGTGTCTGAGCTGGCGGCGCTGTCTTGTCATTCACCTTACCTAGTGGTTCACAGGGATAAGGTGGTTCTTCAGCCATGTCCATTGTTCCTTCCAAAGGTCATCTCCGATTTTCATCTGAATGAAGGAAGTTAGTTGCCTTGCATTCCCTGGATGTGGTTCAGGCAATTAGGGTGTACCTGGTAGCTACGGAGTCGTTTTGGAAGTCAGACTCACTATTTGTCCTTATGGATGGACCTCGGAAGGGGCTGGCTGCTTCTGCTGTTACCATTTCCAGATGAATCAGACAGACTGTGGTTCAGGCTTATTCTATTAGGAGTCCGGTTCCTCCTTTCCCTGTCAGGGCGCACTCTACTCGGGCGCTTAGTGCCTCCTGGGCCCTCTGTCATCAGGCGTCAGTGGTGCAGGTTTGCAAGGTGGCCACCTGGTCATCTGTGCACACATTCACAAAGTTTTATAAAGTGGATGTGTTGACATCTGTGGAAGCTTCCTTTGAACCGCAAAGCTTTGCAGTTTGCTGTTTAGTGGACTTGTCCTCTTTGAGGGGGTTTTTTTCTGGTGAGCTCCAGTTTTTCTCAGTGGGGCTCCATGTTACCTGATTGGCTATGTTTAGCCTTGGGGAAGTTTATTTTCTGCTGTTCCCACCCCTCATGTTCGACACTGCTTTGGGATGTCCCTACAGTCATGAAGATTAAGAGCTGATGGACACAATCTTTCTGAATGAACGAAAGAGAAAATGGGATTTTTGACTTACTGTAAAATCCATTTCTCTGATGTTCATTGACGGACACAGCACACGCCTGTCTTTGGAGTTGGATTTTTTTGTCTGACACTGCTTGTTACAACACTGAATACCTATAGCCGTAAGAGGAGTATACCCCCAGGAACTGCCCCATAGGCATGCTAAAGCTTTTTTCTGTGCCTAGTGTCCTACTCCTGTAGGGGGCAATATAACCCTACGGTCATGAAGATGAAGAGCTGTGTCTGTCAATGAACATCACAGACTTGGATTTTAACCACTTTGCCACTGAGTACCGTAGTACTACTGCGGCAAAGTGGCTCGTTATCGTCTGACGACGTAGACCTACGTCGTCAGACACTCCCCCTTGTGGGCGGCGGTCGCGTGCCGCCGGAGGCGCGCTCCCGCTGTTTTCATTCACAGCGGGAGTCAGGCCAGGGGAGGAGATCGCCGCTGCTCTTGCCCGATTGTCGGGGATCTAGTGTGGAGATCCGCCCGCCTGTGTAAACACAAGCGGGCAGATCTCCCAAGTGACAGGGAGTGACAGATCGGAGTGTTCAGCATAGCTGAACACTCCGATCTGTCCCTGGCTCACACAGTCACCCCCCCCTCCCACGTCAGTAAGCACCAGGCATACATTAACCCCTCCCTCTCCAATAAAATTAACCCCTTCCCTGCCAGTGTCATTTTTACAGTAACAGTGCATATATATAGCACTGATTACTGCAGTAATGTCACTGGTACCCCCAAAAGTGTCAAAAATGTCAGTCAAGGGTCCGATCTGTCCGCCGCAATGTCGCAGTCCCGCAAAAAAAATCGCAGATCGCCGCCATTACGCGTTAAAAAAAAAAAAACACCAGAAATGACAGAAATCTTTCCCTTTGTTACTAAACGCAATAACTTTTGCGCAAACCAATCAAAATACGCTTATTGTGAATTTTTTTACCAAACATAGGTAGCAGAAAACAAATTGGCCAAAAATTTAAAAAAATTTTGATTTTTAAATTTTTTTGGGGGGAATTTCATATAAAAAAATGTGAAAAATATTGTTATTTTTTCAAAATTTACTCTCTTTTCTTGTTTATAGCGCAAAAAGTAAAAATCGCACAGGTGATCAAATACCACCAAAAGAAAGCTCTGTTTGTGGGAAAAAAAAGGAAGTAAATTTTGTTTGGGTACGGCGTTGCACGACCACGCAATTGTCAGTTAAAGTCGCACAGCGCCGAATCGCAAAAAGTGGCCCAGACGTAAGACAGCAAAATGCTCTAGTGGTAAAGTGGTTAAGAAGTCAAAAATTCCATTTTTTTGTTTTCTATCGATTTCCCTTGTACAAAATTTTCTCTTACAAAGAAGACCTAAAGAATGGGTGAAAATCTCTCTGAAGTGAAGGGATATCGCTTCTTGGAGAGCGGTCATGAAAAGAGTTGCCTCATTGAAAAGAGTTCCCCGCCCCGTTTGATAACACCCATAAAATTTGGATTTCCCATCACTTTCTATCTGGGAACAAGGGCAAAGGGATTATCAATCTGTCAGCAGGGACCCAGACAGCAGTGAATAGTTACATTTTTGATACTTGTTTTTTTTTTTTGCACACATTCAGCAGGGGCACAAGGAAAAAAATTGTTCCCTGTGTCCTGTTCACACCGCAAAACTAGCAACCTGCAGGGGGGGGGGGGGGTAGGGGTTACCATCCCTGCCGGTAGAAGATAGTGATTGTTAGCAGCCGCTAGCGATAATCGCAAGTAAATCTGGCAGGCTGATTGTACCCAAATTTATTGATTGATCAGCTTGGTAAATTCAGCCTTCCCACCAGCCGGGATCTAAGCTAGGGAAATGCAGCAGTAAAGCCCATAGTGACTTATCAGGTTCCAGCTTTCGTTCCTTGGAAAAGTGAAATGGTTAATTTGGAGGAAAAAAAAAACTGAAGCTTGTAACAAGGACCATGCAAAAAATAAACTAAGTACATTTTTTCTAATCGAATACCAGCTGTCACATGACCCAGCTATTTCCTAGCCTGTCTGCAGGGAAACCTAAGCAGGAAGAGATTCTAGTTCTCTGCTGCTGGTCACATGTTCAAAGTAAAAAATAAAAAAATAATGCCTTTGGAATAAAGAGTAAAAATAAATAATTTCAATAAACTGTTTTACATTGTCATACAAATATATATTTGAAGGGACATTTTTATTTTTTTGGAAATAACATGGTATGGGCAGATTTCTGCTAGTCACAGGCTGTCTGTCATGGCCCTTCAGCCTCTGTCTTAGAATAAAAGGAAGGTGACACTTCCATTAAACTACATGTAATATCCCACCCTCGTTGTATTAAACTGGTTAGTGAGCATGGAGGAGGGAGGGGGAGTGGGCTGTCATTTACCACTGTGTATAAATCCACATGTTTAGTCACATGGGCTGCTCAGATGTAATAGGTAGGAAATGCTCCGCATAGAAACTCACTGAGAACTGAGCATGTGCAGAGTTGCCACCGCAGCAACAAAATCTGTAGCCGAATTGGAGACCTGAACAGAAGAGGGAGATAGAGAACAGCGGGATCAACCGGGTTTTTTGCAAAATACAGAAAACTAATCTCATAGTGGCTGAGTATGAACAGCATGTAACACATCATTTATTGATAGTTTTATATGGGGTTAGGGAACAGTTTAATGGTAATGAAGTAATGTTCGAAATGGCAGGAATGGAGAAGCATGCCAGTTTTCTAGGAAGTTTCGGTGTTTTGTGAGGAATGACAAATTAAAAGGAATTGTAATGTAGAACTGAGATATGTAATAGGATGTCTTATGATGCACAATACAAGCCAGATTCCTAGCTAACCAGGCATTTTGGAGTTTTGTTGTGGTATTAGTTGTCTCTACATTATCATCTCTTGTGGTACTATAGCAGAGCTGGCCAAATGTGGCCTAATGTTTGCATGTGAGCATTACTTGTGCCTAAATTAGTGCTCCTATACGTGTTCTCTGGTGATTTACAATTGTTCGGCTGCTAATCCCATTCCCAACACAACGGGAAATTTTAGAGATTGCTCAGCAATCACTGTTTGTTTGTTTTTTTTCTTTTTGTTCTTCATAGAGAGAGGATTGGCATGTTACAGTTTACAATACATGTGGTCATATGCATAGAGTGGCATTTCTCCATCTCTGCATAGTACCAAATACAAAAAGCAAAACTAAGCCCATGGGACTTTAATGAGAAACGCCGAAAAAGTAGATGATTATTCATTTTATTCCAAAATGACAATAGATCTTAAAAAAACGATAAGGTACATAAAATATACATCAAATATCAAAGCAGCTGGAGTACTTCTGTGTTATATGCATATACATAATTGCTTAAAATATTGCCAATACTTTGGCAAATGCATGTGGCTGGATAATGTCATAAATAATCTCTCAACACGTTTCGTGAATCTTAGTTCACTTCATCAGGAGACTAGCAATTGACTGAATATCTCCAAAAGAACCATTTCATTAAAGCTCAACAGACAAATATTTGATATTGTGTCTGAGCCCCATATGGTTAATATTGTTATTTTAAAAAAATTAAACCATACTGACAACACAAGTTGCAAGAATAGATAAGGAGGTTCTTTGGGGGGGGGGGGGGGCCTTACTGTGCTCTTCATAATATGTAATCATCACATTCATTTTTATTATTTGTAGTTCATTGTCGTCATATTTTTTTGGGGGATGACCTCCTTCTGCTGTCTCCCCCTTTTGGCCCTGGGGTGCAGCTTCCTGCCCTCTCCACAGCTCCCGGAAAAGACACATGATAGTGGCCTTCATGCAACCATAGACTTAGACTTAATCTTGATCTATTTTTGTATTTACCATAGTATTGGTGATATGGCAAGCAATTATAAATGCGACATACGGTAAGTACTCCAGTTGCTTTGATAGTTGATGTACATTGTATGTATGTTTTATTTGTTTTTAAGATCTTATGTAATTTTGTAATAACCTAATTTTAATCTGTATTTTTTACCTTTATTGGCATTTCTCATGAAAGTCCCATGGGCTCAGTTTTCCTTTTTTGTATTTGCTCCTTTTACATTTGCTATACAACCCCGGGCACCTTCTCCCATATAGTAGATATGTCCAGCCACCAAACCGTTTTGGACTAAAATGAATAACACACTTAATCTGACAGGGCAGTCCTTGCAATGCTATCTTTGAGAAGATCTTGTCAATCAGGCTCCGTTCACACATTGGCGTCCCGGCGATTCTACGATCTTGAATTATTGCAAATTGTGGGATACCCGTGTGTTTCCCGTGACTTGCAATGGCACCCCTATTTTACCACGATTGTCACTCAAAGAATCACGGTACAATTGCACAAACCAAATTATTGTACTTTTTTTGGGCGACAGGTGTCCAGCGATTCTGTGTGCGCGATTTTGCCGCGATCTGTTGTGCAACAGTCTTGGCACAATCGCACCTCATTTGGGATGCCATTGCAAGTCAGGGGGAATCGCACAGGCATCCTGCGATTTGCAATGATTCGGGATCGTGAGCAGAATTGCCGTGATTCTGCCTGCCATCTGGGACGCCAATATGTCAACGGAGCCTCAGTGTCCTAAGAACCTGGCAAACAACCAAACTTAATCTGTTACATTCATTCCAATGATGGCAGAGCAAACTGTTGCCAAAGGCTGGAAGATTAGATTCCTCAGCATAGTTAAAAAATAATTGAGTTATACATAAAAATGTTAATGCTAAGCCAAACAGAACTACCATTTTAGGACTGTGGAATGTTTTTGATATCTCTTTTTTTTTTTTTTTTTTTAATTGCTGTGTCGCTCTTGAGAAAATTCATCCTCACTTCCTGTTTTGGTAATAGAAGTTACTGGAATAAAAGCTGAAGGAACATCAAAGTTGAAGGCTGCCAAAACAGGAGGCAAAATTTACTAGTAAGGACATTTTCAGTGACGTGTTAATACAGAAAGATTTCTTCTTGCTTTCATGTTTTTGGGACATGAAGCAAAGAAAAAAATCTCTACTGGGAAATACAGAAATAAAAAAATAAAAAAACATGAACGCAGGTTTTAGGCTCCGTTCACATCTAGGCGTTTTGGGGCGTTTTTGGGGCGTTTTTCTGCTCTAGGATCAGCTCTCAAAACGCCCAACAAGACAAATCCTATTCATTTCAATGGCCCCTGTTCACATCTGAGCGTTTTGACGCTGTTTACAAAACGCCCAACGCTCAAAAAAGTACATGAGCTTCTTTTTGGGCAGATTACAGGCGTTTTCCATTGATCTCTATTCAATCTAAAAACGCCTGCACAAAAATCGCGGTAAAAATCGCGGTAAAAAACGCCGCAAAAATCGCGGTAAAAAACGCGCGAAAAACGCTACGCTCAGGTGTGAATGTAGCCTTATTCTGTTTCAATGTTTTTATTAAAGTATTTCACAATAACAAAGAAAATACAATGATATAACAAAGAGTACGTATCTTCCACAAGTGTCCAACATATATCAAAGGACTGAAAGCCCACCAGTTTATGTAAAGAAGTCTTCTTCGTCTCTTCCCTTTTTTCCTTTAGCTATATTTTCTCCCTATTTTTTGCTGTTAAGATAATAAAAATCTTCTTAAGCTATATGGATCATTCCAATTTTGTGCCCTATCTCTCAAACTGTGTAGAATCTTTATTTTTCTTGTAATAATAAAGCACATCATAGTCTCGTTACAAAACAAGAAAACCAAATATTACAAACTCATGTCGTGACTCCAGCCCTAAGGACGGTCATCACTTCCATGTTTAGTCAGGACAATTGGGAAGACCCAAAAAAGATGACATCAGAGTTTTAGAATAGAAAAGAGAGAAAGGGTAAAGATTAAAGAGGGTAATTGGACGAGACCCCACAGTCCCAGAACACGCAGGTTTTATTCTATTTCTATGTTTAAAAAAATGGCTTGAGCTTAGTTTTTGTATATAAAGTATGGTCTCGCAGCCCTATTCAATTAAAAAAAAATCACAAGAGAAAGGTAAAAATTAAGGGTTATGTATGTCACTTAAAGCGGAGTTCCGGCCACAAAATCGACATAATCGATTTTGTGGCCATCCGCTTGCTTTTCTTCACCTGAAAAGGAATTGGATAGTTAGGATTTTTATTTTTTTTTTTAACTTACCTTGTTATTGTAGAAAGAAATACTCACCTTTCTTCCACTTCCTCCCTCGGCGGCCGCGGCCCGCACCGTCACTTCCGGTTTGCAATGATTCCTGGGAGCTGAACGTCATCGCTCCCAGGAATCAATGCGACGGCACCGGCCCCGCTCGTCACTTCCGTTGCGATGCCGCATTCCCTGCTAAACAGCTTCAGGGCATGCCCAAAAGTTGTGGAGGAATGCGGCGCCACACAGGAAGTGACGAGGGGGCTGGTGCAGGCGCATTCTGGGAGAAGAAGACGCAGAAGAGGATCGCGCTGGCTTCAGCTGCCCACAACAGAGATGGCAGCGCTGGAGAAGAAATTTCTAAAGTGAGTATTTCTTCTTGCAGGTAAGTGCGAACTGGGACAGATCAGAGGCTAGCCATTGTGGAATGTACTAGCCCTGACTGTCCCGGGGGTATGTTCATTGAAATTTTGTTTTTGTGGCCGGAACTCCGCTTTAACTGCCATGTATTCTGGAACATCTTTTTATTGTATTCATTATACTATGAGTGATGGCGAGATTTACTAGTGTATCATTTTCTTTAAGAACAGGCATATCATTAACAAGTAGTTTCTTAGGCTTGGTCACATTCCACTTTGATGTTTTACAAGTTAATGCCAGGAAAATCTCAATCTAGTTAAACTACAAAAAGGATACATTGTACAAAGTAGTAAATTAGCATATCTGAACAAGAGAAAAACCTGGCTCTCATGGTATAGCAATAGTTTTCCATGCTCTACTTCTGCATAAGCTGTTCTGGCAAATTACATACAAAAGCTTAAAGTGACTGACATAGAACTAGTTCGTACACCTGAAGCAGCATAATTCAACTAAAAAGTGGTTCTATTTAGTGATTTCTGCACCTTGTTGTTTTACCACATGTATTGCTTTAGTCTAGAGTTCTTCTTAAAGGTGTATGGAAATATTTAGTGAAGTGTTATTCCTTTTGACAGGACATTTTTGAAGTTGGCAAAATTGTTTTTGCCTTAACAGTTGGCCTTGGGCTAGGCTAATAAAGTGGATGCTAACCCAAATTAAATAACATTTCTTTTGCCAAAGCACTTTAAAAACCTAAATATTGCCTTTGTTTAACCACTTCAGCTCCAGAAGGTTTTACTCCCTTCCTGACCAGGCCATTTTTTGCGATACGGCACTGCGTTGCTTTAACTGACCATTGCGAGGATGTGCGACGCTGTACCCAAATAAAATTGAAGTCCCTTTTTTCCCACAAACAGAGCTTTCTTTTGGTGGTATTTGATCACCTGTGCGGTTTTTATTTTTTGCGCTATAAACTAAAAAAGAACCGCAATTCTGAAAAAAAAAAAAATAAAAATTTTACATTCTGCTATAAAACATACCCAATAAAAAAAAAATTTAAAATCTAATTTTTTCATTATTTTAGGCCAATCTCTATTCTGCTACATATTTTTGGTATAAAAATCCTAATAAGTGTACAGGTATATTGGTTTGGGCAAACAGCGTCTACCAACTATGGGATACATTTATTTTTTATAGTTTTTACTAGTAATGGCGGCGATCAGCGATTTTTTTTTTTTTTTTTTTTTTTTTGTGGGACTGTGACATTGCGGAGGACAAAATCTGACACCAAGTGACACTATTTGGGGACAAGTGACACCAATACAGTGATCAGTGCTAAAAAAATGCACTGTTACTGTATAAATGACATTGGCAGGGAAGGAGTTAACACCAGGGGTGATTAAGGGGTTAAGTGTTCTCCTAGGGAGTGCTTTTTAACTGTGGGGGGAGTTGATGCACTAGAGGAAAATAGAGATGTGTTTCAGCTTAGCTGAAGCACAAGATCTCTCTTTTATGCCAACAGAACAGCGGTCTGCCTTGTTTACATAGGCAGACCGCTGTTCTGTCATTCCTCCAAACAATTGGCGGGTCCCGCTGATTGGCTCCCGCGTGCTCCCTAAATCACCTTTCCGAAATCACAGTATTTATTCGGTGGATGGTCCAGGACTGGTTAATAAAATATTTGTTTTTATAATTTTCTTCAGCTGCCTGTTTGCACATACTTCCTATCTACATGTGCAAACTTCAATGATGGCTGCATGGCATTTTTCCTGTGTAGATTTGCTAAGCACAGCAGAATGTGCTTAAATGTATTTTACCCCCTTCCTGCCTGCCCTGCTTTCCCTTTAAACAGTTTGGAAGGCCCAGGGGCATGGGAAGGATCATATGACCACCATCACAGTAGTCACATGATCGGAAGCCAGTCCCACCAGTTTCCAATCTTTAGCCTGGACTGAGCTTGGTCTTTGTGCTGAGAGTATGCAGTGAGTGCTCTCTCAGCGCATAAACATCAGCCGCCCATCGACGCATATTTGTGGCATGTAAACATTTAAGCCTACCCTTTTGCCACTGCACATGTGTTGAGTGGTCATAGAAGTATTAGTAGGCTATGTCAGAAAACTGTGTGATGAAATGGTGGTAAGTGAGAACAATTTGGAAATAACTGTCACCCTAGCAGGAAGTTTCCAAACAAGGACCTTAATGGCAGAATCGCTAGGTATTGCTTCAATGTAAAAAAAAAAAAAATATACCAAAAAAGAGAGTTTGAATTCTGTCAAAGACTGGATATTCCAACAGAATAGTTGAAATTGAAACTCAACACCGATATATAAATGCAAAATTACTTTTATTGAAAAATTTAAACTCACATAAATTCCAGCTGTGAATTACAGCAGGCAAAAACCTTAAAACACCCAGTGGTACCACACATAAAAATACCGGTCACTCAACCAGCACTTGCACAGGCCCCATGCGTCCATCCATGCTCTCCATATCTAAACCTCTAAAAGCTGGCCTATATGGTGATTGAAAATGTAATCAACACTTAACATCACATATTAGGATCCACATATCATTTCTGGCCAGAAGAAGGTTCCATAATCACAAATACAGCAGCTCCACACAGCTAGGTAGGTTTGCAAAAAGTTAGGGAACATGTCCCACTTAAAGTGGCAAAAATTGCAGCCACAGTGCAGCCTTCAGATCACAGTGCAAAGTCTTTATCTATAATTTGGGACAATACAGCAAAGTCCTCCATGTTTTAAATAGCACTGACTTAGTGAGATATAGTTCCCGAGCCAGTTGCAATACTATAATAGTAGATCTCCAGGTCCGACTCAAAAGAGACCATGGCTCTTTACACCGGGGACAAATGGAGACAGTCAATCCAAATTAAAATCACTCAGATAATTTTAATTATATCAATAAGGGATTGTTCATATCGAAGCAAAGTAGTGGGCACAGATCCCTATGTCGTAGTACTAAGCCTCAACCTTCAAAGCAATATGGGCTATCTAGCCAGCTCTTTTTAAGAGCTCTATTTTCATTGAAGAGCTCAGATTAACAAGTAATTCAATGAAATTCCATATCGGTCATCAATAATCAACAGGTCATTGTCGATCTAGGCTAGCAAAGTTAGACCAGAAACAGTAATGCCAAAAGAAGAAGAAAGAGAAAGGAGACCAAACACCTCAAATATTCATTCAAGATGTAAGGTGAAACAAGCTCACATTAGAGGGAAGGAGGGAAAGGGAGCAATCATATCCCTCCATATATAGGGACCGCTTTGATGGTATTTGATGACTGCTCCCCGGGGATAACATGCCAGCTACGGATGGGGGTAATGAGCTCACGTACTGAGCCCGAAATTAACTTTCTTTTGATGGGGAAACCCAATGGCTACTATTCATAGTGAACCCTGCCGCAATGAATTAGCTATGCCTACAATCCCAGGGAGTACATCATAAGTGACTATACTTCAGGTCAAAAATGTACCTGTCAGCCTGGAAGCCGTATACTGCTACTGCAGAGGAATCATGCACTTTATCTACAGGGCTTACTTGACTGTAAACAAGTTTGCACACTACAGTTGAGGACATCTTTGAGTAGGATGTTGAGATCTACTATTATAGTATTGCAACTGGCTCTGGAACTATATCTCACTAAGTCAGTGCTATTTAAAATGTGGAGGACTTTGCTGTATTGTCCCACATTATAGATAAAGACTTTGCACTGTGATCTGGAGGCTGCACTGTTGGCTGCAATTTTTGCCACTTTAAGTGGGACATGTTCCCTAACTATTTGCAAACCTACCTAGCTGTGTGGAGCTGCTGTGTTTGCGATTATGGAGCCTTCTTCTGGCCAGAAATGATATGTGGATCCTAATATGTGATTATATTAATCAAATGGATGATAAGTGTTTATTTTCAATGACCATATAGGCCAGCTCTTAGAGGTTTAGATATGGAGAGCATGGATGGACGCATGGGGCCTGTGTAAGTGCTGGTTGAGTGACCGGTATTTTTATGTGTAGGTGTTTTAAGGTTTTTGCCTGCTGTAATTCACAGCTGGAATTTGTGTCAGTTTAAATTTTTCAATAGAAGTAATTTTGCATTTATATCGGAGTTGAGTTGAGTTTCAATTGCAACTATTCTGTTGAAGTATCTTGTCTTTGACAGAACTCAAACTTTCTTTTTTGGTATTTTGATTGCCACAGTTTCTGGAGCTCCCGGTCATTAATGACCGTTCGATAACTTCATTATTATTAGGAAGTACCATCTACATTACCATTTGGTTTGTTGATGGTTTTAGGACCCGATGAACTATTTTATCTTTAGATTGCTTCAATGTAACCTGCAGATTTGCAATATTTGTAATGATTTTAAAATTCACATTACCATGTAAATGCTTATGAAATTTCATTGATTGGATTTGTTTATACTGTCCTGAAAACATTGTAACATCCAGTGCTGTGCAGTTGTCTCTATTGTACCGTAACTAGAAAAACTATTTCAAATCCAAGTCAATAATTTAAAAATACAGCAGAATATTGTGGATGGAAAGCTACTCGAAGTAAAATAAGAAATTATGATGTACATTAACTTTTGGATCAAGAGGATTGAGTAATCTGCTACCAGGCGCCATTCACATAAATGAGACCCACGTTTTGCAGGTAGGGCCGCCTATTAAATTCTTTGGGCTGTCCTGCTCTCAGAAACCTGGGTAAAGAAGTCTCAGGCCGTTTTTTAAAAATCACTCTGCACTAAATCGCATAATGTTGCAGCATCATGCGGTCTCTTGCTCGGGAAAACACAAGCAATTTGCCGATTCATGGAGGTGTCATAAAGAACTAATAGCACCCCTGCGTGTCTGTTAAAGAGCAGCACGTTTTACCTGTGGCTCAGAAACGTGCAGGATTTTGCAAGTGTTCCCGGCATGCAAAAGTATGAACCTAACTTCAGACACCATATGAGATGAGAGATGTAACAGTTGGTAGAATCGAAATAATACATTGAGAAAGTAAAACTTAAAAGGAAAAAAATAACAAATTGTATAAACTGTAGCCGGTTCATCAGGTTCACTTTTTAATAGCCAGTTGCATAACCTGCACTAAATTGTTAATGTTAAATCTGTAGTGTGGAAGCTGTGTACAGAAAAGGCAGTTGAAGGACAAAGAACTAGTCATCAATATTGCCTACAGGCTTCCTGCTTCTGATTTTTATTTATATTTCACTATGACTTGTTCCACACTGTGTCTTACTAAGGAGGAGGGCATCTTGGTAGACGGGCAGCTCAAGTAAGAGCTACCCCCTGATATTTGGTGATGGGATGACTGATGTGTTCATTTCCGAGAAACAGCAGATGTTCAGAAGGCAGATACAGAATGGATAAAGCAGAGGGAGATGGTAGCGTAAGTCTACCTGCTGTCAGAATACATTAGCTCAGTGGGGAGCATGCCCCTTATCAACCCCAATTGTGTGGATGGGGAACTGAGTCGGTTTTTCATTCAAAAAACTGATCCATCTATGGGCTGCCTAAAGCTGGCTATACACTACAGGCGGTCCCCTGGTTACATCCGACTTACAAATGACTCCTACTTACAAATGGGGGGGGGGGGGGGGGGGAGACAACAGGAAGTGAGAGGAAATCTACCTCTTGGAATGAAATTTCACTTCTGTAGGAATTATTATGGGAAACAGGTGTCTACTGAAGCTTTATCACCAATCCTTGTTTCCACAAAAAAATGTCCAAATCCAATTGTCCTAGGGACAGGGAGTGAGGTGAAATTTTCTGAACAGGGGCACAGAAAGCAAAACAAACATTGTTAGCCCCACAGTGTATTAGGGCTCCAGCAACTGCAGCCCTAATATACATGGCACTAAAAGAAAAAAAAAAAAAAACGGACATTTGGACATCCTTTTTTTTAAAGTTTGGAGTTTGGCTGAAATGACTATAAAAATTCCTCAGAAAAGCAACATCTGGATTGTTTGTCCGCAAAGGGATCCTTGGTGTAATCTTGTCGGATTGTCTTAATTTCCTCCATAAAAGATAGCATGGCTGCATCCAGGTCTGCCTTGGAACCTCCTCTAGGCTGCTGAGAACTTCAGAGCTTCCAGAGCTGACAGAGCTTCTTGTTCTTTGGGAATGACTCTGTAGAGTACAATCATATTATTTCTGACATTTGGCTTTGTGAAACATGTTTGTTTTAAGGGTTTTTGTAAATAATGCTTACAGCACATGTTGTCCTCCGCGATCGGTCATTTGGGAAACCATAGGTTTCAGGGACACTTGAGCAGTTATTGGTTGGTCATGAGTCCGCTCCGGGACATCTGCTCCTCCCACCTCTGCTTCCTGCTCTGTAGCTGTATCCTCAAGTTCTTCTTCCTCATCAGAGAGATTTGAAGTTGTACTATAATATTGTAAAAATGGTCGCAAATATCTTAAAACAGTCATTTTAGGAGGCTAACAGAAAAATGATAATTTTGGGGTTTATATACTAAAGCTATAGAGGGCAATATTAGTCACAATTCTGCAGAGAAACTCAGCTTCCAGGTTTTAGGTTTGGTTCACACTGGGGTGGCTTCAAAGTCGCCCAACTCTGAAGCCGCCCCGTACAGTGCGACTTGCAAACAACTTCTTCAGTAGAAGTCAATGCAAATCGCCCCTAAGTAGTACAGGAACCTTTTGCTAAGTCGGAGCGACTTTATTAGCTCTGATTAGGACGGTTCCATTGCACTGAATGGAGCGCGACTTGTCAGGCGACGAAGTGTGAATCGAGCCTTATTGCTAAAGCTTAAACAAGCTGAGGTTAATAGCTGATTGGCTTCTGTGCAGAATTTACAAATTTTGCCCTCTGTAGCTTTAGTAAATAAACATGAATGTGTCTTAGGGCTCTTTCAAACGGAGCGGACCGCATTGCGATCCGCTCCGGCATTTTTTTTTTTTTTTCACGGAGCGGATGACACTTGTGTCATCCACTCCGTATGTCCGCATATCATCCATCCGTTTGCGGATGATATAGGGACATAATGTAATTCTATGGGCATTGCGGATGTCAACGGATGACACCGCTGACATCCGATTTTGCTTCCTTTCCGTTTTTTTGAACGGAGGAAAAATAGGGTTCTGTTCCGTTCCAAAAAATGGAACAGAACCGAAAGGAAGAAAATCGGATGTCAGCGGATGGTATTCCGCTGACATCCGCAATGCCATTGACTTACATTATGTCCGTAAATCATCCGCAAAAAAATAGGATGATTTGCGGACATACGGAGCACCCGTGTGAAAGGGCTCTTAGAGTAAGTTCACCAAAAATCTCTAAGGTGATCTTACACTCGACCCCCCCCCCCCCTGCAGTCCTGCTGTACCAGTGTCCTGTGATCCCCTGTTGGCAGGCAACCAGGACCCTGCTTCACCAATCTGGGGATTTGAAATCATCTTAGCTTTCTCTCCTCTCCATGCAGCGCTAACAGGACAGGCTAGATGGATTCTGACTGGTCAGCACTGTCCATGTGATGATGCTGATCAATTAGAATACCTCTTGTCCATGCACACTCAGAGGTATGAGTAGGATATTAAGCTGTGGGGGTTTAAAAATCCCCTTGACCTGTAATGCGTCGCCCCGGTGCCTGACAGTGGGGATTTTGGGACACTGTTATAATGACACCAGGGAAGATGGGGAGGGGGTCCAGTGTAACATCACCCTACAGATTTTATGTAAAGGTAAACTTACACTTTAAGGGCTTGTCTATGTGGCTTTATCTATATCTGTGTATTATCAGATCTGTGTATGCTACAAGTCACAATTTTTAAAAACACATTGTCCTATCTGGGTGGAATTTTTACATACACCATAAACCTTCTGCATTAATCTGCAACCCCCAAACCCTCCATTATAGTCAAAGACAGCAGTAGCAATTGGCTTCCGCTGCTGTCAATCACGGCCACTGAGCATAAAATGTGAAGCTTAGCTGCACTGCCTGTGTCAGTGGATACAGGCAGCGAGACTAGGTAATGAGCATGCACAATTGCCCACATAACAGGCTGCTTCTTATGGGCACACTCTGCGCGAGTAAATCGTGGGGCACCATCGTAGGACCTGAGAAGTGGAGGATCAAACTGCTCTTTGCAAAACCATTGCTTTTAACAGGTCAATATAACATGTTCCAATAGTTGGAACTTACGCTCTTAGGTCTATGACATTTCGTGGAAAGTCAAGCATATTGAAAAACACAGCCTTATTTTTCTTCACGGCTCCTGAACCAATACAGCATTCTTCTGCCTCTTCCTTGAGGTCCCGTCTGTATCGGTCCCTGAGAGATCACCATATTATCATCACTTTTTTCCCTAGACATATTGAAAAGTAGACACAATGACCGGAAAGAATTCCCAAAACAATGCAATGTTATTTTAAGCGCGCAAGTGGATTACTGATATCAGCATGCCAAGGGTGGAATGTAGGTAGACTACAGGTGTCAGTATGCCAAAGGTGAGATCTAGGTGGACTATGGGTTTCAGCATGCCAAGGGTGAGAGGTAGTAAGACTACAGGTGTCAGCATGCCAAGGGTGAGACCTAGGTTGACTACAGGTGCCAAGATGCCAAGGATGAGACGTAGGTAGACTAAAGGTGTCAGCAAGCCAAGAATGAGACGTAGGTGGGCAACAAGTGTCAGCATGCCAAGGGTGAGATGTAGGTGTACTACAGGTGTCAGCCTGCCAAGGGTGAGATACATAGTAGTTCCAGTATGCCCCTTGGTGATACTGATCACAAATTCAACAAAATATTAAGCAGACACTTACCACTGTGTTTACACTGCTTTCCGGGTATAGCTGACCAAATTGGCGTCCCTTCTATGAAGATTTCTTCCCACAGCTTCTTCACTTTATACCTGTCACTATATTCAGGACAAAAGTCTCATAACCCTGGCATGTGATGGACCAGGTTTATAATGCGCTCATGTGGAACATCTTGGGCCATAACTGTAGATCTCACATGGGATGCCACTTCCTTTTCTCTATCGCTCATTGACAGACGTAGTCTTCTTGATTCTCAAGAGCTGGGTTATGTTGTCTCCGCAGGAGTAGGACTAGGCAGAATGACAAAACGTTCTGGCTCCACCCTAGGGGGCAGTCCCTGAGGGTATATCCTCCCTCTCTCTGCTACAGGGAATCAGTTTTTTTCTGTCTAGTCAGGAGTAAGGACCTAAGTTCCTTGCTGGGATCTTTTGGTCCTGGCAAGACTTTTTTTCTTTAAGAAAAAGACATTTTTTAGGTAGTTTTCTCCAGTGTTTTTTTCCTGTGAGATCTTCAAGCAAAAATGCCGGACTGGGCGACACTTGTGGTCACCCCAGCCGGCCTACGAGCGCGTGCAGACCAGGCATTGCGCTTGGTCGGCCGCGACATATTCAAGTAAGTATGCGGGGCCGGGCGACGGGCTGGATGTGAGATCCAGTGGTCACCCCGGTTTCTGCCTAAAAGCGCGTGCAGACCAGTGCGCTGAGTCGGCCGCGACGGAGTCCCAGTAAAGGGACTGACTTTGCGAGTTAAAAGCTCGCTTGGACGCCAGGACCAGAGAGTCGAGGCGTCCACAAACCCCCACCTCGGTGGAGAGGGTATTGTGAAGAGAGGGTGCCTGTCGGTTCGGTATGGTGAGTAAAACGTTCCCTTTTTTCCTCATTTATGAGGCAGTATATATTATGGGCCCCTCCATATATGGTCAGTATATATCTGACACTTACAAGTCCCCCTTGTAATACAGCATGTGTTTGTGGGAAGTGGACTTGGTTCAAGAGCTAACACTCTACCCAGCAGACTGTAACATTACAGCAAACATAGGAGGTATAATCCTACCTTATGTGCAGTGTATCTCTGTAGATCCATATGTCACCTCTCAGCAGAGTACAGGTGGATGTGCTGGGAAGACGATATCGGCGGTCCGCCGCCATTTTGCCGTAGACCGAATGCATGTATGTCCTCAGGTCACGCCGGCCGCCATGTTTTTGGAGTCTTATGTCTCTTCTATGGGGGCGGCCATGTTTTGTGAGCCCAGCTTCCTCGTGGAGGGCTGGGAACGCCGGAAGGCGTACACAGGGGGCGGAGCCACGCCTTCTGCCCGGGAAAAAGCAAACAGCTCCTTCCAGTCTGTGTAAGACAGACGCTGGCTGCAGTTTGTTGGAAACTGCACTGCATCGGTTGGTGAGCCTTGGGGGTCCCTCTCTCTCTCTCTGGGATCGAGAAGCAGGTACTCTGAGGGGCGCTATTGCGCTAGGGGGAGACACACAAAAAAAAAAAAAAAAAAAAGTTTTTTTGTTTATTGCTGGCAAAAGTGTCCTGTATTAACATGGACCCTGCCACTCATGTATCTCCTCCGGATCCCCTCGAGGGGTCTGCGGGATCCTCCAGCACCCCATTGACAATTGAATCTTTGTCAGCCATTATGGAAACTTTTGTGTCCCGGGTGGAAGTGGCTTGTCAGGGACAGGGCGCAAGAAAGCGACCCCCGCCTAACCCCTTATTATCTGAAACCTCGGATTCAGACTCTGAGCCTATTTCTGCAGTTGCAGGTACTTCATCTGGTATTGGTGTCTCGGGTCCTGTCTCTTCAGACAGTGAGGAGGATGTTTCGGCATCTGCCATAGCCCGAGAGGAAGCGTTGGTAAACGCACTCATTGTATCTGTTCAAGAGACTTTAAGGTTACAGGGTATTCCATCAGAAATAGCTGAAACTGAGATCCCTTTTGGGACTAAAAAGCGCATCAAAGTGGCAAAGGTTTTTCCATTGCCCAAATGTTTTGGCAATCCAATCGATGAAGAATGGCGTCTGCCAAAACGCACTTTTAATATTTCCAAACGCATTGACAGGCGTTATCCGTTTGAGGAAACCCTTATTAAGAAATGGACAGAACCACCTGTGGTGGATTCACCAATTGCTAGATTGAATAAAGCCACGGTTATTCCTTTAGAAGACGCTCCATCTTTTAAAGATCCAGTGGATCGCAAGATAGAAGCTATGTCTCGCACCATGTTTTCCTTGATTGGATCAGCTTTCAGGCCAATAATTGCTATTGGTCTGGTTTCGCAGGCTGTAACTGAATGGACCAAGTGGTTACGCCGGGACTTAGAAGAAGTCCCTCAGGCGGTATCAGATTTGTTGGAACAAATGATACAGGGGTTACAGTTTGTATGTGATGCGGCGTTAGACGCCACTCCATTAATGGCGCGAGCATCAGTCTCAGCAGTGGTTCTCAGGCGTACACTGTGGCTAAAAGGTTGGATAGCCGACCAAGGTTCCAAAAAAGCATTGGCTAATATCCCCTTTTCAGGAGAACGTCTATTTGGAGCCAACTTAGATGAGATCATTAAGGATCTCACCGGTGGAAAAAGCACCTTTTTACCGCAAAATTTTAAAGGTAGAGGAACTCGTCAAAGACGAGGGCCTTCTTTTTCTGCTCACAAGAGGTTTTTTCGTCCAGCGGGTGAAAAAACTAAGTCCTCCAAGGTTCCTACAGGAGGCGTCAGGGGTCGTTGGTCGGGCAAGCAAAAGCCCGCCCCCTCCAGACCTGAAGATAAACCATCCAAAGCCTGAAGGTGCGCCCCCACCCATAACTGGGGTGGGGGGACGTCTTCGCCGGTTCCCGGATCCATGGCTTTCCAGAATCCCGGACAAATGGGTTTGCGAAGTCATAAAGTCAGGGTACAAGATCGAGTTTCGATCTCTCCCACCGGCGCGATTCTTCCCTTCCAATATCCGACTATCTCCGGATCGTCTAGAAGATCTGCGGAGAGCAGTCACAGATCTACTACAACAAGGAGTGGTAGTCCACGTTCCTTGGACAGAACGGTTTCTAGGGTTTTATTCAAACCTGTTTACAATACCCAGGAAAGAGGGCAAAGTGCGTCCAATTCTGGACTTAAGAGCACTCAATTCTTTCGTCAACATAAGAAGATTCAGAATGGAGTCCATTCGCACGGTAGCAGCCTTCCTGCATCCAGGGGATGTCCTAGCGTCCATAGACATCAAGGACGCCTATCTTCACATTCCCATTTTCGCAGGACATCAGCGTTTTCTACGCTTTTCCGTAGAGGAGAACCACTATCAGTTTGTGGCGTTACCTTTCGGTCTCGCCACGGCTCCGCGGGTCTTCACAAAAGTGTTGGCCCCAATGTTGGCACTTCTGCGCCAAAGAGGTATATCGATTCTAGGTTACCTAGACGATCTTCTGCTTCATGCAGAGTCTCCTCAGACCTTGCTACAAAACATAGAAATTACTATGATTTCTTTACAGGAATTCGGGTGGCTGGTGAACCAGCAAAAGTCTTTTCTGGTTCCCACCCAGAGGCTCGAATATCTGGGTCTAATTCTAGACACAGTCAGGACAAGAGTGTTTCTTCCGGTAGGGAAACTTCGAAAGATTCAATCAGCAGTCCAGTTGTTACTGTCCAACAGCTGGTCTTCCCTTCGGACTTGCATGAGGGTTCTGGGGTTGATGGTGGCTTCATTCGAAGCAGTCCCATTTGCCCAGTCCCATACCCGAATTCTTCAGCAAGAGATTCTCCTCAGATGGAATCGGAATCCGGAATCCCTGGACAATCAGATACGATTGAGCAAACAGACCAGAGAGTCTCTGGTCTGGTGGCTTCGGTCTCCGATGCTCAGCCAGGGAAAGTCATTTCTGCCAATATATTGGACGATAGTGACCACGGATGCCAGTCTATCCGGATGGGGAGGAATTCTCGGTCAGTTATCTGTCCAGGGACTTTGGTCCCCGGAAGAATCCAGGTTACCGATAAATGTATTGGAACTGAGAGCGATCAGACTTTGTCTGATTCACTGGACCGAGCAGCTCCAGGGCAGCCCGGTTCGGATCCAGTCGGACAATGCCACGGCCGTGGCTTATGTCAATCACCAGGGGGGCACCAAGAGTGTCCGAGCGGCCAAAGAAGTGGCTTGCATTCTTCGCTGGGCGGAACGATTTGTTCCAGCAATCTCTGCGGTGTTCATTCCGGGGGTGGAGAATTGGCAGGCAGATTATCTCAGCCGTCAGACCCTGGATCAGGGGGAATGGTCCCTCCATCCAGACGTTTTCCACCAGTTGTGCCTACGGTGGGGCACCCCGGATGTGGATCTGTTGGCATCACGATTCAACAGGAAAGTTCAGAGATTCGTGGCTCGCTCCCGCGATCCTCTAGCAGAAACCGCAGACGCACTGATCGCCCCGTGGGGGCAATACCAGCTAATATATGCCTTCCCTCCTCTCGCGTTACTGCCAAGACTTCTTCGCAGGGTAGAGGAGGAAGGAATCCCAGTAATCCTGGTAGCTCCGGACTGGCCTCGTCGAGCTTGGTATGCCGACATGGTCAGACTGGTGGCGGACGTCCCGTGGAGACTTCCTCTCAGAGAGGATCTACTGTCTCAGGGACCGATCTTCCATCCTGCTTTACGATCGCTGGCTTTAACGGCCTGGCTATTGAGACCCAGGTGCTGAAGGACAAAGGTTTGTCAGCTTCAGTTATTCCTACTCTAGTTGAAGCAAGGAAAGCGACTTCCAGAAAGATTTATCATCGCACATGGAAGTCCTACATTGCATGGTGTGAACCTTTGGGGTTCCGTCCTCGGTCTTATTCGATTAGTCGAATATTGGCTTTTCTGCAACAAGGGGTTGAGCAGAAACTGGCCTTGAGTACTATCAAGGGTCAGGTCTCAGCATTAGCCATCTTCTTTCAGAAGCCTTTGGCTACTCATTCCTTGGTGCGGAATTTCATCCAGGGGGTGCGACATCTGGCTCCGCCAGTGCACGCGCCGTTACCCCCCTGGGATCTTAATTTAGTGTTGTCGGTTCTTCAGAAACCTCCCTTTGAAGATATTAGGGAGATTCCTCTACCCACGTTGTCCCAGAAGGTGGCCTTCTTGGTGGCTATTACTTCTGCACGCAGGGTGTCAGAACTGGCCGCATTATCTTGTCATTCACCATATCTGGTGGTTCATAGAGATAAGGTGGTTCTTCGTCCGAATCCATCCTTCCTACCAAAAGTAGTTTCAGAATTTCATCTGAATGAAGAAATTGTATTGCCTTCCCTGTGTCCTAAGCCCAGTCATCCTCGGGAATTTGCTTTGCACTCCTTGGATGTGGTCCGGGCGATCAGGGTATACTTGAAAACGACAGACTCGTTTCGCAAGACGGATTCACTTTTTGTGATCCCAGATGGACCCAAAAAGGGGTTGCCTGCATCTGCCGCGACCATTTCTAGATGGATCAGACAGACGGTAGTGCAGGCTTATTCTATTAAGGGTCGGGAGCCCCCGTTCCCTGTTAAGGCGCACTCCACTCGGGCACTTAGTGCGTCATGGGCCTTTCGCCATCAGGCGTCAGTGGTCCAGGTGTGCAAGGCGGCTACCTGGTCGTCGGTGCATACCTTCTCTAAACATTATAAAGTTGATGTAATGGCATCGTCTGATGCCTCATTTGGCCGCAAGGTTTTGCAGGCCGCAATTTGAGGAGACCAGTGGTCTACCTCGAGGGTTTTTTCCGTTGGAAAATTTTTCTTTAGTCTCATTCTTTGTTTATAATGAGCCTTTAAAACTTCTAGTTTGGCACCGGTTGGGCCTACTAGATTGGATTTGATTTTGTCAATCCCACCCCTCATTTGTGGCACTGCTTCTGGATGTCCCAGCTCTTGAGAATCAAGAAGACTACGTCTGTCAATGAGCGATAGAGAAAAATGGATTTTTGTAAGAACTTACCGTAAAATCCTTTTCTCTTAAGCTCATTGACAGACGTAGTACCCGCCCCTCTCATTGAGTTGGGTTGGGTTAATTTCTCTGTACTGCTTTAAACAGAACTGATTCCCTGTAGCAGAGAGAGGGAGGATATACCCTCAGGGACTGCCCCCTAGGGTGGAGCCAGAACGTTTTGTCATTCTGCCTAGTCCTACTCCTGCGGAGACAACATAACCCAGCTCTTGAGAATCAAGAAGACTACGTCTGTCAATGAGCTTAAGAGAAAAGGATTTTACGGTAAGTTCTTACAAAAATCCATTTTTTTTTTTTTTTTTTTAACTACCTGTGTCATAGTTTATATTTTATTCATGTAAATGTTGAACAAAAAAAAAATATTTGTTTAAAAACGATTGGACGAAAAACAGATGATATCCGTTTTTCGTCCGATCCATTTTTTTGACGGATGAAAAATAGGGCTTTCATCCGTTCAAAAAAATGGATGTTGACGGAAGCGGATGAAAATGGATGTAAATAGATGATCATCCGTTTTTCCATAGGATTGCTTGATTATATGTTTTTCAACCGTCAACAGATGGATGAAAAACGGAAGAACAGTCCCTTTGTGTGAAAGGGGCCTTATTATAACTGGAGAATGCATAATCTGGTTCAGCTGTGCATGGTAGCCAATCAGCTTCTAACTTCAGCTTGTTCAATTAAAGGATAAGTTTACCTTTGAGGTAAATGCACATCTTTTTTGCAGGTTAAAAACTGTGCAATTATTATTATTATTATTATTATTATTATTATTGTTTTATTTTTTTTTTTTTATTAGGCGCCTGCAATCAGCAGATCACAGGTGCACTGCAGGACTCCTGCAAACTCTGTGTAAGCTGTCAGCTCCTGCCTCGTTCAAGCGGGCAGTTACAGTACATCCGGAAAGTATTCACAGCGCTTCACTTTTTCCACATTTTGTTATGTTACAGCCTTATTCCAAAATGGATTAAATTCAATATTTTCCTCAAAATTATACAAACGATACCCCATAATGACATTGTGGAAGAAGTTTGTTTGAAATCTTTTCAAAATTCATTAAAAATAAAAAACGAAAAAAAACCACATGTACATAAGTATTTTAAAGCCTTTGCCATGACACTCAAAATTGAGCTCAGGTGCATCCTATTTCCACTGATCATCCTTGAGATGTTTCTATAACTTGATTGGAGTCCACCTGTGGTAAATTCAGTTGACTGGACATGATTTGGAAAGGCACACATCTGTCTATATAAGGTCCCACAGTTAACAGGGCATGCCAGAGCATAAACTAAGCCATGAAGTCCAAGGAATTGTCTGCAGGCTTCTGAGACAGTATTGTATGGAGGCACAGATCTAGGGAAGGGTACAGAAAAATTTCAGCAGCACTGAATGTCCCGATGAGCATAGTGGCCTCCATCATCCATAAATGGAAGAAGTTTGAAACCAGCAGGACTCTTCCTAGAGCAGGCTGCCCAGCCAAACTGAATGATCAGAGAGAAGGGCCTTAGTCAGGAAGGGGACCAAGAACCCGATCACTCTGACAGAGCTCCAGCATTTCTCTGTGGGGAGAGAACTTTACAGAAGAACAACCATCTCTGCAGCACTCCAACAATCAGGCCCGTATGGTAGAGTGGTCAGACGGAAGCCAACGGTACAACGGTAAACGGTACATGACAGCCCGCCTGCAGTTTGCCAAAAGGCACCTGAAGGACTCTCAGACCATGAGAAACAAAATTCTCTGGTCTGATGAAATGAGGGTTATACTCTTTGGCCTGAATGGCAGCGTAGTGTCTGGAGGAAACCAGGCACCACTCATTACCTGGCCAATACCATCCCTACAATGAAGCATGGTGGTGGCAGCATCATGCTGTGGGGATATTTTTTTATCGGTAGTAAGTGGGAGACTAGTCAGGATCGAGGGAAAGATGAATGCAGCAATGTGCAGAGACATCCTTGATGAAAACCTGCTCCAGAGTGCTCTGGAACTCAGACTGGGGCGAACGTTCATCTTCCAACAGAACAAAGACCCTAAGCACACAGCCAACATAACAAAGGAGTGGCTATGGGACAACTCTGTGAATGTCCTTAAATTGCCCAGCCAGAGCCCACACTTGAACCCAATGGAACATCTCTGGAGAGATCAGAAAATGGCTATGTACCAACGCTCCCCATCCCACCTGATGGAACTTGAGAGGTCCTGCAAAAAAGAATGGGAGAAAATGCCCAAAAATAGGTGTGCCAGGCTTGTAGCATCCTACTCAAAAAGACTTGTAATCAAGACCTGTATTGAGCACAGACTGTAAATACTTATGTACATGTAATTTGTGTTTTTTTTTTTTTTTTTTTTATCTTTAATACATTTGCAAAGATTCCAAACCAATTTCTTTCACATTGTCATTATGGGGTATTGTTTGTAGAATTTTAAAGAAAATAATGAATATAATCCATTTTGGAATAAGGCTGTAGCATACCAAAATGTGGAAAAAGTGAAGCGCTGTGAATACTTTCCGGATGCACCGTACACAATGACAGGAAAGATCAATGAACTACCTACAGCGCTCAACAGCGCCCTGGTAGTTCATTGAGAACTACAAGCCGACAGCCACAAAGGCTTGCCAATACTTATAGTCATAGGTGTATGGTAGAGGTTGGGCTGGATGTGCCTCAGCACACCCTAATTCAGGGGGGTGCTTGGGTCCACCCAATTTGTCACCGGGTTGATCGAAACAGAAGAAAAAACCCTTGCCACCTTAGGCGTCTAACTACAAAACAAAGAAACCTGTCTACTTGTTCTGAAGCAACGTACCTCAGGTGCTCAGGCACCTGACTCACACAGAACGAACAGCGCACAGACTTAACCACTTAAGCCCCGGAGGATTTGGCTGCTAAAGGACCAGGGGTTTTTTTGCGATTTTTTACTGCGTGACTTTAACGGACAAGTGCGCGGTCGTGCGACGCTGTACCTAAACGAATTTGACGTCCTTTTTTTCCCACAAACAGAGCTTTCTTTTGGTGGTATTTGATCACCTGTGCGATTTTTTGATCACGCGCTATAAACAAAAAAAGAGCGTAAATTTTGCAAAAATAACAATATTTTTCACATTTTTTTATATGAAATTCCCCAAAAAAAAAAGTAAAAATCAAAATTTTTTAACATTTTTCGGCCAATTTGTTTTATGCTACCTATGTTTGGTAAAAAAAATCGCAAAAAGCGTATTTTGATTGGTTTGCGCAAAAGTTATCGCGTTTACTAACAAAGAGAAAGATTTTTGTCATTTTTGGTGGTTTTTTTTTAACGCGTAATGGCGGCGATCTGCGATTTTTTTTTTCGGTACTGCGACATTGCGGCGGACAGATCGGACCCTTGACTGACATTTTTGACACTTTTGGGGTTACCAGTGACATTACTGCAGTAATCAGTGCTATACATATGCACTGTTACTGCAAAAATGACACTGGCAGGGAAGGGGTTAACTTTATTGGGAAGGGAGGGGTTAAGTGTGTCCTAGGGGCGTGCTTTCTACTGTGTAGGGACATTGCTATTGGTGTAAAAGCAAAGATCAACCGTTCTACATAGTAGAACGGTCAGATCTTTACTTTTACACAGGGAGAACTGACAGGCAGCTTGTTTACACAAGCTGCTCTGTCTTTCTCCCTTCACAGGAGCGATCGTAGTGTGGCCGGCGGACATCGAGTCCGCCGGTCACACGCACTGACTTGCCTGTGAACGAGCCGCGGCGGGCGCGCGCCTCGGCGGGCGCGCGCCCGCTCGCTATAGGCTCGCAAGTCAGTGACAGGCGAGTGACGTACCGATACGTCACTCTGCCTGGCCGGGGCTGACCGCCGCAGTATATAGTCGTGCGGCGGTCGGCAACCGGTTAATCTCACCACTCAAAGAAGATGCTGCTCCCTAGTCCTACACAGGAATCCGGTTCCAGGGTGGAGCAAGCAAGCCTGAGACTTTTATAGAGCCTAGTGTACTGAACCTGTTACATCTGAGCTCTATAACCCCTCATTGGGCCCAAACAGGCTTACTACACAGCACAAAGCAATGAAACTGGGATAAATATATCTCCCAACCTGGACACAACTCATAGTTTTTTTTTTTTTTGGCATCCTGTTACAATCTAAACTGCTCAAAAAAATTAAAGGAACACTTTGAAAACATATCAGATCTCAATGGAGAAAAAAATGCTGGATATCTATACTGATATGGACAGGGTAATGTGTTAGGAACAAAAGGATGCACATCGTTTGATGAAAATGATCAACCTACAGAGGGCTTAATTCAAGGACACACCAAAAATCAAAGTGAAAAAATGACACAGCAGGCTACTAGATTTTGCTGAAATTTCATTGCAGCAACTCAAATTGGTACTCAGTAGTTTGTATGGCCCCCACGTGCTTGTATGCATGCCTGACAACATTGGGGCATGCTCCTTGAGACAACGGATGGTGTCCTTGGGTATTTCCTCTCAGATATGGACCAGGGCATCACTGAGCTGAACAGACCAAGGTGCAATCTGGTGGCGTTGAATTGACCGAAACATAATGTCCCAGCGGTGTTATATTATATTTAGGTAAGGCAAGCATGGGGGCCATTCAATGATATCATTGCCATCATCCTTCAGGAGCTGGCTGCATACTCTCGCCACATGAGGTGGGACATTGTCATGCACCAAGAGGAATCCAGGACCCACTGCACCAGTGTAGGGTTTGACAATACGTCCAAGGATTTAATTCCTTTACCTAATTACTGTCAGGGTGCCATTGCCTAGCCTGTAGAGGTCTGTGTGTCCCTCCATGGATATGCCTCCCCAGACCATCACTGACCTACCACCAAAGTGGTCATGTGAAACGATGTGACTCCTTGCACAAAGGAGCAGACACCGGTCCTGCTGATGGGAAGGACCTTCTACGGCCCTGTCCATCTGTCCTAGAATAACGGCCTGTTTCCTGGAATCTCCTCCGTGCTCTTGCGGCTGTGCTGGGGGAAACCACAAACCCCATGGCAATGGCACATATTGATGTGCCCTCCTGGAGGAGTTGGACTACCTGGGCAACCTCTATAGGGTCCAGATATCGCCTCATACCATCAGTAGTGACACTGACCCTAGCCAAATGCAAAACTAGTTTAAAACAGTCAGAAAAGAGGAGTAGGGGAAAAAAATGTCAGTGGCCTCCACCTGTAAAACCATTCCTGTTTTGTAGGTCATCTCAGTGTTTCTCATCTATTGAAACTTTTGTTTCATAAATGCCAAAGCAGCTGAAACTGATTAACAACCCCCTCTGCTACTTAGGGTCCTTTCACACGGTCCGCTGTCCGGTGCGGACCGTTTGCTCAGTGGGGATCGATCCGACGATCCCATCCGATCTGATCCCCTGGACGGATGGAAAATAGGGTTTCCATCCGTCCGGATTTCACGGACAGGATCGGATGTGGATGGCAGCGGGTGTCAGCGGACATGTCTCCGCTGACATCCGCTGCCCCATAGGGATGCATGGAGGATCCGATCAGGTCCGCCTAAAAAACTCACAGGCGGATCTGATCGGATTGTTCGTGTGAAAGAAACCTTAGTGTTACTAAACCCAGAACCTGCATTCACTATATCTGGTCTCCCACAGTACACAGAACATGGAAATGCAATAGTTTTAGTAAATGTAAACTGCTAAATACCTTTTTCTCATGTGTCTTGCGACTTGCAGCAGTTCCTAGTAAAGTTTGTAGGAGGAATTTTCATCCTCCCCTGATCCTAGGTCTGGACAGTGCTGATCACATGCACTATCCCAAGAAAAAAAAACATACCAACTGAGCATGTGCAGCCCATCCCATAGCTCTGTAAATGTCAGGTTATTGTTTGAGTCAGTGGAAGAAGAGGATCTCTGCATACAGGATCAAACATCCTTTTTACACAATGCAGATGATTAACCCTTTATGTTCCACAGTGAGTATAACAAGTATGCTTTACTGCATATACAGACTGATTTTAGTGTTCTGGATTTAGTAACCCTTTAACTGACCAGATCAATATCCCAGGAGTTTCTTACTTAATGCTATAAAAAGTGTTCCTTTAAATTTTCTGTGTATATACAGTTAGGTCCATATATATTTGAGGTAATTTAAGGTATTTACCAAAACATATTCAAGCTCCTGTTAAATAATGGATATGGACTGAAAGTGCATACTCTCAGGTTTATTTGAGGGTATGTACATCCAAATCAGAGGAAGGGTTTCGAAAATTACAGCTCTTAAGAATAGCCAGCCCCCCTTTTTTAAGGGACCAAAAGTAATTGGACAATTGAATCAAAAGCTATTTCATGGCCAGGTGTGGGTTACTCCTTTATTTATCAATTAAGCTGATAAAAGGTCTGGAGTTGATTCTAAAAGCTGGATACACACTATACAAGTTTTGTTGTTTGATTTAATTTAGATTTACCTTCAACTGTGTAGTGCAAGGGCCTGCCTGATTGCATACAAATTGAAATTGTTTAAGTTTGACCTCCATATTATGTGGCTTTGGTAAATCTAAAGGAAACAATCCAAAGAAAATTGTGTAGTGTGTATTCGGCTTAAGTGTGGTATTTGCATTTGGAATCTATTGCTGTGAACTTACATCATGTGTTCAAATGAGCTGTCCATTGTAAAGCTTCAAATCCTAAACAAATCCATCATAGAGACAGCAGCAACATTAGGAGTGGCTAACTTAACAGTTTGGTACGTTCTGACTTCTGAGGAAAGAAGATTGCACTGGTGAGCTCAGCAACATAAAAAAGGCCTCGACGTCCACGGAAGGCAACCATGGTGGATGATCGCAGGATCCTCCCTTATTGTAAAGAAAAACCCATTCACAACATCTAGACAAGTGAAGGACACTCTCCAGAAAGTGGGCGTATCATTGTCAGTCTAAAATCAAGAGAAGACTTAATGAGAGCAAATGGAGGGATCACAACAAGGTGCAAACCATTCATAAGCATGAAGAACAGAAAAGCCAGATTAGACTTTACAAAAAAAAATCTAAAAAAGCCAGACCAGTTCTGGAAAAGCATTTTTTTGGATGGATGAAACTAAGATTAATCTGAACCAGAATGATGTGAAGAAAAAAGTGTGGGGAAGGCTTGGAACAGCTCTTAATCCAAAGCATACAACGTCATCTGTAAAACATGGTGGAGGCAGTGTGTTGGCATTGGCATGCATGGCTTCCAGTGGCACTGGGTTATTGGTGTTTTATTGATGATGTGACAGAAGCAGCCGGATGATTTCTGCAGTGTTTAGAGATATACTGTCAGCCAAATGCAGCAAAGTTGATTGGATGGTGCTTCACAGTACAGATGGACAATGATCCAAAACACACTGAAAAAGCAACCCAGGAGCTTTTGAAGGAAAAGAAGTTGAATATTCTGCAATGGCCTAGTCAATCACCTGATCTCAACCCAATTGAGCATGTGTTTCACTTGCTGAAGGCAAAACTAAAGGCAGAAAGACCCACAAACAAAGAAGAACTGAAGACAGCTGCAGTTAGAGCCTGGAAAAGCATCAGAAAGGAGGAAACGCAGTCTTTGATAATGTCCATGGGTTCCAGAATTAAGGCAGTCATTGTCAGTAAAGGATTCTCAACAAAATATAAAAAAATGACAATTTTTTTAAAATATTATATTCATTTGTCCAATTGCATTTGAGCCCCTGAAAATGGTGGGCGGCTGTGTATATAAATGGTTGCAGATCCTAAAATTAGTACTTGATATTTATGTTCAACCATTTGAATTAAAGCTGAATGTTCACTTGGATTGTTTTGTTTTAATTTTTTCTTGTGGCATACAGAGCCAAGAGTATGAAAATTGTGCCTGTGTCCAAATATATATGGACCTAACTGTATGTGTGTTTGAGCTTAGGGGTGCACATCCTAATGCAATAGGCTGTGCACACCAAAGGTCTTAGTCTTCACATTCACAGAACTCTGTGAATGCATGATGCAGCTGGGTGGGAGGATCCGCACTATCACAAGGGGGATTTGAGGGGGGGTGTGCGGGGGCTGGTGCAACAGTAACATGTTACACCCTTAATATGGGTGTAACATGTTACAAAAAATGAACTTCTCCTTTTAAGCTTTGACAAAAAAAACAAAATCAGGGCGTGGATTGGTTTCTATGCAGAGCTGCACCAGATTTTGCACTCTGCAGTTTTAGTCACTCGGCCCAAGAATCTCAAAAATAACAGTAGATGCCATTTCATACCAGCCTATTGACCAACTCTTTGGAGGGTTCTACTGAAAAGTTATTTATTATCTTATTTTGGGCAATTTAGTTTTTTGTAGAGGAATAGCGCTAAGCTAGGTTTAAGTGGCAAGCGAGCCAATCCAGGTAGAAGGAAATTGTCATTGAATAAAGCATAATTACATCATCCTGTCTAGCACATTGATATTACTTTTGCAAAGGGAATTTACTGCAGATACACTGATCCTGAATTGTTACTCAAAAACACCCTAATGCAAAATATAGTTTTTTAACGAAAGACGCATAAATTCGCTGTCTGGCTTATTTCTGCCTTCCCTTCTTTGTTCTATCACATCTAACATAGAATTCTGACTCTAGTTGCTATAGAAACTGTCTAACTGTAAATTTACAGCTGCCAAATATACATTGCACTTTCACTTCACCCCCGAAGCAGAGAATCTAGTGCACATTTTGTATTCTATGTAGCTGCCTCCATTGTAGAACCAATGTTATTGCAAAAGTGAGTTGATGTACGGAAACTGTGCTATGGGGAAAACCATTTCAAGCTTTTATATTTACACTCTGGATTTTAATTTTTTTTGGTAGGTATGGGCAGCAGTTTTTCCTTTTGACATATTTTTATTCATCAACCCATAACTAGTTAAAAGACTTAAAGCTGAACTGCAGATCAACAACTAGATAGATAAATGAATTACATATACAGATGAGCTGTTTACCCTGAGATTTACTCTGTCCCACAGCGCAACGCTTTCCCTGCTACAGTTTCACTTTCACTTACAGGTCTCCTCCCCACGCCCACCATGTAACTGTATAGTGAAAGTAGAAACTCTACTCTACTAAAGAAGTTCAATTCTGTCACTCTGCTGTCTGCTCCTATGTGCATGCTTTTTGAACTGCAGCTCACAAAAGCTTTGTTCTGATTTGTTCACCCCCCCCCATATACTTTTTGTATACACACAGGCTTTTTGCAGATATTTAACCTATTTATACCCCAAATAAAATGAAAAGTCAACAGCTACAAATACTGTAGCTGCTGACTTTTAATATTGGGACGCTTAACAGTCAAGGAATCCAGCAATGTTGGCACACGAGCTGATTCTTCAATTGGCTTTGGGGCAGGCACCAGGCATCTTAGGTAAGGGAAATCGGCAATAAAGCCTTCCAGCTTCACAGCTGGTTTCCTACTGTGCATGTTTGAGTCACGCTGTGCTTTCTGAAAGGTCCTGCAGGTGCCAGAAGGCTTTAGGGGGAATGAGGAGGGGAACAGACATTGTTGTAGATCGCTGCGGCATTCTAAGCAGGAAGTGGGAGCAGGTACCCGCTCCCCCCAAATAGTGCCAAATGGGGCAGTAGTAGGGGGGGGGGGGGGTTGGTGCAAACAAGTCGAGCTACCCCTTTTTGGTGGAGCTTTGCTTTAAGTAGTGGATCTTGACCTTTATTTGTCTTTAGTTCATCGACGGACACAGCTCTTCATTAATTATGACTATAGGGTTATATTGTCTCATCTTTTTGCCTTTTTCACTGAGAGATCTCAAATCAACAACCAGGCTGGGCATCAAGCTGAATAATCTAGATCCAGTGGGTCCCCCCCCCCCCCAGTTTAGCCAGCGAGCGTGTGCAGAACACAGGTACGCGCTAGGTCAGCCGAGACATTGTCTCACGGACAGAGGCTGGCCCGCAAATTAAATGTTTTGCAGGGTCGCATTCGACCAGGCGCTTGTCTGAGTGGCAGTGTTCCCTTCACCAACAGCTCCCCCACTTTGGTGGCAAGGAGTTCTGTCTGGAGCGTCTCACGCACCTTAGATCGGTAAGTACAGTCCCCCCTCTCCCCCTTTTGTGCAGTTTGGGGTGGACACGGGTACTCTCCAGGGATGGTCGGGCCTGCCTGCAGGTTTTCTTCTTCCCTACTCCAAGCCCCTAAGCTGGGATCCCCCTGTGGCTGTATCCTATCCCCCCTCACATTTCTCCTCGGTGGTGTTTCTTTGACCCTGGAGCGCTCTGTTTAGTGGGGGGTCTGGTACCTATGTTTCACAGGTCTTTTCTAATGTGGGATGTACCTCCCATGCAGAGGGTGCAAGGGAGCCATTTGCCAGCGATAGATTATTTTCTCCTCTATTCCTCTCAGCGTTTTATTTTTCCCCTCTAGTGCATGGTGGCCATTTTATCATAGTTTGTCTCTGACTATGGGGGCATCCATTGTTGGAGTCTGTGATGTCACACCGGCCATTTTTCCTAAGTCCGACATGATGCTGGGGAGGTGCCTGGGCTTCCCTTTCCCCTTCCCCTTCCTCTTCCTCTCACCTGGATACCTAGCTCGGTGCACACATGTCTTGCTGGTGTTTTGAACGGCGCTTCTCCAGGGCTGGTGAGTCCTGTGGGTCCCTCTCTCTGCTACAGGGTTTTATTGTCTTGAGTGGGGGGGGGGGGGGACTATTGTGGTGCCAAAAATGTTTTTATTTTGTACTGCAGGATCTCCCTCCTTCTCATGGAGCCGCAGGGTCACATCTCATCCACTGATCCCCTCCTGAAGGTAGCAGGTTCTTCGGAACCCTAGCTTACATTTCATGCACTGACAGTGGCCCTAGAGTTCTTGTGTCCCGGGTTGAAGTGGCATGCGGGCAAAGGCCTAGCAGGAAGCGTCCTCCTCCTTCTTCTGCTGAGTCTCTCATCAGATTCTTAATCTGGTTCTGCTGCTGTGCATGTGGCCTGTCCAGTGAGACTTGATGCCACACTCCCTGATCTGTCTAATAGGATGATTCGGTCACAGCAGCGAATGAGAAAGCTCTGGTGGACACACTTGTTACTGCAGTGTGTGAAACTTTGAAGGAGGAGCATATGGCTTATGTAGCCACGAACATGGCTGTCCCTTGTGGTACACACAAGCCACCTCGTATAGCTAAGGGGTTTTCTAATCTTCCCTATTTTGACAAATTTGTCTACAAAGAGTGGGGGCAATCAAAGCAACCTTTTGTGGTCCCCAAACGTTATTCAGTACATTACCCTTTTGGGGAATATTTTTTTAAAGAAATGGACCATTCCACCGGTGGTGGACCCTCCAGTTCCCAGGTTGAATAGAGCACGCATGATCTCAGTAACGGAATCCCCGTCCTTTAAAGACCTGGTTGACAGTAAAGCAAAGGCTGTGGGGCGCAGCATGTTTACTATGGCTGGTTCCGCATTGTGACTGGTCTTGGCCTCGGCCCTGGTGTCTCGCACCCTAACTAAATGGGCAAAGCTTTTGTGTCAGGGTCTGGGTAGTGAGCAGGTTCCCTCTGCTTAGGTTGATCTGGTGGTGCAGTTGGTCCAGGGGCTGCAGTTTAATTGGGATACAGCTTTGAATTCGGCTCCCGTGCTATCCAAGCGGTCCGTTTCAGCGGTAGTGATTAGGCGCGTGCTATGGCTTAGGAATTGGTCTGCAGACCAAGCCTCCAAGAAAGCTCTCATCGATCTGCCCTTTAAAGGCAATCGCCTGTTTTGGGCTACTCTGGATGACATCATTAAGGGTCTCATGGAGGGGGGGGGGGGGGGATACCTTCCTGCCACTGGCTAGGAAATATAATAGCTTATTGTTCCTGTGTCTATGCAGGGTATTTTTTGTTGTAGGAAATGGAAGGAGCCTCGTCAAAGACGTGGGCCCTCCTTCTCAGCTCATAAAATATGTTGTGCTCCTGGGGCTGCAGACAAGGGAAATGGATCTTTCAAGTCTTCCCCTGGAAGTTCCAAGAAACCTTGGTCTGGTAAGCCTAGAGCTGGCCTCTCCGGACCCACAGACAAGACCCCTTTGGCATGAAGGCCTGCCCTCACCCATGACTGGGGTGGGTGGACATCTTCGCTAGCCTTGTGGACCTCCACCTTACGTGTCAAGGAGGTCCACTGAATGATCCTTTTGGGGGTACCAAAGAAGCGGGGGGCAGAGTTAGTCCTTTTCTGGGGTCTTAGGCCCTCGGTCTCTTTGTATGGATTTAATTTCTGCAAAGGTCTGGGTGACGTCCAAACTACCTGAAGTCCCCCCTTTAACCCCAGTCCAGGCAATTGAATTGCCTAGGTCTGGTTTTAATACTGACCAGGATGGTCCTTCCTCTGGACAAACTTGGGGAACCACAGGCCGTGATGCTGTCTTACAGATGGTCATCTTTCCTGACTTGCATACAGGTTCTGGTTCTGGTGGTGTCCACCTTCAAAACACAGTCCTGTTTGCAGCTCCTTCAGCAGGTTCGACTCCACAGGAGGATACGTTTGTGATGAGGTCACAGGTTCCTCTGGCAGACGCCACAGACATCTTAGAGGCACTCTAAAGCCAGTATCATCCTCTGCTCAAGCTTCTTCCGCGGTTCTTGTTAAGACTCAGGGGGGAGAGTCTTCCAACCATTCTGTCAGCTGTAAACGTCCTTTGGGGGCTACCTCTGAGGACCAGTTGTCCCAAGGGCTGAACTACCATCCTGCTTTACAGTCGCTGGTTTTAATGGCTTAGCTATTGAAAGCCAGGTACTGAGGAATAGAGGTTTTTCTGAAACTGTGATCCTTACTATGTTGAAGACGAGAAAGTGGTCTTCTAGCAAGATATTACCATCGTACGTGGAAAGTGTACATTTCTTGGTGTGTGGTTATTGACGCTCATCCTTGCTTCTTTTCTGTGGCTCAGGACTTGGCCTTTCTTCAACGGGGAGTTGAGCAGAAGTTGGCCTTGAGTACCATCAAGGGCCAGGTGTCTGCCTTGGCAATCTCCTTTCAGTGACCCCTAGCCAGGCACTCTTTAGTTCGTACATTCATTCAGGGAGTTCGACATATGGTTCTGCCTGTACGGTCTCTTTTGCCATTAAGGGATGTAAACTTGGTGCTCTCGGTTTTCCAGAAACCTCCATTTGAAAATATTTGGGAGATTCCCTTGCCTACATTGTCCCAGAAGGTGGCATTCTTGGTGGCTATTACATCGGCCCATATGGTGTTGGAGTTGGCGGCATTATCCTGTCATAGTCCCTATTTGGTGGTTCTTCGTCCCTGTCCATCGTTCCTACCTAAGCTTGTCTGGGACCTGGCCAGCAATGATTCCAGATCTAAATCTCGAAGAGCACCTGTGGAGAGATCTCAAAACAGAAGTTGGGAAAAGGAACCATTCCAATCTGAGAGACCTGGAGCAGTTGGCGAAAGAAGAGTGGTCCAAAATTCCAGTAGACAGGTGTAGAACTCCTTGATGGTTACAGGAAGCGATTGATTTAAGTTATTTCTTCCAAGGGTTGTGCTAGCATATATTAAATTGAGGGTGCCAATAATTTTGTCCAGTTCCTTATTTGGAGTTTTGTGGGTAATGTGTCAGCTTTGGCTTTTTGTTTCTCCACTTTTTTTGTCATACCAATACAAACAAAAGAAATAAATATGAGAATGCCTAAACATTTGCAACAATTTTCTAGGCGAAGTAGTGCATTATCTGACAGAAATGCAGGGGTGCCAATATTTTTGGCCATGGCTTTATGTATGATTTTAACCACTTCCTTACAGCGCTATAGCTGAAAGATGGCTATAGTGTGGCTCTGTTGTTCTGGGAGGGCATCCTTGATGTCCTCTCGGGAACCACGCCCCTCATTCGCCCCCCTGGGGCACAAATCCGTTGCGCTCTGTGATCGCTGTGTTCTTCAGACACTGACTATCACAGATCATGGTAGGGGGCCAAGCACAGCAGCCCTTTACCAGGTGATCAATTGTGTCCAATCCCTCTCCAGCCTGCTCTCCCCCTTTCAGGTCCTCTCCTGTGTGTGTCTCTCCCACCCACTGCAACCTTTCTTCTTCCTTGTGTTCTTCTGCTTCTTCTTGCTCTGCACCCTGCTTTGAAGTTTGAGCCCTATAGTTCAACAAACTGCAAATTTTATCTGTGTCGTCCATCTTGAGATATGTATATGAAACTGCTTGTTACCCATATTTAGTAGCTAACAATGTTTGAAGATTTGTTCCAAATACAATAGCAGGATTCGGGAATTAATATGTATACATGAAAGTGATTATTAGATCAGGCAAAAAGTAAACTGCAAAACTAAAATCCATAGTAAGTCCAAATTGGCTTATGCTGTTACTTGTTAATATATATTTTTTTCCCTGAGTCTCATAAATTTACAAAAAAAATGCTGAAGAACATTTAAACTCCCATCATACATAGTTACATAGTAGGTGAGGTTGAATAAAGACAATAGTCCATCCAGTTCAACCTGTATAGGTGTGTGTGGCCGTAATCATCTAACATACCCCTGAATGTTCTGATCCTTGAGATGTACGTCTAATGGCACTTTTCCACTGCAAGTACCGGCTCGGCTCAACTCGGCCCTGCTTGGCCCTGTTTGCTTTTCCACTGCTGGTACCGCATGGTACGGTGTTGGAACGGTACGGTATGGTTTGCTTTTCCACTAAAGTAGTACTAAAGTTAAGTGGGTGGGATAACAACGGGGTGGGAGGGATTCTCTGACCAATCAGTGGCTAGTAGTGACTGCATGCAAAGGATTGTGGGATATGGTACCTCTTGGAACCACAATCGAGGTGGTACTGTTTTTAAGAGCCGTACCGTTCGGTTCCATGCAGTGGAAAAGTGGCGCCGTACCGTACCGAACCATTCCTACACCATACCATGCGGTACCAGCAGTGGAAAAGCACAAAAGCGAGCCGAACCGTTCGGTTCCATGCAGTGGAAAAGCGCCATAAGTGTCTTTTGAAAGCCACCATACTTCCGCAGAAACCACCTCATTTTTTTTTTTTTTTTTACCTTGTGTGATGGAACTAGGGTTTTCCCTGACTGCCTGTTCTGTAGACACTGCATGAAAGTGAAGTGCGTTACCTAATTGATGATTCTATTACTGTTCTAATGAGTACATGTTTCCTTTTTCCTCACCCAATAACAATGGCCTGCAGGACAAATGATGGGGGTGAATCTCCCTACGAAAAACACAGACCACAATAAAAAAAAAAACCTTAGTTCCAACTCCTCACCACTCTGTTCTTAACAACAACAAACAATTGCTTTAGGAAAACCTTTAAGGTCACTTGCTTATTTTATAGCATATCTGAAATGTTCTACTTTTCTTTTTCAAGGAACGAATGTGAATCCCCCTCCTTACATGAGGACCAAACTGTCTGTTCCAAGCTCAGGTGAGATGTGTTTTTCATTAAAGTACTGGCACTCATTTCCCTATCCACCACAACAGTCCACCAAGAGATTGCTTCTACCTCCTGAATGGGACAGGAAACACCCAGAGAAGATTAAAATGATTAACCTCACAGTTTTCCTGTTGCTGTCAGGATAGGATGTGAGAAGACTACTCTTGTCAGTCTGTGTTTTTTGATTTCTGGCTTCATTAGTCAATTTTTAGAGTTTACTTTTTAAATATTTTAAGGCTAAGGCCTCTTACTCATGATACTCCTGTTTGAGCATTTACTTTTGGCCTCTTGCACACGATACTCCTGTTTGAGCATCTACTTTCTCCAGACTTTTTTTTTTGCACGTATTCGTGCGTATTTGCGTGCATTGAGGCTTGAATTACTGACCAAAAATGCAGATTTTTCTATTTTGTTCTTACTGAAGAATGCTCAGCGCTTGTTTACGCGCCTGTGTGCATGGGCACATTACAATTAATGGGCTGTATTTTAGCTCAGAAAAAAAAAAGCTGTACTGAGCTTTTTCAAGTTGCGAGATGCTCAAACAGGAGTATCTTGTGCAAGAGGCCTTACAGTACCTAGCAGGTATGCTTTTTAGGTGTTTTAACCACTTAAGGACCAAGCCTATTTCTAACACATGTTGTTAACAAGTTAAAATCAGTATATTTTGCTAGAAAATTACTTAGAACCCCAAAACATTATATATATTTTGTTAGCAAAGACAATAGAATAAAATAGCGGTTGTTTTTTTGGCAAGCAGTAATATTTTTTGTCAAGCGGTATTTGTGCAGCGGTCTTTCAAATGCAATGTGTGTGTAAAAAATTAATTTCACTGCATTTAAAAAAAAAAAAAAAACTGTAAAGTTAGCCCAATTTTTTTGTATATTGTGAAAAATGTCACGCCAATAAATAGATACCTAACATGTTACGGTTTAAAATTGCGCACACTCGTGGAATGGTGACAAACTACAGGTACTTAAAAATCTCCATAGACTACGCTTTAAAAAAATTTTAACGGTTACCAGTTTAGCCTTACAGAGGAGGTGTTTTCTTTTGTGCGCGAACTCATGGGGACGGGGGCGCTTTGAAAAATAAATTGAATTTTTACACCTTTTAAAAAAAAAAAATCGGAATACTTTTATTGCTGTCACAAGGACCCCTCCACTGCACTTTAAAGTATTCAAAATGCTGAAATCTGCATTGGTGAATACTAACATTTTTTTAAAATAAAGTAAACCGAAAGTGAAGTCGTGACCTTGCTTCCGGGTGACATAATCGAAGACCCGATCAAAGTTAAATCTGGCTTTGTTAGGGACTCCAACCAGCCGGATGGAGTCCCGATGAATGCCGGAAACGGCATCGATCGGGTCTCCGATGACGTAACCCGGAGGCGGCGTCCATGACGTCACTTCCGGGTTACTGTGCTGCAAAAGGCGGCAGATTTGAAAAACGGCTGTATGCAAAAATGCAGTTTTCGGCGTTTTGCATACAGCCCAACCTTTGCAGCTATACCAGCTTTAACTCTTATGGGAAGGCTGTCTACCAGGTTTAGTGTGTCTATGGGAATATTTGACCATTCTTCCAAAAGCACATTTGTTTGGACGAGAAGGCCTGGCTCGCATTCACCGCTCTAATTCATCCCAAAGGGGTTCTATCGGGTTGAGGTCAGTCAAGTTCCTCCACCCCAAACTCGCTCATCCATGTCTTTATGGACCTTGTATGTGCACTGGTGCACAGTCATGTTGGAACAGGAAGGGGCTATCCCCAAACTGTTGCCACAAAGTTGGGAGCATGAAATTGTCAAAAATGTCTTGGTATGCTGACGCCTTAAGAGTTCCCTTCACTGGAATTAAGGGGCCAAGCCCAACTCCTGAAAATCAACCCCACACCATAATCCCCCCTCCACCAAATAATTTGGGCCAGTGCACAAAGCAACGTCCATAAAAACATGGATAAGCGAGGCTTGGGGCACCTAGCCTCCTCGGTGCCTGCATCTTGCCAGGCCTGGCCCTAGCACCACTGCCAGACCAGTGTACCTAGGTGTAAAGCATGGAATTTGGGTGGCTGAGCACATGCAACTTCCAGTGCTTTGAATGCACCAAAATTACATAATTTACTCCGCATGATACTGGGGAAGGCAGAAGTGATCTGACGGATACATCCTTTGATCCTTATCCTGAAACCAGCCCCTGCAAAGACGCTGGGCAACTTTTTTTTCTTGGTTAGTGCTATACAACACAAGGGGCTAAAGGTCTGTACTCTGCAGGAGTACACATTTTACTTTCGTTGAGGAAAGTTTGAAAGTGGATGAATTTTCTCTGGACACTGGTATATTTAAGTGTTCAGAACCCAAACTGCTTTCTTGCGCATTGGTGCCCCAACCTGCATATTCTGCACAACAGACCTGACTAAAGTCCATATTAAATTGGAGCAAGATAAAGCTAATCATTTCTATCCTTCAAAAATCTTTTTTTCATTGATGAATTTTGGCATATAAGGGTGCTAGTATGTATGTCACTTTATTCTACAGGTGGGAGTAAAAAGTGTTTGCTTTGTTCCCCCTACCATTTTCCTTTTTGCCACAACTTTTACGCCTATCTAAAGCTAGCTATACATGGCTTGATTTATCTCCTTCAGCCAGGAGACTGAAGGAGAGAAAACTGAAAATTTACTATCAAATACTCACTGTAATTTTCCTTTCTTGATGGGCTCCATGGCAGCATACGCTTGGGTAACCCCCCGTCCGTAACTAGCCTACTCATGACTCTGGGAGGGAACTCCTGTTGCCATGGAGTCCATCAGGAAAGGAAAATTTAAGGTAAACAATTTTCCGTTTTTCCTGACAGACTTCCATGGCAACATACATTTGGGAACTAACTAGCCAAAAAATCAAGGGTGGGATGTCAGAAAAGTAGGGTTTCAATCATAGCCAACAAACCCTATTACAGGGAGAACATGAAGCCTACACACTCCTGGATGAGAGTGTGGTGACTGCTTCTGTAGGAACCACGCCATTGTCTTTATAAGCCGAATGGCTAGCTGGAATGACCCATCCAGCAAAAATTCTGGATAACATCACCATCCCACTGATTCTGTTAGAGAGTGACAAATATGTCCTAAAACTCTGAGCAAAGCAGTAGCTTGAAAGCATGCTCGAAATATCCCAATATTCATGGTGTGGAACCAGTTGTTCTTGATGGCCCTGCATATGGGAAGAATAAATCCTTTTGTTCCCATAGAATGCCGAAGGCACCTCAGATTGCCTCCCAGTATGGATATAAACCCTACCTGTACTGGGCACAAGGCCCAGATCCCGGCAAACCACCTGACTGGGGAAAATACCCATATAAAAGCTGCCTTCATGACTGAGACTTTAATCAAAACTGAACCGCAAGATTCCACCTGGAGCAGCAAGCGTTCAAGGGACCTTGACACAGACGTGTTGTATACAATATACTTCAGTGACCCCACTACAATTACAGCACAGCACTAAACTGACTGCAGTACACTATGTAACTTAAGAATCAGCCCTACACTACACTGCAATGGCATATATTAATATATACTCCACTATCTCCTGACATAACTAATAAATATATAGATATGCTACGCTGACTGGTGTATTAATCTATAAACCGCACACTGAAATAGCTGATAAATATATAGATCTACTACACTGGCTGATCTATTAATCTATAAACCGCACACTCCACTAACTATCATGCCTAATCTCCACTCCTAACACACTGCACGTGGCTGCCGTTTAAGCAGCCTTTATATAGTGTGGGGCCCCTGAGCCGTGATTGGCTAAAGGTACCCTACGCTTGGCCAATCGTGAACATTGTGCTGTGATTGGCCAAAACATACAGGTCAAGGTGCATGCTTTGGCCAATCACAAGCATTGTATTATGGCAGGCAAACTTCCCCCAAACGGCCCGATTTGTTTGTTGTTCTACGAACAAACAAACAGCCGATGTTCGAGTCCGAAGCTCATCCCTAAAAACATGTTGGTTAGCAGAACTTGCTTATTGTTGCTGGAGCAAAGGATTCCTCCTGGCACAGTCAGAGGCTTGAAGGTGACTGACCCACGTGGCCTGAAGTGCTTGACCTGAGGGTCCATCCGCCGGAGACCAAAGCTGTATCTTCCTATCATAAGAGGAGCAACCATAAGATACTTATGAGTGGCACAAATATGAAAAAGGCCAGCTAGCAACCTCTCCCCCAGAATTAGAGCTCTTTGCTGACTACTTGGTTGAGGACTCTCTCTCCAATACTTTTTGGACTCCAGGCTGGAACTGCAGGAGCAAACCCTTTGGAGTTAAACACAGACTCTTAAATCGCAGTCCTCTTTCATTCAGCAGACATGTACTCTGAGGCAGGAGGCAAGACTAAACACAGCTCTTAGCTGTCAAATGAAGCTATCCCTGGGGACTGTTTAGACTCTCTAGGGACTGTTTAGACTCTCACAATGAAGACAAGATTGTCATACTTGTAGAATTATCCTCAGCTATCAAATGAAGTGATCAAATGAAGCTAGCCCTTGAAGGGGACTGCTAGACTCTTGCAGTGCAGACATGATTGTCCCACTTGTAAAATTATTTCCAGTTATTTGCTACCAAATTAAGCTAGCCCGTTATGTGGACTGCTAGACTCTCACAATGCAGATAGGATTGTCTTACTTATAGAATTAGTCCTAGCTATTTGCGATCAGGTGAAGCTAGCCCTTTAAGGGGATTGTTTCTACTGTCAAAAATAAGAAAAGATTGTTCTACTTGTAGAATCATCTCCAGCTATTTGTCATCAAGGTAAAGCTAGCCCTTGAAGAGGGCAGTTTAAACTCTTGAAATGCAGACCACTAATCAGAATTATTCTTTAGGATAAAATATTATTCATCCCAACTTCCATTGCATTAGAAGGGAGGCAAGGATTTAGGCAGGCTCCCACGCTGCAACTGCAGACAGATGTACCCCTTAGGGACAAGTCCAACAAAAGGCCAAGCAGAAGACTCTAAACCCCCCCCCCCCCGGACACACCCAATCATTCTGATTTGAGTATACTCCTGAAGGACAAAGCATCCTCAAATGCAACTCCATGTATATGGCTAAACTGATTAAAGGCAACATCAACCAGACAGGAGACTCATTATGCTGGAAAACCTCTTCCCCATAAGTGCCTTAATCTGACCTCCTGTAGTGCACGTAGAAGTGTTCTGGTTGGGGTTTGAACTCAAGCAACCCAGTACTGCAAGGTGCTGACCACTAAGACACTGTGTTGCTCTGTCCTTCTGTTCAATTTGCACTCCTCTTCAAGAATGATCTAGCTTAAACATCATAGGAAAAAGGCAATGCACTCCTTTTGGAAGTGCTAAAACACTTGCATTGCAGGTAGCTCTGCAATTTTAGGCACCCTAGCAGCCTTACAAAAGGAGGTACAAAATCTGCTTAAAGATCTTCTTCAGCTGCATATTCCTTTTAGGAATTGTTTGAAGAGGGTTAAATTGGCCAGTTGATTGGTCCTGCATGGAAAAGCTTGATATTGTCAGAGTATAGAATCCTTGCACAGGGAGAGTTGTAACAGACTCCTTTAGAGTATCTTGACTACCCGTGGTAACCTGTTGGTGGCTGTCCTCTTCCTCCCTGGATGCCTGAACAAGGCAGGAAATTTATACAGGATTTTACCAGCCAAGGCATGAGCAGCAAAGGCCCAGTTTATGGTGTGCATTAATACATGTAAATCTAGAAACGCTTAATTGTCCATTCGTTAGCTTTCCATACACTAGCTTTAGGAGGCCTGCAGAAGGGCTGACAATCCAGGAACCGTATCAGTAAGGAAGACACTGCCCCCTCCATCTATAACCTGCATAGAGCAGTAAAAGGCTTAGAGGTATAAGGCTGCAGAGGACTCAGCCTTATATACCATAAATCTCCACATTAAGAAAATGAATATTATAACATTTACATTTGCTACTCAAGCCATGCAGTAATTTATTAAATAACCTTCCCAATTCATACTGCAGCTGCTGAAGTTTCTTAACCTGTCCAGAGAGACAAAGCAACAGTTGTTAGTTTGCTAGGTGAGAGAAAGGGGTTAATCACTGCTAAAGGAATACTACCACAGCAGACTTTACTCTACACAGGTGATTTCATTAGACAGAGCCTCCAACACAGAAAGAAAAACCTTGCTAATGCCCTGTACACACTATCAGATTATCTGAAGACATTTGTCTTCAGATTTACCTTTTCTATGTAGTGCAAGAGCCTGCCGGATTGCATAAAAATTGAAAGTGTTTAGGTTTGACCTCATATTATATGGTTTTGGTAAGTCTGCAGACAAAAGTCTTCAGATAATCTGATAGTGTGTACAGGGCATAAAACAAACCAATATCTGTTCAGGACAGAGAAGCAATTGTACTAAACTTGATAAAAATGCTACAATGCACATCACAGCATAGACATCTCCATATGTTTTCATTTTGGTTATTATTTATTCTTATTTTTTTCTAACACAAGTAAAGTTACTCCCTAGCAGCCCCCATGGCATCTTGTCCCTTCTACTGACCTCAAGCCAAACATACTCACGTATCCTGCATCTCATCCACTGGGCAATCGATTCTTTCACAGGGCGATCCAGATCCCATGAACAACAGAGCACATTGTCATGATGGGCACACTTTAGAGGTCATCCGCTTTTAACAGGGCATCCGACCTGGCGCAACTGCTCCCCATTGGCAGAGCTTCCGTTATTACAGATGTCAATCTTCTGCGTATGTGTGCCATTCACCACTCTGCAGTTAGCCAAGCATTTGGTGACTATTGGAGCCACCCTGAAAACTTCTGACCACCATAGGACACAAAATATACACACGGCTGTCCTGTGTGGGACCCCAGTTGCCACATCTTCCAAAATGTAGGAAACTTCATACAAAATGGTCCTTATGGGTGAGGAGGACAAAAACGAATGCGGCCTCTGGCTCAACCTGAAAATTTATGGGAGTGGGGTAGGAGCGAAGGTGGGGCTACTCAAACGTATGCTGCCATGGAAGTCTGTCAGGAAACTCAAATTTATCCATTCATGCTAAATAGCATGGATGAAGGAATCTGCACTGACTGCTATTGTATTCAGGCAACCGCACCACCCAAATTGCTAACTGATATCATGCAGTCACTGTTAGGTTGACAATTTTTAACCAGTTCCTTCATTTTTTCAATTGCATTTTGTCAAGCCAGCATGTGCCAACAGGTCCACCCACAGCCTGAATTATGAACCAGTATGGGCAAAATGAAACTTTTAAATATGAAATAAGTACCATTACAAAAACGTAACATTACAAAAAGTAGGGTATCACATCTTGGAGTCTATCAGAACAATAAAAATTGTGAGGAATATGGATTTTCTTGGTATCATCATGGATATCACAAAAAGGTCTGTTAACCACTTGCTTACTGGACACTTATACCCCCTTCCTGACCAGGCCAATTTTCAGCTTTAGCTGCTTATCAGTGTGTACACTTTTGCAGTGGAAGACCATAATTTCCAGTTTGTCGCACTGCTTTTTGGCCTATCCTCTGTTCTGAGTATTCAGAGGTCCTAGCACCTCAACTTGCCCTTCTAAGAACTCAGAGCGTCTAGGTCACCGGTTATCTAGACAACCTTCTCCTGAAGTACTTTTCTCCCTTCCAACTCTAGGTCACCGGTTATCTAGACAATCTTCTCCTAAAGTAGTTTTTCTTCCTTCCAACTTTCTGCAAACATCCACAGGACAATTCAGATGCTCGAGGCTTTTGATTGGGTGATCAACTTCCAAAAGTCTGCTCTCCAGCTATCCCTTCACCTGGAATACTTGAATCTGATCCTGAACACATCCAAAGCAAAAGTTTTACTTCCAGAGAAGAAATTGTTAGTGCTCAGGAATTGAGGTCAAAGAGACATCCCTCAAGGAGATCCTTCACAAGAGTTCTAGGCCTCATGGTAGCCTCCTTCAACCAATTTTAGTTGAGACCTCTGCAGAACAACACCTTGTTGAACAAACGTGCTCCTTTTCTCAACCTACCTATACTCCTATCCAGCCATTTAAGGAATTGCTTAGCTTGGCAGATCACCAGCCAAGCCTTAACAATGGTGAAGTCTTTGCTTCCTTATCACTGATAAGAGACAGCGACAGATGGAGGATTTTTCCAGTCTCTCACGGTTAAGGGAACATAGTCATTGATGAAAGCGAAGCTCCTCATCAACATCCTCTGCATCCTTTTTGGATGTCTTTACAGAGTGGGGTTCAAGTGTTGCCATTGGACAATTCCACGGTGGCACCAGGTCTCAGGCAACTTTGTTGGACAGTGCATCTCTGTTCGTGAGTTGATCCGGCTTGCTTCCTTCAATTATTACTGTCTACATCCCAGTATTGGACAACTGGAATGCAGATTACCTCAGCCACTACTACCTGGATCAAGGGGAATGGGTCTTTCTTCATGACAGCCTCCACCTGATATGTCAGAAATGTGAGACTCTGGATGCAAATATCCTGGCCTCCAGATCCAACAACGAGCTACCTCTTTTTGTGGCTAGGAAACAAGAATCCTCTAGCACTGGCATTAGATGCCTTGATAATCCCCTAGCCTCAGTTGAGGCAAATCAATGCTTACCTCCCAGTGTGCATTCTATCTTGCCTGCTGCATGAATTAGAGCAAGAGAAGAAGCTGGAAATTCTTATTGCACCAAACAACTGGTCCAGAAGAACCTGGTACACAGATATACTCAGACTAATTAGGTGGTATCTGTCTTCCACTTCAATGAAGACATAATCCTTCCATCTTTGTGCTCTGCTCCAAATCACCCACAGGGAATTGCTCTTCGCCTTATCGATGTAGTCACAGCCATCAGAGTTTACTTCAAAGCAACAGCTTATATCAGGAAGATAGACTCCCTACTTATTGGCATCCTGAAGGCCTCTCAAGGGATATCCTGCTTTCAAGTCAACCATTGCTAGCTGTATAATAGGGCAGCTGATTGCTAGAGAAGAGTTTACACTCTAAAATAAACTCCTGTGCTTTTGCGTGTCTTCTACACCCTACACCGGGTCAGTGGGTGTTCTGGCAACAAGCCCATGTCCCAGCTTTTAAAACTTTGCAGTGGCACTCTGGTGTTAGGTCTGTTTACCCTTGTTGCATTTGTGCCTGTTTTTCCTTTGGCGGAGTTGCTACCCATTCTTCTCATTCATTCCCTGGGGACATCTCAGATTCAGAGTACAGTACTGGACACAGGCTACCCTCTTTTCTATTCCTTGGTTACTCTACATTGCTTGCTATAAATCTGAGGACTCAGATTTTTAGGGAGACGCAGAGGGGGCAAGTCCTCAAAAGCAGTGTCAATTCACCTGAGGGTAGGAGCCTATAAATCAGAGTCTATGAATACTCTAAGACATAGAACTTATAGTTAAGTCAAAATTCTTTTTTTTTTAAATAAAAGTGGAGATCCCATTTTGGGTTTCATTAAAAGGTCCAGTGAACTGTGAACCAAAGCACCTGTTAGGGTGGTTATGTCAAAACTTTATTTACCTCCATGCTTCCCTATCTACTGAAAAGTGCTAAGCTGCGGTGCTTATTAGTGATTTAGTGAATGCTGTAAATGTATAGCCCAGCGCTCCTAGCGTTCTCAAACTGAATGGTAACTATGCATATAAAGTGCCTAAACCATCAAACTAAAATCAATATTATACATAAACAATTGAAATGATAATCGCAATATTCAAAAATCAGATACAATTGCAATTGAAAATGTGCATATCATAAAAAGAATCCACTCTAAAGCAATTCCTCCTCTTCCAAGACTATGTCCTTGGAAATAATGGGCTTAGTGAAAAGTGTATTTAAACAGTTTCCAATGGCTCCTCTGTGTCTTCCACCAGTTTCATGAATTCCTTATTATGGTGCACACCCTAAGCGATAAGCACTCAACAGATGGTCTTGAGCACTTATCTCTAAGTTGGTCAAAATTTTATTTTTAGCTGGATTCACTTTGTTTTCTTCTTTTGCCTCCTCCAATTTAATTGCTTTCCTTTCTGCTTTAACTCAGGAAAAATATGGAAGAGGCTTGCATAGCATAAAACCTTTTAAAACTTTATTAAAAATCAATATAAAAAGTAATTACATTTCCATGTGCTATACTGCACTACTATGAACGAATGCCTTGCTGGACTTTTTGAATGATTTATGCATTGTAATTTATGGTGCACACACACACACTACACTTTGCATTCAACTATGTAGTGCTCAGTGCCTAGGTGACCTATTGGCAAGCTTTGAGCATTGTCATGAGGATAGTGTGGTAATGTGCCTAACCTTATGCAAATAGTTACTTTCAATGTTGCTCTAAGCAGTACACTACAAAACATGCCTGACAGTATAATGCTGGTGGAACAACATGCAATAAATCATGTCTATTTATGCTAAAACTATTTTAAACTTTCAAGCTTCAGCTCCTCAAGTGTGCTTATTGGCTTTGGTCCAAAGAAATTATTACTTTGAAGTCATAGGGATCAACCCCTTGCAGTGTGTTTGTGACAGCACCAGTTTTCCACGTAATGTAATAATAGCAGTAATAGGCAGACATTAGCAGTATTTATAGACTTATAAATAGCTTTAATTTGGTTAGTCATAAAAATTCCGTAGTCTGGTTACTTTTTATAGTCTGACAGGAATTGTGTGCATTCATTCTGTATTCATTCTGTTTTTTGGGCATTTTTTTTTCTTAGAAATTAGTACTTTAATTTAAATTAGTTCAATATATTTCTTCAAATATTTTATTGATGACAAAAATGAAGGATACAAATTCACCTTTGAGATGTAGGGCATATATAATTAGATACAACCAATTAATAACAATTAAGAATGGCCAGGTATCCATGGCAAAAACAATGTTTCAAAAAGTTAGACAAAAGGAGTCCCTGTCAGAGAATAGTTATCAGAAATAATAGTACATCGGATAGGAGAGATCACTCCCATGAGAATAATTAAACAGGGTAAAACTAAAAGGACAGGCATCTGCGGTGTAGAAGCCTACCAGGATAAAATTTAGGTAAGCAATATGTGGCGATTGTTTGGCTCCAGTGGTGGCTTTAAGCAGTCATTTGCATTGTCTGTAGGTTATGTCATGTGGTTTCCGATACAGAAGGATCTGGGGTAATAGGAGAATCAAAAAGTTTAGTTAGAATTTTAAAAATATATGACCAAAAGACCCATACAGCTGGGCATTCCCACCAAATATAAAGGTGGGTACCTATATTGTTGCAATCGCAAAAGCATTGGGGGGAATATTGTGGCAAGAATTTGTAGATTTTGGCTGGGACCAAATATCACCTAGTTAAGACTTTTATAGTTCGTCCCTAAAGCTACAATGTTCTGGGAGGAAGTGTTAGTGGCTTCCCATATGTGGAAGCGCTAATAGGTTCTAGTAGTTAGGGATATAGAAAAGAGATAAGGCCTCTCCTGTGGGGGTAATTTTTACAAACCTGTTTAAAGGAAGACAGTCAAGAGGTGTCGGATGGGATAAAGGAGTCAGAAAATGTTTTATTTGAAGATGGCAAAAGAGTTCAGAAGGCGGAATATCATGAGATTTGCATACAGATGGGAACGAAAAGTATGCAGTAGAGATAAAAAGGGCCATGCTGAGGACCATGCTGAGAAGGAAGCAGGTGTTGTCCAAGCCATAACAAGTTTAAAGTCTGTCCCAAACGGTAGGGTAATGTTAGTTTGTTGGATTAGTAAGAGACTGACGGTGGGACAGATCCAGCCATAAGAGGTTAGCTACTAAGGAGGGGGGTCACAGTCCACCAATTCCAGTGCCACCCATAAGGGGATTTCCTTAGAGGTATAGTATTTGGGGGAATACGTTCAATATTTTTTTGTTTAATGGAAAAAAAAAATAAAGTAAAAGTTTATATATTTAGGCATTTTTTTCAATCCATAGCAAGCTTAATTAGTGCACTCTCCCTTCCTGCCTGAACAATGGTGTTACAAGACAGATGGATAGATACAACTTTATTGTCATTGCATAGTACAGGTAAACAGCAACGAAATGCCGTTTAGCATCTACCAGAAATGCAAAATGTAGCAGTCGTGCAAGAGTGCAGATAACCATCTAGCATATTTACAAATTAAAAAATATATATACATTATAAATACATACACATACATTATATACACAGATGAGTGTGAAATGTTGGGCAGAATGTACCGTAATGATAAAGATACATACAAATATAAATAGTGCAGATGTACTGAGGAGTGAAAAAAGATATACTATGTAGTATGTACACGTATAGTACAGAGGTTATATACAGTATTTTGTTTGTTTTGTAGTGATTAACGGTGTAGTGTGGAGTTCAGTAGTATGATGGTGGATGGAAAAAAGCTGTCCCTGAACCTGCTGGTTCTGGTGCGCAAGTTTCTGTATCTCCTTCGTAATGGAAGGAGGTTAAACAGTTTATGACTGGGATGCGAAGGGTCCTTGATGATGTTGTGAGCTCTGCGCAGACATCTACTGTAGTGAAGGTGCTCAATGGCAGGTAGTTGGGTGCCAGTGATGCATTGAGCGGTTTTGACCACCCTTTGCAATGCTTTACGTTCACACACAGTAGAGCCTCCGTACCATACAGTGATGGAGTAGGTCAGGATGCTCTCAATGATGCAGCGGTAGAAGCTCGTTAAAATCCCCAGGAACAGATGAGATTTCTTGAGACAAACTCAAGAAGTACAGGCGTTGTTGTTTTTTACCAGAGCTGACGTGTTCTGCTGCCAAGACAGATCCTCAGAGATGTGAACTCCCAGGAACTTAAAGCTGGAGACTCGCTCTACCTCGGTTCCATTGATGTTGACTGGTAGATGTCTCCCGCTGTTGGATTTCTGGAAGTCCACAATAAGCTCTTTGGTCTTTTGGTCTTTGTGGCATTGAGAGTCAGGTTGTTGGTGGCACACCATACTGCCAGATTATGAATCTCTTCCCTGCAGGCCGATTCGTCATTGTTTTCGATCTGGCCGACCACGGTGGTGTCATCTGCATACTTGAGATAGAGTTAAATCCTCAACAGCAACATAGAAGTAAAAACATACATATACTGTATATTTTATACATTTTGTTGGGATCCACACACATTTCTGATTGACAGCTGGCACGTGGCTTAGAACTAAAGCCAGCTGTGGTTGCTCCCTCCCCAGCCTGGTGCTCCCGTGAGCGCTGGAGGGGCAGAAAAGAGAGCAGTGACTAAAAGAATCGCTCTCTGCTTAGGGGTAACCGAGAACAGTGCAATCAGTGGTCATGTGATCCTTCAGTACTCAGGCTTTGAGCCGGCGGGGGACAGCTGTACCATCACAGCGATGCTGCAGCATAGAGATGAATATGTACAGTGCATTCATTCATAAAAGATTCCGACTCCCTTCACTTTTTTAAAAATTGTTCTGTTTAGCCAGATACTACAGTTATTATAATTCATTTTTTACTTATAATTCTACACTCGGTAGCCCATAATGACAAATTAAAAACAGAATTTTAGTCATGTTTGCAAATGTATTAAAAAGAAAAACTCACATATCACATTAGCATAAGTATTCAGACCACTGAGTGTGCTTTGATTTTTAACAAAGGAGCTGAATTGCTGGAGTTTAATTACATGTCTCAACTTTCTTCTATGTACGTACATCTGCCAGTTCTGTTAAAGCGCTACACCATTGCTACCAACATTTGAAAATTATTTGGAGGTGCACCTTAACCACTTCCCCTCTAATACCTGTACACAATGGATCAGAGCAGTTTTTTACATTTCTGCTATGGACCTGTTTATTCAGCAGTAACTGTTATTTCTTAAAGGGTAACTTCACTTTTGTGGGGAAAAAAAAACGGCAAAAAAAAGAAAAAACAATATAGCATATACAATTGCAACACAAATCATATTGTAATTGAATGTTATTAAAAATTACCTTTCCTTTTCAATCTGCAGCTGTTGTAATGTTCTGAAAATGCAATGCAATATGGCTACATGGAGGTGTTTGGTACACAGAATGTGTACTGACCACACCCCAGAAACATCCTTTCCTGCTTGTGTGATTGGCTCACCAATTTTCTCAGAAGTCTGCCTAAGATACAAGTCAGATTTCTGGCATCCCCTGCAACAAAAATGTAATTTTTGGTGAGATACTCCCAAGAGGAACACATCTAAGCCCTGCAGCGGCCACAGCTGATAGATATTTATGAAATCACTCCCATTTGACCCACTCAGCACAGAGGAACAAACAATGATTTCTTCAGAATAACAAAAGGTAGGAATCTGCAACAAAGTTTGTTAAAATCCCTTCAATGTACAGAGATCACCCAAAGGGGAATGTTTTTTTTTCTCAACAAAAGTGGAGTTATGCTTTAAAGGGGTTCTAAAGGCACAACTTTCCCGTATTCCCTGAATTAAGGTAAAAGCATTCTACGGTTTGCAGTCCTCCCCCTCCCTATATACTAGAGTCCTCAATCGATCCAGTGCTGTACATGGGTAGATCTCTTCTCTACTCACTTGCTCTTCACACAGGGACAAACCAGGCTTTTTTTCTATTTTGATCAGTGTTCTATAAAAAACAAGTATTACTGTAGAATAACAGCATACATTTTAAAATATTCTATAACTTGTCCTGTTTGAAAGGACACTGAAATTCTGATTCTGGTACAAAGCCTAGTAAAGTTATTTACAATCATAAAAAAAAGTTTTTCCGCTTTCGTTCATTGACGAACACATCTCCATATCATCTTGACGCTTGGTTTTATGTGCATCTGGTGGAGCTGTGGGACCAGTTGGTCCAGTGGTTATAGTGGTTATAGTATATCTGTCATGCCTCTATGGATGTGGCCCCCTTAGCTTGCAGGGTGTCCGTGACTGTGGTGACCCTTTGCTGCATGATATGGCTGAAATACTTGTCTGCTAACCAGGCTTCCAAGAAGGTACTGACTGGTCTCCCCTTTGTAGGAGGCTGCCTGTTCGGAACTTCCATGGAGGAGATCATTAAGGGTCTTACAGGAGGTAAGAGTACTATGCTTCCACAGACTACCAGGAGCAAAGAGTCTCGTTGCAAACGTGGCCCTTTCTTCTCGGCCTATAAGCGGTCCTTTCGTCCCTCGGGATCTAAGGACCAGGGGTCAAAATCCGCCTGTAACCCCGCAGGGGGTTCCAAGAGACCCTGGCCTGGTAAGCCGAGAGCGGGTTCCTCCGGGACCGCAGACAAGCCCACTTCTGTCTGAAGGGGAGCCCTCATCCATATATGGTCAGGGGGGACGTCTCCACTTCTTTCCGGATCCGTGGTCCTCCTTGATTCAAGACAAATTAGTTCACGAGTTGATTCGGTCCGGTTACAAGATCGAGTTTCGGTCCTTGCCTCCGGCAAGGCTCTTCCCTTTCAGCCTGCGCTTGTCCCTAGATCGCCTTTGAGGTCTTCTTCGGGCAGTACAGGATCTGCTCTCACAAGGGATCATTGTACTGGTTCCAAAATCGGAACTCTTTCAGGGGTTTTATACAAACCTATTTACTGTTCCCAGGAAGGAAGGCAAGGTCCATCCAATCCTGGACCTCAAGGCCTTGAACTGCTTTTTCAGAAATTTTGGATGGAGTCCATTCGCACAGTATTGGCATCCCTTCATCAAGGGGATTTTCTGGCCTCGATCGACATCAAGGATGCTTACCTTCATATACCAATACATGTCAGGCATCGGCATTCCCTTCGCTATGCCCTAGGCAAGGAGCACTACCAATTTGTGGCGTTACCCTTTGGTCCTGTCTCGGCTCCTCGGGTGTTCACAAAAGTTTTGGCCCTGGTGTTAGCACTGCTATGGCAGAAGGAGATTTCGGTACTGGGGTACCTGGATGACCTCCTTCTGGCAGCAAAGCCTGCAAATGCCTTACAAGACAATCTGGACATTTTGGTGCAAACTTTACAAGAGTTTGGGTGGAAACTGAATTTCCAAAAATCTGCTCTGGTTTCATCCACCAAACTGGACTACCTGGGCCTGACCCTGGACTCGACCTCAGCCAGGGTGTTTCTTCCGGAGGAAAAACTCCAGAAGTTGCAGGATGCGATTTGGATCCTGTTGTCCAGCCGGCGGTCATCTCTCAGGACCTGCATGCAAGTGCTGGGCCTGATGGTCTCCACCTGCGAGGCGGTTCTGTTTGCTCAGTTCCGTACCAGATCCCTGCAAAAGTAGATTCTTGCCAAATGGAACAAGAATCCACAGTCTCTAGACAATCTGATCCTGTTGAGCCGGGGTACGAGAGGGTCTCGGAGCTGTTGGCTCTGCTCTCTGGCGCTTTGACAGGGAAAATCCTTTCTCCTGCCTGTACTGGACGGTGGTCATCACGGCATATGTCAATCATCGAGGGGGCGCCAAAAGTGCCCAAACGGCCCGGGAAGTAGCCGGCATTCTAAGGTGGGCAGAACACTTTATTCCAGCCATCTCTGCTGTGCATATTCCAGGGGTGGAAAATTAGCAGGCGGACTACTTCATTCGGCAGACGTTGGATCAGGGAGAATGGTCTCTCCAACCAGGGGTGTTTCATCAACTGTGTCTCAACAGGAAGGTGCAGAGGTTCATGGCAAGGTCTCGGGATCCTCTGGCCGAGGCCCCTTGGGGCCAGTATCATCCGGTATACAAATTTCCTCCGATAACTCTTCTGCTGAGACTCCTGCCAAGAATCGAGGCAGAAGGGATTCCGGTCATCCTAGTGGCCCCGGACTGGCCCCGCAGCTCTTGGTACGCAGACCTGGTATGGCTGATCACTGATGTCCCTTGGAGACTCCCACTCAGGGAAGATCTTTTAGCTCAAGGACCGGTCTTCCATCCTGCTTTACAATTGTTAACTTTAACAGATTGGCTATTGAAAGCCAGGTTCTGAGGGATAGAGAGGTGTTTGAATCATTGATGCCTACGCTGTTAAAAGCTAGAAATTCTAATTCTAGGAAGATTTATCATTGAGTCTGGAAGCCATGCATTGCGTTTTGTTGGTCTCGGGGGGGGGGGGGGCTATTCCCCTGTTGCCTTTCAGTGTCTCGTGTCCTGGAGTTTCTCCAAAGAGGTGTAGATTAGCGTTTGGCCTTGGGTACCATCAAAGGCCAGATTTCAGCCCTGGCAGTTTTCTTTCAGCACCCGTTGGCCACAAGTGCCTCGTTTCACACCTTTGTTTAGGAGGTCCGCCACCTGGCTCCCCCAGTGAGGTCTCCATTACCACCGTGGGACCTCAGTTTGGTGCTGTCAGTTCCGCTTACTTAGTCACAGAAGGTAGCCTTCTTGGTGGCTATTACTTCTGCGCACAGGGTGTCGGAGTTGGCTGGGTTGTCTTGTCGTTCACCTTACTTGGTGGTTCACAGAGACAAAGAGGGGCTTTGTCCCTGTCAATCGCTCCTTCCTATAGTTGTCTCTGGTTTCCATTTAAATGAAGACCTTGTGTTGCCTTCCTTGTATCCTAAGCCTAAGCACTCTAAAGAGATTATCTTCCATTCTTTGGATGTGGTTCGGGCGATCAGGGTGTACCTGGCGGCAACTGAGTCATTCCGAAAATCGGATTCTCTATTTGTCCTTACAGATGGACCCCGTAAGGGGTTGGCCGTGTCTGCTGCGATCATTTCCAGATGGATCAGGCAGACGGTGGTGCAGGTCTACTCCATTAATTGTCAGGATCCTCCGTTCCCTGTTAAGGCGCATTCTGCAAGGGCGTTTAGTGCCTCTTGGGCCCTCCTTCATTAGGCGTCAGTGGTGCAGGCTTGCAAGGTGGTCACCTGGTCCTCCTTGCACACTTTCACAAAATTTTATAGGGTGGATGTGTTGGCATCTACGGATGCTGCCTTTGGCCGCAAGGTTTTGCAGGCTGCTGTTGGAGAGGATTAGTCCTCTTTGAGGGTGTATTTTTTGTCAGGTGAGCTCCAGTTGTTCTCAGTTGAGATTCTGTTTTACCTGGTTGGCTACGTTTTAGCCTTTTGCTTTGTTCTTCCCACCCCTAATGTTTACACTGCTTTGGGACATCCCAAGGGTCAAGAAGATATGGAGCTGTGTCCATTAATGAACGGAAGAGAAAACTGGATTTTTGTCTTACCGTAAAATCCTTTTCTATGATATTCCTTGACGGACACAGCACCCGCCCCTCTATTGAGTTGAGTTATAGGTTCGCCTGACACTGCTTGTTACAAAACTGAAGACCTATGGCAGGAAGTGGGAGTATAACCCCTCGGACTGCCCTATAGGCGTAGTCAAACTTTTTCCACCTAGTGTCCTACTCCTGTAGGGGGCAGCATAAACCCAAAGGTCAAGAAGATATAGAGCTTGGTCTGTCAATAAACATCAGAGAAAAGGATTTTTATAGTAAGACAGATATCCAGTTGTTTTTTTTTTAACTTTAAATGCTTTAAATGTGACCTGTAGCATTATTGTCAGTGTGTTCAGTAATAACCCCCAGCATTGGGGTCTGTGTGTGCATTAATAACCCCCCCCCAGAATTGGGGTCTGTGCATTAATAACTCCCCAGCATTGGGGTCTGTGTGTGCTGTAATAACCCCCCAGCATTGGGGTCTGTGTGTGCAGTAATAACCCCCCAGTATTGGGGTCTGTGTGTGCAGTAATAACCCACCACCATTGGTGTCTGTCTGTGCAGTAATAACCCCCCAGCATTGGGGTCTGTGTGTGCTGTAATAACCCCCCCCCCCCAGCATTGGGGTCTGAGTGCAGTAATAACCCCCCAGTATTGGGCTCTGTGTGTGCAGTAATAACCCACCACCATTGGTGTCTGTGTGTGCAGTAATAACCCCCCAGTATTGGGGTCTGTGTGTGCAGTAATAACCCCCCAGCATTGGGGTTTGTGTGTGCAGTAATAACCCCCCAGCATTGGGGTCTGTGTGTGCTGTAATAACCCCCCCCCCCCAGCATTGGGGTCTGTGTGTTCAGTAATAACCCCCCAGTATTGGGGTCTGTGTGTGCTGTAATAACCCACCAGCATTGGTGTCTGTGTGTGCAGTAATAACCCACCAGTATTGGTGTCTGTGTGTGCAGTAATACCCCCCCCCCAGCACTGGGGTCTGTGTGTGCAGTAATAACCCCCCAGCATTGAGGTCTGTGTGTGCATTAATAACCACCCCAGCATTGGGGTCTGTGTGCATTAATAACCCCCCAGCATTGGGGTCTGTGTCTGCAATAATAACCCCCCAGCATTGGGGTCTGTGTGTGCAGTAATAACCCCCCAGCATTGGGGTCTGTGTGTGCAGCAATAGCCCCCCCCCCCCCAGCATTAGGGTCTGTGTGTGCAGCAATAGCCCCCCCAGCATTAGGGTCTGTGTGTGCAGCAATAGCCCCCCAGCATTAGGGTCTGTGTGTGCAGTACAGAACCCCCAGCATTGGGGGTCTGTCTGTGCAGTACAGAACCCCCCAGCATTGGGGTCTGTTTGTGCAGTAACCCCCAGCCTTGGGGTCTGTGTGTGCTGTAACTCCCAGACTTGGGGTCAGTGGGTGCAGTAATAACCCCCAGCTTTCATTTCACCATTCTTCACAAGACCACTTTTGCACCCCTCTTTCCCAGCTCCGCTTCTTCTGCTCACCTACCCAAACAACCCCCCCCCCCCTCTTCCCCAGGAGGCACAGCTAGCGTCTGTATGCCTCATTCACATCTTGCTTCTGCACCACTCGTCCACCATTTGCCTCTACACAACTCATCTACTGCTAGACGTCTCAACCCTCTTTTAGAGCTTGCCCCCCCCCCCAATTCTAGGCATAGCTCTCCTCTGCATCCCTTTATCCACTGCTTACGTATGCACCTGTCATTCATTGTTCACCTCTGCACCCCTCCTCCACAGTTCATCTTTGCACCCTTCCTCCCCAACTGGCCTGTAACTTTCAAACACAGTTTGCTTGCACCACCTGTACCCCTCTTCCACAGCTCACATGCACACTCTGTGCCCCTTGTATACAGCTCGCCTGCACCCTCTCTGGCAGGGCCAGTGCTCTCATTCAAATGCATATGCACTAATCACTTTATATTGGGAACTGATTGTTGCTATGTACGAGAAATGTACAGTTCTCCACTTATGATAAGGATGTGATATTTGTTTTTTATTTGTGCTTTATTTATACATTTATATTTTCCCAAATATTGGTAATTATTTTTTGGATTTTTCAAGTGTTTATATATTTTAGCTATTCTAATTTTTTTTTTTTTAGCGTTCACTATGAGTTATTGGTGTCACTTTTATTGTATATAGATAAAGAACAAGCAGCTTTTTTAGGTGTAGGTTAGATATAGAGAGCAGAGCATCATGTTTCCATATATAGTAAACCTATTTTGGAACCCTGTGTTTATACAACAGAACATTTATAAAAACAAGTTTAATATTACATTTTCAAGGAATAGCAATGTAATTACATTCAGCCATTGTTCTCTATTTTATGCTTTGGGAATAGCTGTTGCATCACTTCCATTCTGAGCTCAGAACAAAGAATTTACAAACCAGAAACCTTAACATCAATATTTATATATTAAGTTGCTGTATAGTTCCCTACTCTTTTCTGCACTCATTGAGCCACAGGTGCTGCATACAGCCAGTCAAAGAAGTGAATGGCTATAGCAGCCATACTATTATTGAATACACTCCAGCCGATGGCTGTGAGAGGAAACCATTCAAAGTGTGCCATGCAGCCTTTGTTTACCATTGTGATTGCTGTGATTGGTCACACCAATCGCATGGTACAGGGCCAATATCATTGGACCTGTAGCCCGATCTGTGATCTACAGTGTCTGAGGGACACAGGGCTCACAGGACATGGCACTTCCCATTCCAGAAGCTGTGCACAAGCCTCGAACGTATGAGGATGTACGGGTGAGGCTCCGTTCTGGCTATTTATAAACCTTGACCAGACAGGAAGTGATCAGCTAAATACTGTATATTCCAGGTACAAACACAAAACCGTGTGGAAAGTACTTTGTTTTCTTTTGGAGAGCAGCTGCAGCCGGAGTAGAAACGTCTGTCCTCTGCCAGTTTGCTGTAGAGAAGGACCCTTCGCCTCACTGAGGAAGCACTGGTCTCCGTGCAAAGGTCTGACACACCATGCATCAAGAACCAGTCAGTAATGACAGCTACCTTAAGAACAAGTCAGTAATGACAGCTCTCATATTCCTATCTGGCAAGTTCCTTAGGAAAAGCATCCATTTTTAGCCAAATGCCATTGTATTTTCAGTCTTTTTTGTCAAATTAAAATGGTTTGCCAAAACTTAATACATTCAAGGCATGCCTTGAATGGTAACTGTTAGGTACTAGTTGCTTATGTTAGCTATCAGCCTAACCTATCAATTGGCTGGTGTCATCAATGAACACACATGCAGGCCCAATAAAACTGCATATCACACAGAGGAAAAGATTGCAACTTCCTTAACTGTGAAGGCTTGGAAGATTTAGTTCTGCTTTAAACATGTTATATTTTCTTAATAATTGTTCCTTAAAGTTATATAAAGGATAGTATCCAACAGTTAAAGCTGACTGATCTCTGATCATGATCTAGTTGCGCGGTTTCCCAAAGGTTAACGCAATTGTAGAAATTTAATAATGGGTATCTGTTAACGATTTGTTCAGAAGTGATCATTGCTATTATATATACCAGCCCTCAGGCAACATTATTGTGATAAATTACTTGGTCACTGGGTTAATGCAACAGAAATGAATTTAATCAGGCCTACTGGTTCTGGATTCAGAGGTTCTGTTTGTCATTTTTACAAAAGAGAATGTAATTTGGTGCGGTGACCCATATCATGTGCGTTTTGGCGGTCATAAATTGTGTCCTGTGGTCACAAAAGATCAGCTGAGCCACTTTGAATGGTTCATGTGATTTGGTTTCTGTATGAAGTGCAAAAAGGGAAGTTACTGTGTACAAATGATTATATATTTATTGCTTTGGTTATGAATAAAACACTATAATCTGCAAGGATGAAATACTAAGATTTCAGCAGTAATATTATGTTATATACTGCTCTATTTTTCTTAGATAAAACCTTATTTTATCGATGGTCACATATAATTTTTTTCGTTTTACAAGCTTATAAACTGATATATACATGTATCCTGTTAGCAACAAATACTGAGTGATAAAGAACCTCGGTGCAGACCTGTTACAGTGCAAGAAAGCCACCAATGTTATTTTGCTACACTCAAGATAGACTATAATTACGTTGTTTTGGCTCTTTTAACAGCAGATGTAACCCACCTATATGGCCCGTAAAAACCATCCTAAAATCAGATGAAACATACCGCTTTCGAAGCGATCGTACAGTAATTGGATCATTGGTACAGAGCTTTTGAGAGCTGATCACGACAGTTCATGTGATATTATCCAATTGGACAAGCACGAAAATGTTTCTCGTACGATACCAGATCGTATGATTTTCGTTTTACAAGTATAATTGTCATCCGAAAATACAATACAACACATCACATCACTTCCGAATTTTCATCTTGTCAAACGAGAATTTTCGTAACTTTAGTAACCTCTCCATTTTCGATATGCTACTAGCATGCAAAAACAATCGGACGATCTGTCGTTCGATTTTCGGATCGTGTGCACAGTCCAATAAGCTAGGAAAAGCCCAATTAATAAAATATGTTGACAGTTGTCTCAAAATCTTTTTTTAAAGATATATTTATTGAGATTTTGAAAATTGTACAAAGAGTCTAGTGTACAGAAAACAGACAGTAAAAAAAATGTTCACTTGGTCGAAACCATCTCACATGTCTCATATTATTACCAACAAAGAAGGCCCAAAAAGAGGTACAGAACATGCATTTATAACATCTTCCATAATGAAGTGTAGAACTGTCATTCTAATATAAGGATACCATTAGAGTTGTGGTGGTAAAGGAACTAAAGTAAGAGGACTAGAGATCCACCTGCCCCAGACCTTATGAAACACTTTTTTTTTTTTTTTGCTGAGCTCAAAGTTGAGTTTATACAAAGGCAGGGAGTAATTAACTAGTTTTAAGCAATGTGTTAGTGTGGGTGTTACTAACCCTTTCCAGGACCACAGGATTGATTACTGAGCATAAAAGTATAATATATGTAACAATCTTTTTGCATGAGAGGAAAGCGTCAGGTCCCCAAAGATGTCCAAGAGACAGTTTCTGAGATGTAAAATATTTGGTAAGCCCACTGCAGAGGAGATAAAGAAGCCATAAACTCTGGACCAGTGTTAATTTTGGCAGCAAATTTCAATTTAGTTTTAGTCTTAGTCTTAGGACTAAAATGGCATTTTAGTTTTAGTCCCATTTTAGTCTTCTGCAAGTGTTTTAGTTTTAGTCGTATTTAGTCGACTAAAACTCCAGTATATTTTAGTCGACTAAAACGTCCTACATATTAGTCGACTAAAACTCATTTTAGTCATCTATAATCAAATGGGTGTAGTTTAATTGTAATTTGTAATGCATTATTTAAGCATTTCTCTACAATTTCCAAACTCATTATATACTACTGCTGGTCCTGGAGTGAAAAATCGAATATGTTATTTATGGTACTAAGCTTTGAGCATGCACCAGTGTTAATTTTGGCAGCAAATTTCGATTTAGTTTTAGTTATAGTCTTTTGACTAAAATGCCATTTTAGTTTTAGTCGTATTTTAGTCTTAAGACTAAAATGCCCTTTTAGTTTTTGTCGTATTTTAGTCATCTGAATTGCGTTAGTCGACGAAAACGTTTTAGTCGGTTTTAGTCGACGAAATTAACACTGCTCTGGACTATCGGGCAGAAGCAATTCAGAAAGTCAGCAACCTGGCCACAACCTCTAAAACAGTCTGCTGAGGGGCACACGCCCATCTCTTAAAATCTAGGGGTGGGGGTGAGATAGGAGTGATGGAAAACTTTAAGTTGTATAATTCTATCCTTAGATGAGATAACAGAGGTTTTATAGGTGTCACTAAATTCTGACCAATCTGTTTCTGCAAATTATATATCCAGGGAGGTCCATTGTGCAGCTATGAATCTAGGGTCTCAATCTGTTATAAGGGCATATTAGTAAAGCACAGTGATTTATTTGCCAGTGTTAACACATCTGTACCCTAGGCTAGAGTTAGATTCTCTCTCCTGTGTAATTAGATCAAGTACAGCTTCTCCCTTTAAAACTCAGGCTTACAATTTCCACATTTTCAGCATGTTATTTTTGATAACAAAACATTATTATCACTTTGCTTTGTCATTTCAAGTTTCAACTCATTATTCCCTTCTACCCCAAAGTTTGCTCTCTGCAATACTCTTATACATTCCCTTTGTGTATAATTCCCACTTAGAAATCTTAATGCCACTGTATAGTGCAGGCCACAGAGACAAATAACCATATGTGTTTGTAAAATGGCTTTAAAATAATGGACCACATCCCCAAACTACACAAACCATGAACTTCAGAGAAAAGGATTTCTCTAGCGCTCATCGACAGACGTAGTCCTCGGTGATACACCACCTTCGGGTTATGTTACCTCCGCAGGAGCAGGACTAGACAGGAAATTAAAAAGCTCTGGCCACACCCTAGGGGCAGTCCCAGAGGGTATATCCTCTCTCTCTCTGCCTCAGCAAATCAGTTATTTTCTGTCTAGTTAGGAGTAAGGACCTAGATACCTTGCTGGGATCTTAGGTCCTGGCAAGAATTTTTTTCTAAAAAGATTTTTGGACAGCTTTTTTTCTCCAGTGTTCCTGTGAGATCTTCAAGCAAGAAAGCTGAACTGGGCGACGGGCTGGATGTTGAGATCCGGTGGTCACCCCAGTTCAGCCTACGAGCGCGTGCAGGCCATAGCTCCGCGCTGGGTCGGCCGCGACAAAGTCCCATTTAAAGGACTGAACCCGCGAGTTAAACGTCTCGCTGAAACGCCAAAGACCATGAGTCACGGCGTCCGTATCGGTCGACAGCCCTCCCGCCCCGGTGGAGAGGGGTACTGTCAGGAGTTGGTGCCCGCCTGGTTCCGGTATGGTGAGTAGTATGTTCCCCCTTTTTCCCTGACGGGTTTTGTGGTGAACGCGGGCCCCTCTCTGTATGGTAAGAAAGAGTTTCTTTCTATCCTATAACATGTCACAAATCCTCCTACTTTGAGTGTGATTTTATGTGTGCAAAAAGCCAGGAGGCTTGGTTTGGGAGCTAACAATCTATTGTATACATGTTTTTAAAGATGTAATCTGTGGCATTCTGGGAATCTTATGGGTTAAGTATAAGCTACCTACCAGTCAGAAGCCATGGACATGTAGACTGCCTTCCAAGTCAGATCTCCAGCTAATAGCAGGCCTCCCGAATGGCCATGCGGTCCGCCAGGGCCGGTACCGCCAACCACGCCATATCCCCATGCAGAGAGAGTGTTGTGTGCCTGCAGCACACCGCTAGTCAGCACAGGCCGCCGCCATTTTTTTTTTGCTGGATCGCACGAGCCGCCATTTTGGCGTAGCCTCGTGTCTCCAGCATGGGGGCGGCCATGTTTTAGGTGATTCTACACCTCGTGGAGCTTGGGGGAGGCGCCGGAAGGCGTGCAGAGGGGCGGAGCCGCCTCCTTTCTTCCTGGGCAGCCAGCCAAAAGACTTCCTGTTTGTCTAAGACAGCGCTGTAAGCTGTTGCAGTTCAACTCTGAACATCAAGTGGTGAGCCTGGGGGTCTATCTCTCTCTCTCTCTCGATCGATAGGGATCCCTAGCAGGTAACACTAAGGGGTTTTTTTTTTTGTGGCGCTGAGGGTCAAAAAAAAAAAAAAAAAAAAGTTTTTTCTTTACTTTGAATTATATCATCCAGGAAGTAACTGGAGTTATTATGGACCCTGCCACACATATTCCCCCACCTGTTTCCCTCGAGGGGGCCTCGGGACCCGCCGGTGTACAGAGTATAGAGTCATTTACAGCAATTTTGGAGTCTATGGTGGCTCGGGTGGAGGCGGCCTGTCAGGGACGGGGGTCAAGGAAGCGACCCCCGCCTACCCCTATACTATCTGACACCTCTGACTCTGATTCAGAGATGGTCACTGCAGTTGCAGGTTCCTCTGCAAGGGCTGCTATCCCAGGTAAAGCCCCCTCAGACAGTGAGGAGGACGCTTCTTCTCCTGCTATAATTCAGGAAGAAGCATTGGTGGACGCACTAGTTGTGGCAGTGCAAGAAACCTTAAAACTTGAGGCTTTACCGGCAGAGGCAACTGAAACAGAGAGGCCTTTTGGGACTAATAAGCCCATCAAGACGGCGAAGGCTTTTCCTGTACCTAAATGTTTTGGAAATCAGATTAAAGGAGAATGGGAACATTCTAAACGTACCTTTACTATTTCCAAGCGTATTGCTAGGCGCTATCCGTTTGAGGAATCCATCATTAAGAAATGGACGGTACCACCAGTCGTGGATCCGCCTATTTCCAGGCTGAATAAAGCCACGGTTATTCCAGTGGAGGACACTTCGTCCTTTAAGGATCCGGTGGATCGAAAGATAGAAGCGGAGTCCCGCACTATCTTTTCTCTGATAGGGTCAGCATTTAGACCAGTAATTGTTATTGGTCTAGTTTCCCAGACACTTACAGAATGGGCGAAAATGGTACGCCAAGATCTTAGGGGAAAAGATATTCCCCAGGAGACATCTGATTTGATAGAACAGATCATACAAGGGCTACGGTTTATCTGTGACGCAGCCTTGGACACTACTCCCTTGTTAGGGCATGCATCTAAGTTAGCAGTGATCCTCAGACGTGTGCTGTGGTTAAAATGCTGGTCAGCTGACCTAGGTTCCAAAAAGACTTTGACCAATCTCCCTTTCCAGGGGAATCGTCTATTTGGAGCCAACCTAGATGAAATCATTAAGGATGCCACCGGGGGCAAGAGTACTTTTTTGCCACAGGCTGCAAAAGCTAAGGAACCTCGCAACAAGCGAGGACCTTTCTTTACCGCCCATAAAGGGCGCCCGGCTGGTACTTCCGGGAAAGGCAAGACTCCTCCAGGAGGGTTCAAGAAGGGCTGGTCGGACAAGCAGAGGACCAACCCAGCCAAACCCGAAGTAAAGGAGTACACAGCCTGAAGGTGCGCCCCCACCCGATTTCAGGGTGGGGGGACGTTTTCACCGGTATTCAGGACATTAGATCGAGCATCAACCACTACTACCGGTGCGATTCTTCCCTTCCAACATTTAAGTACAGGAAGCGGTAGTTACCGTTCCCTGTATAGATCTTTTCCTTTACCTTTTCCTAAGATTAGTCCTGATACCTCACAGGAATCGGATCTGATTGACCAGATAGGCCAAGTAGCCTCTAGTCGGGTGACTTCGGTCCCTGAGGTTCAACCAGAAAAGATCACCTTTCCTGATAACTATCAGGTATCTGATAAATGTGTGGGAACAGAAAACGACCAGACTTTCTCGGATGGTCGGGGCCAGATAGCTCTAGGGACGCCTGGTTCAGATCCAATCAGCGCCAGTGGTCCTAGAAATTCTAGGCTGGCCTCTTCAAGCCGGCCTGGCCGACTTGGACATGTTAGTCGCAGACGTTCCGTGGGAACTTCGTCTCAGGGAGTGTCTGTAGTCTCAAGGACCTATTTACCTTCGTGCTTTACAGTCGCTGGTTTTAATGGCCTGGCCATTGAGACCCAAGTACTGAAGGACAGAGGTTTGTCTACTTCAGTCATTCCTACCCTTATTAAAGCAAGGAAAGCGACTTCCAGCAAAGTCTATTATCACACATGGAAGACTTATATTGCGTGGTGCGAATCTTTAGGATTTCCTCCACGTACCTATTCGGTGTCTCGAATATTGGCCTTTTTGCAACAAGGGGTTGAGCAGAAGCTAGCCTTGAGCACCATCAAGGGTCAAGTTTCAGCATTAGCAATCTTCTTTCAGAAACCTTTAGCTACCAAATCCTTGGTGCGGAATTTCATCCAGGGGGTGCGGCACCTGGCTCCTCCAGTCCGCGCGCCCTTACCGCCCTGGGATCTTAATTTGGTTTTGTCGGTTCTACAGAAACCTCCCTTTGAAAACATCAGGGAGATTCCCTTGCTTACTTTATCCCAGAAGGTGGTCTTCTTGGTGGCTATTACTTCTGCTCGCAGGGTGTCAGAACTGGCTGCATTATCATGCCAGTCCCCATACCTAGTGATTCATAGGGATAAGGTAGTACTTCATCCTAAGCCATCTTTTCTTCCTAAGGTGGTTTCAGATTTTCATCTGAATGAAGATATTGTACTACCTTCCTTGTGTCCTCAGCCCAAGCATCATCGGGAACATGCGTTGCATTCCTTGGATGTGGTTCGGGCAATCAGGGTATACCTGAAAGCTACGGAATCATTCCGTAAGACGGATTCACTTTTTGTGATCACGGATGGCCCCAGAAAGGGTTTGCCTGCATCTGCCGCGACCATTGCCAAATGGATTAGACAAACGGTGGTACAGGCTTATTCTATTAAGGGTCAGAGTCCTCCGTTCCCTGTTAGGGCGCACTCCACTCGAGCGCTCAGTACTTCCTGGGCCTTTCGCCATCAGGCGTCAGTGGTCCAGGTATGTAAGGCGGCCACTTGGTCGTCGGTACATACCTTTACTAAATTCTATAAAATTGATGTGACGGCATCGGCGGATGCCTCATTTGGCCGCAAGGTTTTGCAGGCCGCAATTTGAGGAGACCGGTGGTCTACCTCGAGGGTTTTTTTTTCTGTTTGAAAATTTTTTTTGTTGAGTCTCATCATTAAGGATGAGCATTGTAAACTTCTAGTTGGCACCGGTTGGGCCTTCTAGATTGGGATTTGATTTCCATTTTCCCACCCCTCAGTTGTGATACTGCTCTGGGACGTCCCGAAGGTGGTGTATCACCGAGGACTACGTCTGTCGATGAGCGCTAGAGAAAAATGGATTTTTGTAAAATCTTACCGTAAAATCCTTTTCTCTTAGCTCATCGACAGACGTAGTCCCCGCCCCTCTGTTTTGGAGTTGGGTTGGGTTAAATTCTCTAAGCACTGCTTTTTCACATAACTGATTTGCTGAGGCAGAGAGAGAGAGGATATACCCTCTGGGACTGCCCCTAGGGTGTGGCCAGAGCTTTTTAATTTCCTGTCTAGTCCTGCTCCTGCGGAGGTAACATAACCCGAAGGTGGTGTATCACCGAGGACTACGTCTGTCGATGAGCTAAGAGAAAAGGATTTTACGGTAAGATTTTACAAAAATCCATTTTTTACGGTAAATCAGAAATCCAGTTACTGACGGTCCCTGGGTTACGAACACGATAGGGTCTGTAGGTTTGTTCTTAAGTTGAATTTGTTTGTAAGTCGGAACAGGTACATTATTTAAGTGTAGCTCCAGCAAAAATATGTACGTTTTAGCATAGGGAAGGGTTAACATCCTTGTAACATTTGTTTTGCTGTGCCCCTGTTCAGAAGATTTCACCTCACTTTCTGTCCCTGTGACAATTTGATTTTGAAAAATTTGGGTTGTTGTGGAAACAAGGATTGCTTCAGTGGAGACAACTTTTTTCCATATTAACTCTTGCAGGAGTGAATTTCCTTTCCTAGGGGTAGATTTCTTCTCACTTCCTGTTGTCTCCCTCCGTTTGTAAGTAGGATGTTTGTAACCCGGGGACAGCCTGTATTGTCATTGGACTGGGACTTTTTAGGTATCACAATTTTGTACATAACACAGTTTGAAAAAAAAAAAAACAACAACAACAATCTTTATTACACAACAATATAAAACTAATTCAAAACCATTAAAAAGTGATCAAGCAAGCATTGGGGTGCAAAACCCCTGCCCTGAGACAACTAAACTCCATCCCTTAATTTAACATTCCAATGCCAGTATTGTCTGCTAAAGGTCTTGTATAATGGGGAGTGGAACCAAGCTGAGGCAGGCCGTGATTCCAAAGCAGAGTAGAAGCAAATTTCCGTGTAGACATTGAGTCAGGGCAAGAAAGGTCCTAGTGCTTTTTTGTACCTGTTCTTCTGTTTTAACTAGCATGTCTTGCAACAAATGAAAAAATGCTGTAAATTTAGAATATACAAAAAAAAAAAAAAACTCATGTGCACACCTATATAAAATAATATAAAAACTAATAAAGTGCTGCTGCTAAAATCCAAGAGAACACCACTCACTCCCAAATGTCTGAAATTTACAATAAATGATTCAGCTCTGCACCTGTATGCAAATATATGGATTAACTTAACAAAATCTTCAAAAAAAAAAAAAAGTCCATGTGAATGTGCTCTTCCACAAATTAAATCCTTTTGAATGCGTGTGGATTCTAAAAAAACAATCTTCACATCCCATGTAACCACCATCAATGGTCGCTTAGCTCATCTTTTGACCTCTAGATAATAGGTCTAAAAATGCTTGTCCCTTTAAGGGCAATATTTGAGTTGTGCTTTCCTCTAACTTCCTTATATGCCGTATTCACCTGACGACACTCATCCTTATCATGCTGGGAAGCTCAGAAAAAATACATGGACCATCATAGCGCTTTCCATAAAACCAACTATATTTTAAACACGTATGCAGTAAAACTCACATTTCTCTTACGTCCTCCGACAGTCGCCGCCCATTCACACAGTCTTCACTAATGGAGTATTGACTTCATCTCCACAGGAGTTTCTAGGCATAAGACTTGTAAAAGAACAATAAATCTACATAGTCACACCCATGGGGGCTGTCCTTCTAGTCCAATACCCCCCTGCAATAGCCATCCCAATTCAGTTTGTCTTCTGCCTAGCTTCAGGAGTGGATATGCTTCCCTGTGCTGAGGCTACAGTCTCAGCCTTTCTTCTTTTTCTTTTATGATTTATTTTCAAAAGCTGTAATTTTTTCTTTACATTGCTAGCTGTTTATTCTATCAGCATTAGTGGATCTTCGGATGAAGACAGCGTCTGCGGAGCTGGGAATCGGACTACCCATCCTGGTTCTCCAGGACAGAAGGTCAGATGGAATCCCTGCCTGCCATCGAGCGTTTCGCAGGCTATGTGTTCGCCCTAGCCTCAACCCATCCCTGTCCATCAAGAATGCAGCCATGTGAGGTGGCTACCTCACTGGACACAGCATAGGTTCGTCCGTGCACTTCTAGTGTCCTGCGTTTTGGCTGGCGGCACTCCCCTGTCATCTGAGGGTGGGCGGTTTCCCGCTTGATATCAGGCACCCCACGCCATCGGGTACAAGTAAGTACATTCTGTGTGGGGCCTCTGTCTGGGGTCAGCAGTCCATGTGTGTCTGTGGTGTCCCCTGTGTCTGTGCGTTTTTGGGCTCCCTGGTCCCGGTCACTGCGGGGTTTTTATTCTCTCACAGCAGCGCTGTGTGGGGTTTTGGGGGTCCATCTCCTAATGTCACTTTAGGGTGCTTGGGAATGCAGACAAATGTGGCGACCGCTGCGGGGTTAAAAACCGCCGGTCCGCCATTTTAAGTGTGGGCAGCATGTCTGGCTTCACTGTGGGCGCTCATACAGCATGCTATGTAGTGTATTTTCGCGCCTTGCGGCGCCATCTTGTGTGTGGCAAACGATCGTTCCGAGCACATGTTCGGCGGCCATCTTGCCGAAGCCTCCCATTAGTTTCCATAGGCATCCATTTTCCCTTGGCCTGCAGCCTAGTTCAGCCTCCAGCGGTGACATCACTTCCTCCTTTCTCACAGGAGCGACCGAAGAAGCTGGTAACACTTTGTGGGGTTCTGTCCTGCTGTTCTTTTTTCCTGTCCTGCCTTGTGCAATCTTCCTGGTCAGTTTTGTCACTGCGGGGGGTCTGTGTGTCACAGTCTTATAGCGGTGTGCTGTGGGGGTCCGCAGCGCACTTAAAGGGCCAGTTTAAAAAAAAAAAAAAAAAACTTTTCTTTTCTATTATTGAATCCCAGGACAGTAAATTCCCGATCAGCCTTGGTGGGGGATTCAGGTTCCTCTGAATCCTCCGCCTTCACTAATTTGGCTGCTGTTGTGGCAACTTTGGTGTCAAAAATGGATGTGCTGATGTCTGAACGTGCTGCTAGGAAAAGGCCTAGACTTTCCTTTTCTTCTGATTCTGAATGTGACATGGTTGCTGTAGGTAGCGTGGCCCTTTCAGGGTCTCGCTCTTCTCAGGACCCGCAAGAGTCTGAGGTGGAGGCGGAGGTTGCAAGGGTGGATGATTACCCCCCTGGGTCACCAGAGGAACGCGCAGCTATGGATGAGTTGATCCTAGCAGTGAAGGAAACACTACATTTGGAGGATGAGCCCACTCCTCCGGGCTTTGTGTCCTCTTTTGGTACACACAGGACCCGCAAGACAGAGCAGGTTTTCCCTTGCCCCGCAGAGTTTCACCATAAGGTGAATAAGCTATGGCGTAATTTAAAACACACCTTCGTGGTGCCTAAGAAGTTTCAACTTCTCTACCCTTTTGCGGCTACTACGGCTGCGCACTGGTGTGTGCCGCCTCAAGTGGATCACACGGTGGCCAGATTGAACAAAGCTACCCTGCTCCCCACTTAGGACTCCCCGGTGTTTAGGGATCCTACTGATAGGAGACTGGAGTCTCTTGCCCGTCATTCCTACATGGTGGTGGGTTCCATGCTCAAGCCTATTTTTGCCTCTGTGATGGTGGCTCAGGCTGTGGCGGATTGTACCAAGGTGCTCAAATGCACCCTCGTGGCCGACTCAGCCCTTCCCACTACAGCGGAGATGGTGGAGCAGATTCATCGTGGGGTCATGTATTTGTGCGATGTGGCTCTGCATGAGGCCCCCTTGGCGATACGCCTGTCCAGTGTTGCTGTGGTTACCCGTCGCTTAATCTGGTTAAAATGCTGGTCGGCTGACAAAAAATCAAGGAAGACGGTGGCTGACATCCCCTATGGGTGCCTTCAAGGCGCAGAACAAGGGTAAACCCCTCAAGGGCCAAGGTAGTCAGAAAAAGCCCTGGTTTTGCAAACAAAATTCTGGCCAGGCCGGTGCGGCGGCTCAGTCCGCCTCTGCCTGAAGGGGTGCCCTCACCCGTTACAGGGGTGGAGGGACGTTTGCGCGGTTTCCTCCAACCTTGGCTGCTCCGAATCAGACAGGTGGGTTCAGGAAATCATTTGGTCAGGGTACAAGCTCAAATTTCTTTCACGGCCGGCGAACAGATTCTTTCCCTCAAATCTTCATTTGACCCCAGGGCGGTTACAGGACCTACATCAGGCGGTGCAGGATCTTCTCACTCAGGGGGTGATTGTCCCGGTGCCTCATAGGGACAGGTTTCGGGGTTTCTATTAGAATCTGTTCACTGTGCCCAGAAAGGAGGGCAAAGTGTGTCCGATTCTGGACTTAAAAGCGCTGAACCGCTTCGTGCGCGTTCGAAAGTTCCGCATGGAATCACTCCGCTCGGTGGTGGCCTCCCTGAATCCGGGAGAGTTCCTGGCCTCCATAGACCTGAAGGATGCGTATCTGCACATCCCCATTTTCGAGGGTCATCAGAGGTACCTCCGATTCGCGGAGGATCATTACCAGTTTGTGGCGTTACCTTTCGGTCTCGTTTCGGCTCCCAAGGGTCTTTACCAAAGTGTTGTCGCCTGTTCTGGACCTGTTGCGGGCACAGGGCATTGCGGGCTTGGGATATCTGGACGATCTCCTGTTAAGATCGAGTGCCAGTCAGAGCCTGCTGCACGATCTGTCCACTACGGTCCAGACGCTTCAGGAGTTCGGTTGGACGATCAACATTCATAAGTCGACCTTGTCGCCTTCGGTTCGTCTCCAGTATCTGGGAATGGTTCTGGACGCTGCTCAAGCAAAGGTGTTCTTGCCGGAGGACAAGCTCCAGACCCTACAGAACGAGGTCAGGTCCCTCAGGGACAACAAATCCTCATCACTCAGGACCTGTATGCGGTCCCTGGGGTTGATGGTGTCGACCTTCGAGGCGATACCATATGCACAATTTCACACGCGCTCTCTTCAAGCGGAGATCCTGGCCAGGTGGGACCGGCTTCCTCAGTCCTTGGACCTGAGAGCGTCTCTGAGTCGCCAAACCAGAATGGATCTCTTGTGGTGGCTCCAGTCCCCGGCAGTGTCGGAAAGGAAAATCCTTCCGGCCAATTCTGTGGACGGTAATGACCACGGATGCCAGCCTGTCGGGCTGGGGTGGCGTCCTGGGCAACCTGTCTGCCCAGGGCACTTGGTCGGAGGAGGAATCCTCCCGCCCGATAAACATTTTGGAATTGAGAGCGATCAGGCTATGCCTGATCCATTGGTCGGATCGTCTTCAGATCGTCTTTAGGGCCGTCCTGTACGGGTGCAGACGGACAATGCCACTGCGGTGGCTTACATCAATCACCAAGGGGGCACCAGGAGTGCCCGGGCAGCCCAGGAAGTGACCTGTATTCTGTCTTGGGCCGGGACTCATTTCCCAGCAATATCGGCAGTTCATATTCCGGGTGTGGAGAATTGGCAGGCCGATTATCTGAGCCGCCAGACCCTGGACCAGGGGGAATGGTCCCTGCACCCGGAGGTGTTTCAAATGCTGTGTGCGAAGTGGGGATCCCCGGATGTGGATCTGTTCGCGTCTCGGCTAAACCACAAGGTGGAAAGGTTCGTAGCAAGAACGCGCAATCCTCTGGCAGACGCCTCGGATGCGCTGGTGGTGCTTTGGTGTCAGTATCGACTGATCTTTGCCTTTCCTCCGATTCAATTGTTGTCCAGGTTCCTTTGCAGGTTGGCCTCAGAACAATCGCTGGTGATTCTGGTGGCGCCTGACTGGCCTCGCCGGTCCTGGTACGCGGACATCATTCACCTGCCCGTGGAGCCTCCGTGGCGGCTGCCAATGTGAGAAGATCTACTGTCTCAGGGACTGATCTAACATCCTGCTTTACAGTCGCTGGCTTTGACGGCCTGGCTGTTTGAAAGCCAGGTCCTGAGAGACAGGGGTCTCTCCTCAGAGGTCATTCCTACTTTGATCAAGGCTAGAAAAGCCTCTTCTGGTAAGATTTATTACCGTACATGGAAAGCTTATTTTGCCTGGTGTGAGTCCAGGGGTTTCTCTCCTCGTTCCTACTCGGTGTCGAGGCTGTTGGCTTTCCTCCAGACTGGTGTGGACCAGCACCTTGCGTTGGCCACAATTAAAGGCCAGGTATCTGCCCTGGCTGTTCTTTTCCAGCGCCCTGTGGCGTCTCATTCTCTGATTCGCGCCACCTGGACCATCAGATCCGGCTGAGCCGGGAAACGAAGGCGTCCCTGATATGCTGGCTTCGTTCTCCGACGCTTAGGCTGGGCAACTCCTTCCTCCCCTTGTATTGGACAGTGGTCACTATGGATGCCAGCCTGTCCAGCTGGGGAGGCTTCCTCTGCAAAAATTCTGCTCAGCGGATCTGGACACTGGAGGAGTCCAGACTTCCGATCAATGTCTTGGAACTCTGAGCGATCAGACTGTGCCTGGACCATTGGATGATCATCTTCAGGGATATCCAGTGGGCATTTAATCGGACAATGCCACGGCCATGGCTTATGTCAAACACCAAGGGGGCTCAAAAAGTGTCCTGGCGGCTCGGAAGGTAGACAGGCAGGCAGATTACCTAATTCGGCAGGGGTTGGACCAAGGGGAGTGGTGCCGTCATCCGGAGGTGTTTCATCAGTAGTGTCTCTGATGGGGCATCCCCAAGGTGGCGTCTTTGCTCAACAGAAAGGTGCAGAAGTTTGTGGCTGAGTCATGGGATCCTCTGGCAGACCCCACAGAAGCGTCGGTGACCCCGTGGGGTCAGTATCGTCTGATTTACTCTTTCCATCCTCTCAAGCTTCTGCCAAGACTTCTTTGTAGGATCGAGGCAGAAGGGATTCCGGTCATCTTAGTGGCTCCGGACTTACCTTGCCGCACTTGGTACACAGATCTGATGCGTCTGGTCGCCAATGTTCCTTGGAAGCTTCCTCTCAGGGATGATCTGTTGTCCCAAGGACTAATCTTCCATTCTGCTTTACAGTCACTGGCTTTGACAGCTTGACTGTTGAATGATAGAGGTTTATCTGAGTAAGGGATTCCAACGCTGTTAAAAGCTAGGAAATCTACTTCTAGGAAGATCTACCACCATACATTGAAGACGTACATTGCATAGTGTGAGTCTCTTGGGGTTCATCCTTGCTCCTTCTCGGTGGCTCAGATTTTGACCTTCCTTCAATGGGGGGTTGAACAGAAATTGGCCCTGAGTACCATCAACGACCAGGTGTTGGCTTGGCGGTCTTCTTCCAACTACCCTTGGCCACACACTCCCTGCTGCGTACCTTTCTTCAGGGTGTCTGACATTTGGTTCCTCCAGTGCGGTCCCCGTTGCCGCCTTGGGACCTCAATTTGGTGCTTTCAAACCTCCAGAAGCCTCCTTTTGAGAAACTTCAGGAGATACCCTTGCTTACGCTGTCTCCGAAGGTGGCATTTTTGGTGGCTATCACCTCTGCGCGCAGGGTGTCGGAATTGGTGGCGTTATCCTGTCATTCACCCTACTTGGCGATTCACAGAGATAAGGTGGTTCTTCACCCCTGTCCGCCATTCCTCCCTAAGGTTGTCTCAGATTTTCATTTGAATGAAGACATTGTGTTGACTTCCCTGTGTCCCAGGCCAAAGGAAATTGCCCTGTAAGCCTTCCATGTGGTTGCCCGGGCAATTAGTGTGTACCTGGCAGCTATGGAGTCTTTTAGGAAGTCAGACTCACTATTTGTGCTCACGGATGGGCCTCGCAGAGAAAGTGAAAGGGTTGTTTGCTTCCTCTGCGACCATTTCCAGAGGAATCAGACAGATGGTATTCAGGCCTATTCCATCAAGGGTCAGGTTTCTCCTTTCTGTGTAAAGTCGCACTCTACTCAGGCGCTCAGTGCCTCCTGGGCCTTCCGTCACCATGCATCAGTCACGCAGGTTTGCAAGGCGTCCACCTGGTCGTCGTTGCAAACTTTCACAAAGTTCTTTAAGTTCAAAGTTCTATCTGCTTCTTTTGCCTGCAAGGTTTTGCAGGCTGCTGTTTAGAGGACTTGATCCTCTTTGAGGGTGTATTTCTTTTAGGTGGGCTCCAGTTGTTTTGGTTGAGCTCCTGTTGCCTGGTTGGCTACTGTTTAGCCTGGGAAATTTTTTTGCTGTTCCCACCCCTCATGTTTAACACTACTTTGGGACATCCCAATGGTTATGAAGATCAGGAGCGGTGTTCGTCAATGAACGAAAGAGAAACTGTGATTTTTAACTTACAGTAAAATTCAATTTCTCTGATGTTCATTGATGCACACAGCACCCACCCCTCTGTGGAGGTGTAATTCTTCTGACACTGCTTGTAACAAAACTGAGTACCTATAGCAGGGAGAGGGAGTATACCCATAGGAGTATACCCATAGGCATAGCCAGATTTTCTTTCTGCCTTGTGTCCTACTCCTGTAGGGGGCAGTATAACCCAATGGTTATGAAGATCAGGAGCTGTCTGTCAATGAACATCAGAGAAATGGATTTTACGGTAAGTCAAAAATCCAATTTTTTTTACTTTCTGCTATAAAACATTCCCAATAAAAAAATAAAAAATCAAATTTTTTCATCAATTTAGACCACTATGTGGTCTGCTACATGTTTTTGGTAAAACCCCCCCCCCCCCCCAATAAGTGTATATTGATTGGTTTGCACAAAAGTTATAGGGGATAGGTTTATGTCATCATTTATTTATTTTTTACTAGTAATGAGGCGATCTGCGATTTTTAGCGGGACTGCGACATTGTCACGGACAGATCGGACCCTTAACTGACCCTTTTTACACTTTTCGGAGGGACCAGTGACATTATTACAGTAATCCCTGCTAAAAATATGGACTGTTACTAATGACACTTGCAGGGAAGGGGTTAACACCAGGGGTGATGAAAGGGTTAAATGTGTGCCTATGGGATGTTTTCTAACTGTGTGGGGGGTTGTTATCACTGGATGAACACAGACCTGTGTCCCTAAATAGGAGAAACACAGGATCCCTGTGTTCATCACTGACAGAACAGCGATCTGCCGTGTTTACACTGACAGAACAGCGGTCTGCTGTGTTTATATCGTCAGACTGCCGTTCTGACTTCATGGGGAGCGATCGCAGGTGCCCGTCGGACATCGCGTCTGCCGAACCCCCTGCGGGGCTCCCCCTCTAGCCAATCGGCGTGTGTGTGCGCCCCCACTATCTGCTACACATGAAGCGACGTACAGGTTCGTCGTTTCGCGTAACAGAGACAACCCACCGCAGTAAAACTATGGCAGCTGGTCGGCAAGTGGTTAAAGGAACAAACTTTTTTTTTTGTAGACCTTTTATCTATGGGTCAAAAGATGAGATAAGCGCAGTTGGTGGTGGTGACACAGGGTGTGAAGATTGTTTTAAGAATCAGCATGCATTCAAAAGGATTTAATTTGTGGTGGAAGAACACATTCATGTGGACTTGTTTCTTATATGTACATTGTTTGTGCATGTGATATATACATCTACACACACATACACTCCCCTGCCACTTTATTAGGTACACCTTGCTCGTACTGGGTTGGACCCCCTTTTGCCTTCGGAACTGCTTTAATTCTTCGTAGTACATGGTCATGTCCAAAGGGATGGACCTAAGCAATGCACGCGACTAGTTTCTCCATACAAGAAGCCTCTGGAAGCTATCATTACTAACAAAGGATTTTGTACAAAGTATTAAATACATTTCAATTAGTGTGTTCAATACTTTTTCCCTCTGTCATTCCGTTTTATTACACATAACTTACTTTCTGAACTTATTTGTTTTGGTTTCTTTGTATGTATAGATTGGATGGGTTGTTAACAGCATGTGGTGGAAATTTCATGTCAATGCACCTTTTAGAAATCTATTCACCTAGAAAAATGGTGACGTGTTCAATACTTATTTTACCCGTTGTATATATTTATTGTATATGAAATGGTTTGATCACATATTGAATTTATACATTGGTTGAATGTGAAGTTTTTTATTGATCCATGTATTTACATACAGGTGCAGCCCTGAATCATTATTGATTTTACATTTCTGTTAATTAAGGATGCTTTCAAAACTAGAAGTGTTAATAGTTTAATTTTATCAATAAACAACATGGAAAGTAAATGAACAGAAGAGAAATCAATATTTGGTGTGACCACCCTTTGCCTTCAAAACAGCATAAATTCTTCTAGGTACACTTGCACACAGTTTTTGAAGGAACTCCGCAGGTAGGATGTTCCAAGCATCTTGGAGAACTAACCACAGACCGTCTGTCGATGTAGGCTGCCTTAAAATCCTTCTGTCTCTTCATTTAATCTCAGACAAACTCAATGATAAGATCCGGGCTCTGTGGGGGCCATACCATCACTTTCAGGACTGGTTGTTCTACTTTACACTAAAGATATATTTTAATGTTTAAGGTTTCTTCACCATAAGAGCTGTGAAAAATGTGGAATAGACTCCCTCAAGAGGTGGTTCTGGCTAGCTCACTAGATTGCTTTAAAAAAAGCCTGGATTCTTTCCTAGGTGTACATAATATAAATGGATACTAAAATTTTTTTTGGTAAAGTTGATTCAGGGAATATCTGATATCCTCTCTGGGATCAGGAAGAAATTTTTTTCCCCCTGCTGTAGCAAATTGGATCATGCTTTGCTGAGGTTTATTTTTCACCTTCCTCTGGATCAACAGCGGGTATAGGATTGTGTATATGGGATTGTATGGTTGGGTTTTCAATACTGTTTTTTTTTTTGGTTGAACTGGATGGACTTGTAACTATGTAATGATATTTGTTGCATGTTTGGTGTGGTTGTCCTGCTGCAGAATACATTTTAGGCCAGTCACATGCCTCCCTGATGGTATGCCATGATGGGTAAGTATCTGCCTGTATTTCTCAACATTGAGGACACCATTGGTCCTGACCAAATCTCCAATTCCATTTGCAGAAATGCAGATCCAAACTTGCATGGAAGCTCAACCATTTATTTGTTATTATTATACCGCTCTCCAGCTAAATATTTCCAATTTTGACTCCTCAGTCCAGAGGCACCTGCTGCCTCTTTTCTAGACCCCAGTTTCTATGTTTTCGTGCATAGGATATGGAAACCAAAGTGACTCAGCTATGCCAAAAACATAGGAACTGGGGTGCAATAGGGTGAAAAATGACAGCAGGTACTCTGGACTGATGAGTCAAAATTTGAAATATTTGGCTGTAGCAAAAGGCAGTTTGCTTGCAAATGGCTGAAGAGCGGTGCAGCAATGTTCCTTTCAAGTCTGGGGCTGCATTTCTGCAAATGGAGTTGGAGATTTGGTCAGGATCAATGGTGTCTTCAACACTGAGAAATTCAGGCAGATATTTATCCATCATGCCATACCATCAGGGAGGCATATGATTGGCTCCAAATTTATTCTGTGCAGGACAACAACCCCAGACATGCAGCCAATGCCATAAAGCACTATATTCCGTGTAAATAAGAACACGGAGTCCTGAAAGTGATGGTTTAGCCCCCAAAGAGCCCTTATTTGAGGCAGCCTACATTTACAGAAGGTTGCTTCTCCAAGATGTTTGAAACAATCTACCTGCCAAGTTCCTTCAAAAAGTGTGTGCAAGTGTACTTAGAGGAATTGATGCTGTTAAGAAGGCAAAGAGTGGTTAAATCAAATATTGATTTGCTGTGGATTTAGCTTTGGTTCATTTACTTTCCATTTTGTTTGATACAAATAAACACTTTATTTCTAAAAGCATTCCTAAGTTACATAATTTTTTCACACTTGCCAAAGACTTTTACACAGTATTGTATATTTAAATTTGTCGAAGATTTTCCCTAAAATCCTCCTACTGTGCAGATGTACAATATAGAACAAGCATTAAATTACCTTTTTGCACATGCTATGGTATGCAAAAAAAAAAACATTGTGAATACCTAGTATTGACCAGCACTCTGCCACTGAAAGATGTGAAAGTCTACTGGGGATTTCATCTAGCGAAGGATAATGACTGTATTCTTATTATTGTATTTTTTAATTACCAGAGATGACAATAACAAAGAAAACTACCCTCACAGAGCTACAGAACTGGAGGAAAATGCTGCTTCTTCCCGAGATCTCCAGCATCACATGGACAAGAAGATGTTTGATTGCTCAACCAGACATGGAATTGGCATCTTGCAATCGAAGCAGCAAAAGTCGGGTCTCCGAACAGATAATGGGAGGATCCATGAAGGCAGTCAGGTAAAAATATATTTTATGCACCTATAGTCCATGACAATGTGCATTAGAGAGGGATCTGCCCCCTGTTAATAATAACAAGAATTTAAACTGCTCAAATCTTTCTGTCATCCATCAATGGGTTACTGCGTATCACAGGATACAAATGCAGTCTTTTCGATCTTACTGGCTTGAAGACATTAAACCAAAGTTCAAATACTTAAAAAAATAGTGCAAGGAAGGGTATTTACAGTCAGTGCAAAGTGTCCTCGTGCTGCTGGCTGTGATTTTAGTGTTGTAACCAAAGCCCTCACATTCCCCCCGCCACCACAGCCATGATCCTCTGGTGCTGCGGGGTTAATACCTGCCGAGGGACCTGACCTAGGCACTCGGCTCGCCCTTTCCACCTCCCTCCTTCAATCATAGAAGCTATACTATAGCTTCCATGAATGAAAAGCGATCCATGGATGGAGCAGACCTTTCATTCATACACCCATCATCTATCCTTAGATCGATTTTCATTGATAGAAGATTCTGTGAAAGGGAGGAAGGGCAGAAAGGTGCAGGCATAGTCAGTACTCTTGACGAATGCCTATAAGAGGTCCCTCAATGCGTACTATTAACCCCCACAGCAACTGAAGATTACAGCTGCAGCTGTGGGGGGTGGCAGCTGGAGGAATTAGAGGACTTCATATTTCCCAAAACCACAGCCTGCAGCACAAGGGACACTTTGCAGTGGCTGTAATTACTGCCCTTTGTGATGATTTAAGATCATTTTGACTAAACTTAGACTCCAAAGTTCCTTAGCCAGTTTCCTTTGTCACCTACCTTTCAAAGGCCAGAAGGGGGGAACAAGTACTGTAATAGTTGTATGATACAATTTAGATTTAGGGAAGCTAGTCCTGGGGATGAATATTGCCTTCTTTATGTGAGAATATAAGAAAAACAAAATGTATAATAATGGTTAGACTAAATCTTGTTTGGCTTGTAAGTGTGGCAAGACTGTATAATACTTGGATAACTTTGAAAACTTACGAGCTGACATGCATACCTAATGTTCTTTATTTCAAATTCTGCTACTGAACTAGTATTTTGGGATGGATGATAAAATTCATCTCTTGAAAACTTTTCTGAAACTTGCTCTCATTTCATTAGTAAGGTTTGTGTTGCTTTTTCAAATTAAAAATCTCTCTCCTATTTGCAACAATTTTGTAGTTCACTTGACTGCAGTGACTGTAATTGCTGCCCTTTGTGATGATTTAAGATAATTTTGACTAAGGTGAAAGGGGAAACTGGCTAAGGAACTTTGAAGTCTACCTTTCAAATGCCAGAATATAGTTCAGGGGTCAACTCCAAATGTAGAATTTGCAGAATGTCTAGGCGCCAAAGTACATTTAACCACTTAAGCCCCGGAAGATTTTACCCCCTTCCTGACCAGGGGGTATTTTGCGATTCGGCACTGCGTGACTTTAACGGACAATTGCGCGGTCGTGTGACGCTGTACCTAAACGAATTTGGCATCCTTTTTTTCCCACAAACAGAGCTTTCTTTTGGCGGTATTTGATCACCTGTGCGATTTTTTGATCACGCGCTATAAACAAAAAAAGAGCGTAAATTTTGCAAAAATAGCAATATTTTTCCCTTTTTTTTTTATATGAAATTCCCCCCAAAAAAATGTAAAAATCAAAATTTTTTTAACATTTTCGGCCAATTTTTTTTATGCTACCTATGTTTGGTAAAAAAAATCGCAAAAAGCGTATTTTGATTGGTTTGCGCAAAAGTTATTGCGTTTACTAACTAAGGGAAAGATTTTTGTCATTTTTGTTGTTTTTTTTTTTTTTAACGTGTAATGGCGGCGATCTGCGATTTTTTTTTTTTTTTTTTTTTTTGCGGTACTGCGACATTGCGGCGGACAGATCGGACCCTTGACTGACATTTTTGACACTTTTGGGGTTACCAGTGACATTTCTACAGTAATCAGTGCTATACATATGCACTGTTACTGTAAAAATACACTGGTAGTGAAGGGGTTAACTTTATTTGAGAGGGAGGGGCTGTTTGTGTCCCTAGGGGCGTGATTCTAACTGTGATTGGCTGTGGCTTCAGCTGTATGCAGAGTGATCAACGGATCTACATAGTAGATCCATATGATCATCTCTCATACAGAGGGGAGAATGACAGGCAGCTTGTTTACACAAGCTGCCTGACTTTCTCCCTCTCCCCCGCCGATCGCAGAGTGGCCGGCGGACATCGGGTCCGCCGGTCACACGCGCGGGGGGCTCCGTGACCACGCGGGAGCGGGAGCGCGCCTCCGGCGGCGCGCACTCGCTCCCTAGACCCTCACAAGCTAGTGACGTAGCCCTATGTCACTTTGCCTGTGAGGGGCTGACCGCCGCCGTAGATAGTCGTGCGGCGGTCGGCAAGTGGTTAAAGTATAACTGAAAGCAAATTTCTCTTTCGTTCAATGAAGGACACAGCTTTATATCTTCATTGACCGATGGGTTATGCTGCTCTCCTTAGTAATAGGACACTAGGCGGAAAAGGGTTTTTCTGCCTAGTCAGAAGTAAGGACCTAGTTCTATGCTGCAATCTCCTGTCCTGGCATTTTTTCCTTTTTTAAACTGAACTTTTTTAGTTTTGTTGTTTTTTCTTCGACAATCAAGTCTGTTCCTGTGATAACTACAATCAACTGCCGGACTGGGTGAGGCACTGGTTATCCTAGATCCTTCTGGTCTTCTCAGTCTGGCCAGTGAGCACGTGCAGAACACAGCTTTGTGCTAGGTCGGCTGTGACATAGCCCCACAGGACTAGGGCTGTGAGTGGAAAACCTTGCAAAGACGCACACGACCTGGTCACAGCCTAAGTCGCAGCGTACTTCTGGCCCTCAGCACCCCCCGTCCCAAGATTAAGGTGATCTGTCCGAAATGGTGCCCGCCCAGTTCCAAAGGTGTGGTGAGTAGTGTCCACCCCTCTCACTTAGGAAAATTTGGGATGGACACGGGCCCCTCCCTGGGTCGCTAGGCCCCCCCCATAGGCCCTTCCTTCCCAGATACAACCCCCTCTCACTTGCAGGGTTTCCCCTGCACTAGCATGCCCCCCACTCCCGTTCTGGGATGAGTGAGAAATTTACTGCTTAAACTGTTGAATTGTTTCTCTCTGTGGTGGTGAGCTGTGGCTGGAGGGGGGAAGGGAGCATGCTGACAGCGGCTTCACTTGTCTTTTTGTGTGGTATTTGTCCTGGGGGGGGGGGGGTTCCCGTATAGGACCTCTTACTGCTGACAGTACCTCAGGGGTCCCTTTGGGCACCGGGAATCGTGCGCCTCACCGCTTGGCGCTGCCATTTTCCGGTGGCCCCATACAGGGGTTCGGGCGGCCATGTTTTTTGGGTTCCTATACTGTAGAGCGGCTGCCATTTTCTTGAAGCCAGAACTGAGCAGTGTGAGTTATATAGCAGAATGTGAAAAATATAGTTTTTATTTTCAGAATTGTCGCTCTTTTTTTGTTTATAGCGCAAAAAATAAAAATTGCAGAGGTGATCAAATACCACCAAAAGAAAGCTGTGTTTGTGGGAAAAAAAGGACATCAATTGTATTTAGGTACAGTGTCGCACGACCGTGCAACTGTCCAATAAAGTAAGGCAGTGCCATATTGCAAAAAATGGCCTGGTCATTAAGGGGGCAAATCCTTCCGGTCCAGAAGTGGTTAAAGACCCCATAGATAGGAAGTCTGAATCTCTGGTCCGCTATCTTTTTCCAGTCTTCCATCCAGTCTTGGACCTCAAGACCCTGAACTGCTTTTTGTGGATTCAGAAATTCGGAATGGAGTCCATTGGCATGGTAGTGGCTTCCCTTCATCAATGGGATTTTCTGGCCTCTATCAAAATCAAGAACGCTTACCTTCATATCCCAATATATGTTGGGCATCAGCGTTTTCTTTGCTTTACAGTAGGCGAGAAGCACTATAATTTAGTGGCCTTACCCTTTGGTCTCGCCTCAGCTTCGCCAGTGTTCACAAAAGTGTTGCTCCCGGTGTTAGCCTTACTCAGGCAGAGGGGGATCTCGATACTGGGGTATCTTGATGATCTCCTTCTGAGAGCAGAGTCTCCATGTTTCCTGAAGGAAAATCTGGACATCACGGTGCGAACTCTGCAAGAGTTCAGCTGGACTCTGAATTTCCAGAAATCAGCTCTGACTCCGTCCAACAAGGTGGACTACCTGGGTCTGACTCTGGACTCTGGATTCAGTCTCAGCCCTTGGTTTTTCTTCCAGTAACAAAGCTGCTGAAAATGCAGCAGGCGATTCGGCTCTTGTTATCCAACCGCCGCTCATCTCTCAAGACTTGCATGCAGATGCTGGGTCTGATAGTCTCCACCTTCAAGGCGGTTCCATTTGCTCAGTTCCATACCAGCAAAAAGAGATTCTAGAAAAATGGGACAAGAATCCATGGTCCTTGGACAATCTCTGATCCTGTTGAGCCAAGGTGCAAAGGGATCCCTAGTGTAACGGATCAACCAGCACCGCGACCGGGTACCTCCATTGACAGATGCTCCTAGTGCTTCCCGAGGGCTCAAAGCACTCCACCAGACACCATAACCACTTCAGACCCCACGAACCGCCGCAGCTTGGTTAGGGTCTTGCCGTTTCCTACCCACCCTGGACCTACGACAAGGCTCCAGGTTCCCGTTGGTGAACCTCTCTTTCCCCAGAGAGTGCAGCAGAATAAGCTCTTACACAAGCTCTTACAAGAGCTTAGTGATTATCTAAGGGAGTACAGAAGACCATAGCAATCCCTTGTAGCATATTCCCCCAATAAGAGACAGGACTCTAGATTGAGGGTAAAGTAACTCTAGAACAACTTTATTGAACAAGAAACAGACTTATATACAGTTTTCACCCACAAGGTTACCGCCCAGGTGGACCCTGTTGAAGACTGGACGTAACATTCACAATCCAATAGGAACAGAGTTTTACACTCTCATACAGTGTACACAATCCCTCCCCTTTGGCTGATTACAGTAGCATATACAGATGAAAGTGTATACAGGAACTAAACTAAACTAACTAGCCATCTGGACAGAACAATGTGAGGTCATTAACATTTAACAATGGAACAGACAGGTAAACTTTATCACAATACACATTCCCTCCCAATACACAAACAATAGGGAAGTCTGCGAATGACAGTCTTTGTGTCTCTCACAGCCAAGCATGGAATAAACTGTGTAAGGTGGTATTAAATCTTCATATTTCTATATGAAGATTTTGCTGACAAATATTGAAGCAATCCAAACCATTACTTATCTGTCTTTCACTCATAGTGACGGTTAGTACCGTCACATATCTTCCCCCCAAAGGTAGACTAACCAGGTACCAGACCCCCAACTGGTCTGTGCCTGAGTTAGTCGGGTAATAAGTCCCAAAGAGTCAATCCATCATGGCAGCTTCCTTGACAAAGTTCCACATAGTTTGTAAGTTTGTCTTGGCAAGGCGCATGGAGCTCTCATAGCCCATCAGTCTGTGAAAGTCTGGTTTGGGCAGGCCAGACTGGGCTTCTTGGGCACCCTGTGTCCCTAAGAGACATAAGAGGAGCCTAGTAGGCTGAGAGAGGAACTTTCCAACCTCTCTAAGGTAGGCTGTGTTCCACAGGCCCTCCCAATGTGTGCACCCACCCAGTACCCCAAACAAATTGTCGGGAAAACAGTGTTACTCACCCAGCCAACCTCTGCCTCTCTCGCAGAACATACCCGCTGCTGGAGATAAGTGTGGACTGGCCCTTCTCCTGGGAGTCCTTTCAGCCGCTGGAGAGAAGACAGGGTGGTGGGGCTTACTTCGTCAGGCTGTTGGGGATCTGGGCCAACTGTCCAGCATCCCTGGGGTGTACAAGTGAAGACTGTAGCTTTTGCGGTTGCTGGGCAGAGGTTGGTAGCACTCTGGCCTGTTGCCAGCTCTTCTGCTGGGTTGAAGTTGACGAATACTACCCCCAGGACCTGGTTGGGGGTCTGCTGTAGAAAGGAGGGATCGCTTAACTCCTCCTCCTGGTATTCCTGCAGGGTAGGTTGGGGATCTGGACCGGCTGTCCAGCATCCCTGTAGGTCTGGTGCAGAGACCGCGGTCCCATCTGCACCATTGTGGTCAGGGCTGTTGTCTCCCTTGTGGTTGGGGAGAGATGGATTGGTTGTCTCCTCTCCCTGGAAGGTACACTGCTGCTGGGAAGGAAGGATGACACCTTCGGCTTCCTGTAACTCTGTCTGCCGCTGGGGGGTAGAACCGCGACCGTCTCTATTCCCAGTAACTCCTTCTGTAGCTGGGGACCTGGGCCGGCTTCCCAGCCTCCCTGTAGGGCTGGTAGAGAGACCTCGGTCCCATCTCCACCTGCCATCGGTGGGTCTTCACAGTACCACCAGTCTGTACGGTCTCCCCAACTGAAGGGTTGTGGGTCTGGATCTGCCACCCAGGACTCCGGCTCTGTTTGCAGGGTAGATTGGGGTGGAATGGAGCAGAGCAGGTGATGGTAGTCCTGCTCCAGTTCCCACTCCATTCTGACCAGATGAATCAGGTCTGACCCTAGGTCATCCGCTTTGGGGAGACCCAGTAGGGCTTCCCTGGTGTCCTGGATTTCCCAGCGTCGAAACTCTGCTGGACATCCAAAGTCCCTCTCCTCAAAGGCCTCCCACAGCAAGCCCAGTCCACTATAGTCCTCACCTTCCGGCATATTGTTGTCAGCCATCCAGTGGTCGTTCTGGGTGGCGTACCACTTTAGTGCCTGGCAAGCTTCATTAAGCCACAACTCCTTCCAAATCAGGTCCCACAGCTCCGTCACCCACTCATCCAGGGGTTGCTCTCCTAGGAAAGGTAACCGCAGGGCAACGTATACCTGGAACCGCTGTTCATCGCTGGAAAGGTTCTCTCTCCGCCTCCACTGCACATTCTCTAAGGCCTCATACCACATTTCCTTTCGAGTGAAATCTCTCCAGTCCAGTATGGCTTCCTCTGATACAGGCCCATCCAGTTGGACCAAGTGTTGCTGCAACCTCCAGAGAAACTCCTCATATGGGGACGCTGCACGGGTGTTAGCTCGCTCCATAACGTTACAGGTGTCTCTGAGCTGCTTCTCCTCACACTAGGAGCCATCCCACCGCTTGCCACCAATGTAACGGATCAACCAGCACCATGACCGGGTACCTCCATTGACAGATGCTCCTAGTGCTTCCAGAGGGCTCCAAGCACTCCACCAGACACCGTAACCACTTCAGACCCCACGAACCGCCGCAGCTTGGTTAGGGTCTCGCCGTCTCCTACCCACCCTGGACCTACAATAAGGCTCCAGGTTCCCATTGGTGAACCTCTCTTTCCCCAGAGAGTGCAGCAGAACAAGCTCTTACACAAGCTCTTACAAGAGCTTAGTGATTATCTAAGGGAGTACAGAAGACCATAGCAATCCCTTGTAGCATATTCCCCCAATAAGAGACAGGAGTCTAGATTGAGGGTGAAGAAACTCTAGAACAACTTTATTGAACAAGAAACAGACTTATATACAGTTTTCACCCACAAGGTTACCGCCCAGGTGGACCTTGTTGAAGACTGGACGTAACATTCACAATCCAATAGGAACAGAGTTTTACACACTCATACAGTGTAAACAATCCCTCCCCTCTGGCTGATTACAGTAGCATATACAGATAGTGTATACAGCAACTAAACTAATTATCTAGCCATCTGGACAGAACAATGTGAGGTCATTAACCACTTACCGCAAAGTAATGTATATTTACGGTGGCAGATTTTGCGGTGTTATACCGGGATGATGCCTCTAGCCAAAGGCACCATCCCGGTACTGTGGTTTAGAGCCGACGGTCGGCTTTCTGTCTGTAACGACCGATGCGGCTCGGGACCCGCTTGATCGTTACTTGGGTGAGCGGGAGGGAACGTCCCCCCCCCTCCCGCCGCCTTCCGTGACTTTGCCCGGGCCTCCCGTCCCACCGGAAGCGGCTTCGATCGGGTTTCCGATGACATCACCCGGAGGCGGCGTCCATACGTCACTTCCGGGTTAATCTGCTGCAAAAGGCGGCAGATTTACAAAACGACTGTATGCAAAAATGCCGTTTTCGGCGTTTTGCATACATGAAAGTGTAGTGGAGGGGTCGAGGGTCTTTTAGACCCTCGATCCCTCCATAAAGAGTACCTGTCACTGCATATTGGTGTCATAAGGGATGTTTACATTGCTTGTAACAGCAATAAAAGTGATCAGATTTTTTTTTTTTTTTTTTAAACCTGCAATAAAGTTAAAAAAAAAATAAATAAGGATTAAATTCATTATTTTTGTTAAAATTCTACAAGGAATACCCCATAATGACAACATGAAAGAAGTTTGTTTGAAACCTTTGCAAATAAACCACTTCCCGCAATCCAATGTACATGTATGTCGACTTGAAGAAGTGGTTGTACCTTGGTGATGCCTGCAGCTAGAGGCATCACCCTTTTTTAAAGCCGATGGTCGGCTTTCTGGAGATAACAACCGTTATCCCAGCGAGCAGGTTGGAGTCCCGTACAAAGTCGAATTCGGCTTTGATCAGGTCTCCAAACATGTAACCTGGAAGCGACCTTATGATTTAAAAAAACTGACAGTATTCAAAAATGCAGATTTTGGGTTTTGAATACTTTGAAGTGCAGTGGTCTTTTATACCCCAGATCCCTCCATAAAGAGTACCTGTCAATGAATATCACTCACAAGGGATGAATAGGAAAAAAATAATAATAAAGTGCCGCCGTCCCCCTGAGCTCACGCGCCAAAGAAAACACATACGTAGAGTAAGTCATGCCCGCAAATAAAAACTGTTCAAATCACACATGTGAGGTGTCGCCACGATTGTCAGAGCGAGATCAATAATTCCAGCAAAAACCTCCTCTGTAACTCTAAAACCATTAAAAATCTCCATAGGCAACGCTTTAAAAAAGTTTAAGTACCGTAGTTTGTCGCCATTCCACAAGTGTGCGCAATTTTAAACTTTAAGATGTTGGGTATCTATTTACTGGGCATGACCTCATCTTTCACAATATACAAAAAAATTGGCCTAACTTTACTGTTTAGTTTTTTTAATATTCAGTGAAGTGTATTTTTTTTTTTTTAAACTGCGTTTGAAAGACCGCTGTGCAAATACCACGTGACAAAAATATTGCAATGACAGCCTTTTTATTATGCAGAGTCTTTTCTAAATATATATATATATATATATATATATATATATATATATATATATATAATATTTGGGGGTTCTAAGTCATTTTCTAGCAAAAAATATTGATTTTAACAACGTGTCAGAAATAGGCTTAGTAAATAGAAATAGGCTTAGTCCTTAAGGGGTTAATTAAAAATGAAAAAAATTACATGTAGACAAGTATTCAGAGCCTTTGCTCAATACTTTGTTGAAGCACGTTTGGCATCAATTACTGCCTCAAGTTTTTGAGTATGATGCTACAAGCCTGGCACACCTGTTTTTTGGGCAGTTTCTCCCATTCTTCTTTTCAGGACCCTTCAAGCTCCATCTGGTTGGATGGGGAGCGTTGGTGCCCAGCCATTTTTAGATCTCTGCAGAGATGCTTAATCAGGTTGAAGTCTGGGCCACTCAAGAACATTCACAGAGTTGTCCCCTAGCCACTCCTTTGTCATCTTGGCTGTGTGCTTAGGGTCATCGTCCTGTTGGAACATGAACCTCCACCCCAATCCGAGGTCTGAAGCAGGTTTTCATCAAGGATGTCTCTGTGCATTGTAAAGCAGCGCTAATGTGACATAAAAAAAATAACACATGAATTGTATGTATCCAATTTCCCCCCCCCCCCCTTCTTTTCTCTTTTTCTTCTTTTTTCCCTTCTCTAATTTTTCCCCTCCTGCCTTGTGCTTCTTTTCCTGCCCAAGCTCACGCCTTTGCACCTTAGGTCTTAGCTGACGGCACACTTGGGAATCTTCTTTCCATTATTTATTGTATAAATTCAGGGACGTGGTACTCTTCATATTAAACCATACAAACATACAAATTTTGTTATGTATCAAATAGTGCAAAAATTTGTGCAAAAAAAAAAACAAATCTAGTGAGAAAAAAATCGTCCAATACAATGGTGCATCAATTCTTCCAAGAAAGTGCAGTGCAATCGGAGACCACAGAGGGGATTGCCACCACCAACACATGCCTCTTACCGAATCAGCAGGACCATAAATTATAATGGTCTAATGCGCTGAAGCAAGCAGGTGGATAAAGATGATCATCACAGGTGAAAGACTTATCAACAGGCAATGGATCCCACATGGACTCGAAAATTATTAAATAAAAAACTCCCATAGTGAAGTCTATTAAACTCAGTAAAGTGTTTATTAAAAGAAATGGATGGCTACAATTTTCTTGTAAAGGTCAAAATCAGTCATAAATGGTAAGTTGTTCCAGCAAGCTGTCGGCTTTCAAACACCACTTGTTCTCGGCTCTTCATACGTGATAACGTCACCTCGTAGCCACTTCGTCACCAATGACCTCTACGGGGGACGGGGCAAGTGATGAGAAACATGCATAGGAATCATTAAATAGCGCCTAGACATGCCAGAATCAAATGGATAACAGCAACTAGGTGTGTGAGCCTGGCTCGTCTCCATTCAAAAGATCAGAAAATAGTGGGCTTAAAATAAAAAAGCACCATCTAGTGGACAAAAATATTATTGCTAAACCGAAAACTTGGTGCATGGAAATTATATAAATCAAAAATTAAAAATGAACATGTTATAATTTAATATTTACATGACATAAAATGTATTGCCCTAAGATACATGTAAATTTAATATTTACATGACATAAAATGTATTGCCCTAAGACAACATAATATTAATAAAACCATACATGCTATAAACATGTAAGACATTATAATCAATCTTAAACTAATAAGGATGGGAAAAGGTCAGAGAATAATACTTTAAACAGAATGATACCATAGGGCTCCCAAAATTATCAAAAGGATGTTCACTATTAATAAAACAATGAATGTCCCACTCTACATGAAGTCCAAAGGGGACATAAGATTTAAGGGAGTATATACACTGGCTTTCACGATGGGGAAATCTCCCTTTTTGAAGAACTCCCCCTCCAGTGGGGTGTAAAATGGTCAATAGCTATGAAAGTGGTATCATTAGGGTCCCGATTATGGAATATATCATAGTGTTTAGAAACACTGTGGGAAGGAACCCAGATTTATTGTTAGTCATATGTTCTTTTAATCTGACTTGTAGTTTATGGATCATCCTCCCTATGTATTGTTTCCCACAGGTACAGACGATCGTGTAAACCACATTTTTTTTGTATTGCAGGTAATTTATCTATAGTGTAATCCCTATTTATTTGATTAGATTTAAATGAGGTACATTTTCTACCCTTGAATTTATTAACTCTGCATACCTCACATTTATGATCTTGAAAAAAACTTTGTCTTGTTACTTGAATTACAATTTTGGGGGCCACAATATTACATGAGGACGGAGCACCTCTAAACACCACATCTGCCTGGTGTGGTAATTATGGGCCCAAAATAGGGTCATTTTTTATAACAGGCCAGTGTTTCTTTATAATTGTCTTCCTGGTCCAATGTTGATTAGAAACACTGGCCTGTTATAAAAAAAATGACCCTATTTTGGGCCCATTATTAATGCACCAGCCAGATGTGGTGTTTAGAGGAGCTCCGTCCTTATGTAATATTGTGGCCCCCAGTATTGTAAATCAAGTAACAAGACCAAGTTTTTTTTCAAGATCATAAGGGCTATTACCCATGTCATAAATGTGAGGTATGCAGAGTTAATAAATTCAACCTAATTTAAGTCTAATCAAACAATTAGGGAAGATACATTTTATTACCTGCAATACAAAACATGTAGTTTACATGGTCGTCTCTCCCTGTGGGGAACAATACATAGGAAGGACGATCATTAAACTACAAGTCATCTTAAAAGAACATATCACGAACATTAAATCTGGGTCCCCTATTCACAGTGTTTCTAAATACCAGGATATATTCCATAATAGGGACCCTAATGATACCACTTTCATAGCTATTGACCATTTTGCACCTCAAAAAGGGATATTTCACATTGTGAAACCCAGTGGATATACTCCCTTAAATCCTATGTTCCCTTTGGACTTAATGTGGAGTGAGACATTCATTGTTTTATTAATAATAGTTGACGTGATTCCTTTTGATAATTTTGGGAGCCCTATGGTATCATTATGAAAAAAACGAATTTCCAAGCTCTCCAACCAGCCTGCGACCAACCAAATTGACCTGTCCAACAGTATGTGTTAAAACGGGTTTCATTGCACACATTTGCGCATACACGCATAAGCCACAGAGCCCTGGCAAGGCACCCCACTTTCTGTCGACCTAACTCTAATTTCTGTGAGTCTCCAACAATGGAAGCATATGCATTTAGATGAACAGGGGTTGACTCTCTTCAGGTTTATCTGCCCTGCATCTGTCCATCTAAATGCATGTGCTTCCATTGTTGGAGACTCACAAAAATTATAGTTAGGTCCACAGAAAATGGGATGCCTTGCCGGGGCTCTGTGGCTTACGCATGTATTTACAAATGTGTGCAACTAAACCCCTGTGTTTAACGCATACTGTTGACCAGGTCAATTTGGTTGATCGCAGGCTGGTTGGTAAGTTGAGCTTGAAATTTCTTTGTTTTTTTCATATGCGTTGTATTTCCAATGCTCCTTGCTGCTGTGACCAGTTACAGGTGAGGGCAGTACCCACTTTTTTTGTACTATGGTATCATTCTCTGACCTTTTCCCATCCTTATTAGTTTTAGATCAATTATAATGTCTTATATTTTCATAGCATGTATGGTTTTATAAATATTATGTTGTCTTGGGGCAATACATTTTATGTCATGTAAATATTAAATTATAACATGTTAATTTTTATTTTATATAATTTCCACGCAGCAAGTTGTTGGTTTAGCAATAATATTTTTGTCCACTAGATGGTGCTTTCTTTATTTTAAGCCCACTATTTTCAGATCTATTAAATGGAGACAAGCCAGGCTCACACACCCTGTTGCTGTTATCCATTTGGTTTCGGCATGTCTAGGTGCGATTTAATGATTCCTATGCATGTTGCTCGTCACTTGGCCGCCCCCCTTAGATGTCATTGGTGATGAAATGCGTCTGAGGTGGCTTCGAGGTAATGTCATCACGTATGAAGAGCCACAAGGGAGCGGTGTTTGAAAGCCGACAGCTTGCTGGAACAACTTACCATTTATGCCGGATTTTGACCTTTACAACACAATTGTAGCCATCTATTTCTTTTAATAAACACTTTACTGAGTTTGATGGACTTCACTATGGGAGTTTTTTTTATTAATTAATTTTCGAGTCCATATGGGATTCATTGCCTGTTGAGAAGTCTTCCACCTGTGATGATCATCTTTATCCACTTGCTTGCTTGAGCACATTGAACCATTTTAATTTATGGTCCTGCTAGATCCAGTAAGAGGCGTGTGTTGGTGGTAGCGATCCCCTCTTTGGTCTCCGATTGCACTGCACTTTCTTGAAAGAATTGATGCACCATTGTATTGGACGGTTTTATTCACACTATATTTGTTTTTGTTTTTTTGCACTAATTTTTGCACTATTTGATACATACAGTTTATGTGTTGTTGTTTTTATGTCACTTTAGCACTGCTTTACTTTGTACTTATTACTGTTTGACTGGTATCACCTTTTTTAAAGTAGTTGCTTTTGTATTTTCACTGAGCATTCATTTTGTTTTATTTGTCTCCGTACATTGCTGCATTAATCTTTCCCTTGATTCTGACTAGTCTCACAGTTTCTGCCGCTGAATAACATCCCCACAGCATAATGCTGCCACCACTATGCTTTACTGTAGGGATGGTATTGGCCAGGTGATGAGCGGTGCCCGGTTTCCTCCAGACACGAGACTTGCCAATCAGATCAAAGAGCTAAATCTTTGTTTCATCAGACCAGAGAATTTTGTTTCTTATGGTCTGAGAGTCCTTCAGGTGCCTTATGGCAAACTCCAGGTAGGCTGTCATGTGCCTTTTACTGAGGAGTGGCTTCCCTCTGGATTGGTGGAGTGCTGCAGAGATGGTGGTTGTTCTGGAAGGTTCTCCTCTCTCCCAGAAGAAACGCTGGAGCTCTGTAAGAGTGACCATTGGGTTTATGGTGACCTCCCTGACTAAGGCCCTTCTCCCCTGATCACTTAGTTTCCCCCGCGCGGCCCGCTCTGGGAAGAGTCCTGGTGGATCCAAACTTCTTCCATTTACAGATGATGGAGGCCACTGTACTCATAGGGACCTTCAATGCTGCAGAAATGTTTCTGTACCCTTCCCCAGATATGTGCCTTAATACAATCCTGTCTCTGAGGTCTACAGACAATTCCTTGGATTGCATGGCTTGGTTTGTGCTCTGACATGCAGGGTTAACTGTGGGACCTTATATGGACAGTTCTCTGCCTTTCCAAATCATGTCCAATCAACTAAATTTACCACAGGTGGACTGCAATCAAGTTGTAGAAACATCCAAAGGATGATTAGTGGAAACGGGATGCACTTGGGCTCAATTTTGAGTGTCATGGCAAAGGCTGTGAACACTTATGAATGTGCTATAGGATTGTGTATATGGGATTGTATGGTTGGGTTTTCTTTACTGTTTTTTATTGGTTGAGCCAGATGGACTTGTCTTTATTCAACCTAACTATGTGTATGTGGGATTTTTTAGATGTTTTTTTATTTTGATTACTTAACCACTTCCCGACCACCCACCAACTTTTTACTGTGGCGGGGAGGTTCTCCTGCGCAAACCGGCGTAGGTCTACGTTGGTCGTGCGCAGGAAGCTAGGGGGCGAGCGGGCGCCGCCGTCGCGCTTCTGCCCCCACTCGGCAGCGGGGAAGCTGATGCACGGGTCAGGCGGCTCCGATTGCCCCCTGACACCCGCGATCGCTCCCCGCTGAGAGAGAAGGATGCTCGGCTGTTGTAAACACAGCTGAAAGGATCACAGAGCACATGTGATCCTTCTATATAGGATCACATGTCTCTATGGTCATTTCACAAGCCACGCCCCCCCTCACAGTTAGAATCACTCCCCTAGGCTCACATTTAACCCATTGATCACCCATAGGGTTAACCCCTTCCTGCCAGTGTCATTATTACAGTAACAGTGCATATGTTTAGCACTGACTACTGTAGTAATGTCACTGGTACCCCCAAAAGTGTCAAAAATATCAGTTAGGGGTCCGATCTGTCCGCCGCAATGTCGCAGTCCCGCAAAAAATTGAAGGTCGCCGCCATTACTAGTAAAAAAAAAAAAAAAAAAACAATAAAAATGACATAAATATTAGTAGATACGATAACTTTTGCGCAAACCAATCAAAATAAGCTTATTGCGATTTTTTTTTTTTTTTTGCCAAAAATATGTAGCAGAATACAAATCGGCCTAAAATGTTAAAAAATGTTGAATTTTACATTTTTTTTTTGAGAATGTCATGTAGCAGAATGTGAAAAATATATATATTTTTTTTTCAAAATTGTCGCTCTTTTTTTGTTTATAGCGAAAAACATAAAAATCGCACAGGTGATCAAATACCACCAAAAGAAAGCTCTATTTGTGGGAAAAAAAAGGACATCAATTTTATTTGGGTACAGCGCCGCACGACGCAGTGCTGAATCACAAAATAGGGCCTGGTCGTTAATGGGGCAAATCCTTCCTGTCTTAAAGTGGTTAAGTTATTTGATTCCTAATAGGGCATATACTTATCAGTGACAGCCCTGTTAGTAATAATTTGAAGGCATATGTTGATGCCCAACTACACCAGAAAAAATGTCATTAAAATATTGTGCCAGCAAAATGATGATGTGGGCAGCATAAAATGCCTTTTGAAATATTAGGACAAAGTTAACAAGGAAACTGAGACTTCTAAGGGTGCCCATCGCTTGGGCAACACGCAGCTCTCACTTGTTCCACCTGCCGACCTCCATGTGTCCTGTAGTATTTGGAGGTCAGTAGGAAGAACCCGTAAGAACTGCAGAGGAAGTTACCCAGAAAGGCTTCAGTAATTTTAAATCTCTCTATTTCATTTACGCAACGTAAGAACTTGAAGTAAGGTCAATTAAATAAACGTTCAGATTTTTAGCAAACCAGTGTTTACTTGCTTGCATTATGTGACTGATCTGCTTTCATCTGTTGCCTAGAATTGCACTTTAGTGCTAAAGCTGTATGAGTGATGTTTAGTAGTTGAATCAAACTAGCTACTAAACTTGCAAGTGAGTAACTGCTAAGTGTAAAAAGAGATCACTAAAACCTCATGCACACTGGGCGATTAGCCTGTGCATGTTAAATTTCAGCTTTTTGTGTGCCAGAAATCACAAGTGCAGGGTCCAGCAGCTGACAGGCTCAAATACGCTGTGATTGGACGCTGTACTGAGTCGTGCTCATGTTTTAGAGCTGTATATATATATATATATATATATAGTGATGGATACCCAGAATGACTGAATTTTGGGCCTATGTCCCTGAATGCACATGGGTCCTGCCACCTCTGCCTTGGCTCGCTAAGTGGGCCAGTACTGCAATCAAACAACCTTTAGCATGAAGGTTTGCCCTAATGAGTGAGATCAATAGTAAGAGGGGGGCAGTTTTCTTCTTCCCTGGCACCCTGGGAGACGAGTCTTGTGTATGTTTTTCAGTTAGGGCAAGCTGATGTGGAATTATTTTCTATGTTTGTCTCTAGTTTTATGTTGACAATCCTTCGAATGGGGGTATACAGTTTATTTTAAATATGCAGAAATTCTCTGACTTTTGATGCCAATAGGGGAGGCTCTTCTTGTGCCAGTGTGGGATTGATTATCTCACTCATGCCTTTCCTCTCTGGTGGATCTCAGAAACATCAAAATTTGGGGGGGAAATGACTTGGATGTGGTGGATCTGCAAGTTCCTAATAAATTGATATGCCAGTCAGTTTCGTTTGACATGGATATTTTAAAATGTCCTGTTGATCAGCTGGGCCTATGGCTCTACGATTGGATAAGGTGTCTGAATGTTTGCTTTCTGGGTAGCTATTGGTATCAAGCTGTTGTGGGCTAGGGTACTTTTGGATTTTGTACTAATATTGAAGCTCAGAGGAGTCTTTCCATTGCACACACTATCCTAATTTAGCAGGTATAAGGACTGGGGTTTGTGTCTCCACTTTCTGTTAATCGGGAGAATTACCCCTTTTCTCTTTCCCATTTCTTGGGGGTTGTTTGATGTCTTTGTTTTCAGGTTCCAGGTGTGTGTTTTGGCCATCTTCATTCTGCATCCATGGTGGCCATTACCTGTCACAAATCTGTATGGGGGTTATTTTTGTGAACTTATTTCCCTGAAATTTTGAACCTTGTCTTCTCACTAGATCTTCTTTTACTTTCTGTGCTGTTGGGTATTTTATTTCCACTCAATGACCATAAGTACTGATTGCACTAGGCCACTTATGCAATAGCCACTTTATTTATTTGATATTTATTTCCAACTCTTATCACTACCCTCTGACCCAGGAAACGCTTCCTGGGAATATTCACCTATTTCATTTATTTATAGAGGTAAGCACTGTTTCCTTGCACTATTTTTTGGATGTCGCTTCACTGTAATTTGTCCCTGTAATCATCACATTATTATACATACTAATTTAGCATATTTAATTCGTAATTTATTTGTTGATATTATATACCAGTTAACGAATATATTCACGTACCATCACGTATATTTAAAGCTAACGCCTGTAACAAAATTCCTATCCTTTTTAGCACAGATTGCTTTTTGTGATATTAAATAATTTATGTTTACACCACTTACTGCACTCCAGCTCTTCTTCTCATTCCTTTGGTTTACTTTACATTTCTTAGGACTGCATATCCCATAGGACCCATATCCCATCCCTTGGAACCTGCAAGCAGATATTTGTTGTTTTTCTTATACAGACTCTGCCTCCTGCCTCCTGAAACTGCTCCTCTTCAGCACCTCTGCAGGCAAGACAGCAGGCTCTGTGAAATGTGTAACACAAACATAGCATATTAACCACTTCTGGACTGGAAGGTTTTACCCCCTTAATGACCAGGGCATTTTTTGCGATACGGCAATACTTTAACTGACATTTGTGCGGTCGTGCGACGCTGTACCCAAATAAAATTGGTGTCTTTTCCCCCCGACAATAAGAGCTTTCTTTTGGTGGTATTTGATCACCTCTGCAGTTTTATTTTTTGCATTATAAACAAAAAGAGGGACAATTCTGAATAAAAAAAAAATATTTCTCTTTCGTTCGTTCATTGACGGACACCGCTCCTGTCATTCTTGACCATTGGGTTATACTGCCCCCTACTGGAGTAGGACACCAGGCACAAAAAACTTCTGGCTACAGCCATAGGCATTCCCAAGGGTGTACTCCCTCTCCCTGCTATAGTCACTGCCTTGTCAGGTGTTAGGACTTAGTTCCTTGATGGGATCTTGGGTCCTGGCAACATTTTTTAGATAGAAAATATTTTCCTCCTGGATTTTTTCTGTGAGATCTACTATCGACTGCGCGACTAGGTGATGGGCTGGATAATCTAGATCCAGTGGTCACCCCAGTCTGGCTTCAGCTCCGCGCTAAGTCGGCCACAACATAGACCGATTGGACAGGGGCTGGTCCTGCGAGTTAAATGTCTCGCGAGGTCGCATATGACCTGGCCTCAGCCTGAGTCACAGCGCTCCTTCTGGCCGACTGCCCCCCCCCCCACTTTGATGGAAACGAGGATCTGTCTGGAGCGGTGCCCACCTGGTTCCTGGTATGGTGAGTAGCCCACCCCATTTACCCCTGGAGGGTTTTAGGGTGAACGTGGGCCCCTCCTTGAGACAGTCTGACCCCCAGGTTCCCCCTCCTTCCCACATGCAGCCCCCCCTTGTCAAGTCCCTTATCCTGCCCCCCTCTATATACTCTGGGGATGTATTTTTTTTGGATGGTCTGGCCACCTTCTTGGGATGGGGGCCAGGGCGCTAATGGTGATGGGAGACGGGGGTTTGCGCCGCTGGTGGCCAGATGATTGATTGTGCAGGGGGGGTTTTTACCTGGTGGGGGGTTCTGCCAGGGCCCTCCATCCTGCCTGGATCTGTCCTGAGGCCTGGTCCCCCCATTCTGGGTCCATGTATGCCTCATGGGGCCACCATTTTGTGTAGCCTGTGTGTTTCTATACACAGCGGCCATGTTCTGTAGTCCAGCAGCCATTTTCATGTGGTTTATCATTGCAAATAGCGGCGGCCATGACAGTGGAGCCCTGTGGGCGGCTATTTCAGAGGTGGGAGCCCCTCCTTATCCCCTGGTGCTGGCTCCTGGATCATTTAGTTTCTTAATTGCCACATGTGTAGTGCAGAATTTCCTGGTGCTTGCAGGTGCCTGTGTCGGCGGGTGGTCAGTCTGGTGGGGTCCTCTCCCTCTCTGCTGAGGTTCGTTTTGTGCCTGGTGCTGCCAGCATGGTGGGGGTTGTCCCTTAGCAGTGTGTTACGCTTTTGTGGGGTCCCCCTGGTGATTCATGGAGTCCTTGGAGCACATTTCCCCACCTGATTCCCTCTCTGAGGCTGCGGGACCCTCCAGGTCACAACCATCCATCCATGCACTGACAGTGGTCCTGGAGTCTCTTGTGTCCCAGGTGGAGGTGGAGGTGGCTTGTGGTGATGAGCTAGCAAAAAGCGCCCACCACTTTCCCCTGCCTCATCTGTCTCATCAGATCTTGAATCTGATTCAGCCGCAGTGGACCTGGATCACCCTGCTGGGTCTGCGACAACGCGCCTGGAATCCTCTGATAGTGTGGATGATTCCTTCACGTCTGCGACTGCGCACGAAAAGGGGATGGTAGATGCACTGATTGTATCTGGTCATGGGACCCTGAAGATGGAGGATGTGGCTGAAGCTGCGACAGAGGCGCAGGTACCCTTTGGCACTCACAAGCCATGCAGAGTGGCAAAGGTACGTATTTCCTTTCCCCGCCTATTTTGACAGAATTGTTGCTAAAGAGTGGGGATGACCAAAGCGTCCCCTTGGGGTCTCTAAACCCTTTACTAGGTGTTACCCCTTTGAGGAGTTCCTTCTTAAGAAGTGGACTGTGCCACCAATGGTGAACTCCGCCGGTTTCCGGATTAAACAAGGCAACCATGATTCCGGTGGAAGAGTCCCTGGCCTTTAAGGATCCGGCTGACCGGAAGGTGGAGGCTTTGGCCCGCATTATGCACACATTAGCGGGTTCGGCAATGAGGCCGGTATTTACCATTGGTCAGAGTTTGCAACACTAGGGCAAGTGGGCTAATCTCCTATGTTGGGACTTGGAGGGTGAACAACTCCCTCCTGCCTTTGCTGAGCTGGCGGACCAGCTTGTCCAGGAGTTGCAGTTTATCTGTGATGCCTCCTTGAATGCGGCTCCCTGATGGCTCACCTCTCTATTTTGGCGGTGGCCCTTCAGTGTGTCTTTTGGCTTAAATGCTGGTCCGTGGAACAGATTTTTAAGAAGGCCTTGACTGATCTTCCCTTTCAAGGAGATCGTCTGTTCAGAGCTACCTTGGATGACATCGTTAAAGGTCTCACAGGGGGGAAGAGTACCTTTTTTCCACAGGCTACTAAGCGTAAGGAACCTTGTCATAGACGTGGACCTTCATTCTCGGCTCATACGTTTTTTTGTCCCTCAGGGTCAACTAACAAGGGCTCAAAGCCTTTCAGGGCATCTTCTGGTGGCTCCAAACAAACCTGGTCTGGTGAGCTGAAAGCGGGCTTCTCCAGACCCATGGACAAGGCTTCTTCAGCATGAAGGCGTGCCCTCACCCGTATCAGGGTGGACGTCTTCGCTGGTTTCCAAACACGTGGACTTCCCTGCTGCAAGACAAATGGGTCCACAAAGTAATTCGGTCCGATTACAAGATCGAGTTCTTTTCCCCCGGCAATGTTTTTTTTCCTTCCAACCTGTACCTTCCCTCGGACTGGTTACAGGGTCTGTTTGGGGCGGTACAAGACCTGTTCCTTCAAGGGGTGATTGTTCCGGTTCTTACTTCAGAACGTTTTCAGGGTTTTTACTCAAACCTGTTCACAGTCCCCAGGAAGGAAGGCAAAGTGCATCCAAAGTGCTTTGTGCGGGCACAGAAGTTCAGAATGGAGTCCATTCGAATGGTGGTCGCATCCCTGCGTCAGGGGGTTTTCTTGCCTCTATCGACAGCAAGGATGCATACCTTCACATTCCAGTATTAGCCAGTCATCAGCATTTTCTCGGCTTTGCTGTGGGAGAGGAGAGTTATCAGTTTGTGGCGTTCCGCTGCTCGGGTCTTCCCAAAAGTGTTGGCTCCGGTGATAGCATTGCTACACCAACAGTAGATCGTGGTACTGGGCTACTTGGACAATTTCCTTCTGCGAGTGGAGTCTCCATCTGCTCTGGTGGAGAATCTGGAGATCACAATACGAACTCTGCAGGAGTTTGGCTGGATTCAGAATTTTCAGAAGTCTGCCCTGGTTCCGTCCACAAAGCTGGACTATTTGGGCCTGACTCTGGACAGACTGGAAAAAGTGCTCCTTCCTCTGGACAGACTCCAGAAATTTCAGGCTGCAATTCACCTACTGCTGTCCATCCCCCGGGCGTGCATGCGGGTGCTGGGCCTCATGGTATCTACCTTCAAGGCGCCGTGGGGGCCACCATTTTGCTGTGGTTCATGATTTCTATGTTCCCATTAAGATTGCATGGGCAGTCATTTTATATAATTCCCCATTGAGAATGTATGAGTGGCCATGTTTTAGAGGTCCATGGGATGGACAGGTTTGTGGCATGGCTTTCTACAGATAGAGGCAGAGTTTTCTCTTCCTCTTCCTATTCAGTCAGTATCAGTTTCGTTTTTTACACTGATCGTGCTGGCAGCTTCTTGTGGTCTAGTAACGTTTTCCCTGGGTTTTCCTGAGGTTTTTCCTCATCTGCTCTGCTATTATTGTATAATTATCAGGGATTGAGAGCCCGCAGTGTTAGCGGTGGGGCCGCAATTTTCACGATCTTAAAGGGACAGTACCCCAAAAAATGTTATTACATAACTTGGAATCCCAGGATAAATTTGCACCTGCAGACACCCTTCCGGTTCCCAGTCTCAGCCAGAGATTGCTGTCTTTTTGCAAAATTTGATGTCCAAGGTAGATTGGTCATTTCTGGTGCTGCCAGCTGCAAACGCCCTCCACCCTCACCTACACCAGCATGGTCTTTAGACTCTGAGATGGATATGGTCGCCGCAGACACAGACCACCTTGAGAGGTCGATGTCTTTGCATTCTAACGGTGAAGAGGACCTGTCCTCATCAACCACAGCGCGGGAACATGCATTGGTGGAAGCTCTGATAGTTTCTGTGCGGGAAACTCTAAAATTGGCTGATGAACCTACAGCGTCAGGTGCGCAGGTGTCTTTTGGCTCCCACAAATCCCCTAAGTCGGGGAAAGTGTTTCCTTGCCCAGAATTTTCCCCCCATTGTAGATGAACATTGGAGACGCATTAAGCACATGTTGGTGGTGCCTAAGCGTTTTGCATGCTGTTACCCATTTGCGGAGGCGGTGTCCAATAGGTGGACTGTTCCACCAAAAGTAGATTCTCCGGTGGCCAAGTTTAATAGGCGACTCTGGAGGAATCGCCAACTTTTCCAGATCCCCTGGATAGACGGGGGGAATCTTTGTCCCACAATTTACACATGGTGGCAGGTCACAGTGTAATTTTGTTCTGTGAGAGCTCCGGCTGTTCCTGGTTGAGCTCCATGTTACTTGATTGGCTACGTTTAGCCTTTGGGGGACTTACCTTTTTTTTTACGTTGTCTTCCTACCCCTCATAAATATACTGCTTTGAGACATCACTACTAGTAATGATGATGGAGCTGCGTCTGTCGATGAACGATAGAGAAAACTGGATTTTTGTAAGAACTTACCGTAAAATCCTTTTCACTGAAGTTCATCGACAGACATAGCACCCGCCCCTCTACTTCTGAGTGTATGGGGTTTTTTGTCTTCTAAACACTGCTTGCAAATAAATTGATTAAAGATAGCAAAGTGTGAGGGGTTATACCTGCAGGGACAGCCCCCATAGGTGTGGTAAAGCTTTTTGCCTGCCTAGTGCCTATTCCTGATGGGAGGAGCATAACCCTACTAGTAATGAAGATGGAGCTGCGTCTGTCAATGAACTTCAGAGAAAAGGATTTTATGGTAAGTTCTTACAAAAATCAATTTTTTTTACTTTCCGCTATAAAACACAGCCAATAAAAAAGATTTCATCATTTATCATAAGCCTATATATATTCTGCCACATATTTTTCATAAAAAAAATCCCAAAGTGTATATTGATTGGTTTGCGCAAAAGTTATCGCGTCCACAATCTAGGGGAAAGATTTATGAAATTTTTATTTATTTTTTACTAGTAATGGCGGCAATCGGCGATTTTTAGTGGGATTGCGGAGGACAGATCATTGATCAGTGATATTATTACAGTAATCGGTGCTAAAAATATGCACTGTTACTGTACTGACACTGGCAGGGAAGAGGTTAACACTAGGGGCGATCAAAGGGTTAAGTGTATCCCTAGGGGGTGCTTGCTAACTGTGGGGGGGTGGACTTACTAGATGAACATAAAGATCTGTGTTCCTGAATGTGACAGAACAGCGGTCTGTCTTGTTTACAGTGGCAGAATGCCGTTCTGTCTCCATTGGGAGCGATTACGGGTGGCCGGCGGACATTGCGTTCGCTGGTTGGCTCCCCCTCTGGCCAATCAGCGCAGGTGCATGCTCTCCCACTGGCTTTTACACAAAATGACATATAGGTGCGTTTTTTTCAGACAGTAAATGTGTTGGATTCTTCAAAAAGTAGGTGTTCTTTAACTACAGCAGTAGAAATTTAGGTCAACTACCATACCAGGTAGGACTCTGCTGTGTATTGGCAGAGCTTTGTAAATCTCAGAATTGGCTGAAAAAATACAGGTTAAACAGCTAGCTTATATGTATTAAATCTGTGTATTTAATGGTTTGCCCGGAGTTCAGATTTAAATGGGAACCCCTCTGTAATACCTAAATCCCTTTATATACTCACCTTTTATATTGCTTGATTAAAACAAGAGTCATTCAGCAGCTGCACAATTCAGGAGGATATAAATAGGATGTGGAAGTACTATCACAGCTGTGGCCTATTTCACTTTCTAAAATGCAGACAACTTCCAGTCTGACTCACCAAAAAAATCAAGTATTTTATGACGAGGCTGCAAATAAACAAGGATAAAAGCTCCACAATTTTCCCTGATTTTTGTTTTTGAGAAATCAGAGTTCCCGCTATTCATCCACGAGTACATTATTCTTGCTGTGCCTATCTTCTTGCTGAATGGGTGCTTTGTCTTAGACATTTGTGACTTGTATACTGCAAAACAGAGAACTGTTTGTGTGCGCCCTTTGTCTTATTTTCCTAACTTGATTTTTAAAGTACCGTATACCCGTCAGCCACACCTGTTCAATCATATTGTGAAATCAAAAGAAATGAATGGAATTAAAAAGAATCTTGACATTGAAGCGTTATGTATTTACTATTCTCTTTAAATGGCTATAGATGGAGAACTATGTCAGTGAGGGTTATTAGTTAAGGCCCGTACACACGTAGCGATTGTCGGCCGTAAATATTAGGCCACCGTCCGATCGGCCGATTGTCGGCTTGTTAGTATGATGCTTCCGACAACCGACTGCGACTTTTCGGCCGAACAGAATCTGATGTGCATGCATGCTGATTGTTCCTCAGTCAGTACAGAATTCGGCCGACAAACAGCAGATGAGCAAGACTGGGCATGCTCAGAGAAGAAAAAACACACGGAAAGTTAACCATCACATGACATCACTTCTGCAGTCGGTTGTTTTTGGCCGACAAAATTCATGTGCAGTCTTTAGCACTTTTCAACCTACGACAGCACCGGACAAAAGACGGCCGATCGTTCGGCCGACAATCGGTGCGTGTGTACGGGCCTTTAGAGATCAACATGTCCTTAACCACTTAAGGACTGGAATATTTTGCTGCTTAATGACAAGGCCCTATTTTGCGATTCGGCACTGCGTTATTTTAACGGACAATTGCGTGGTCGTGCGACGATGTTCCCAAATAGAATTGACGTCCTTTTTTTTCCACAAATAGAGCTTTCATTTGGTAGTATTTGATCACCTGTGCGATTTTAATTTTTTGCGCTATAAACAAAAAAACAAACAATTTTGAAAAAAAAAAACTATATTTTTCACATTCTGCCATATGACATTTCCAAAAAAAAAATTTTAAAAATCAAATTTTTTTTAACATTTTAGGCCGATTTGTTTTCTGCTACATATTTTTGTTAAAAAAATTGCAATAAGCGTATTTTGATTGGTTTGCGGAAAAGTTATTGCGTCTACTAACTACGGGAAAGATTTATGTCATTTTTATTTATTTATTTTTTTTTACTAGTAATGGCGGCGATCTGCGATTTTTTTGTGGGACTGCGACATTGCGGCGGACAGATTGGACCCCTAACTGGAATTTTTGACACTTTTGGGGGTACCAGTGACATTACTACAGTAATCAGTGTTATAAATATGCACTGTTACTGTAATAATGACACTGGCAGGGAAGGGGTTAACACTGTTGGTGATCAAGGGGTTAGATGCATGCCTCATGCCTCCTGACGTGTGATGGGGGGGTAGGGTTCTGTGACACAGACAGAGATTGCAGGTTCAATTATGCTGAATCCTGTGATCTCTCCCTGTCTGTCACAGAGAAGATCCGCCTGCTTTGTTTACACAAGCGGGCGGATCTTCTCACACTTTCCCCGCCACCTCTCCTCCTCTGGCCCGACTCCAGCTGTGTCTAAACACAGCTGGAGCGAGAGGCGCCATGACCACTAGGAGTCCAGCGACATAGGTCTACGTCGCTGGACCCAGGGGAGCCGCAGTGCTGCAGTAGCAGCTGAGTGAGTGGTCGTAAAGAGGTTAAAAGACCACTGCACAAATACAGTAACGCCCTAAAATATTGCAACAACTGCTATTTTATTCTCTAGGGTCTCTGCTGAAAAAAAATGTGTTTGTGGGTTCTAAGTTTTTTTACAGCAAAAAATACTAACTTAAACTTGCAAACCAATAGTTCCAGAAAAGGCCTGGTCAGCAAGTGGTTTCGATTGAAGTCTTTGTGCTGATCCCAGTGGATTAAAAGTTAAAGTGTCCGACTGTCTTAGAGTTGGGATGACAGCATGAGGTATGATAAAATATGGGCTGTTTGGTGTCTGCTGCTACCAGAGAACATTGTCTAAAAGATTCAAAATCATGATAAAAGTATCTGGTGTCTGTGGCCAACCTTACCCCTTTTAGAATTATTTTTGATTGTTCTAGTTATCGCTGTAACCTGTTCACAATAATTACTGCAAAACAATTTGCTGTAACATACATACAGAAGGGCCTGCCCTTGCTGCAATGTAGCAAAAACATAATGTTAGAGTGTTGGTTTGCGTTGTATGATAATGCTGCCAAACCCTCTCTTCCCATGCACTCCCGATCATCCAAGTTCTCTTTGTAGCGCTAATATACTTAAAGAGAAAGTAAACTTCCCTCTAATGTTTGTACCCTATAGGTAAGCCTATAATAAGGTTTACCTATAGGTACTGTAAATATCTCTTAAACTTGCATAGTTTAGGAGATGTTTCCTGTATACTGCGCCAATGACGTTATCGGCGCATGCACTCTGAAGGAACAGCCGCCTGAAAAATCGTTTGAATGTGTTTACGAAAAATGAACCCACGGTTGTAAGAGCAAACAATAATGCCTTTGTGTAATGTAATTTTTAATTATAAATCATCCAATGGACATAAATAAATCAGTTTCTTGTTTGTTATTTGCTTCTGGGTAACATATGTGCAGCTCAATTTTTAACGGACCAACAGCTCAATTTTTAACGGACAAGAACTACATTAACCTTTCAATTTATCATCTGTTCGGCATAAGTTTTCCAAACTTTAATTTCGATTTGTTTTGGCTCAAAAAACGTCACAACTTATTTTTGGTTTGTGCCCATTAACGGGACGAAAAACAAACCAATATTCCAAATGAATGATTTTCGGCTGATTTTTCATACAGTGTATGGCCAGCATTGAACTGTCAGAATATAAAGCCTTTCTGATCCATACTGTGATGGTTTGGGAGTAGTTGCACTTTTTTGGTTCTTTGTTCTAATTTAAATTGAAACCCATTCTTTCTGTGTTTGAAGCACAGTGGACTGTATATCTAGCTACAAGTGCTAGTACTCTGCTATGCACTGCTTTGATATGCCAAAATATCCTAATATATACCATATATCCTACATATTATATGTATAGGGTGTGCCACAGTGTTGCTGTTTCCTACAGTATAGAACAGCATTGTTCATCGTGATGTAGAACAGGGGTCTCCAAATCTTCTAAATAAAGGCAAGCAGAGGCCACTGATCTATAGTATTGTAATCAATAGCAGCACCACAATAAACAGCGTCACCCAGAATTTATATACAGTATAGGGCATTGCAACATCAGAGGTGATTTATTCGTATAAATTAAATACGACTTTGCACACTGGTACTGACAAGTATTGCAGTCTTTCTCTGCCTCACTCAGCTAATGCAACCTCAGTGCTGATAGAGAGGGCCAGGGGAGGAACAAACAAGGATTCCGTGCAGGAACCCAACATCCTCCTTATTATCAACTGATGATGTCATTGTTAGGACGCTGGTGGCTGGAAGGCTTAATGGTGCACAATGAAAACCTGTGACTTTGTGTAACTAAAAGGCAGGCTTGATCCAGCTGTTGGCTCCTATACAATTTTTGGGCATTTTACATTTGTAGATTGTATGCAATTTTTGGCATTGTACCAATGCAAAGGCACCCCCTGAAGAAGGCACCCTGGTTGATAAAGGCTGGTTTAATCCGTTTAGCCTTTTACTGATGGGCATTGTTTGCATAATATAATCAGCTGTTTTTACAGTTTAAAAAAAAAAAAAAAACTTCTTTAAAACACAGATATACTAGTGCCAGTGGTGTCCAGCATTAAAAAAAAAACCTCCATAAACCGTTTTAGCATACAACCCAGTGTACCTATGAACGTGTTTTTTTTTTTTTTTTCTCCTGTACACTCCTACAACAGGGATGAGTTTACATTGTATGAGGAAGTGCAAAATAAGCTGCAAAAATAGCACAATGTCCTATAAAAAATGTACAGCCCCTGGGAAATTAGTCCTTAGTTCTAACTGATGCAATGGAAATCTCTGGATGTCACGGGTATCCTGGAAGAATCAGCATATTGAGCACATTGCTGTTCTTGGGTCTCAAGGCATGCTAGATGACTTGCTTCTTGTTTAACCTTGATAGTAAGATTCTGAATTCAAGAACAGAGAAAAACAATGACTTAATGTGATCCCGTATGAATAGATCTTTGCGTCTTCAAACATTTATAAACTATCAGTCTTCTAATCCAAAAGGGATTTACCTACTTAGTTCCTCATTTATAAATAGGGTGGTTTTCACATTGATGCTCTTAGGGACTATGATGACATCACAACCTACATGTTCCCTCTAGTTATGACTCAGCTGCAGCTGCTGTGAATTGTATTGTAAAGAATAGCATTGAGGGTGACACCTACTGCAAGTTGCTTCTGCATCTATAAGATGAAAGCTATTTTTAATTGAAGCTGTGGGAAACATTATAAGACATTGTGAGCTTCACAAAACAATTTTGTCCTTCTCTTTTTAAATATTTTAGTTATATGCAAACTGGTGGGCCACTAACGCTGTGAATATCTGAACTTAAATGCACACGTTTGATGTAGTAATGGTTGTAAATAGAATCAATGGAAAATAATTGCATTTAGCGTTATATGATTTATAAATGTGCTTAGAAATAATAAGGTCCAAAGATCGACTTGCCTAATAATTGTACATGCACTTTATATCAGCCAGACATCGTACTCTGATGAAAAGGAAATAGGGTGGTTTACAAACAGTGGGCTAACCTAAGCATATACAGAGCAGTGTAGATGGTTGTACAGCTGAAACAACATAGTGCACACTGTGCCCATCCATATTGTGTTGAATGAGCATGGTCTCCAGGGCTGTTGGCAAATATACTGTATACACAAATATTGTCTTTCTCAGGGCTATTAGAACAGTCTGGCTGAGATGTAAAAGTGCTAAAATTTTGTATCTTTCTTAGAGAAAAATGATGCTTAAGACTCCCTGAAGTGCGGGGCAAATGTTTAAAACGTTATATATTTGTTCACATAAATGTTATTGAATGGGCAGTTTTATTGTTCAGATTAGAAGAAAGGGAATAGCAGGGCACTGAGGTCTGTATCAAATAAACTCTTAAGGCCCCTTTTACACATACGGTCCGTTCAGTTTATCAGTTCAGTCACGTCAAAATGTATCAGTTTTATATCCGTTTTTCATCAGTTGTTATCAGTTTTTTATCAGTTGTTATCCGTTTTTCATCAGTTGTTATCCGTTTTTCATCAGTTGTTATCCGTTTTTCATCAGTTGTTATCCGTTTTTCATCAGTTGTTATCCGTTTTTCATCAGTTGTCATCCGTTTTTTCATCCGTTTTTCGTCAGTTGTTATCCGTTTTTCATCCGTTTTTCGTCAGTTATCTGTTTTTCATCCGTTGTCATCCGTTTTTCGTCCGATCCGTTTTTTTTGACGGATGAAAAATAGGGCATTCATACGTTCAAAAAAACGGACATTGACGGAAGCGGATGAAAACTGATGTTAACTGATGATCATCAGTTGTCATCCGTTTTTACATAGAGATACATTGATGTCCGTTTTTCATCCGTCAACGGATGGATGAAAAACGGACAAACGGACAGCATGTGTGAAAGGGGCCTTATTAAAATAAGCAGCACACTTACACTTACAGCATGGATAGGGAACACCTGAGGCCAAGCAGTTGTAATCAGTGTGAGGCTGTAGGCTTCACTGAGTAAACAGAGACCGAAGACGACAGGGAGTCAGCCAGCTCAAAGTATGGATATTAGCGGTGGCGTTCTAAGCTGCACATGAGGATGACCGCTATCAAATTCCTTGGTGGATGTTGGGAGAGGGGTGCGCATGACGTGTTTCTAGGGACTTTGCCCTCTTCTTCTTTATGTTTTCTGAGATCAGAGGCGCTGTAGAACAAAAAAAAGCTGACATTTTCTATGTCACCCGCACAAAACTTGTGCAACTGTTTATACAATCTATATTTCTCTTTCTCTCTATATTTCTAGTTCATTGACAGACACAGCTCCTGATCTTCTTAACCATTGGGTTATATTGCCCCCTACAGGAGTAAGGAGCTAGTTTTGTAAGGAGCTAGTATTGCCCTCTCTGAGTAAGGAGCTAGTTTCTTGCTGGGATCTTTGGTCCTGGCAATTTTTCCCTTTTTAGATGGGTTTTTCTATTTTTTTCTGCGAGATCTGAAATCAACTGCCGGACTGTGCGAGGGGCTGTATAATCTAGGTCCAGTGGTCACCCCAGTCTGGCCAGCGAGCACGTGCAGACCTCTGCTTCACGCTAGTTTGGCCACAAACTAGCCCCACTGAACGGGAGCTTGCCTGCGAGTTAAACTCCTGGCAAGGTCGAATTTGACTGGGTCTCGGCCTGCGTTGCAACATTCCTTCTGGCCGACAGCCCCCAATTTCGATGGAGAGGTTCTGTCTGGAGCGGTGCCCACCTGGTTCCTGGTATGGTGAGTAGCTGTCTCCCCCTGGAGGGTTTTGCGGTTGACGTGGGCCCCTTCCTTTTAGGCACCCTCCCCCCCTTCTGGGACCCTGTGGGTCATCTATATTTAGGGTAGTGTGGTGGTATGGCCTCTACCTCTTGGGGCAGTGTGTGCTGGCAATGGGAGTGAGGGTGCACCGCCGGTGACTGGGCAATCTACTGCAAGGGGGAGGGGCTGTACCTGGTAGGGGCTCCTGCCACGGCCCCACTTCCTTTCTGTGTTTTGCCTTAGACCTAGGGATCCCTCCTGGGGCCATGAGAGCCTTGTGGTGCCGCCATTTGGTTTTTGCTTGTATTCTGTAAAACATGGCTGCCATATTTGTGTAGTCAGGCGGCCATTTTACGTTAGTCCAGGATTGAAAATAGCAGCCATGGCAGTGGAGCGTTTCTGAGCAATGATTTCAGACGTGAGAGCCCCTCCTTATCCCCTGGGGCTGACTCCTAAATCTCTTCTTTCCCTGAACACCACACATGGAGTGCAGTTTACCCTGGTGCCTGTTCTGTGGGGTGGGGAGTCTGGTGGGGTCCTCTCTCTCTACTGCAGGATCAAAGGGTGCTCTGTTGCTGGTGGTGCGGCCAGCACAGTGGGGGTGTCCCTTGGCAGTGTTTTGCACTTTTTATGGGGGTCCACCTATTTGCTCATGGAGTCCTTAAAGCAGGTTTCTCCACCTGACCCCCTCCCAGAGGCTGGGGGGCCCTCCAGGTCCCAACCATCCATTGATGCTCTGACAGCGGTCCTGGAGTCAGGGCAGGCTGGCTGATGGCAGGGCAGGTTTAAGATCATGCTCCTGTGATCTCTTATGAGATCGCAGTTGCACGATCTCTGCTGTTTCCGACCTTTCGGGAACAACAGTTAGCGGGGGCCATCTTGGATGTGGCAAAATACCACGGAACCCTAATTGGGAAATGCTGGTGTAGACTAAATAGATGTCACATGTGTCATGTCTCAAATCTACATGCTCCAAAAATTGCAAACAGGTATGCTAACCAAAATTATCAGTAGGCAATGCTTTACGGGGCTTTAGCTCATATACAGTAAACCATAAGCCCCAGTTCACAACTAATGCGGCTTTGAAATTGCACCACTTCAATACGATTTTAAAGCTGCTGGCAGTGAGATTTTTTTTTTTTTTTTGTGCGGGTTGCCCACATCTGTGCACCTTCATGCGCAGATGTCAATGCAAGTCGCACAAAAAATCGCCAAAAATAGTGCAGGAACCTTTTCAAAGTCGGTGCAAGTCAGTCACACGATTTCAGAGGCAGAAATAGGGTGAGATTTGTCATGAGACTTCGATCTGTCAAATCGCATGACAAGTTGCACCGGCGTGAACAGGGGCTTAAGCCCCGTACACACGTACCGATTGTCGGCCGTAAATATTTGGCCGACAACCAATCGGCCGATTGTCGTGCAGGCATTAAAATTTTTGTTGGCCAACACCAGAACGACCGATTGTTCGCCAGTCAGTACAGATTTCGGCCGACAGACAGCAGATTAGCAAGACTGGGCATGCTCAGAGAAGAAAAAAGACAAGGAAAGTTAACCATCACATGACATCACTTCTGCAGTCGGCTGTTGTTGGCCGACAAAATTCGTGTGCAGTCTTTTGCAGTTTTCAACAGACACGACAGCCCTGGACAAAAGACGGCCGATCGTTCGGCCGACGATCGGTACGTGTGTATGAGGCTTTAATGTTTGTGGCAATAACTCACCTGTGTGATGCAACCAAGATATAGTTACCAGCATTTGCAGGTGTGCACACTGCAATAATTTTACTTTTTTTTTTGAGGTTCTCCCTGATCTCCACCCACTCACCACCCTGAAGTCACTTGTTGTGGTCTCGGGCTTCTTATAAGAGCAGGGGGGCATTTATGTGTTGGCAGCAAATATTCTAAATCCTTGGTTAATGGCCAGTGGTCAAAGACTATTAACCCTATTCACTCTGTATGCTAAACTTAATTTCAAAATGCATGTAAAGATGTGTTCGTTCATGAGAATGCCTTACTTTAGACTTTGTGACAATATCTCTGGGTCTATATGCAATCTAGGCAGATCATAGCTGGTGTAAGGGATCAACAGACTGCTGTATATAGCTTCCTGAAAACATAACAGCACCCTGCCTCAGTAAAGCTCTCAAGAGCACTCAGCCCTGATCAGGGCTGGACTGGCCCTAGGCCAGGAAAGTCCCCCTGCCCTGGGGCTGGCTGGAAAATCAATAGCACCTGTAAAAAAAATTGCATCTCCTGTACCATGCCTGCAGCCCTGCATCCTCTGTATCATGTCTGAAGTCCTGCATTTCCTGTACCATGCCTGCAGCACTGCATCTCCTGTACCATGCCTGCAGCACTGCATCGCCTGTACCATGTCTGCAGCCCTGCATCTCCTGTACCATGCTCGCAGCACTATATCTCCTGTACCATGTCCGCAGCCCTGCATCTCCTGTACCATGCCCGCAGCCCCTGCATCTCCTGTACCATGTCCGCAGTCCTTACATCATGCCCACAGCCTCTGCATCTCCTGCACCATGCCCACAGCACAGCATCTCCTGCACCATGCCCGCAGCACTGCATCTCCTGCACCATTCCCGCTGCCCCTGCATCTCCTGTACCACGTCCACTGCCCCTGCATCTCCTGTACCATGTCCGCTGCCCTTGCATCCCCTGTACCATGTCCGCTGCCCTTGCATCTCCTGTACCACGTCCGCTGCCCCTGCATCTCCTGTACCATGTCCACTGCCCTTGCATCTCCTGTACCATGTCTGCTGCCCTTGCATCTCCTGTACCATGTCTGCTGCCCTTGCATCTCCTGTACCATGTCTGCTGCCCTTGCATCTCCTGTACCATGCCCGCAGCCCCTGCATCTCCTGTACCATGTCCGCTGCCCTTGCATCTCCTGTACCATGTCCACTGCCCTTGCATCTCCTGTACCATGTCTGCTGCCCTTGCATCTCCTGTACCATGTCTGCTGCCCTTGCATCTCCTGTACCATGTCTGCTGCCCTTGCATCTCCTGTACCATGCCCGCAGCCCCTGCATCTCCTGTACCATGTCCGCAGCCCCTGCATCTTCTGTACCATACCCGCAGCCCCTGCTAAAAACTGCTGGAAAAATATCTTGGGAGTCAATTTGCTGCCCCTCTCCAAGTGCTGCCTGGGTCCAATGGTAGGGACAGACCAGCATATATATATATAAAGCCCTATATGCTTTCATATCTGTCCTATCTATAATACACTCTTCAAATGTGCTTTAAAATGCATGGTTTTCCCTTTTTATGAACAAGAAAATAATTACATTATGGTGTTGGGCTGGTATGATAATGCTTTGAGGCCGGTGTGAAATTATTTCCAGGGCTGAATTTTACTCCCAGTCTGGCCCTGATCCTTATGCAAGCGGTAGGCTGATTTTTGGAAGGAGTAATGCAAATCTCAAAATGCCTGGATGGGTAGATGTCAGTCTGAGGAGTGGGCATTCCTAGACATTTGCACACAGACTGCCCTGGGTAACTGCAATACTGAGCCTCTACAATTTGACTGAACTGAAATTCAGTGAATGGAAAGTGGCAAACTTGGGACAGTTATGAAGCTGGGTGTCCTTCAGCCAGAAAATAAGGCAGGCTCTTTCTGACTTGCTGCATCTTTTATTTCACACAGTGAGAGACTCTAAGTTTAGCCGTAGTGATTCTGAATGCAATTTATTTTAAAAATACAAAACATGTTATACTTAAGGAATGCGTTAAAGTAGCAAATATTTAGGCTTTAGAATCATTTGAAATAGTTTCATTGGAGTCCTTTGAGGAACTCCAGTCCCTCCCTCTGTGAGTACTGTATTTCATGATCTCTGGACTTCTGCTACAAATCTGAAGCATGATGGTTGTAGGTAAGGTTTTTTTGTTGCTGCCAGTGTCCATTTCACCTGTAGGTGGTAGTATAATCCAACAGTCTAAGAATTCCGGTGTCCCTCACTGGACTCCAAGAAAAGGACTTTGGGATAAACCAATATTGTCTAAAATCATAAGTTGTGTGCATTCTTCTTTGAGTTTGTGTGTTTCATCCAGATCTGTGCAGTAATCCATTATAAAACTGTGCCTCTTTGTAGGAGGTTCCTGTAATAAAAAACAGTTACTGCTGCACTCTCTCCTTGTGCAGGGTGACTGGTCTTCTCTCTACCTTTCCTGTAGTTTTTTGCAGGCAATCTGTAGGGAATGGGGGGTCTATTGGTCCCTCCCACAGTCCTGCTCTCTCCTTAGCACATGTCACTGGTACTTTTACAAGGCAATTACAGGCGGTCCCCAGGTTACAAACATCCGACTTACAAATGACTCCTACTTAAAAACGGAGCGAGACAACAGGAAGTGAGAGGAAATCTACCCCTAAGAAGGGAAATTCACTCCTGTAAGAGTGATCGTGGGTAAAAGGTGTCTCCACTGAAGCCTTATCACCAAGAAGGGAAATTCACTCCTGTAAGAGTGATCGTGGGTAAAAGGTGTCACCACTGAAGCTTTATCACCAATCCTTGTTTCCACAACAACCCAAAATTTTCAAAATCCAATTGTCATAGGGACAGAAAGTGAGGTTAAATCTTCTGAACAGGGGCCCAGACAGCAAAACAAATGGTACAGGGGTGTTAATCCTTCCCTATGCTAGCCAAAAAAACTTAAGAAATTATTATTTTGGCAGAAGCTACCCTTAAAAAATGTACCTGTTCTGACTTACAAACAAATTTGACTTAAGAACAAACCTACAGTCCCTATCTTGTTTATAACCCGGGGACCGCCAGTACTGGGTTTGCAAAGGCATTTGATGCACACAAAGTGGATTTATATCCTTTGTTGCTGTGAAATAATAGATTTAAATGAAAATACGTGTGTCTGGATTTTAGCTTTAAAGCGGAGTTCCGGGCACAAAAAAGATTTTTTTTTTTTTTGTGCCCCTCCGCTAGGTATGCCTCACCTGAAAAGGAATTGGATAGTTATTTATTTTTTTTGTTTACTCCCCTTTTTATTGAAGATCGTAAATACTCACCTATGACAGCTTCCTCCTCCAGCGCCGAGGCTCACCCCGTCACTTCCTGCCTCGCGATGATTCCTGGGAGCTAAACGTCATAGCTCCCAGGAATCAATGCGCCGCACCGGCCCCGCTCGTCATTTCCGGGCGACGCCGCATTCCCCTGCTAAACGCCCAGAAGCTGTTTAGGAATGCGGCGCCGCACCGGAAGTGACGAGAGGGGCCGGTGCAGTGCATTCTGGGACACGAAGACGCGGAAGAAGACAGAGAAGAGGACCGCGCCGGCTTCAGCTGCCCACAACCGAGATGGGAACGCTGTGGAAGAAAATTTCTAAGTAAGTATTTCTTCTAAAAGGTAAGTGCGAACCGGGACAGATCAGAGGCTAGCCAGTGTGGAATGTGCTAGCCCTGACTGTCCCGGGGGTATGTTCAGAAAAAAATCGTTTCTCTGCCCGGAACTCCGCTTTAACAGCGAGTACAAAAATTCTTATTTTTGAATTATAATGCCAATGTGTTAGCAGAAAACCTGCTAATTAGCAGTCTCCTTACTTATTAAAATATAACTATTCATGTCTGTGATTTTAAATTATAATGCCTTGTGTTTACTGTCTATAATTTTTACCCACTAAGTAAAACTAAAATCAGCATGCTCTTTTTGGAAAACCCATATATAAACACCTCAAAGTTACACATGGTAATAAATATAACAAATGAAAATATGATGTTCTTACCATATAGATGCAATTGGGGTCTGTAATCCCACCTGCCTACCCCCCCCCCCCCCAACCACTCCTCCTCTGCTTGATAATGCTAGTGATAGTGGGAAGAGTTCTGCATAGCTAGCACATCATTTATTTTCACTGTGCTAGCTTCTGCATCACCCACAGGGAACTGCAGTTCCCATGACTCCTTATGCCTTCTATCATGCCTAGGTGTTTGTTATTATTATGTAAAATACTTGCTGTCAATCAATAGCTTTGTGTGTGTTATGTAAAACAGAGTCGGCACAATCTGAAGTATGTGACTGCCAGTGCTCTGCAGCATAGCTTTCAGTGAAAGGTAGAATACTTGGGAACAGGCTGTATAGAGATAGGCGGAGCATAGAAGGGGGACATAGGCAGAGCTTGGGTGGGGCATTGCAAGCCAATCATGAAGGAGAGTGGGCAAAGTCTTGGTGGGACGTCTGTGTTGATTGAGACGCTGGGGCTTTTCATGGATTAAGGAGAAACTCCCCCAAAAGCAGCATTGTCACCTAATTACATGAAGTGAACATGAGAGCTTTTAGCTGCAGGGAGAAAAGGTAAATATGTGAAGATCTTTACTGTTGTTTGCAAAACAACCAGTGAGCTATTTACCAGATTAAAGATTTACATCACATATTGATTTTTTCATTTTGACTACGGTTCTTGAGTGCCGGTTCACACTACCGTGGCATGACTTTGGGGGCGACCTGTGAAGTTGCGTGCACAGCGACTTCGGCGTGACTTGCACGGACTTCATATAATGAATGTCAATGCAAGTCGTTCAGATGTCACCCCGAAGTAGTACAGGAACTATTTTCTAAGTCGGAGTGACTTGAGTCGCTCCTATTAGAACGGTTCCCGTAGCACTGCATGGACCGCGACTTGTCAGGCTGACCGGTCGCCTGACAAGTCGCGGCAGTGTGAATGGGCACTTACGTTTTAGAAAAGTGCTACAGTTTATAGTTGGATCTTCAGTGTCATTTTTCATAAGCCACTTGTGTGCCAATTGCCAGAACAGTAAAGAAAATTGAGGCAGTACCTGATTTTACAGTTCATGGTTTACATTTGCTTAATTGGGTCACCTAGTTGCAGGATTTCCAGGAATTTGAATAAAGTAAAATATATATATAAATGCAACACTTTTGTTTTTGCCCCCAATTTTACCATAGCTGAACTCAAAGATCTAAGACTTTCTATGTACACAAAAGGCCTATTTCTCTCAAATCTGTTTATATCTGTGTTAGTGAGCACTTTTCCTTTGCCAAGATAAACCATCCACTTTAAATGTGTGGCATATCAAGATGCTGATTAGACAGAATGATTATTGCACAAGTGTGCCCTAGGCTGGCCACAATAAAAGGTAACGCACAGCACAATGCCACAGATGTCGCAAGGTTTGAGGGAACGTGCAATTGGCATGCTGACTGCTGGAATGTCCACCAGAGCTATTGCCTGAATTGAATGTTCATTTCTTTACCATAAGCCGTCTCCAAAGGCGGTTCAGAGAATTTGGCAGTACATCCAACCGGCCTCACAACCGTAGACCATGCATCTTCACCTCCAAGATTGTCTGAGACCAGCCACCCGGACAGCTGCTGCAAAAATCTGTTTGCATAACTAAAGAATTTCTGCACAAACTGTCAGAAACCCTCTCAGGGAAGCTCATCTGCATGCTCACACCCTCATCGGGGTCTCGACCTGACTGCAGTTTGTCGTCGTCAGGGGAGGACTGGGCCAGGGGGCAACTGCCCCCTGGGCCGATCTGATGTCCTGTAAAAAGGCTGCACCGCTTCTGCCACAGACATGCTTAAAGGATGCCTGGTGAAAAGAACTAAAAAGTCCCCACTACTGAGTGCGGGTTGAAGACAAAGACAGAGCGCAGGCCTCCCCCCCAGCATATATGGTGGGAGGCCAGTTCCATGCCCCACTGGAGACTCTTCTGCCCCAGCCAGCCCCAATCGAGCTGTCTCAGCTCCCCCCCAACCTACCCCTGCTGGCTAGGTAGGGAACCCAGATTCAGCCAGTCAATAAGATAGTATCTGGAGCAGAGCTTCAGCTTGGTATGGGGGTCAGGAGGAGGATTTGAAGTGGGTGGGGGCTGAGTCGCTGCACCATGGGCCTCTGGCTTGTGCTTGTCCCCTGGGCCGAAAGTTGCCAGTCTGCCCCTGGTGGTCATAACCGACTTAAGTGGGCAAATGCTCACATTCAATGGCATCTGGCACTTTGGAGAAGTGTTCTCATCAAGATGAATTCCGGTTTTCACTGTACAGGGCAGATGGCATACAGGTAAGCGGTTTACTGATGTCAGCATTGTGGATCGAGTGGCCCATGGTGGAAGTGGAGTTATGGTATGGACAGGTGTATGTTATGGACAACAAACACAGGTGCATTTTATTGATGGTATTTTGAATGCACAGAGATACCATGACGAGATCCTGAGGCCCATTGTTGTGCCATTTATCCATGACCATCACCTCATGTTGCAGCATGATAATGCACGGCCCCATGTTGCAAGGATCTGTACACAATTCCCGAAAGATGAAAACATCCCAGTTCTTGCATGGCCAGCATACTCACTGGACATGTCACCCATTGAGCATGTTTAGGATGCTCTGGATCGGCGTATACAACAGCATGTTCCAGGTCCTGCCAATATCCAGCAACTTCGCACAGCCATTGAAGCGGAGTGGACCAACATTCCACAGGCCACAATCACTAACCTGATCGACTCTATGTGGATTAGATGTGTTGCACTGTGTGAGGCAAATGGTGGTCACATCAGATACTGAATGATATTTGGACCCCCAATACAGTAAAACTGTACATTTTAAAGTGGCTTTTATTGTGGCCAGCCTAAGGCACACCTGTGCAATAATCATGCTGTCTAATCAGCATCTTGATATGCCACACCTGTGAGGTGAATGGGTTATCTCGGCAAAATGCTCACTAACACAGATTTAGCCAGATTTGTGAACACTATTTAACTACCTCAATACTGGGCACTTAAACCCCCTTCCTTCCCAGACCAATTTTCAGCTTTTAGCGCTGTTGCATTTTGAATGACAATTGCGCGGTCATGCAACACTGTACCAAAACCAAATTTATGTCATTTTTTCCCCACAAATAGAGCTTTCTTTTGGTGGTATTTGATCACCGCCAGGTTTTTTCTTTTTTGGTGCACAAATAAAAAAAGACAGAAAAGTTTGAAAAAAAAAAAAAAAAAGTTTTTTTGTTTAGGTTATAAAATTTTGTAAATAGATACGTTTTTTTCCTGCACTGATGAGCACTGATGACGCCGCACTGACAGGCACTGATGGGGTGGCACTGATGGGGTGGCACTGATGGGGTGGCACTGATATGCAGCACTGATGGGCACTGATAGGTAGCACTGATATGCAGCACTGATGGGCACTGATATGTGGCACTGATAGCACTGATTTGCAGCATTGGTGGGCACTGATAGGCAGCGCTGATGGGCACTGATAGGCAGCACTGATGGGGACTGATAGGTGGCACTGATGGGCGGCACTGATCGGCACTGATGGGGGGCACTGATGGGCACTGATAGGCAGCCCTGGTGGGCAATAATGGGCACTGGTGGGCGGCACTGATAGATGGCAATAACGGGCACTGGTGGGCAGCACTGATGGCATTGGTGGGCAGCACTGATAGGGGGGCACCACTGGCAGGCTCTCTGAGCCCTGTTTGCCATCCCTGGTGGCCATGGTGGGCATCCCTGGTGGTCATGGGTGGGCATTCCTGGTGGCTCTAGTGGCACCCCCTCCCCCCAGGGCTGCACTGGTAATCAACATCTGATTACCAGCACAGACCCCCCCTGTGATCAGTGAGTACTTAGAAATACTCACTGATCCCCCCGGCTGCAGCACCGATCCTCTCCTCTTATCCTCACTGACAGGATCTGTCAGGAGGAGAAGAGATCGAAGCCGTTACAACGGCTGTATTGACATTACATGACGGCTGTGATTGGACACAGCCGTCATGTGATCAGGAGGGCCAATCACAGGGCCCTCCTGCCGCATCTTGTTGCTCTGTGTCCTAGGGACACAGGCACATCGAGATTGCGCCGCTGCGCGTGCCCGCGGCGGCGCGATCTCTCTCCTTCTGAAGGACGTTCCGGAACGTCCGATCAGAAGGACGAGACTCCCACCCGGCCCTATATGTACAATGGCCCGGGTGGGAGGTGGTTAAGAGAAAAAGACCTTTTGTGTACATAGAAAAAGTCTTGGCTCTTTAAGTTCAGCTCAGGAAAAATGGGGGCAAAAACAAAATGTTTATAATCTTGTTCAGTATATGTATATATATATCTCTATCTCTCTCTCTCTATCTATGTAAATACACACACACACACACACACACACACACACACACTATATTACCAAACGTATTGAGAAGCCTGCCTTTACACACATGAACATTGCTGGCAGCCCACCCTTTGCAGCTATAACAGCTTAAACTCTTCTGGGACAGCTGTCCACAAGGTTTAGAAGTGTGTCTATGGGAATGTTTGACCATTCTTCTAGAAGCGCATTTGTGTGTGTGTATATATATAATCTATGTGTGTGTATATATATATATATATATATATATATATATATATATATATATATATATATATATATATATATATATATATTAGAGAGTCGGCCTAGGACAGGGTTAAGAGAGGGTTAATTGAAGAGGGCAGGTACTTTCCTTTCAGACCTGCTTTTTAATCAGCTGGTCTGAAAGTGTCAGTGGAGCTGTTTGCTGAGAGAGAAAGAGACATCAGCGTGCTGTGTGGAAGGCTCCACTTGTGGATTGTGACCTGCTGGGTGAGACCGAATCAGAGCAGGCAGGTATGCAATGAGGCCGGAGTGGTCAAGCGCCTGCAGGCCTGCGAGTGATGGAGGTGAGTATAGGCCCTGAGAAAATGGCGGCCGGCCGCTGAAGGCCTCAGAAGTGGATATGAGAGGCAGCTCCCACGGGTCCCCGGGTGTCAGAGGGGAAGGAGATTGTGTCTGTCAGGGCACAGGGAGCGGATGGCAGGTCTCCTTACCGGACGGTGATTGCCAAGGCCCTCAGATGCACAGCACACGAGCCGGCAGTGCGGTAACGCGAGTAGGCCGCGGGGTCCGTAGCATGGCAATCCGGTCACCCAGAGACGAACTGAGGGTAGCGGGGGGGTGGCCCACAAAGTGTACAGAGTGCAGAAATCTCCTTGGCACCAGGCACAGCTACGCGGATGGTACTGGATTGAGTGGTAGACGCGGCAGAGCTCTGGGACAACACGTCCAGCGCGGCTCACGTCCGGACACGCCCCCCTTTATTAAAGATTTGTCTGCGAGCCAGATGCAGCCATCAAAAGAGCCACGTCTGGCTCGCGAGCCATAGGTTCCCTACCCCTGGCTTAGACCATACACTGCATCTAATTCATGGCTGTCGTCCCAGAAGGAAGCCTCTTCTAAAGATGATGCACAAGAAAGCCAGCAAACAGTTTGCTGAAGACTAGCAGACTAAGGACATGGATTACTAGAACCATGCCCTGTGGTCTGGTGAGACCAAGATAAACTTATTTGGATCAGATGGTGTCAAGCATGTGTGGCAGCAACCAGGTGAGGAGTACAAAGACAAGTGTGTCTTGCATACAGTCAAGCATGGTGGTGGGAGTGTTATGGTGTGGGGCTGCATGAGTGCTGCTGGCACTGGGGAGCTACAGTTCATTAAGGGAACCATGAATGCCAACATGTACTGTGACATACTGAAGCAGAGCATGATCCCCTCCCTTCGGAGACTGGGCTGCAGGGCAGTATTCCAACATAACGACCCCAAACACACCTCCAAGATGACCACTGCCTTGCTGAAGAAGCTGAGGGTAATTGAGGGTAAAGGTGATGGACTGGCCAAACATGTCTCTAGACCTAAACCCTATTGAGCATCTGTGGGGCATCCTCAAATGGAACAAGGAGGAGCACAAGGTCTCTAACATCCACCAGCTCCGTGATGTCGTTATGGAAGAGTAGAAGAGGACTCCAGTGGCAACCTGTGAAGCTCTAGTGAACTCCAGGCCCAAAAAGGTTAAGGCATTGCTGGGAAATAATGGTGGCCACACAAAATATTGACACGTTGGGCCCAATTTGGACATTTTCACGTTGGGGGGGTACTCACTTTTGTTGCCAAAAAAACCTCCAAAACCTGCCATTGATTATCTTGAAACTTTCTTAAAGAGAAGAGGGTGCACTCTTGGTTACCATTGCTCTTGCTCATTGAGTAGTGGGAGGAATCAGCCAGGAAAATTGTCTTCCAGCGTTGGAAGCACTTATTTTTGTTTATTGGTGGACTGGTAAATGGCCTACCCTATTCTCAGTGGAACATAGAGCAGTTGGATTGTTTTGCCATTTATGGCCTGACAGCTAACTGTCTTTTAAAATGAATTTGTCATGTTCCCTCTTTTTTCTTTTTTTTTTTTTTAACAATGGCTTCCTATGTTTACTATAAATACTGACAAAAGCAGCAGTAAATGTGTCACAGTTCAGATGTTTTATGTCAGACATGTTACGCATGTTAAGGGAATTATGTATCTTCTATCTCTAATTGGACAAAATATTTATTTTTTTTTTTTTTTTGACCATCAGGATTCCCCCAGATTCAGGATTTCCTCAGACTTTTGATCCTAATGTAGGAAGATAAGTATGTTAATTTGTTGGCTAATGAAAGTTGGGTAACTTAAAGTGGTTGTTTAGCCACTACTATAAAATAATAGAATCCCTTCTGTAACATAACACTTAGTGCTCCTGTGCCTGTCTTATAGAAAAAATATGCGATCCGTACCTATATGAGAGCGTCACCCGGCGATCAGCTGATCCCTTGGCTCTCTTCTCTGCCCGGGGAGGAGAGAGAGAGCCGAGCGGTCATGTGATCACTGGGAGCCGCTGTGATATAAGTACGGATCGCATATTTTTTCTATAAGACAGGAACAGGAGCACTTAGTGTTATATCACAGAGGGGATTTTATTACTTTATAATAAATATGAGCGCAGCAGGAGTGGAGGGGCGGGCACTGACACAGCAGACAGGCAGGGAGGTGAGGGGGGGGGGGAGGACACAGGAGACAGAGAGCAGCAGAGACTTAATTTTGTAGTGTGACATCAGTGTGTTATGACGGGTTTTGATGCTTTTTTCATGCCACTGCATTTTTGGTAGGAGCAATAGTATACTCAGTTCACAGATGCTGGTTGTTAAGGAGCCAGCACCAAGCATCCTAACAACCATCTCCATATGTAAACACGGAGGCCTGTGATTTAAAAAAAAAAATGTTACGGAGGTCCCCCCACAAGCCATACCAGGCCTTGGGGTCTGGTTTGAATTTTAAGGGTGGCCTGACACCAAAAAAAAAAAAAAAGGGGGGGGGGTTACCTTCCCCTCCTGAACCATACCAGGTCACATGCCCTCAACATGGGGTTACTTTGTCGTCAACATATGTTCCCCCCACAACCCTGAACTGATGGTTGTGGAGGTCTGCAGGTGCGGGGCTTATCAGAACCTGCCCCCCATGTGTACCCCTACTCATTCACCCAAAAAAAAGTGCCTCAGAAATAGAAACCCCCAAAGTCCTTTATTAAATCTTGCCACCCACAGACTCCACCTGGGTTGTGGAGAAAAGGTCCCTGTCCTTATGAACATGGGCCCCACCACTTTTTCTGGTCTGTATGCGGTAATAAGGGTCTTTTTTTTTTTGGGGGGGGGGGGTCGCTCACGCCATTACACTTTTTTTTTTTTTTTTTCCTGACAGGCTTCTTTGTTTTTTATTCTGCCAGGATTCCTCGGCTTACAGCAGGGATAAGCCACTGGTTGTTAGGACACTGGCTGGTTCCAGCTCCTAACAGCCAACACAAAACACTAGCAACAAAAGCATGATCATTATTTTTTTTTTTTTGCGCTTTTCATTAAAAGCTATTAGACCAGAACCGTACTGCAACAAAGTTGTGCAGGACTCAAAAACGTGCGGTGCTGCATTAATTTGAGTGGGCACCATAGAGAATGTGATTTCCATTGACATGTAATTCTGTGCAACACAACTGGTATCAGAAATCACATTAGTGTGAACTAGGCCTAAGCCCCAATAATGAGCCCTGGTGTCTGGGCAGGGTTCAGTGCGTGACAGGAGCTCAGTGGAAGCCTTCTCTTGACTACAGTATGTGTGGAACCATAATGTATAATTTCGCACAAAATCCATTTAAAATTTACAGCCATCTCTTAAATTAGAGTTCTAAATTTGTCAGATTGCCAAAACTGGTTGTTTCTACAACCAAGCTGACTTTCTACATTATATAGGGAAAAAAAAGCACGAAAAAAATAAAAAACACACAAACTGCATAGTAGATCTAAATATGGGTAATATGAAGGAAAACAACAAGGTAGTCTGCATTTTTTTACCATCTAATTTTATGTTACCATGTTTTAATTTTTATTTACACAGAAAGTACAGAGAGACATAAGTAAAATGATCATGTTTCAAGCTTCGCAAAGCATTTTTAAAAAATCTAAATAGGACTGTATCATTTTCAGAATCTAGTTCTTTGTGGGAAAGCAGGCAGGCCTGTATAGAGAGAAGTCTGGAACAACACCTGACTTAAGACTGATTGTTAAATCCTGTACACTGGTTTAGCACACATTGTTCTGCTGATTATGAATGGCAAGTGGTCTGATGTCATATTCTGTCTGTACAAATGTGTTTGAGTTTTTTTTTGTTTTTTTATTAGAGATGGCAAAGGTGATGTTCTTTCATTTTCCATTTTGTTGTTTGAGCTGTTTTCTGGAGGGAATTTTTTTTTTTTTTTTTTTTTTAATATGGTCTTTCATTTTAAAAGCTGCCAACTTAACATTTAAATCTCTCCACTTACCCCACTGTGTACCTGTCCTTGTCTTAACTGGAGTATTTTTTTCCTGCAGGAAATTGAGACTATAAGTCAATGCCTTCCTGAAATCTGGACTACAAAAGGAATGATGTCACATGAGCAGAGTCCTCATGTATCTATGAGAGCAGCTGCTGATTTCCAGCCAAGGTAAGTTGTTTTTATTATAAGAGGTATTATATAACAGTCATAGCAACCTAACAATGCAGCTCAAGGACTGGCGATGATAAAGTGGACTGATAACTCTGTTTGTTCATGCACATGACAAATAGTTAAAAAAAATTATCTGCAAGCAATCATGTACTTGCAGCAAAGTGTTCTCCATCACAAGACTATGTTTGCACAGGAACTGTATTGTGGTGTTTTTACTAGTCCTATATAATTTAGTTTACACTTTATATTATTTTTTTTATTTATTTATCTATTATTGTAAAGCGCTGCGTAAATTGCTGGCGATATAGAAATCCTTAATAATAATAATAATATCTGTATTTTAGGCTGTAGGAATAACTTTATTTTAGATTGCATGTGTAAAAAGAATACTGAAGGACCATTAACATTTCTAGATCATTTCTATGCTTTTACTAAAATAAAAAATAACCTTACAGTTCTTCAGATTTGTTTTTTCAAAATCTTGATTTAAAATGTTGTTCTGCATTATAAATAGTGCTAGGAAAACGTGCAGAACTGTCCGATAAAGACAGAGGAAGATGTATACTCTAAATGCACCCCATGCAGTATCCTGTGTGCTTATAAATAATAGAACACAATGCAAACATGCTGTATGTGGAACATCACCTTTTAAATGTGGATAAAAGCCATAACACAGCTGTAATATCTGTAGTCCTTTAAGGCTCCTTTCACACACTGCGTCCGTTGGACGGAGTCAGTTTTTCTCAGCGGGGGAACGGCGGCTGAGCAGCAGGAGGACAGCTGTGTCTCCGTGCTGTGTGCGGAGACACAGCTGTCAGTTCCCCATGCATCTCTATGGGGGAAATCAGATGGGAACGGACCGTTTGTCCGTTCTCATCCGATGCCATCCGATCCGATCTGCTGGACGGATGGAAAATAGCGTTTCCATCCGTCCAGATTTGACGGATCGGATCGGGTCGGATGTCAGCGGACATGTCTCCGCTGACATCCGATGCCCCATAGGAATGCATGGGGGGACGGTTCAGATCCGCCAAAAAAACGGACAGGCGGATCTGAACGGTCCGCCTGTGTGAAAGGGGCCTAAGGCTCAGTTTCCACTATTGCGGCTACAAAGTCGCGCTACTTCTAGCGCAACTTTGTAGTGTGACTTGTTTGCGGCGACTTCCTTCTATAATGAGGGACAAGTCGCACTGAAGTCGGCCCAAAAGTAGTGCAAAAACCTTTTTACAAGTCGCAGCAGTTAGAACGGGCCTAATTGAAAATAATGGGTTTTGACTTGTTGTGCGACTTGACATGTGTCAAGTCGCACTACAAGTCGCAATAGTGGAAACGGAGCCTTAAAATGTTTTCACTCCTTACTTCAGGCTTTGTCATGGAACAATAAATCACAGTGGATTTATGTTTTTTTTTTTTAGAATTCCTTTTTACATTGATTGCCAGACTTATTTTATGTCAGTCCAAAAACAGATCTTTGCAGATTAATTCAAAGACAATGAGAAAAAAACAGAATGACGAATTGCAGAAGTATACACCCCCTACAAGGCAGCATTTAGTTATGTAGCACCCTCCTAGATAGGTGCTAGGCAGGGAGAATAGTTTGCTCTGCCTGCTTAACAGGGGAGTAGCAGGTAAATCATAGTCTGCTCCATCTGCTTATCAGGGGAGCCTGATCAGTAGTTAGGCCTGTTACATGTGCTCAGGGTGTGATTCGTCTGGGCTGAGGGAGTGTCCCAACTGTATCCAATAGGGGAGCCTGTTGGACAGAGGAGGAAACCCAGCCAGTGACCCACAGGCTTTTATGACTATCCCAGTGGGTTGGCACTAACAGTGGTGCATCCTGGGATATGTTATAAAAGCCAAGGGCACATGTGACAGAGTGTCTTTGGCGGGAAGCAGAGTCCCAGGTGGAGCGTGACGGCTGTCTCTCCTCCTGTCAGAAAGGAAGTGGTCACAGGCAGTCGGCCTAGTGGACCAGACGTGTGAGGCTAAGCTGCAAGGTCCGGTGGAGCAGTGGCAGAGATTCCTATGGAAAGCAGTATCAGTGAGTACCAGGGAACTTGCCAGGGGTCTGCCCAGGAAGGGGACCACTCCAGGGAAAGTCAGTGGACAAAGGTCAGCACACACAGTGGGTCAGAAAGGGGGTGCCAAGATAGACCCTGAAGAGAAACTTAAAGTACTGTTTATCATTTAAAACCTTCACCTCAGTGGCAAAGTGAAGCTGCGGCCTTGCCGCACACACCTCAGACAGATGTCCTCAAACTGTGCATAGTTGTCAGTTGGAGTATCCCACTCATCCCTTCTCCTATCCCAGTTCCAAAATAAATACAAAAAAAACAAATCCCCTGGACTGTTTATTGACTGAGCCGAGGACTTAAAGGTACAAGTTCAATTGTCTGTTGCTATTGGTAACCCAGGGGAATCCACTTTAAGCAGCTCCCATGGGGGCAGTGCTACAGTTAGATGCACCTTGGGTAATAGCTTTGACTCTGTCAGTATCTCCCTCAGCTTTTTCCTCAATTCCTCTTTGTAAAATTTATTTTTTTGCAGCCAAATTAGGATAACACTACTTTATATTTGTTACCTTTCACATAACATAATTTAAAAAAAAAATGCACATTTAATTGCACATTTTAAAGTGATATTAAAGCTTTACATTTTTTTTTTCATTAAAATAATTTACCTGCACTGTATAGTGGTTTTCCACAGATCAGCCTCAATCCACTTCTTCTCAGGTCCCCCGCTGGCGGTCTTTGCTTCTCCCTACCGTCGCGTGCCCACCATAACAAGCTGCTTGCTATGGCGACACTTGTGTGAGGCAGGCTGTTTGCATTTTTTAGGCGCACAGCCTGGCTCGGCCCTGCTCTCTACTCACGGGTTTGACTAAGAGCAACAGGAGGCTCCCACTGCTCCCAGCCAAGCCTGTGAGAGCGGGGATAGGGGAGAAAAGCTGCTGCAGATGTGCACACTGCTGGATTGAATTCCGACTCAGGTGAGAATTTATGGGGGGTTTGGTGGCGAAGCTGTATGTAAAAGGTTATGAACTATTTCATTTGTATTTCATTCATGTATGTAAAACCTTTATCCCAAAAAAAAAAAAAAACTGTTGTAACTGCTAAAAAAGTTTTAGCTGTATTTTAGCTTCAATTTGTTAGTCAAGTCCATCGAAATCTGCTATTCTATCTAACACCTCACCTTTAGACTGCTGTCCAAGGGGGGCTCCATTGCACCTCCATCCAAAGTGGAAACATCAACAGACAGAAGCTGTGTTTCTGACTGGATCACCAGGTGAAAATAAAGGGGAAAAAGCCAAAAAAAAAAAAAACTAATGCAGCCATCACATTTTTTTTTTTTTAATTTCTTAATTGAAAGCAAAGTACCAAATAAGAAGCAGGAACATTGCCACATGAAACATCAGGAATAGTCAACAGTCAATAGTAAGAAACCGCTATATGTAAGTACAGAGATTCGACCAGCAGCGTCAGTTGAGCAATGACACGCAACAGATAAGCCAGGTACAATATGAACATAACTTTAAGGTTCAAAGAAAGAAGGTGCAATTGGTGCAGATGCAACGCTCGGAGAGAAAGGAGAGCATGACCTCTGAGCAGCGCCAAGCGCACCTAACATTCCGTCTCCCAGGGACGGAACCTGATATACTAAAATAAGATATAAACAAATGAACAATTAGCAGTAAAGTGACTCCTTAAAAAAGAGGAGAGGGGAAACAGGGTTAGAGGTGGGGTGGGTAGGAAAAGAGAAAGGAGAGAGCAGGAAAAAGAAAAATATGGAACGCTTCACAAATTTGCATGTCATCCTTGCTCAGGGGCCATGCTAATCTTCTCTGTATCGTTCCAATTTTAGTATATGTCCTGCCGAAGCGAGGACATCCCATTTTAATTGACACTAAACAATATTCTTAATCTTGAAAAATGATCTGTACACACCCACTACTCCTGTAATTTATTTTCAGTAGATTGTTTCTAACTGTCTTTTTCTGCCTTGCATCCTTGTAACAACCTTTATGAGCTCCCAAACCTCTCCTTTTTCCACTTCCATTTATTTGGAATAAAAATAAAATGGGCTCAATAGCCCATTTTGTTTATGGGGCTGTGGCAGGCGTAGTGTTAAAACAGTCATGGCTCCTAGCTGGAGCTTGTTGTCAGGCAGTTTCAATAATAAAGATGAATTTAAAATGATTGGCTGTTATCATAACATTATAGGTCACTGTATCTGGGGAGAATAACTCCTTTACTTGCCTAAACCGGTTTTTTCCCGCCGGGAGGCCAGGATTTCGATTGGCCGTGGGTCTCCAGCCAGGTCATTTAAGGAATCTCCTCAGGAACAGATCTTCACACTTCACCTACAGAAGAAGAAAAGAAGACTTCTCAACTTCCCCAGAGAGGACGTCGGTGCGGTCAAGACTGAGGGACCCCGGTCTGCAGCTGCTACGATATCGGTCAAGCCATCCTGTTCAGCGGTGTCGGTCAAGCCATCTAGTCCCCACAGTCGGGTCAGCGGTGTCGGTCAAGCCTCCTTTGGAATCGGGTCATCGGTCCGGCAACTGGAGTCAGGGGATCTGCGGCATCGGTCAAGCCTCGGAGTTCTTGGGAAGACTGCAGTCCTTACCTGTGAAGATGAGCCTCCTCAGGAGATTAATCGAGCGCGCCGGGGAAGCGGGAAGCGATGAGTGGCTCCGGAGGTGCCTCGAGCTGCCGCTCGCCGCAGAGGACGGAGGATCGTCGGGCGGAGACCGGACCGGGATCTCTTCGCACGAAGAAGCCGGCGGAAGCGGAGGACGCGGATCGGGTGACGCAACGGCTGCAGCAGGAAGTTCGTCATCGGCTGCGGGACCGGAGAACGTCAGCGGACGGGGTGTGCGCACGCGCGCCATACCCGGAAGAGCCGGTACGGACGCGAGACCGGCGAAGAGGAGGCGCACTCCGCGCCATCGATACTCCCCGCCGGTTGACACCGGGCGCACCGGGGGTGCTCAGGTTCCCCCCGCAACACATCGTGCGGCCAGGAGGCCGGCATCTGCAGCAGCATCCGGGTCGCAGGCGGCGACCGAGCGGAGTGACCGAAGGATCCCGGACCAGAGGGACCAGGGGACAGGTGAGAGGGATGTATGTCACCCTGTCCCGGCCCCTTCATTTGTCCTTCAACCCTCTGTACCCTCCCTGGGAGCCCCCCCTCTTGCCAGGGATTTGAATTTGGAGGGTGGGCAGCCAGCTGGGAGCTCCCGAAGGGGGGATGTTTTGTTTACTGCCCAACCCACTGAGCCCCCTATGTTAGCTACAGCTGTCGCCGAGGCTGCACTCCAGCCATTAGCTGGATTGCTCCATGGCTTCATTCATGAGTTTAAATCCTTGCTTGTTAGACATGCTGTTTCCTCTCAGCCTGCTCCTGATGTTCCCACTACTCCTATCCATCTTTCTCCTTCCCCAAGGGATGTGTGGGCCCCCTCTGTAGATGTTCTGGAAATTCAGAACCCCACTAGACCTCAGAGCTTGCATTCTGAGGGGTCCAATGCATACCTGCTGGCGAAGTCGCAGAATCTGCCTGAAACTTCTCTGCGGGAGGCAATTGCTTGTGAAGTCTCCCCTTTGGGGTTTCATTTGTCTGAGTCCGTCAAGGAGAGGATCTGGCAGGGCAACTTTGTTGACCTATTGTCGCTATTGCCATCTGCCAGAGACTTTATGGCTAAGTCAGACAAAAAGGATGAGGATGAGAGGAAACGCCCCATCTCCAGATCAATTAACAATTGGCTTCAGGGATTCTTTATTTTTGCTTCTGTGCTGTGTGAGAAATTCCCCGAGAGAAGCATCGGGCTTTTTAGACATGCAGATATGATTCTGGAGGCTTATAAGAACTTTGGGGGATCTGCTTGGTTTCAATATGACGTGGCCTTCCGCCAGAAACTGGCGGTTCAGCCAGCGTTAAAATGGGGAGTAAAGGATGTCGGCCTTTGGTTGGATCTTTTTCTTCCTCAAAGGTCGATATTCTCCAAACAGCCCTTTACAAATCAGCAGACCCAACAGTCATCCGCCACAGGCCTCCAACTGCGCAAAGGCGTCTGTTTCAACTACAACGAATCTGTGTGTAGGTGGCCTGGATCGTGCAAGTACAGGCACGAATGCGCCTTTTGCTCTGGGTCTCACCCCATTGCAAAATGCTTCAAAAGGCATGGGAACTTGCCCGCGGGTACTGTGCCAAAAAGCGGTAACCCCAGTGAAGCTCACCGCCATGCTCCCGTGGCTCCAGCATTATCCAGACAGGGGGAGGGCCACCCTCCTAATTGAGGGTTTTCGGGATGGCTTCCCCTTGCCTAGATTTGGCGGCCAGGGTTGCACATTGGTTGATAATTTGAAATCGGTTTCTGGCCTTGAATCGGTTGTGGCGGATAAGGTAAGTAAGGAGTTGGAATTGGGAAGGTTTGCAGGCCCTTTTGATTTTCCACCTTTTTGGGATTTTAGGATCTCTCCTTTGGGCATTGTCCAAAAGAGGGAGCCTAATACTTATAGACTCATCCATCATTTGTCATTCCCTTTTGGGGAGTCGCTGAATGACGAGATAAGTCACGATTTGGCCACCGTACAGTATTCGTCGTTCGATGATGCTTTGGGTAAGTTGCGGAAGCTCGGGAGAGGAGCCCTGATGGCCAAGACGGACATTAAATCTGCTTTCCGCTTGTTGCCAGTGTATCCGGACGCCTTCAATTCCCTCGGGTTTGTATTCGCAGGTAAGTTTTACTTTGACAGATGCCTCCCTATGGGCTGCTCTCTGTCATGTTTTTATTTTGAGTGCTTTGCCACTTTTTTAGAATGGGTCATCTCCGATTTTTGTGCCTCTTATGACGTTGTCCATTATTTGGACGACTTTTTATTCCTAGGGACGGCCAATTCTCCAAACTGTTTGCGCCTTTTGGAAAGTTTTCTCACGATGTGCAAAGAGTTTGGTATCCCTTTAGCTCAAGAAAAGACGGTTTTTCCGTCAACTTGCGTCCAATTTTTAGGTATCACGATTGACTCTGCAGCAATGGAGTTCAGGCTCCCCTTGGAGAAGATTGTCAAGCTCAAGGTATGTCTTCTGAACTTGATCCGTAAACGTAAGGTTACCTTGCGGGAGATGCAATCGCTGCTGGGTTTGCTGGCATTTGCTTCCAGGGTCATACCTCTGGGAAAGTTATTTTCCAGGAAACTGTATGCAGCGATTTCAGGCCTTAAGTCTCCCTCTTCCCATGTCCGTTTGAATGCCGAAATCAGGGAGGATATGTTGGTGTGGTACCAATTCTTACTTGATTTCAATGGGAAAAGTATTTGGCAGGAGGAGTTCATCCTGGACAAGGATTTCTGTCTTTTTACGGATTCGGCTGGTTCAGTCGGCTTCGCAGCTATCTGGCGCACACATTGGTGTGCTGATCGTTGGTGCCAGCGTTGGGTGGAGTTGGGCTACACGCGCAATAGCGTGTTGCTGGAACTGTTTCCCGTAGTTCTGGCTCTGGAGATCTGGGGGGACTGCTTCCGGAACAAGCGTTTAATGGTTAGAACGGATAACAAAGGGGTGCTTTTTGCGATAAATTGTCTGTCGTCAAAGTCCCCCCCTGTTATCGCTTTGCTGAGATACTTAGTGTCTAAGTGTTTGTCACTGAACATTTGGATAAAGGCGTCTTTCGTCCCTGGCAGAGATAATGTATTAGCCGATGCTTTGTCTCGCTTGCAGATGGAGCGCTTTTTCGCGTTGTTCCCGGAGGCAGACGAGTCGAGCTGGCCGTATCCGGCCCATCTGTGGACCATTGCTTAGACTTAGTCGCGAGAAATATCGTTAATTCTTTAGCTCCTTCGACCATGGCAGGATACCAATCGGCATGGTCGCTTTGGTTAGCACACTTGCGATTTTTGAACGAACCTGCAGATAATTTTTCCGAAGATTTAGTATTGTCTTTTTTGAATTGTTTATTTCAAAGGAGGTATGCTTGGACGCACGTAAATAAGATCCTGGCGGGTGTGTCCTTTTTCGTCAAATTAAAGAATTTCCCTTCCTGCCTGTCATTTTTTGCAGTACGCCAAGCCTTGAAGGGCTACCGAAAATCCACCTTCCGCACCGATTCAAGGAAACCAATTACGATTTCTCTTTTGACCAGGTTATGTGCTATTACAGTTTCCGTTTGTTTTTCGGTTTACGAGTCCGTTCTTTTTCAAGCAGCTTTTTCGCTGATGTTTTTTGCGGCGTTGCGCATTTCCGAGTTAGTTCCCTCGAGTAGATCATCGACATCGGGTTTACTTTTTTCGGACGTCGTTTTATCGGCTGAGAGCTGCAGTGTGCTGATTCGTTTTTCTAAAACGGACCAGTTGGGCGCAGGGAAGCGTCTTCGTTTATGCAGGTTCCGGAGCTCGGCGGTTTGTCCAGTTCGCCTGTTGAACGATTTCTTGTCCATTCGCTCAGCTGGCTCCGATTTTTTGTTTGTTCACACCGATGGTAGGCCATTGACTGGCTATCAGTTTACTGCTGTGTTTAAAAAGTGCCTGTCTAGTTTGGGCCTTGCTGATGAAAAGTTTACGTCTCATTCATTTCGGATCGGCGCCGCTACTGAAGCGGCGAGGTTGGGTTTGAATGACCAGGTGCTCAAAAGAATTGGTAGGTGGAAGTCAGGGGCTTTCCGGTCCTATATTCGTCCTCATTTTGTTTGTTGATGTTTTTAGGGCGAAAACTGGACACTTGGATCATCGGGCATTCCTTCGTGCACTGGGCTCGTGCACGCGCCAGGAGAAGACCTTATGGCGAACATGTTGGCCTGAATCCTGCTCATTTTAGTGTCCAGTGGTTCAGCAAAAGAGGGATGCTCTGGTCCGAGTTCAGACCAGAGGTATTTAGGTTGTTGCAGTTTCTTCCCCCCCCCAGATGTACTAGTCGTCCATCTCGGGGGGAACGATGTGGGCAGGGCGAAAACGCTCGACCTCATTTTCGCGATTAGGGACGATTTGCAGCTGTTGAAGTTATCCTATCCAAATATGATAGTGGTTTTTTCGGAAATAATTCCCAGGCTTGCCTGGTTCAAGCACTGTTTTTTAAAACCGTTGGAAAGAATCCGTAAACGAGTTAACAGGGCTCTGGCGAAACTCTTGCGATCGGCGGGTGTTCTCTCTTTTCGGCATAGAGAATTGGAAGGTGGTACCAGCGGTTTGTACCGTTTCGATGACACCCATTTGTCCGACATTGGTCTGGACATTTTCAATGTTAATCTGGGGACCTGTGTGGAAGAGGCCGCGCGTTGGGGTTGTGCCAGGCGGGCGTGAGCCGCCTGCCTTTTGGATGATTTATTTCAATATTGAATTCTGATATGACAACCTGGGTCGTGCTGACCGGGTTGGTTTTTGTGGTTTTTACGATGTTATTAAAGTTTAAAGTGTTTCTGATTTTATGATTATTTAAATAATAAACGGCCGTGGCCTCTTTCATTCCAAAATTATACAAATGGGTGGTCTCTTTTCTTATAAGTTAGTAAGTTTTAAGGGGAACAGTCCGGCCTACTGCCCCATGAGCAATGCACATTTGTTACATCCATGCACAATACTTTATGCACACTATAAATCACATGCATAATCCATAGTCCATCTTGGGAGCGAGAAAGAGAAAGTGGCTATGTTCCTACATACAGCGCAACCATGGAAGATGACTGTAGCCACCCTCTATCAGGAAGCCAAATCACAGCAGCAAAAAAATAAAAATCACAGGGAGCACCTTTGGCATCAATTTGTTAGTCTATCTAAATCTGCTAGTCCTTCACTTCCTAACTAGTCCTGCTAGTCCTTCACAGTCCTAATACTTCCCTATCCCAAACTGACAATGCTGTTGCCCAAACTCCAGCTAACACTTTATAAGCAGTTACAGTAAACGGTTTTGTTTCTTTTGGGACAAAGACTTTACATAAAGGCAGATCATTGTAAGCAACCCTTTCAGTAGTACGTGGTTTGCCTCATCCCTATAACTGATACATCTGGAAAAGAGCTTGTTCTGTTTTGTTTATCACCTTTTTGTCTGTTAGGGAGGTTCTTACTCTTATTGTACTGATCACCAATGTCACTGGGATTAAAAAAAATGCTACAGGCAAAATGTTGAGTTGGCACAACTGTCTAAAGCTGGCCATAGATTAATAAAACCTCAGCAGGGACCGCCTGAGATTCAATGTATCCAGGGCAGGCTGATTGCACCCAAGTCGATCCATCGATAGAGTTCCGTACAAAAAACATGTTGGATTTTTAGTATGTGATTATTGCTAGTGCCCATAGTCACTATTTTTTTTTTGTTTAACATCTTTTTATTGATTTTTCAAATAATACACATAAAAAATAAAAAGGGGGGGGGTAGGAGCGGGGGGGGGGGGGGGAGAGACCCTCCTGGGGGGGCGGTATTAGTTTTACTAAACTGCTTTCAGTTTTAATCTTATTTCAATATCACTCCTCAACATATCGCATGCCCTTCCAGCTATGAATATTACCTATCACCTCCAATCCAGTTACTATCTTTCTTACATTTTTTTCCAGGCTTCCCATATTTTATTTCCCTTATTTATCTGCCCTTTAGAGATATACGTGAGATCCTCCATAAGTGCTATGGAATCAACTTTAATACACCACTCTCTCAAAGTAGGTGGTTCCACTTGCCCCCATTTTACTGGAATAACTGCTTTTGCTGCATTCAAAAGATGTGGTATTATACCTTCGGGGGTTCCATAGTGCAGTGAAAGAGAACTCTCCAGGGGTCCCGTGTCAAATCAAAACCCGTTATCTTATTTATAGTTAATAATATTTTATCCCAATACTGTTGAATAGCCGTCAACGTCCACCAAATATGCGCATGTGTTGCCACCTGACCACAATTCCTCCAGCACAAAGCTGATCGTGTAGGAAACATTGCATGTATCTTTGCTGGGGTATAGTGCCATCTTGACAAGAGTTTAAAATTAACTTCCGCTATTTTAGAAGATATTGAGGAAGAAAGGGCCACCTGGAAAATTCTCCCCTCTGAAAATCCGATAAAAAACTCCCCAAATCTTTTTCCCATTTGGCCAGATAGCTCGGTTCCTCAGGGTAATACATTTTCAATAATACATTATAAAAGGCTGAAATGGCATGCTTTAATGGCTGTTTAATCTGAAATAGCTCTTCTATAGGATTGAGTTCAGAATCGCTCCTTATAGGTTTAGGAGGTGAGTTCAGAAAATTCACCAACTGTCCATATCTCCATTCATCCATCCTAGGGTATCTTGGATAAAGGATTTCATTTAAGGGTTTAATTTGGTTCTCCTTATAAACATGGCCTATACAGAGATCCTCTTCCCGAGACCAATATTTGAAACCAGGATCTACAAGGCCTGGAGGGAACATAGCATGTCTCACTAGTGGCATCAAGGGTGAATTATACCTCCATTTAAATTTTTTATGCAGAGCGTCCCAAACCGATAACGATGATAAAGTAATTGGTGAAACCGAAGCATCTAATGTTCTATATTTATGTGGTATCCACGGAGACCTAGAAATATCTACCCTGCTTAATTCCTGCTCTACCTGCACCCAGAGTTTAAACTTATTCATATGTACCAAATCCACCAATCTTGATAGGGCTACCACATAATAGTATAATTTCATTTGGGGTAACGCGAGGCCCCCTTTTGACTTAATACGAAATAGAGTCGTACTTGCGACTATAGGTGTCTTACCTTTCCAAATAATTTTAGAAAGTAACCTTTGAATAACAGAAAAAAAACTAGTAGGAATGCCCAATGGCACCATCTGAAATAAAAATAATATCTGGGGTAATATGGCCATTTTTATTACATTTACCTTCCCCAGGCACGAGTGTGGAATAGTTGACCACCTTCGTAGGAGGTCCTTAATCCCATTCATTAGTGATATGTAATTATATTTAAATAACCTAGAGATTTTAGGCGTAAGCTGGATCCCTAGATATTTTAAACTCTGTGGTTGCCACCTGAACGGAAATGAAGGCTTAATTGTGTCAATCTCCGAAGGGGAAAGATTAATATTCATTATTTCCGATTTATTCATATTAATCTTGAAGTTAGATAATGATTGATACTCGTTCAATGCTGAAACTAAATTAGGTAGAGAGAGAAAAGGTTTTTGTAAAAAAAAAAAAGAATATCGTCCGCATATGCAGCATATTTATGTATATATTTTCCTATCTGTATCCCCTTAATATCTACACTGTTTCTTACTGTAGCCAGAAACGGTTCTAGCGAAGCAACAAACAGTATAGGAGAAAGAGGGCACCCCTGCCTAGTCCCATTATGCAAAACAATGGGGTCACTCAGGGAGCCATTTATTTTGACCCTAGCTGTTGGAGAGGCGTAGAGTGCAAATATCCGCTCCATCATCTTAGGACCAAGTCCAAAATGTTGGAGAGTCACCTTTAAGTAATCCCAGTCCACCCTATCAAACGCCTTCTCAGCATCTTTAGAGAGGAAAAGGGTGGACTGGGATAGTCACTATTACTAATAACTGTGCTCTCCCAGCAGACTCACTCCCTGTGCCCCCCTGCCCCTTCCAGGAGAACACAGTAGCTCCACAGGAGGGGCAATCAAGTGATTTTCTTTCCTGCAACCCCTTATATTGGAAAGATATCCTCTCACTTCCCGTTGAGTCCACAGGGCAGAAATTGAAGTTAAATCTCTTGAATAAGACAAAGATGGCAAAAAAACAAATAAGCAATAGTTTTAACTTCCACCTACGCTCTTAAAAAAAAATAAAAAATTTGTTAGGTAAACACCATAATAATAAGTAATATGGGATGTGAAACAATTAGATGGCTGAAAATAAACATCCTTATCCTTATATAAAGCTTCATGTGTTGAGCCTCATGTATTGAGCCTAGTTTTATCCATTCTGGCTTAAAATACTTTTAATCATTTTAATGCTTAGATACTGGATTACATGTCTGAATATTAGTGTTACTGGATGAATTGGTCCTCTCTACCTATCCTGCTGCTAAATCTGGATATTTTAGCTCCATTTCTATTTAGTTGTAATACTGTAGCTACTGTTATCTAATAAAAATCCATTACACAGGCTTTCTAAAAACCTTCTTGAATCTGTTTAGCCCTGTAATTTTGAAGAAGTAAAGCAAAGTACAATGTACGAAATGTATTTGTATGCCATGTTCTGTACTCTGTGATCTGCCACTCCCACTCAGAGCCTTGTTCCCAAACATTTCTACAGATAAGGAAATGTATAACAGTGAATCTACTAATCGGTCACAAACCGTTTATAATATAATGGTAACAATGAAACAAGGGGCTTTTGTTCAGACTTGTCACTATTGTTCGTGAAATTTGAGAATTCTTGGTGTTTGTTTCTGGGTTTGTGTGAGCACCCCAGAAAAGGGGGAAATATGTAGAATGCCCAGTCAGTTGCTGGTCAGCTGGGCTGACGTTGCTTGTAGGATTTGGAATTCGCTGCCAAAAATATTTATCCCACATGCAGTTCTTCATTTACTACTGAACTTCGCAGTAGTGGCTCTTGGAATCCATACTAGTGTTTTTTCAGACAACCCAACCTCACAAAATTGATTTATTTCGAAATGTTTTTTAAAAGTCCCCTTGATTGGTTTATTTTTTCTGTTGAGAATATATCTAAGGAATGTAGTACATTTCACTGGAGTATTTGTGGGGCTGTCAATTAGAACTCAGGAACTCCCAGGACATCTTTCTAGTTCATATGGCAAAGGATTCTCAGTGCAAAATGTATTATCTAAAGAGTCAGGACAGCAGAGTTGCCTGCCTTGAGGCTCACTTCATCTCATTGAAACCTAGGACAGAGCCCTTTAAGTCAGAGGAATGACTCGCTTATTATTGAATCGCTTATTTATTTGTGCATGTAAATTTCACTTTAAGCATTTGAGCTTTATAAATGGGATTTTTCTCTAAAGGTGGTAGGGAGAAAAGCAAAAAAAAAAAAAAAGGCGCCAAAAATTTTGCTGAATAGGGATGACCTAAAATGCTTATTTAATATTTACTGTACATTCAAATAGAAATACAAAGTCCACTAGAAAAAAAAAAAAAAAAAAAAAAAAAAAAAAAACCCTGCCAAAAGTTCTAACCCACTCTACCAAACATTTTTTTTTTTTTCTTTCAATGATTTTTATTAGAGAATAACAAATTCAAATAACAGTTGAAATGATACAGAAATGTAGACAATCTTATAACAAGGAATTGTAGAAGAACATAGAACATCATAGTCAAGCGGGCCTCTGGCAAACAATGCAGTTATCACACCAAGAGATAAACCATGAGAAAAAAAAAAAAAAGCAAACCTCGTTACAAATATAGCTCAGAAGAAGGTCACCATCTAGTAAGTGCGGGGCGTTGCCCCCGAAACAGTAGGTCACCACTCCCGAGACACCCCAAGAGGGAGCACACTGTGTCTCAGAGGCAGTGCTCCACCGATCAACTACACAATCGTATAGTAACCCAAATAATCAACACAACAAAGGTGCACTACAGGAGGGTCGTATATCAACCAGCCCTAGGTGAATCTAGAAATATACCTGAACTACAGGAATCGAGAATATCTCAAGCCTAACCCAACTGAGAAGGGAGAGAAAGCAAAGGGAGTCCAAGAAGGGAAGGAGGTTCTCGCGATCCAACTCCTGAAGACGCTGCGGAAACAGAGAACGATTAAACATTTTTGTTTTTGTCTGTGTCTATTGATGAGATTTCTTTTCATTTCCTAAGGGAGAATTTCTGCAATTGGAATAGGTAAAAATAAATAAAATGGGGGGAAAAACAAATCTACATAAAATTTAAGTTTTGGTTGGATGTTGAAGAACATTTACAAAGGGACAACATGCACATGTGATGCAAAACTAAAACCAAACTCCCTGTTCTTCAGATTAAGTTTTTCTAAAAAGGTTCCTCACAGCCAAAAATTCATGTATGCCATCAGTGCACCTTTTACACACATACGTCTCATCACTGCATGCAGGTTGGGATTACATTTTCAGTGGAGACTACTGTAACCCTCTACATGAACAACAGCACACATCGGGTAAGTGCTAAGCAACACTTGTATGGCCCTGATTTAGACTTGCAGATAATGAGCTGGTGGAGACGAGAACCGGATGAGGTAGATTTAGTAGTCACCCGATGGCTATTTCTCTTTCGTTCGTTGATGGACACAGCTTGTTGTTGTTCTTGACCATTGGTATACTGCCCCCTAAAGGAGTAGGAAACTAGGCAGGAAAAAGCTTAACTACGCCTATAGGGCAGTCACAGGGAGATATACACCCACTCTCAGCTATCGATACTCAGTTTTTTTCTGCCTAGTCAGAAGTAAGTACCTAGGGTTCCTCGCTGGGATCTTTGGTCCTGGCATTTTTTCCCTTTCAAATGGTACTTTTACTATCTTTGGTTGCTGTGAGAATCTACAATCAATTGCCGGACTGGGCGAGAGACTGGATAATCTAGATCCAGAGGGTCCCCCAGTCTGGCCAGCGAGTGTGCGCAGGCCTCAGCTCTGCGCTAGGTCATTCCCCCCCCCCCCCCAATCAGGGATGGGTGAGGTTATGAGCTGGCGCCTGCCACATGCTCTTAAAGGGGGCTTGTTGGAGTTGCTGCGGGCTGGGTTTTTCCTGGTGTACAACAGGGGGTTGAGCAGGGTTCCCTGCCACCCTGGGGGTTGGTGACAAGGGTAGGGATGTCCTCTGGGCTCCCTTCTGCAGTTGTTGGGCTGGAAGAGCGGATGGTTTAGCATTCGCGGGCCCGCGCCTCACGCGGCCGGATCCAGGCAAAAATTTAGGCCGCGGCCTACTGGTCAGGAGCTCTGTGGGGCAGCCCCAGTGAGGGTGGCTGAAGCCCCTACCCTCCGTTTCAGCATCCACCCTCCCCTTCGCTACCCCTGGGTGGTTGGCTCAGCTGGGGCTTGCGCCCAAGTGGCTGGGTGTCCTTGAAAATTTAGTCCGCCTCCATTTGGGGGCGGCCCCAGTGAGGTTAGCTGAAGCCCCCGCTCTTCTTTTGGACATCTGCCTGGCTAGGATCTGTGAAAAAATTTAGGCTGTGGCCTACTAGGCCATGCGGCCAGCTTGGCGCCTCCTTTGGTAGGGGTGGTGCTGTGGGGGTGGTTATTTTTTGATGGCAGCCATGCCGCCATTATTTTGTAGGGCACCTTTTTTAGCACTGCGGGACCATCGGGGTACCCTGCCTGCGCTTCCACGTCACGGTGGGTGGCCCCCTTTAAGGGGGCTATTTCCTATTATGGGAGGGGCTTGGAGGGCAACCCCCTTGTTTTTTTGTGGGGATCAGTGGGTGGTCCATTCGTGGGCCCTTGGTCCGCGTCCCCTTTTGCGGGATCGCAGTCGGGGGCCCTCCCCTGATTATGTTTTCTGGTTGAGCTTAGTATATAGTGCCCCCCCCGCCCTCCCCTGCCTCATCTGTCTCATCAGATCCTGAATCGGTTTCGGCCGCCGTGGACGCGAGTCACCCTACTGGGTCTGCGTCCACGTACCCTGAGCGCTCAGATGGTGAGGATGATTCCTCTGCTCCTCTAGCGCGCATGAAAAGGCGCTGGTGGATGAAATGATTGTGTCAGTGCATGAAACTTTAAAGATGGAGAAAGGGGCTGATGCTGCGTCGGAGACGCCGGTTCCTTTTGCCACCCACAGGCCCTCCAAAGCGGCGAAGGTGTTCCCCTTTTCCGCTTACTTTCTCAACAGTGTCACAAAACAGTGGGCTTGTCCAAAACGCACTCTTGTGGTCCCTAAGTGTTTTGCTATGCGGTATCCTTATGAGGATTCCCTGCTTAAAAAGTGGACGGCCCCACCTGTGGTGGACTCGCCGGTTTCCAGGTTGAACAAAGCTACCTTAATTCTAGTTGAAGAGTCCCCGGAGTAGACCAAACATTTACTCCGGAATCTGGAGGGGAAACAACTTCTCCCTGCCTTTGCATAACTGGCGGATCAGTTGGTCCAGGGGCTAAGCTGAGACACTAAACTGCTTTGTGTGAGTACAGAAGTTCTGAATGGAGTCCATTTGCACGGTAGTGGCGTCCCTACATCAGGGGGATTTTCTCACTTCTATCGACATCAAGGACGCCTACCTTCACATTCCAGTATGTGCTGGTCTCCAGAGGGAGTGCGGTTGGATTCTGAACCTTAAGAAGTCTGCTGGACTATCTGGGTCTGACTCTGAACTCCACCTCAGCCAGAGTGTTTCTTCCTCTGGAAAAATTCCAGACATTGCAGGAAGCAATTCAGCTTCTGTAGTCCAGCAGACTGTCACCCTTCTGGGCTTGCTTGCGGGTGCTGAGCCTGATAGTGTCTACCTTCGAGGCAGTTCTGTTTGCACAGTTCCACACGAGATCTCTGGAAAAAGAGATTCTGGTAAAATGGGACACTAATCCACGGTCTCTAGAGGTGGCTTCGTTCTCCGACACTTTCACAGGGAAAATCCTTTCTCCCCCTGTACTGGACGGTTGTCACAATGGATGCCAGCCTGTCCGGGTGGGGAGACGTCCTCGGCACAGATTGTGCTAAGGGGGTCTAGACTCTGCCGGTTAATGTACTTGAACTCCGAGCAATCAGACTTTGTCTGGATCTTTGGACAGTTCGTCTTCAGGGATGTGCTGTATGGATTAAATTGGATAATGCCTTGGCCATGGTCTATGTCAATCACCAAGGGGGCACAAGAAGTTTCCTGGTGGCTCGGGAAGTAGCCAGCATTCTGAGGGGGGCAGACCGAATCGTTCCAGCCCTCTCTGCTGTACACATTCCAAGGAAGAAACAGAGGTTTGTGGCACGGTCTCTGGATCCTCTGGCCAATGCCACAGACGCATACTAGTGGCTCTGGACTGGCCTCTTCAATCTGGTATGGCTGGTCACCGATGCGCCTTGGAGACTTCCTTTCAGGGAAGGTCTGCTTTCCCAAGGGTCAATCTTCCATTGTGCTTTACAGTTGCTGGCTTTAACGGCTTGTTAAAAGCCAGGTGCTAAAGGATAGCGGTCTTTCTGAAACAGTGATTCCTATGCTGTTAATGGCTAGGAAATCAACATCTAGGAAGATCTTCCATCGTACTTGGCAGAAGTACATTGCATGGTGTGAGTCTCCCCTTTTCCTCCAAGGGAGTTTGACACTTGGCTCCTCCAGTGCGGTCTCCATTGCCACAGTGGGACCTCAATTTGGTTGTCAGTTCTCCAGAAACCTCCCTTTGAATATATTCGGGAGGTTTCCCTGCTTACATTTTCCATGAAGGTGGCTTTTTCGGTGGCTACCTTTGCTGCACGTAGGGTGTCGGAGATGGTGGAGTTGTCTTGTCATTCACCTTACCTGGTGGTTCACTTGCGATAAGGTGGTTCTTCGTCCCTGTCTGTCGTTCCTTTCAAAGTTTGTCTCTGATTTCCATTTGAATGAAGACATTGTGTTGCCTTTCCTATTTCCCAGGCATAAGCATCTTAAGGATATTGCCTTGCATTCCCTAGATGTAGTTTGGGCAATCAGGGTGTATCTTGCAGTTACAGAGTCTTTTAGGAAGTCAGACTCATTATCTGTACTCACGGATGGACCTTGGAAATGGTTGGCCGCTTCTGCTGCGACCATTTCCAGATGGAACAGACAGACAGTGATTCAGGCCTATTCAATTAGGGATCAGGTTCCTCATTTCCCTGTTTAGGCGCATTCTACTCGGGCGCATAGTGCCTCCTGGGCCTTTCATCATCCGGTGTCAGTGTTGCAGGTTTTCAAGGCGGCCACCTGGTCGTCTGTGCACACTTTCACAAAGTTTTAGAAGGTAGATGTGTTGGCATCTGCGAATGCTTCTTTTGGCCGCAAGTTTTCGCAGGCTGCTGTTTAGAGGACCTGGTTCTCGTTGAGTGTGTATTGTTTTTTTTTTTTTTTTTTTTTTCAGATGAGCTTGGCTACAGTTTAGCCTTAGGAATTTTTTTTTCTTGCTGTTCCCACCCCTCATGTTTGACACTGCTTTGGGACATCCCAATGGTCAAGAAGATAAGCAGCTGTGTCTGTCAATGAACAAAAGGGAAAATGGGATTTTCGACTTACCGTAAAACCCATTTCTCTGATGTTCATTGACGGACACCGCACCCACCCCTCTGTGAAGTTGGCTTTGTTCTGATACTGCTTGTAACAAAACCGAGTGCCTATAGCTGAGAGTGGGAGTATACCCCCTGGGACTGCCCCATAGGCGTAGTCAAGATTTTTCCTGACTAGTGTCCTACTCCTGTAAGGGGCAGCATAACCCAATGGTCTAGAAGATAAGGAGCTGTGTCTGTGAATGAACATCAGAGAAATGTATCTTACAGTAAGTCAAAAATCCAATTTTTTCTATTTCTTCTTGAACTCCTGGTTTCTGTATCCAATGATTGTATCCATGCACCAGTTTTATTAAGGTAACTATTGTTATCTTGGCTTGTATATGTGGATTCTGTATTTCTGTTCACTTTTCTCTGCATATACAAAGCACAGATTCCCTTAAAGGAGTATAGTCACCTGCACTGCAATCTAGAATTATATTAGAGCACAATTATGATTATTTGGACATACCTGAATAGAGGTTCAATAAAGAAGCCATAGACCCAAAGGGGCAATTAGACAGGCACCATTTTACTTCCATTAGGCACCCTCTCTGCCTGCAGCATACATTCTAAAATAAAAACATGGGACAGCACTAAGGATTAACAGTATTTAAAATAAAGAGACAAACAATTGCTCATTTGTGGGCTATAATGGCCATGCCGTTTATTAAGGGGTAACCCAAATTTGAATAATAATCCAAAACCAGCAATATATTTTAACCTTAAAGTTACATAACCATTAATTATGTATTTATTAATACTTTCACCTAGTCCATCTAGAACTAAGCTGGATGACAAACCCCCACTAACAAACGCCATGGCAGAAATTCCAATAGGAAGGGAGGCTGGGTGGGGGCAACGCAGCAGTCCGCCTTCGGCAGGGTCTACTTAGGCAGCAAGAAAGGCAGGCAAGCTGCCGGCTTTATAACCTGTATGTGGCTTCAGCCTGCCCAATTTGACCAATCAGACACTGTTGCCACACAGTTCAATGGACAGCTGTATCCCGGAGCAACCTCGAACTCTGGGAGTAGTCCTTTGTACTGTTCAATGGAGCCCCGTATAAACACTAGGGGCTCAATCATTCTGCTTGAGTAATTGTTTGGCCTGTTGGGGGATGCTGAAAAGGTACGCTGCAGACAGCACTTGGTTATCTCAGGAAACAATAGTAATAGAACATGGTTTTCCAACCTGTCTGATTGCTTCTCCTGATATTCTTTGGCTTGTGGCATTGACAAGTGCTGTTGAGATTTGAGATCCTCACCTTACAAGAATTAACAGATTTAGATATCTATTTCCAAAATGAAAGCGTGAAATCAATTTGCCATACGTTGGTAAAACTTGAGGGTGTATTTTTCAGTGACCTGCTCCCCCTTTGATGCATTTCAGATTTACCTTTAATTTGTTTTAGATCCCATAGTATGAACAACTAAGAGATGGTTTTGCTTTTCTTTTCAGTGTATGTAAAAACAGTGGGTAGTTCACAGACATGGATGTGGTTTCACCTTTTTACTCTTGTTGAATGAGATTGCAGTTCATTACTGATTGAGATATAAACTGCCTGGATGAGTAAAGATCCCTTAAGTACATAACTGCACTTGCTTAGATTTTCATTTATACAGTATCTGGTCCACCCTTCAATCTGAACATTAATGTTCTTCAGCATGATGTAGAGCAGGGGTCTTCAAACTATGGCCCACCAGTTGTTCAGGAACTACAATTCCCAGTCATTCTGAGTCATGTCTGTGCCTCATGGGATGTGTAGTCCCGCAACAGCTGAAAGGCCGTAGTTTGAGGATCCCTGATGTAGAGGGATCTTCTTTTACATTCCATTGTGGAAGCAGGAGCCTGCAGCAGTGTTGGGCTCCGAGTTCTGAGACTGCGCTGGTTTTACACAAATTGAGAACCTGTCTTCATAGCCCTAATGGTGGTGTTCAATCTCTCTTTTAATGTTTTTGAAGATATGGGCACAGCAAGTGTGGGTTATAGTTTAAATGTTTTTGTGGTGGTTATCTAACCCTGGTTTCTAAATGATTAATAAATGTTAGAATGCAAATAATTTACAGACCGTGTTTAACGTGAAATTATTTTATGTCTTAGTGAAAGCTCCACAAAACTGTTCACTGAAATTGTTTATACTGTAGATAGGTCGCTAAACAAGCATTAGTCATGCAATATGTGCCAACCTGTCGGTTTCCAGAATGTGCCTTTTACAGTATCTTAGCACATCCTGATAAGTATTCAAGGTTTTTTAAAAGTCATACCTGGATAGCATAAAACTAATTAACTACATGTACAGAGCAGCACAGCCATTGTTAACATTGTAAACACTGCTAATGAATATCCATAGGATGATAAAAGATACATTGTGAGTATACTGTATAATTTATCCTGAGTACAAGCTCTGAATACATGAAAGGCCCTTCTTTAGGTGATCAGGTGTAAAACGTGTGTTTGTGTGTATATATATATATATATATATAATATACAGTGGGTACGGAAAGTATTCAGACCCCCTTAAATTTTTCACTCTTTGTTATATTGCAGCCATTTGCTAAAATCATTTAAGTTCATTCTTCTTCCTCGTGAATGTACACATAGCACCCCATACTGACAGAAAAACACAGAATTGTTGACATTGTTGCAGATTTATTAAAAAAGAAAAACTGAAATATCACATGGTCCTAAGTATTCAGACCCTTTGCTCAGTATTTAGAAGAAGCCCCCTTTTGATCTAATACAGCCAGGAGTCTTTTTGGGAAAGATGCAACAAGTCTTTCACACCTGGATTTGGGGATCCTCTGCCATTCCTCCTTGCAGATCCTCTCCAGTTCTGTCAGGTTGGATGGTAAACGTTGGTGGACAGCCATTTTTAGGTCTCTCCAGAGATGCTCAATTGGGTTTAAGTCAGGGCTCTGGCTGGGCCATTCAAGAACAGTCACGGAGTTGTTGTGAAGCCACTCCTTCGTTATTTTAGCTGTGTGCTTAGGGTCATTGTCTTGTTGGAAGGTAAACCTTCGGCCCAGTCTGAGGTCCAGAGCACTCTGGAGAAGGTTTTTGTCCAGGATATCCCTGTACTTGGCCGCATTCATCTTTCCCTCGATTGCAACCAGTCGTCCTGTCCCTGCAGCTGAAAAACACCACCACAGCATGATGATGCCACCACCATGCTTCACTGTTGGGACTGTATTGGACAGGTGATGAGCAGTGCCTGGTTTTCTCCACACATACCGCTTAGAATTAAGGCCAAAAAGTTCTATTTTGGTCTCATCAGACCAGAGAATCTTATTTCTCACCATCTTGGAGTCCTTCAGGTGTTTTTTAGCAAACTCCATGCGGGCTTTCATGTGTCTTACACTGAGGAGAGGCTTCCGTCGGGCCACTCTGCCATAAAGCCCCGACTGGTGGAGGGCTGCAGTGATGGTTGACTTTCTACAACTTTCTCCCATCTCCTGACTGCATCTCTGGAGCTCAGCCACAGTGATCTTTGGGTTCTTCTTTACCTCTCTCACCAAGGCTCTTCTCCCCCGATAGCTCAGTTTGGCCGGACAGCCAGCTCTAGGAAGGGTTCTGGTCGTCCCAAACGTCTTCCATTTTAAGGATTATGGAGGCCACTGTGCTCTTAGGAACCTTAAGTGCAGCAGAAATCTTTTTGTAACCTTGGCCAGATCTGTGCCTTGCCACAATTCTGTCTCTGAACTCTTCAGGCAGTTCCTTTCAAGTCCAATCAGTATAATCAAACACAGCTGGACTCAAATGAAGGTGTAGAACCATCTCAAGGATGATCAGAAGAAATGGAAAGCACCTGAGTTAAATATATGAGTGTCACAGCAAAGGGTCTGAATACTTAGGACCATGTGATATTTCAGTTTTTCTTTTTTAATAAATCTGCAACAATGTCAACAATTCTGTGTTTTTCTGTCAGTATGGGGTGCTATGTGTACATTCATGAGGAAGAAGAATGAACTTAAATGATTTTAGCAAATGGCTGCAATATAACAAAGAGTGAAAAATGTAAGGGAGTCTGAATACTTTCCGTACCCACTGTATAATACATATGTACAATATCTCAAAAAAGTGAGTACACCCCTCACATTTTTGTAAATATTTTATTATATCTTTTCATGTGACAACACTGAAGAAATGACACTTTGCTACAATGTAAAGTACTGAGTGTACAGCTTGTATAACAGTTTAAATTTTCTGTCCCCTCAAAACAACTCCACACACAACCATTAATGTTTAAACCGCTGGCATCAAAAGTGAGTACACCCCTAAGTGAAATTGTCCAAATTGGGCCAAATTAGCCATTTTCCTTCCCCAGTGTCATGCGATTCATTAGTGTTACAAGGTCCCAGGTATGAATAGGGAGCAGATGTGTTAAATTTGGTGTTATCGCTCTCATTCTCTCATACTGGTCACTGGAAGTTCAACATGGCACCTCATGGCAAAGCACTCTCCGAGGATCTGAAAAAAGAATTGTTGCTCTACATAAAGATGGCCTAGGCTATAAAAATTATAAAATGTGAAAAGGTGCGCTGTTATGGTGATACACCAAAAATACCTAAAAGCAAATAGCAACTCTCACCAATTTAAGTACTCATGTGCTTGTACAATAATTATATATATAAAAAATGGTGCGGTTATCAAAGTATAATTGGTATATAAATATATATGTGGATATGCTGTGCAGATTTAGCCAATAATGTGAAAACAGTGAATATGAATATATATAAAATCAATTGATCTCTAAATTCTTTCTTCAATTCAATCAGTGATAAAATCCTATCTCAACCTTGTGCAAAATTGCAACTCTTGTGCAAATAAAGGAAAAAAACAATCCATTGAATCCAGAATAAAATATCAGTTCATATAGAAGTCTATGAATGGTAAGATTCCATCAAAAAAATAAAGTCAGAAAATAGTGTTTAAAAAGAAAAAAAAATGTGCCACTCCAAAAGTTTGCTAAGTATTAAACAATCTTAATCCACTGTTACTGGATAAATCCCATATCCATAATTCCAGATATATAGAAGAAAAAAGAAACCCCATCATAGTGCAATATTGTCATAATAAAGTACTCTTAATTAAGAGTGAATAAATCCAATAGTGTAAAAAAAAATAGTGTGCACACAGTGAAAGTGCTCAAATTCGAGCAGGGTGGTGATAAAAAATCTCACAAAACTCTTCCACCAAAAAATATTTTCTGGCTTTCATATGCGCTTACCTCCAGCACATATAAGAGAGTAATTAGTCCTTGCCCAGATTGCTCCTAAGATCAGCAGCTCATATAGGCTAGACTCAAGGCATAAATTGACAGGGTGCTTCTTATTTCAATCTCCCCAGCATATATAAAGAAGCAAAGGGACATACCATGATATAATCAGCAATAAGGTATTTTATTCAATAGAACAGGACAATTCTCACTTACATAATAGTAAGTAGCTATCGGTGATTCCTATCTCTCTGCAGGGCTCTCTCTGTATCTCAGCCTGGCCGCCAGCCAAACACTTAGCTGTTCCACACACAGCAGACGAGCCTCAGACCATACGTCACGAACTCCGCCTACGCGTTACATCACATACACGTGACTTCCTCAGGATCTTAATTTAGAGATCAATTTGGAATGAATTTAGAGATCAATTGATTTTATATTCACCTTTTGCACATTATTGGCTAGGCTATAAAAAGATTGCCAAGACTCTAAAACTGAGCTGCAGCATGGTGGCCAAGACCATACAGCAGTTTAACAGGACAGGTTCCACTTAGAACAGGCCTCGCCATGGTCGACCAAAGGTGTTGAGTGCACGTGCTCATCGTTCTATCCAGAGGTTGCCTTTGGGAAATATATGTATTAGAGTTTGGGAAATAGAGTGCTGACAGCATTGCTGCAGAGGTTGAAGGGAGAAAGTCTACCGGGATGTGATTTAGTTAATTTCCTATATGTTATTATTAGAATAATAATGGCCCATCCAGGTTCAGGGTTTTCAATAAACTTTTACTATGGTTTTGCTCAAGATGTCTGTGAATGGGTTTCTGTGGGCAAATTGTCCAAATAGTATATTATGTTATTATATGCGGTTGCTGATATCCGCTTCCGGGGGGGGACATGCAGACTGGTCTACTTCCTGGATCCGGAGCGCAATCTCAGAACTCCGTTCCGTAGCATATAAATTAACAGTGCCTGCCGCTAAGCCACACCCCCTGACGTCAGACGTCTGACGAAACGCGTAGGAGGAGCTTGCGGCACGTCACGCCGCTATGGACGACAGATGCGGCGGCCATCTTTCTGGTTTGGTACCGGCTCACATCTACCTAAGAGACTCCACATGACATGCTATATTGATTCAGGAGCTATGTAAGTTGCCACTTGGCTTTTATTTAAATAAAATTGCTTGACAGTATCACGCTATGAGAGCTTTGTTACCCTCATATGACTGGATAATTTGCTGAGGATCTTGCTGGATCAATTGGTGGATAGCTGCCTAGAGATCTTTCCTATCTGTTTCTCTGCAATCCATGATCCCTGCAACAAGGATCATGGTGATCTGGTAAGAGGCTAAAGAATTTTTTTCCTCATGGTGGTGGCTGTCCTGCACTTGGCTCTTGATCAACAAGGATTTGCATGTGTATGCTATTGGGATATCAGCACTCTGTCTGAGGACTCTCTCTTTGGAATGAGCTATCTCTTTTTAACATTTGTATTCGATATGGATTTATGAACTCTATTTCTTAAGACATTTTAGCGCTACACTTTTCATATTATATCTAAAGATGATGCACAAGAAAGCCCACAAACAGTTTGCTAAAGACATGCTAAAGACAAGCAGACTAAGGACATGGATTACTGGAACCATGTCCTGTGGTCTGATGAGACCAAGATAAACTTATTTGGTTCAGATGGTGTCAAGCATGTGTGGCAGCAACCAGGTGAGGAGTACAAAGTGTGTCTTGCCTACAGTCAAGCATGGTGGTGGGAGTGTCATGGTCTGGGCCTGCCGGCACTGGGGAACTACAGTTCATTGAGGGAACCATAAATGCCAGCATGTACTGTGACATACTGAAGCAGAGCATGATCCCCTCCCTTCGGAGACTGGGGTCGTTATGATGGAATACTGCCCTGCGGCCCAAACACACATCCAAGGCGACCACTGCCTTGCTAAAGAAGCTGAGGGTAAGGGTGATGGACTGGCAAAGCATGTCTCCAGACCTAAACCCTATTAAGCATCTGTGGGGCATCCTCAAATGGAAGGTGGAGGAGTGCAAGGTTTCGAACATCAACCAGCTCCATGATGTCGTCATGGAGGAGTGGAAGAGGACTCCGGTGGCAACCTGTGAAGCTCTGGTGAACTCCATGTCCAAGACAGTTAAGGCAGTGCTGGAAAATAATGGTGACTACACAAAATATTGACACTTTGGGTCCAATTTGGACATTTGCACTTAGGGGTGTACTTACTTTTGTTGCAAGCAGTTTAAACATTAACGGCTAAACATGTGTTGAGTTATTTTTAGGGGACAGCTAATTTACACTGTTATGCAAGCTGTACACTCACTACTTTACATTTTAGCAAAGTGTCATTTCTTCAGTGTAATATGGAAAGATATAATAAAATATTTACAAAAATGTGAGGGGTGTACTCACTTTTGTGAGATACTGTGTTTATATATTTATTCTGTATACACACACACACACACTCTACTGTGCAAAAGTTTTAGGCAGGAAATTTTCAGAAATAGGGGTTTTGATAGTTTATTTGTATCAATTAACAAAATGGAAAGTAAATGAACAGAATAGAAATCCAAATCAAATCCGTATTTAGTGTGACAACCCTAGGTGCACTTGCACACTGTTTTTGAAGGAACTTGGCAGGTAGGTTGTTCCAAACATCTTTTGGGAACTTACCACATCTTCTGTGGATGTAGGCTGCCTCAAATCCTTCTGCCTTTTCATGTTATCCCAGGCAGACTCAATGTTGAGATCAAGGCTCTCTGGTGGCCAAACTATCACTTCCAGGACTCCTTGTTCTTTTTTATGCTGCATATAGTTTTTATTATAAAAAATAATGTGCAGCGCTAACAAACAAGTGATATTAATACCATGTCAAAGGTAAATAATAAAAAATGCAAAACAGACTCTGACCATATAAATATATATAACAGTCTGTAAGAAAAAGTGAGTAAGGGTTAACAAATTTAATGTATATAAAACAAAGTCCAATATTAAGGTGCTACACCCGGAGTGCACCACAAGTCCCAGCAGAAATCAGATGTTCCAGATAGCCATATCAAGCGTGGAAGAGAAGGAAAAACTTCACCCATGAGGCAAGAGTTAAATGGGCTGCTTACCAGTGATCCGTGGCCATTTAAATGAATGAACTGGCCCCAAAACACAGTGTCTTTAGCACTTGTACAGGGTTCAAAGTAAGCACTCCTCACATACGGTAGACGCCATGAGGAGTCAATCAAAGATTGCACATATATGAGAAGTAAGGGGAAGGAGACACATAGCGTAATCCAGATAACAATGTAAAAAGTTTTATTAAAATTGCACTTGCATAAAACACACATATATTCGTATGAAAGAGTGTCCTCGTGGTGATAAGGGACCTCCAGCGAGGTGGGTAGGGATTGGAGACAAGGGGTGACTCAGAAGCGGGGAGTACCTGCACCTATTCTCGGAGAAAAAAAGCCCTGCACACTGGTATAGCTGGTCAAACCCTCTTTGGCAGCAATAACTTCAAGCAAGTGCTTTTGGAAGCTCAGGATCAGACCTACACAACATTTATCAGGATTTTTTTGACTCTTTACAAAACTGCATCAGCTCAGACACATTGGTGTTCCTGTATTAACAAGTAACAGCAACTTCCTGAGTGGTGTCCCAACCTGACAGCACTTCTCTCCAACTTGCACAGCAGCAGTCTCTGGGCATTATTTGTGTAGATGGCTTTAATTATCTTCAAGCCCATTCATAATAAATTAATGTGTTTGAAGGTTAGCAAATCCATTCTGATGCCTGTAAGCCATTCAGATGACTGACTGAAATGAGGACAATGGTGACTCGATACTGTACTCCCTTTGGAGATCAGTACTATGAATAGATTTGCTTCCAAACACAAATCCATTTAGGCTCCTTTCACATGTAGACGTTCTCGATTGCAGGCGGAATTGCCGCAATTCTGCCCGTGATCCCCCAATCCCCATAAAATCACAGGATACACTTACGATCCCCTATTTCTATTGAGCGACAGGGGTTTGCGCGATATTACTAAGAATTATTGGACAACAATCGCAGCAAAATCGCATCCCAATTGGGGTGCCATTGGAAATAACGGGGATCACAAGTGCATCCTGCAAATTGCCATGATTCGGGATCGCGGGCAGAATGGCGGCGATTCCGCCTGCGATCCAGAATGCCGAGATGTGAACGGAGCCTCGTAGATTTAAAAAAAATATATAGATTAACACAGAAATGTAAAATGAATGCGTTGTCTTTTCCATGTTTTGCATTTTTGTTTGTTGTATCTTCTGTGTACTACTTTAGACAAAATGGAAAAAAAGTTTAAATAGCAAGCTTCACAATTAGGAGATACCAACACAAGCACACGCCCAGTGTTAATACTGCAAAAGCTGCTATTTGTACCCCATTTTTTCCTAATGTATTAGCTACTTAATACTTTACAACTCCTTTAAAGGCAGAAGGTATTTTTTATATTAATGTATTCAGATAAAAAAGCCTTCAGTGTGCAGCATCCCCCCTAACACTTACCTGAGGTCCTTCTCTGTCCAGCGATGTCCACGAGTGTCTCAGCCGTCTGAGATTCTACCTCCTGATTGGCTGAGACACAGCAGCGGCGTCATTGCCTGCTTTTTCTAAAATAAACATTTTCTACTTCCCTTCTCTGTGCAGTGGTATTGCACAGACTGTCCCTGAACCTCCTCTCCTGGGGTACCCGCCAGCACTGTAGGCTCCTCTTCTCTATGTGCCACTATAGGAAGCTGCTTTGCATGGAGGCACACCTGCAGGCACTCTTCTGAGCCAGGCTGTGTGTGTCTATAGATGCACACAGTGTAGCTCAGCTCCACTCTCTCCCTGAAAGATTTGATTGACATCAGGACCAATGGCTCCTGTGAGGAGAGAGAGAGCAGCGTTGCTGGATAGGTGAGGGGACGATACGAATATGGGCACTTTTTTTTTTTTTTTTTTTTTTTTTTAGGGTTGCATTAGGGTAAAACATGTCCTACCTTTACAATCACTAAATTCATAGCTGGATGATCTGACATATACAACGTATCTTCTCTGTAGTTTGTGTGCCCTGCCTTTGATTTTGCCTCTAACCTGACAAGGGGTTTAAACTCTATTACTCTATCTTAAAATCGAATAGAAAATTGATCATACCTACATTTAAAAATAAACTTTACACTTTGAGTTCTGAAAACAATGCTGAGTATCCTGCAGGACCGCAAGCATGCATGCCTATTCGGGTCAAAAGTTTAAAACTGAAGTGCATATTGCAGCCTTTCAGATTTCACTTTAATATGTGTACACTTTCAATGCTTTATACTGCCCTGTGGAGTGCCCATACCCTAAACATTTGCCAATTTCACATAGAAAATCAGGGATTATACCACTGTTCAACAGGAACGTGCTGCTTGTTAACACTGATATATGCTGCACGTTTAATGAGGATTTTGGGGTAAAATCATTTTTCACATTTACTGGCTTTTGCCAGGGCCCCAGAATGTTATAACTTCTTTAAGGGCTAAGTTCACCTTTTTTGTTCATCCCCTTTTTTTTTTTTCAGCTCCCCTATGTACCAATATTCCAATTTTTAGTTATATTTTGCAAAAATCGCGTTCCATGAATTATACACTGGCTTACCTCACTGTCTTCATAGCGGTTTAAATGCGCTGCTTAATTAATTCTGCCTTACTTCCTGGAAGGAACTGACCAACTGAGGTTAGATGATGCAGGGTGTGTGTTAATGAGATCAGCTCAACTCCTTCCTGTGTCATGACCTAAAGTCTGACCAGGAAGTAAGGCAGAAGTAATTGAGCAGTGTGTTTAAACCGCTATATAGAGAGTGAGGTAAGCCCGTGTGGAATTAATGAAAAGCAGTTTTATTTTTGCAAAAGAAGTACATTAATGCTATATTAGTACACAGGGGAGCTGGAATTTAGAAGTGAAAAAAGGTGAACTTTGCCTTTAACCACTTCAATACCGGGCACTTTCACCCTCTTCCTGCCAGTCCAATTTTCAGCTTTTAGCGCTGTTGCATTTTGAATGACAATGACAATTGCACGGTCATGCAACACTGTACCTAAACCAAATTTATGTCATTTTTTTCCCACAAATACAACTTTCTTTTGGTGGCATTGATGGTAGGCATTAATGGCACTTTTTTTACATTTTGTGTAATCAGGGCACTGATGATCAGTGCCCTAATTACTTGTATTTGTGTCCCCTATGAGGAGGAGCCGCTGATCGGCTCTCCTTGCCTCACACACTGACAGTGTGAGGCGAGGAGAGCCAAATAACGGCACTTCCTCATTTACATGTGACCGACTGTGATTGGACACAGCCGGTCACATGGGTAAAGAGTCATGTCATTGACTCTTTCCCGAGATCGGGATCGAGAGAGGGAGAGAGGCTGTTCTGGTGAGCCGTCATATGACGGCGTCCCAGGATAATAGCTACACCGCTCCGCCATCATTTGATGGCGGGTGGGTAGTAAGTGGTTAAAGTGATTCTAAAGGCAGATGGTTTTTTTTTTCCCCTTTAATGCATTCTATGCATTAAGATAAAAAAACCTTCAGTGTGCAGCTGCCCCTCTAATACTTACCTGAGCCCCATCTCGATCCAGTGATGTGCACAAGTGCCCCAGCCATCTGGGACTCTACTTCCTGATTAGCTGAGACACAGCAGTGGCGCAATTGGCTGAATGGACACACAGAGCTGTGGCTCAGCTCTGGTGTACTTATAGCAAGCTGCTTGCTGTGGGGGAAATCGACAGGAGGGAGGGACTCGAAGTGGAGGATCCCGGCTGCTCTGTGCAAAACCACTGCACATAGCACATAAGTATAGCATGTTTGTTATTTTTAAACAAAATAACAAGCCTTAAGTATCACTTCAAAGAGTAAGAGCTGGTTCACACTACCACTACCAGAAAGTCGCCCCGTGACTTGAAGAGACTTGTTTAGAGACTTGGAAGAGACTTGTTTAGAGACTTGGAAGAGACTTGTGCACTACTTTGAAGAGACAGGCGACTTTGTCTGTGGGGAATGCCTGGCTAATCTCTTTCTTCTTCCTGGAAAGTCTGATAACAAGTCGTGTCAATTAAGATAAGGAGGCAACTCCCATTGAAGTATATGGGACAGTCGGATCACAGGTCGTTTCAAAGTAGTACAGGACCCTTTTCTGAAGTTGGAGCAACTTCAGTAGTGCCAATTAAGACGGCACTGATTGATTAACATTGCTTTTGTTATGTCAAGCTACCTGGGGCAACACAAGTTGCCTCACAAGTCGCGCTAGTGTGAATGGGCTCTAAACGTAATGCAATTCTGGTTTTGATTTTTTTTTTTTTATCTGCATAATGCTGGCCATAGGCTGTTCAAAACTCAGCTAATTCAGCAGGGACTGACCTGACTGAGATTTGAACCATGTGTGGGCAGGCTGAATGTACCATTTGGTCAATTTGATCAACTATGGAACAAACAGCCTTCCAGATTCACTTGCGACTATTGCTAGCGCCAGTATATCCACTAGCAATAATCACGGTCTTTTCCCGGTGGGGGCAGCTTCCCCTGCCAGGAGCAGACAATTGCTCGGCAGGAGGGGTTCCCCTGTCAGCACTGTCTGTGTTAATAGGCGGGCCATAGACTGTGTGAATTTGCACGATTTCCCTTTAGTATGCCGCTAGAACAGAAGATTGAAGTGGTGATTATGGGTCATACAGCAGTTGACACTGAAAACACCACCTGACCACATGGTTGACTGTCAAACTTTGCAAAGAAAACATTAAAGTCTTAACTAGGAACTCGTCCTTTTATATTACCATAAACACACAGTCAATCGCCACTATCAACAAAAGTGTTGACACAAAACAACATGTGACTGTTCTAGTAAATAAGTGGCGTAGCTGTGGAGATCACTGGACTCGGGTGTGATGAGATGTGGGTTCACACATCTCTAGCTTTTGTGCTCTCTGAACTCCGGTGAAAACAACTTACTGATGAGCCCCAACTACAAATACCTGGAGGTGATTAAGTACTGTACAAATGTCTAAAATGTTGCAGTGGACATGTTTGTGCTTTGTGCTGGGGTTATGTTTTTTGTTTTTTTTTTCATAGGAATGTATCTCATTGCATTTAGTAGGTTATTTTCTTAGTTCATGTGATGATTTAGAAGTTGTAGTAGATTTTAGGCCCCATGCACACGGGACGTTTTTAACGCCGCTGTAAGCAGCGTCAGGCGTTTTCTTTTTGCAGCCTAAAAACGCCCCTCCATGTTATTCTATGGCCTCATGCACACTCAGACGTTTTTGAGCTGTAAGTGGCTTAGACGTTTTTAGGCTGCAACAAGAACCCACCACCTGCGCGTTCTGAGGACCAGCGTTACAGCGTTAAAAACGCCTGACGCTGCTAAAAGCTGAATAACTTTGCTATAACGTGGCTTAACGTGCGTTAAGCCACGTTATACGTTTTTTTTTCTTCTATTCAAAATCAATGGTTCCCTATGGGATCCTATTGATTTGAATGGAGGTCGCACCGCAACACCGCAAGTCGGATCCGACTTGCGGGGTGACTTGCGCTGTGGGAATCTTGAGGGAGAACGCCACGCCAAAATGGGAAAAAAACGGCGTGGGGTCCCCCCCAGGGTTCCAAACCAGGCCCTTCGGGTCTGTTATGGAATTTGAGGGTAGCCCCATGCCGAAAAAACGGCATGGGGTCCCCCCCAAAATCCATACCAGACCCTTAACCGAGCATGCAGCCCGGCAGGCCAGGAAAGGGGAGGGGACGAGCGAGCGGCCCCACCCCCCCTGGACCACACCAGGCCACATGCCCTCAACATGGGGGGGTGTTGGTGCTTTGGGGCAGGGGGAGCTCTGCACCCCCCACCTCAAAGCACCTTGCCCCCATGTTGATGAGGACAAGGGCCTCATCCCCACAACCCTGGCCGGTGGTTGTGGGGGTCTGCGGGCAGGGGGCTCATCGGAATCTGGAAGCCCCCTTTAACAAGGGGGCACCCCAGATCCCGGACCCCCTCCCTATGTGAATGGGTATGGGGTACACTGTACCCCTACCCATTCACCCCATAAAAGGCAGTGTATGGAAATAACGACGAGACGTTTTGGAAAGTTTATTAAAAATCTTCATCCGACTCTTCTTGTCTTCTCCTCTCCGGGGTCTTCTCCGGGGTCTTCTGCTCTTTTGCTGTCCGCCCTTCTTGTCTTCTCCTCTCCGGGGTCTTCTGCTCTTTTGCTGTCCCCCTCTTCTTGTGTTCTTCTCTCCGGGGTCTTCTGCTGTCCCCTCTTCTGCTGTCCTCTCTTCTTTTCTTCTCCTCTCCGGTCTTCTGCTCTTTTGCTGTCGGCTGTCGGCTGTCTTCTTCCTCCGGTCCTCCTCCGACGACGTCTCCGCTGATTATGCCTATCTCCGGTCTCTTCAGCTTATTATATAGCCATTAGGGGCGTGGCCCCGATGACGTCATCTGGAGACCCCGCCCCCTCATGTCACAGATGACGTCATATGTGACATGAGGGGGCGGGGCCTCCAGATGACGTCATCGGGGCCACGCCCCTAATGGCTATATAATAAGCTGAAGAGACCGGAGATAGGCATAATCAGCGGAGACGTCGTCGGAGGAGGACCGGAGGAAGAAGACAGCCGACAGCCGACAGCAAAAGAGCAGAAGACCGGAGAGGAGAAGAAAAGAAGAGAGGACAGCAGAAGAGGGGACAGCAGAAGACCCCGGAGAGAAGAACACAAGAAGAGGGGGACAGCAAAAGAGCAGAAGACCCCGGAGAGGAGAAGACAAGAAGGGCGGACAGCAAAAGAGCAGAAGACCCCGGAGAAGACCCCGGAGAGGAGAAGACAAGAAGAGTCGGATGAAGATTTTTAATAAACTTTCCAAAACGTCTCGTCGTTATTTCCATACACTGCCTTTTATGGGGTGAATGGGTAGGGGTACAGTGTACCCCATACCCATTCACATAGGGAGGGGGTCCGGGATCTGGGGTGCCCCCTTGTTAAAGGGGGCTTCCAGATTCCGATGAGCCCCCTGCCCGCAGACCCCCACAACCACCGGCCAGGGTTGTGGGGATGAGGCCCTTGTCCTCATCAACATGGGGGCAAGGTGCTTTGAGGTGGGGGGTGCAGAGCTCCCCCTGCCCCAAAGCACCAACACCCCCCCATGTTGAGGGCATGTGGCCTGGTGTGGTCCAGGGGGGGTGGGGCCGCTCGCTCGTCCCCTCCCCTTTCCTGGCCTGCCGGGCTGCATGCTCGGATAAGGGTTTGGTATGGATTTTGGGGGGGACCCCATGCCGTTTTTTTGGCATGGGGCTACCCTCAAATTCCATAACAGACCCGAAGGGCCTGGTTTGGAACCCTGGGGGGGACCCCCACGCCGTTTTTTTCCCATTTTGGCGTGGAGTTCCCCCTCAAGATTCTCACAGCGCAAGTCGCCCCGCAAGTCGGATCCGACTTGCGGTGTTGCGGTGCGACCTCCATTCAAATCAATAGGCTCCCATAGGGAACCATTGATTTTGAATGGAAGAAAAAAAAACGCTGCTAAAAGCAACGTGGCAAAACGTGCAATAACGCCAATGGAAAAAGTTACTGAAAGCACGTTTTTACAGCTGCTTTTTCCGGCGTCAGAACTAACTTTGACGTACGTTTTTTCTAATGCCCCGTGTGCATGGGGCCTTAAAGTTAAGGGTACACTTTGAATTTTCATTGTCAGATGTACTGCAGATATTTAAAAGCAATTACAAGCTCACCAAAATAACTTTAATATTTATGTTTTATGTAGTTATATGAACTGATAATTTAAATGTAAAAATATCTATACCTGAAATTCATCTTTAAAGTATAACTAAAGGCAAAACTTTTTTTTTTTCGTTTTTGGATCGAGTGGCGATGGAATAAGTAGATTCACTTTATCTTTCTCATGTTTTCACTGAAATTGAACGTAAAGAAAATCCCTAATTTTGGGTTGTCCCCAGAAAAGTAATGGAGGGGAAATCTTGAAATGGAATTTGCATAGATTTCCTCTCACTTCCTGTTTGTCTATGGGACAGGATGTAAAGGTAAATCTCCAATATGGGACTTGGAGAAAAAAAAAATCTGATAGGGGTTATAACCCTTCCTTTATCCAAAATGAGAAGTTTTGCCTATAGTTCTACTTTAACCCTATTTTGGGATGTAATAGCCAAATACAATTTACTGCAATAAAACCTTAAGCTGGCCATAGATGGTTCCAAATCAGGTAAATTCAGCAGGGACTGGCGACATTTCGATCCATCTATGACTGTTCCCATTGTAGAGGAGTTGATCTAATGATAAATAGGGCTGTTGGTAAATTTTTGTTTGAACAGCGCTGCAGCCAATCAGCTTTAGTGCTGAGCATTTTATTCTTGACAGCGGAAGAGTGCCCCTGTCAAGAGTACAGTAGCACAGCAGGGAGGATCCTCCATTCACTCTGCTTGTGTGGATGGGGAAATTTATCCAGTTTTTTTCGAATAGCCAGCAGCAACCAACAGAGTCCTCTATGGCCATCTTTACTTTCTAATATTTTCTCAATACCTGTCTCAAAGCACAATTATGGCTGCTTGATTTGGTTGTAAAATAATCAAATGTGTTTCAGTTAGAGGGCAACTAATAATTATGTAGAATGCTAACAAGACCACCTGTTCCAGTGCACAATGCAACATGGTTTAATCCCCCCCCCTCCACACCAGTGTAAATACTCTGAAGTGGACCTCGCATAAAGAGTATTTTGTATCATGTTAAGTACATGCGATTTGAAGGGTAACTCCACTTTCGTGGGAAGAAAATAGCAAAAAAAATATATTGAATATACAATTGTGAAACAAGTCATATTGTATTTGAATGTTATTAAAAATTACCTTTCTCTTACGTCCTCCGACAGTCGCCGCCTCCTCTAAGTCATCACAATGGGGTATTGTCCACCTGTCCGTAGAGGAGGCGGCGACTGTCGGAGGACTCAGAGAAAGGAATTTTACGGTAAGATTTTACAAAAATTCAGTTTTCCTTTTCAATATTAGCCACTCTAGTTTTCTGTAAATGCAATATGGTTACCTAGAGGTGTTCTGTAGAATGTGTACAGAATGGTGGCTTCGCTCTCCGGCACTTCGACAGGGTAAATCTTCCTTCCCCTGCAGAGGCGGCTCTAGGCTTTGTGAGGCCTAAGGCAAAACTTGGACATGAGGCCCCACTCACGCCCAAAATGGGAAAAATAATTCAAGCGATAAAAATTAACTGCATAAATTGCATATATTAAGAGCCTTAACCTTTGTACTGTGAATTCACAGTTTCTAGAATTTTCTCCAACCAATTCTTCTTCAACCACATCCATACCGGCGCATAGTAATATGACGCCGGCAGGATGGCTTTACCGTTCCGGGCAGCCGTCATATGACGTCCGCCCGCTCTAGCTGCTACTGCGTGCCCCCGGGGGCGCGCATCGCAGCGATCAGGGATGAGGCTCATCCCTCGGACATAGCCCATCCCTGATCAAGGTAAACAGCCAATAGAAATTGGCTGTTTACCATGTGATCGGCTGTGTCAATCACAGCCGATCACATGAGCGGCTCCAGCACGAGCCGCTCGTTCTCTCTGCAATGCGCGCCCCCGAGGGGGCGCAGAGCAGCGATCGGGGACGAGGCTCGTCCCTCGGACAGAGTCGATCCCCGATCTAGGTAAAGGGCCAATGAAATTGGCTCTTTACCACGTGACCGGCTGTGTCCAATCACAGCCGGTCACAAATGTCAACAGAGAACACGGTAACTAGCTGTCACCGTGTTTTCCTCCTCACACACTGATCCTGTGTGAGGAAGAGAGTGTGGTAACAGCTAGTTACCAAATACAGTGCACCCCAAACACACTGATTGCCCCCCCCAATAAAGAGCACCTGTCACTAGCCCATCAAAGTACCCGAGTAACTGTCACCAGCCCATCAGGTACTCTGATGACAGGTACTCGGGTACTCTGATGGGCTGATGACAGGTACTCGGGTACTCTGATGACAGGTACTCTGATGACAGGTACTCTGATGACAGGTACTCGGGTACTCTGATGACGGGTACTCTGATGACAGGTACTCTGATGACGGGTACTCGGGTACTCTGATGACGGGTACTCGGGTACTCTGATGACGGGTACTCGGGTACTCTGATGACAGGTACTCGGGTACTCTGATGACGGATACTCGGGTACTCTGATGACAGGTACTCGGGTACTCTGATGACAGGTACTCGGGTACTTTGAGTACCTGTCAACGGAGTACCCGTCATCAGAGTACCTGAGTACCTGTCACCTACCCATCAGAGTACCAGAGTACCTGTCACCTACCCATCAGAGTACCCAAGTACCTTCCACCTGCTCATCAGAGTACCTGACGCCTGAAGTACCCGAGTACTTGCCGCCTGCTCATCAGTACCCATCACTACTCATCAGTACTCATCAGTACCTATCACGTATCAGTACTGATCATCAGTACCCATCAGTACAGTATCACCTATCAGTATCAGTACTACTCATCAGTACCTATCACCTGCCTGTCACCTGCCCATCGGAGTACCCGAGTACCTGCCACCTGCTCATCAGTACCAGAGTACCTGTCACCTGCCTGTCACCTGCCCAACAAAGTACCCGAGTACCTGTCACCCTTCATACAGCCACCATGTCCAAGTCCAAAAAGGTTTATATACGTCCTCCGTTTAAACCTAAATACCGGTGTTATGGAAGCAGATAGCTGCCATAACCCTGGTATTTTTTTAAACGGTGGACGGTTGGCTTTCCGATAAGGGTGGTCCCAGCGGCGGATTCGCCGTGGGATCACCCTTCCGGGATGGCGGAAGAGGTGCCCCCCCCTCCCGCCGCGTCCGGTCCTTTTCCCCGCTAACCGGACCTGCCGGCAGCGGGGAAAACGATCCGGTCCCGGATCCTCACAGACAGGATGTTGAGTGAGGGCAAGCTTGCCCTCACTTGACTCTATGGTCTTGGAGGACCGGAGCTACGGAAAATGTTGTTGCCTAGCAACCGGTTTAAAGGTCCTTTTTTTTTTTTTTTCTATCTTTTAGTGTACTTGTGAGATCTGAGGACTTTTTGACCCCAGATCTCACAAAAAAGAGGTCCTGTCGTGCCTTTTTCTATTACAAGTAATGTTTACATTTCTTGTAATAGAAATAAAAATGATCAATTTTTTTTTTTTGTTAAACGGTGTAAAAATAAAAAATAATAAATAAAATAAATAGTAAAAAAAAAAAAAAATTAAAGCGCCCTGTCCCCGTTAGCTCGCGCGCAGAACCGACGCATACGGAAACCCCGCCCACATATGTAAACGGTGTTCAAACCACACATGTGAGGTATCGCCGCGATCGTTAGAGCAAGGGGAATAATTTGAGCCCTAGACCTCCTCTGTAACTCAAAGATGGCAACCTGTATAAATTTTTAAATTGTCGCCTATGGGGATTTTTAAGTACCAAAGTTTGTCGCCATTCCGTGAGCGTGCGCAATTTTGAAACATGACATGTTGGGTATCTATTTACTCGGCGTAACATTATCTTTCACATTATGGAAAAAAATTGGGCTAACTTTACTGGTTTCTTATTTTTTTAATTAAAAAAAGTGCATTTTTTCCAAAAAAATTGCGTTTGGAAGACCGCTGCGCAAATACGGTGTGATAAATATTGCAATAATCTCCATTTTAATCTCTAGGGTCTCTGCTAAAAAAAAATATATAATGTTTGGGGGTTCTAAGCAGTTTTCTAGCAAAACAACTGATTTTAGCTTGTAAACACCAAATGTCAAAAATAGGCCTAGGCAAGTGGCTAGGATGCATGATGATGCTCCTTGGATGTTGGGCCCCTCTATATGGCTAGGCTGTGAAAAAGTCTCACACATGTGGTATTGCCATACTCAGGAGGAGTGGCAGAATGTATTTTGGGGTGTCATTTTTGCTGTGTACATGCTATGTGTTAGGAATATCCTATAAATTGACAACTTTGTGTAAAAAAAAAAAGTTTTTATTTTTTTCCCACATTTTCCAAAAACTGGTGGAAAAAAATGACATGTTCAAAGGACCCATAGTGCCTCATAGAATATACGTTGGAGTGTTTGCTTTCCAAAATGGGGTCATTTTGTGGACTTTTCCATTGTATTGGTGCTCTAGGGCCTTGAAAAGTGTGATAGGTAGTAAGAAAGTTTTATGTGTATTTATGCTTCTAAAATGCCTTATGGTGCTACTTGGACGTGGAGTCTCTTTTTGTGGCCAGGCTGTGTAACAGTCTCACACATGTGGTATCACCATACTCAGAAGGAGTAGCAGAATTAATTTTGGGGTGTCATTTTTGCTGTGTACATGCTATGTGTTAGAAATAGCTTATAAATTGACAACGTTTTAGGAAAAAAAAGAAAGAAAAATTTTTTTCTTCATTTTCCCAAGAATTGTGGGAAAAAATTCTAACTTCAAAAAACTCACCATGCCTCTTACTAAATACCTTGGACTGTCTACTTTACAAAAATGGGTCATTTGGGGGGTATTTGTACTATCCTGACATTTCAGGGCCTCAAGAAAGGAGATAGGCCATCAGTACATCTGGTGTGATCAATTTTCAGTAATTGGTACCATAGCTTCTAGACTCAATAACTTTCACACAGACTAAATAATATACACTAATTTGGGTTAATTTTACCAGAGATATGTAGCAGTATAAATTTTGGCCTAAATGTATGAAGAAAAATAAATTTTTTGCAAAATTGTATAATAGAAACTAAAAAAAAGTGTTTTTTTTTTTCAAAATGTTTGCTCTTCTTTTTTTGCTTATATCACGAAGAAAAAAAAACCCAGTTGTGATCAAATACCACCAAAAAAAAGCTCTATTTATGTGAAAAAAATGATAAAAATTTTGTTTGGTTACAGTGTAGCATGACTGAGCAATTGTCATTCAAAGTGTGAGAGTGCTGAAAGCTGAAAATTGGTCTGGGAAGGAAGGGGGTCTAACTGCTCTGTATGGAAGTGGTTAATCAAAGATCATTAAACATTGGGTATGTATATATATATATATATATATATATATATATATATATATATATATATATATATATATATATATATGTCTGCTCTTACATCACAGTCCCCAGCATTTCCCTATAGGTCATGATTCCCTGAGTCCCTCCTTACATCACAGTTCAGTGCCCCCCTTACATAAAAGTTCTCCTTTAAATCAGATTCCCCCCAGCATCTCCTCCTTACATCAGATCAGAGTCCACAGAATTCTTCTTTACATTAGAGTCCCCCTCTTAAATCAAATTTCATAGAGCCCCCTTTACATCAGAGTCTCCAGAGTTTCCCCCTTACACTGTAAGAGGGAACTCTGAAGACTCTGATGTTAGAGGAGTTCTGGGAACCCTGATTTAGGAGGAATGTTGGGGACTCTGAAGTAAGGGGAGTTGTGGGAACCCTGATTTAAGGGGGAATGCTGGAGACTCTGATGTAAGGAGAGTTCTGGGAACCCTGATTTGAGGGGGAAAGCTGGGGACTCTGGTGTAAAAGGGAACTCTGTGGTCACCAAAGCTCCTCCTTGTATAAGAGTTTCCAGAGACCCCCTTACACTTCCCTTCCTCAGTCCGCCACAGTCTAGGGCATGACAAGTCCCACTGAAGAAGGCTGCCATACCTGAGCCCCCACAGAGGGCACTGTAAATTCCAGTATAGTGCACTGCCATTCCTCCCTGAGGAATGGTAGCCTGCTATGCTTGGACTTGTACTGCTCTCTGTAGGGGAATGAGGAACTACTGCCTGCCATGCTAAAACTTGTAGTGCCCTCTGTGGGGACTAAGGCATGGCAGCCTGCTATTCTGGAACTTGTAGTGCCCTCTGTGAGGGACTGAGGATTCCTCAGTCCTCCACATTCTAGGACACTATAAGTCCCATCATAGTGGGCTGTCATTCCTCAGTCTATCATAGCTGGGGGGGGAAAACAACAGAGTAAAAAGGATAGAGGGTTGTCTGAATCGGTGCATTCCACGCTGCTGCAAGCAAGTAAATCTACTTTTAGGAGGATTTACCAGTGTGTTTGAAGAGCGTAATTTACGAGTGTGAATCTCTTGGGGTTCACCCTCGTTCCTTTTCGGTGACTCGAAGTTTTGGCTTTCCTCCAAGGAGGTGTTGAGCAGCATCTGGCCTTGGGTACCATCGAGGGCCAGGTTCGGTCTTGGCATATTTTCTTTTAACGTCCTTTGGCTAAGCATTGTTTGGTTCGCACTTTGTTCAGGGGATTCGCTACTTGGCTCCCCCAGTGCGGTCTCCATTGCCCTTTTGGGATCTCAAATGCTGTCGGTTCTTCAGTAAGCGCCGTTCGAAAATATTTGCGAGATTCCTCTGCTTACATTGTCCTAGAAGGTAGCTGTTTTGGCGGCTATTACTTTTGCACATAGGGTGTCAGAACTGGCAGCTTTGTCTTGTCATTTACCTTACTTGGGGGATTCACAGAGATAAAGTGGTGCTTCGTCCTTGTCAGTCGTTCCTTCCTAAGGTTGTTTCTAGTTTCCATCTCTATAAAGACATGGTGTTGCCTTCCCTGTGTTCTAAGCCTAGGCATCCTAAGGAGATTGCCTTGCATACTCTGGATGTGGTTCGCGTGTTCAGGGTGTACCTGGTGGCAACCGTGTTGTTTAGGAAATCAGATTCGCTATTTGTCCTTACAGACAGACGGTGGTTCAGGCCTATTCAATCAAGGGTCAGGTTCTCCTTTCCCTGTTAAGGCGCATTCTACGTGGGCACTTAGTGCCTCCTGGGCCTCCCACCATCTGGAGTCAGTGATGAAAGTTTGCAAGGCAGGCCACTCATCGTCTGTGCACACTTTCACAACATTTTTTACAAAGTGGATGTGCTGGCATCTGTGGATGCTGCTTTGGCCGCAAGGTTTTGCTGGTTGCTGTTTGAGAGGACTAGTCTTCTTTGAGATTGTATGTTTTAGGTGAACCTCCAGTTGTTCCTGTTTGAGCTCCATGTTATCTGGTTGGCTAGGTTTAGCCTTTGGGAATTTTCTTTCTGCTGTTTTTTCCCACCCCTCATGTTTTTTTTTTTTTTTCAAAACAGTGAGGTTTATTGAAACTTTTGGTACAATACAAAAATAAACCGTGCATTGAAACTTCGATCATATTCATAATACACAGGGGTACAAGAATACAAATATTCACAGTAATTAACACTTAGAAACAGAACAGACATAGTAAAAAAAATAAGGCAGTAGTCAGTTACTTTCTTTCGGCCCAACACTCGAGCAAACAATATTGGTTTAACAGGGACGGTCAGCATAAAGCAGTTACCTACTTCACTACTGAGCCGTATCAGGGCACTGCACCCATTTGTCCCAAATCTTGTTGAACTTCTGAGGGCACCCCCTATGTTTATATAAAAGTTTATGAAATGGGATGACACTATTAATTTCCTTAATCCACAATCCTAAAGTAGGAGGAGTAGGTCTCATCCACCGTCTGGCTATCAATTTACGTGCTATAAACAAGGTTTCCTGGAGAAATATGACAGTGGATTTGGGCATCTCTCCATCCGGATAGACCCCCAGGAGACACTCCTTAGGAGAGAGTTGTAGAGGAGACCCCATTTTGTCATGCAGAAATGTGACTACCTGTTGCCATAGAGTCTGTAATTGGGGACAGCTCCACAGTAGATGAAAGAAGGAAGCATCAGGGTCTCCGCACATAGGACAAGAGGGGACCAAGTCAGGGTGATATTTGGACAGTCTAAGTGGGGTGAGATAAGCCTGGTGTAATATAAAGGTCTGGTTTAGGCGATCCGACAGTTTTGGCGACACTCTGCGGCACGTCTCCAGGGCATCCTCCCATTCCTCATCCTCCATGGCCCCCACACTGCGCTCCCAGCGGGTCTTAAGTGCAAAAGCCATAGTGGTCGAAGAAGGTGTGTGGAGCTCAGAGTAGAACATGGAAATGAGGTGACTGGGTTCTGTACTTTTAACAATCTCAAGGGTGGTAATCGATTCCATCTCAGGAGGGCCGTCAGGGAATTGAGATCTATAGGCATGGGAGAGCTGTAAGTATCTGTAGTGCATGGGGCCCTGGAGCGCAAACTGGTCTCGCAGGGTCTCGTAAGACCGTAGACCAGTGGTCGTGGAGATATGGCTAAGGAGAAGAATACCCCTCCCACTCCATACCGACAGGTCAGGGATGGATAGGAACTCACGCAATGTACTATTATGCCACAGAGGGGTAAATGTGTGGAATGGAGGGCACCGAAGCCTGGACGCCACCACCTCCCAGATCCGACAATAGTGATATAGAAGAGATCTGGGGCACAGGGGCTCCGGCGAGCCCCTGACGCCCCTAAGGATAACTAGAAGGGGGTCCCCGAGGGGATGAGCCCACCCAGGGCAGAGCAGGGTCAAGAAGCGCTCTCTATCCGTTTTATCTATGTGAAAGAACTGGGACAACTGAGCTGCCAGATAGTACAGATTAAAATCCGGCAGGGCCAACCCCCCTAGATTTGTAGGATTCTTGAGCTTGCGCCAGGAGATCTTGTGCCGGTTAGCACCCCAAACAAAGGTCTTGAGGAGTGATTCCATCTGCTTAAACAGCCTGAGTGGCAGATAAATAGGAGAGTGCCATACAGCATAGAGAATTTTGGGAAGGAGAATCATTTTAATTAAATTGACTCTACCCATCACTCCCAGAGGTAATTTGGACCATACTTGAATTTTAGCCTTAAGCAGAAGGAACAAGGGTTGAACGTTATCCGGGACATAATCTGCTGAGCTAGCTGTCACTTGAATCCCTAAGTATTTAATGCGGGATACACATTGTAGGGCCGGGTTTGCGGGGGCGATCGCCTGCGGGCTCTCGTCAAGTGGAAGAATTTGTGACTTATCCCAGTTTATCTGAAAACCGGAGAATCGTCCGTACCGTTCAATTAAAGAAAGGGCTGTGAGCAGGGATTCTCGAGAGTCCTCCAAATACAACAAAGTGTCATCAGCATACATGCTGATTTTCTCCTCTAGCGGTCCCCTACGTAGGCCACGAATCCCGGGATGTGCTCTAATGGCCATCGCCAGGGGTTCCGCGGCCAGGGCATACAGCAGGGGGGAGAGGGGGCACCCCTGTCGAGTGCCACGGGATAAAGGGAAGGCGGTCGACTGCCAGCCGTTGGCCAGGACCCTAGCTACCGGGGCGCTATATAGAAGTTTGACCCACTTAATAAAATTAGGTCCAAAGCCGTATCGGTCCAGGCAGGTCCATAGGAATGGCCACTCTACCGAGTCGAATGCTTTAGCCGTGTCCAAGGAGACCACCACCCTGCCACCCATTCCGTCGTGTTGTGCCTGGAGATTCATGAATAACCGGCGAAGGTTAAATGAGGTGTTCCTCCCAGGCATGAACCCGGCCTGGTCCGAGTGTATGAGCGAAAGGATCACCTTGTTAAGACGGAGGGATAAAATTTTCGCAAGGATTTTAGTGTCTACTGGGAGCAAAGAGATGGGACGGTAAGGCTCTGGGGCGTGTAAGTCTTTGCCCGGCTTGGGGATGAGCACAATTAACGCCTCCCGCATAGAAGGGGGCAGGGCTGCATCTCTGAACAGGGATTGAAACAAAGCCAATAATTTAGGAGAAAGGAGTTCCGAATATTGGGAGAAGAACTCAATCGGGAGGCCGTCTAGGCCGGGGGCCTTAGATCTAGGGAACTTGGACACGGCTGCTGCAATCTCCTCCACAGAAATGGGTGCCTCGAGGGTCGCCAACTGGTCGGATGTCAAAGTGGGAAAGTCAATAGAGTCCAGAAAGTCATGCATGTCAGTGCAGTCAGCAGGGGCCTTAGAGGTGTAAAGTGTACTAAAAAATGATCGGAAACACTGTGTCACCGCAGCAGGATCAGTGATCTCATTACCCAGGTCATCCTTTAAAGTAATAACTACCGGGGGCCTATCCTCACAATGGACTAAATATGCGAGGAGTTTCCCCGCCCGCTCTCCATGTGCAAACAGATTCTGCTTCTGAAAAAACATCTTAGATTTCGCCTTCTCATATTCAAGTTGGGAAAGGACTTTAGAGGTCAATTTATACTGGGATTCATGTGTCGGAGTCGGGTCCGCCATAAAGGCCTGTTCAGCTTCAATTAGATTTGTCGTTGCCCTGGAGATCTCCTCGGCAGCCCGCGCTCTAACAGCTTTGATTTTGGAAATCATAGTGGATCTGGCGAACAGTTTAAATGCCTCCCACACCGCAGCCGGGGAGGCAGTGCCCTTATTATCAGAGAAGAATTGTGTCCAGGTCCCCTCAATGTCATTCCCATCAGACACCAAGGGGAGCCAGGCGGGATTCAGGCACCAGGCCGGGGGAGGTCTATTGCAGGGCAAGGACAACAGTATCCAAAAAGGGCAGTGATCAGACAGAGTCCGTGGGGCGAAGCCCGCCGCCAGTAACCTGGGGAGCAGGGTTCGAGACAACAATATCAGATCAATGCGTGACATAGAATGGTGTGCAGCCGAGAAGCAGGAGTACGCACGCTGAGCGGGGTATTTGCTGCGCCAGGAGTCGGCCAAACCAAAGCTCTCCAACAATCGGGAGAACCTGGTCGGGGACGACCCCGGCGGCGCCTGGGAGGCGCCACCGGATCTATCCAGACCCGAGTCCATCACATTGTTAAAGTCGCCCAGCCAGATCACCGGGGCCCCCGGGCATTGTGCCATAAACGCCAATCCCTCCATTATTACCACAGTAGAGTAAGGGGGGGGGCACATAGAAAGCCATCAGCAGCATCAATTCCCCATAGACTGACGTTTTGAGAAAGACATATCTACCCATTGGGTCAACCTGAGATCCTAGGAGCTGGAAATGTACCGATTTGGCCACCAGAAGCGCCACACCCCTGGAGTGCGAGCTATATGCTGAGTGCTGCACCCAGCCAACCCAGGGCCGTTTGAGAGACTGCTGTACGCGGCCCTCCAAATGTGTCTCCACCAGTACTATAATGTCAGCCCGGACACGGCGTAAAACATTAAAGACAGCCGTCCGTTTAATCTTATCGCGCATACCCCTGACATTCCACGTCAACAATTTCAATGCGGCCATGGCAGGGGTAATACAGAGCGTGGAGCGGAGGCTCCCAGGATCTCAGGCAATAAGGCCACAGAACTAACAATTCCACGGTCATACACTAGCATTAATAAACGGCAGTAAAAGAGCAGGCAGTTATTACTTGAGGTCAATGTGCATAGAACAGAAACAGTATAGAGATTGTACCAAATATAAACTGTAAACAATGGTAATACCCCAATCCCCCCTCCCTGCCCTGCACCAACCCCAACTTGTGCGGGCATGTTCCCAAACAAGCGCCTCAACCAGAACAGGCCCACATGCGACTGGTAAAGAGCAAAATCAGGAGGCCAGGGACCCCCAGGATAGTCAGCAAAAATACAGCAAAATACAACTAGGATAAGCAAGGGGGCCCGGGGGCCCAGGTCCAACAGAAGTCGCAAGGGGCAACGGGAGTTGGGCACAAACACACGCCTGAGCGGGTGTAGGGGGCGAAAACCAACAGGTGTATCGCTGGGTAGCAAAGCCTATGGGCAGGTGGAAATCCATAGGAAGAGAACAGAAAAGTCAGTTCCATCTGTGGAGCTAGGACGCTCCGCCGGTCAAACACATGAGCAGCAGTTCAGGGAAATGAGGGGGGAGGGGGGGGGGAAGGGGGATGCCAAGTCTTGAGTTCCGCAGGATCTACAAAACCCCCCTCCACCTCTGCAGCAGTGAAAGGCATAGGCAATCAGGGAGAAAGTATCATGAAGTCGCCAGGGCAAGGTGGTCAGGCCCTAGCTTCCAGTCCTTCTAACCAGGAGATGGCGGCTTCCGGATCCTCAAAGAAGTGGGCTCGGTCCTCACCCTCCACTCTAAGACGGGCCGGGTACAACATAGAGTATTTGATATTCTTGATACGCAGCCTGCGTTTGACCTCTAAAAAGCTCTTGCGGCGCCTCTGGACCTCAGCAGAGAAGTCGGGGAAAATCGCTATTTTGTGATTTCCAAATGGAATGTTCCCCTTAACTCTGGCCAGGCGTAATATGGCATCCCTGTCCTGATAGTTCAGGAATTTAGCGATGAATGTGCGGGGGGGTGCACCCTGAGGGGGGAGACGCCCTGAGAGGCGATGTGCACGTTCCACAACAAAAGTGGGTGAGAAGGATTCTCTGCCATATGTCTGAGTGAGCAATTGTTCCAAATAGGATGAGGGGTCTGCACCTTCAGAGCCCTCCGGGAGGCCAATGAACCGCAGGTTACAGCGGCGTAGCCTATTCTCCATGTCATCTTGTTTTTGAAGGATAAGGTGTACTTGTTGCTGCAGCCTGTCTGAGGAGCTTTGCAATGGGGGGAGGGAGTCTTCCACCTCGCTAATTCTGTGTTCAGCCTCACCAACTCTGTCCCTTAGCTTCTGCATATCCTGACGCATCAATGATATATCTACCTTCACCTCCTCGATTTTAGTTGTCAGCATGGTCTGGCAAGTGGCAATCGCTTCCAATACCTTGGATGTAGCAGGGCTCTCAGGCTCCTCCACCACGAGCGACGGGCCGGCGCCATCTTGGATCGGGGCCTCCTTCTCCAGCCTCCGGAATGCAGCTAGTTTTGCCGCAGCTTCAGAGCCTTTCTTCGGCGGAGACATGCGGAGGTCGGTGCCGCGGGTGTGTGGGAGGTGAAGGGAGGATTATCGTGCCCGGAGGGCTGCAGGATTAGCGGTAAAGGATATCGGTCCGGCGGAGCTCCTCTCACACACGTCCTCTTACATGCTGCGCCAGGCCACGCCCCCCCACCCCTCATGTTTGACACTGCTTTGGGATGTCCCATTGGTCAAAAAGATTCTGGAGCTGTGTCTGTCAATGAACGAAAAAGAAAATTGGATTTTTTTCTTACCATAAAATCCTTTTCTCTGATCTATGACGGCCACAACACCCACCCCTCTATTGAGTTGCGTTATATTTCTTCTGACACTTCTTGCAACAAAACTGAGTGCCTATAGCAGGAAGTGGGAGTATATTCCCTGGGCCTGCTCCATATGCGTAATAAAGCTTTTTCCTGCCTAGTGTCCTACTCCTGTAGGGGGCAGCATAACCCAATGGTCAAGACGATTCTGGAGCTACGTCTGTCAATGAACATCAGAGAAAAGGATTTTACGGTAAGACAAAAATACAATTTTTTGGTAAGATACTTTCAATAAGAAATCACATCTAAAGGGATGCAGACCCAACAGCTTTCCTCATTAGAGCCCCACAGCTGCCACAGCTGATTGATACTTATGAAACCACTCCAGTTGACTCACTCGGCACAAACAGGGATTTCTTCAGAATACCAAAAGGTAGGAATCTACAGCAAAGTTTGTTAAAATCTCTGCAATGTGCTTAGATCAGCCAGAGGGGAATGTTTTTTTACTTGTGGAGTTACGCTTGAAGGAATGTGTAGCAAATACAGGTATTTATCTCTCATGTAGCTTACAGTACTTCCCCCAACAATGCCTTTTATTAGCTTTTTTCATCAAGTGACTGGAGCCATCTTCTAATTCAATCATTTTTATTAATTTTCAAATGAAACATGAATGTTCAGTAAATTTAAATTGCGAATGCAGCCACTAATTTAAGTATAAACATTCAAGATAACAGTGCATTCAAAAGTGTAATGGGTAAGTGCATTTAGGCATATCTTGTCTTTTAGTTACAATGCACTTGTTAGAACAGAACCACATCAGCAGTATTATGGCTACGTAGACCGTAGGTAAGAAGATACACATGAGACAACTTAAAGGAGACATAAACTAAACCAAACTGAGGGTACCCTGGGTCTTAAGGTGGATACCTGGAGGCCCATGATCCCCAAATATATTCAAAGACACGGAAAGAACTTGTGGAATCAGAGATTTTTTGTACAAATAGTGTTGTTGGGTAACATTCGCAACCTCTCACGGGTTAGGGGCCAAGTCTTGCTTCCAATGTCTTGTGAGAATTGGCTTGGTTGAGAGTAAAATATTGGCTACTATACCACAGAATTGAGGTGCAAATTGATCTATACCAATGTTAGGTAGGGCTAGTGCAGAATTTGCGGGAGTGACAATGCCAGTAACTTCCGAGATCAGTTGAAACATTTTCAGCCAGAAACTGCGCACGCAGATGCAGCGCTTTCAGGGAGATGAGACTTCTTATGGAATGCCAAAAGGAACGCTTCTTTTGCTTGAAAGTAATGCATCTGCAAAAGAACATCCTTTGGGACTTTGTCTGGGAGAAATGACAGTTTGGGGATTCTATGAATACTTTGGATCATCAGATCTGCAGGTGATAGTGAAGGCACCATAGCATAGAAAAGATCTCTATCATATTGAGGAAGCTGCGAAGGTCACACTGACTCAGACACCCCTCTTCTTTTCAGATTGTTAAGCTTGGAGCGGTCCTCCCAGGTCAGCCACTTTTATTTTTAACCAGGCAATCTCCACAGAGTGGGCCGTATGTGCGTCAACCATGTTATTATAAGAGTCTGAGCATGCACCCATAGTCTCCTCCAAGTGGCCCACTCTCTCCCCCATATTATGAACTTCAGCTGCATAGTTGTTGAAACAGGCTAACATGTCGGCTTGTAAAGAAGAGCATAGAGATAGAAGCATGACCTTCAACATGACATCCGACATGGGTTGCCCCACTGTAGTGAAGGAGGAAATGGAGTCCGTAGTAGTGCTGTCTGATGCTGCGGTGGGATCACATACCTCCATGCAAAGCCCAGCAGTATCCTTTGAGTTAGTTTCATCTGGGCCAAGATTTAGCAGTGCTGCCCGTATCAGGGGTGTCAGAAGGTGCAGCTGCGTTGGGTCCCTGGTCATCCACATCTAGCTGCCGCTAGAGGCCTGTCCTCGGCCGCGTCTTGACGTCTCCCGCCGCCATTATTTTGTAATCCTCTCCAGATTGGTGCAAAGAATCCTGGGAGTTTCTAAAGCGGCTCTTCACTCCTCTGCCATGACATCATCAGGTATCAGAGAGGCAAGTGGATGTCCTTGTGGACTTGGGTAGAGTGCTGGGCTCATGGATGGACCGTAGATCTCTGAGCTCAGAATGAAGCTATGGACTCAACCGGCCATCTTAGATGGTGTTCGCCACACCCCCGGATTGGAGCCATCTTTCTTCTGGTGCCAAACAGGCTATTTAAACAGAGCTGTAGCATTGGCTCATTGCTGTTTAGTCTACAGGCCTTGTGTTCTTCATTTCCTGTTCCTATGCCCGACTTCTGATTCTGACCATGCTTGTATGCTACCCTGGCTTGTTTCTGGAATCTGCTCTTGCTTCCTGCTTATGCTGGATCTGATTCACCATTGCTGACCTTGGCATGTGACCTGACTACTCTAATCTTCTGCCTGCCATTTTTGCCTGACCTGACTGTCTGTTACCTATCCGGCGTGCTTGACTCTGCCGGAGCTGTAAAGGAGGCCTTCCTCTTCATGTCAGGCATGCACTTTGTACTGTCACATACTTGATTGACAGTACCAAACAGCCATGTTGGAGCATTTGAGAGGACCCTCTCTATTGGATAAGATCTGCCAGCATCTAGTAGTCCACACACAAGCAGTCAAGACCCTGCAGGTGGGGAATGTTCATCTGGAGTAATGTATGCAATTCTTGGCTACATCTGCAACCTCTTCTCCCTCTAATTCCTCATTTGCTGCTGCTCCACAGACTTCTGCCATCCCTGCATTAATGATGTTATCCCCTGAGCCTTCGAGTACCTACTCCTGAGAGGTTTTCTGGTATCCAGAGTAAGTTCAGAGCGTTCGGTAAGGCATGTGAGCTCTACTTTACAGCAGCTGACTTTTCCTTGAAATCTTCTAAGCTGGGGTTTATTCTTTCTCTATTCCAAGATGGATCTCAGACCTGGGCTCATCGATTTTTAGACCAGAACAATGCATAGTTACATTCTATGTCCTCTTTCTTCGATGCCATGGCCCATCTATACAATGAACTGCCACCACAGAAGCGGCTCTCCATGTGCTCTAACCACGCCTGAAGAGCAGTTGAGGACTATATCACAGACTTTAGATGCTGGAGCACAGACACCAGTTAGAACAACGCACCTCAACAACATCAATGTCAATTCCCCTCGGTCTCTCAGAAGCCCTTATCCTCCTCCCACCCGGCCACTGCATATATATGGCCAGGTGGGCACTTCCTCTGTCTAAGTGGACGTTCCTGAATGTCCTTCAAAAGGAGGGAGATCGCGTTGCGTGTCTGCGCGATCCTAGTGTGCCTGTGTTCCCCAGACACAGCGCAACACTGCTCGCTAGGAGGGCTCTGTTATTTGCCCTCCTGATCATATGACTGCTGTGTCTAATCACAGCCATCATGTAATGTAAACACAGTAGTCGGAACGTCGATCCGCTTTGCTTCTTCTCACACAGAGCCTGTTAGTGAGGAGAAGTAGAGCAGATCTGTGCTGCCAGCCGGGGATCAGTGCGTTACAGCACTTTTACTGCTTTTTACTCACTGATCACCCAGCTAGTGTCCCCAACACAGTGAAAACACCTGTCACACACCTGTCCCAGTGATCATCTGCCACGTGTGCCCCAGTGATTGTCTGCCACGTGTGTCCCAGTGGTCATCTGCCATGTCTGCAATCATCTGGCGCACATCATCTGCCACATCTTTAATCATCTGCCACATCCCAGTTATCAATATCTGTCCCAGGAATCATCTGCGAACATCTGTCCACATGGCTAAAAATGTATCCTGGGCCTTCAAAAATGTGATAGGTACTCGGGAAATGAAATGTGTAATTTATGCCTTTAGAAAGCCTGACGGTTCTACTTGGATTTTGGGCCTCTGTATGTGGCCAGGCTGTGGAAACGTCTCACATGTGGTATTGCCATACTCAAGAGGAGTAGCAGAATATTTTGGGGTGTAATTGCAAGTTTATCTGACATGTGTAAGAAATAACTTGTTAATATGACAATATTGTGGAAAAAATAAATTCTTCATTACCCAAACTATTAAAAAAAAAACACACTGTGCCTCTTATTAAATACCTTGGATTGTCCTCTTTACAAAAAGTGGTCATTTGGGGGTATTTGTACTGTCCTGGCATTTTTGATTAGGTACTCAGTACATCAGGATCAATTTTCAATGATACGTAACCTAGCTTGTAGGCTCTATAACTTTCGTACAAACTTATTATCATACACTTATCAGGATTGTTTTTACCAAAGACATGTAACAGAATACATTCTTGCCTAAATTTATGTCAAAATTGGATTGTATTGGGTTTCTTTTAAAACAGAAAGTAGAAAATATTGTGTTTTTTTTTTTTTTTTTTCAAAATTTCCGCTCTTTTTTTCGCTTATATTGCAAAAAAAGAGAAAAAACCCAGTGGTGAATAAATAACACGAAAAGAAAGCTCTATTTTTGTGAACAAAATGAATACAATTTAATTTGGGTACAGTGTAGCATGACTGAGTATTTGTCATTCAAAGTGCAAGAGCACTGAAAGCTGAAAATTGGTCTAGGAAGGAAGGGGGTAAAAGTGCCCAGTATTGAGGTGGTTAAGGATGAATTGGCTCGGATCAGTGTGCCAGGTTTTCAGGAAGCTCTAATCACGGTTGATCCAGATCGATTGTCGCCTCTGTGAACACAAACTGGAGAGGTTAAACGCAGCAGTCCCATCCTGTATGGATGATGCCTAAAGTTCCTTTTCATCCTAATCCTGGACTTGCTAGTCGTGCTACTTCTGCATTTGAGACACCGGAGCCCTTGCGACTTGGTTTGATGCGTCCTTCACTAACACCTGTACTGTGGGGAAGCCAGTCACTTTGTGCACATCTGCCCAGTCAAGCTGCATAAGTGTCTTTCCATCTACCAGGCTAGCCAGCTACCTTTTGTCTGCCAGTTCAGCTTATTTAGCTTTCCCCATCTCATTCCAGCTTTCAGGAAGAGTCATCTCGGTGACTGCAATTATTGATTTGGGAGCTTACAGCTGTTTCATTGATCTGGCTTTCACTGCCCAGCAACATATTCCACTGCAGTCTAAGGAACAAGGACACTCTCTGTATTCTTATAAAAAATGTATTTAAATCCATGCTAGGTCACTAATCCAAAAAGCAGCCACTGTGATACCACTCAATTAAAATACAAACCAAAAAGGAGCGCTAATAAAGATTGATTTAGCAATCTAAAATTAATGAAATAAAAGTTCAAAACACCAGAAATCAAGCAAAATACAAAAGAAAAAAATGTCACCCTACAACCAAGTGATCAGATACATACAGAGAATATTAATGTTTAACACTAAACTAGAAAGTCTATTTAAATTGTGAACAAAAGAAAGAAAAAAGCAACAGTCTTTTCTCTGTCGCTCATTGACAGACGCAGTCCTCTTGATTAATATCAAATTGGGTTATACTGCCCTCTACAGGAGTAGGACACTAGGCAGAAGGAAAACATTCTGGCCACACCTTAGGGGCAGTCCCAGAGGGTATATCCTCTCTCTCCCTGCTACAGGATGTCAGTTTTTTTCTGTCTAGTCAGGAGTAAGGACCTACGTTCCTTGCTGGGATCTTTGGTCCTGGCAAGATTTTTTTAGAAATTTTTTTTTTTTTTTAGGCAGCTTTTTTTCTCCAGTTGTTCCTGTGAGATCTTCAAGCAAGTATGCTGAAACTGGGCGACGGGCTGGATGTTGAGATCCAGTAGTCACCCCAGTCAGCCTACGAGCGCGTACAGGCCCTAGCTCCGCGCTGGGTCGGCCGCGACATAGTCCCACTGGATGGGGACTGACCCTGCGAGTTAAACGTCTCGCCGGGACGCCAACGACCAGTTGGAAACGGAGTCACGGCGTCCGTATTGGTCGACAGCCCCCCCACCTCGGTGGAGAGGGGTTCTGTCAGGAGTTGGCGCCCGCCTGTTCCGGTATGGTGAGTAAAATGTTCCCCCTCTCCCCCTGACGGGTTTGTGGGTGGACGCGGGCCCCTCCCTGGGATGATCTGACCCTCATGATCCTGGATCCCCCCTCTTTCCTATAAACGAGTTATATAGTTATATATAAAAAGTTTTTTTCTTTGCAAATATTTTTTGTTTGTTTGTTTGCTGGCAAGTGTCTTGGATTAATCATGGACCCTGCCACACATGTATCCCCACCTGATCCCCTCGAGGTGGCCGCAGGACCCTCCAGTGCCCCACTTGTGATTGATGCATTATCAGCAGTTTTGGAGTCTTTGGTATCCCGGGTGGAGGTGGCCTGTCAGGGACAGGGGGCAAGAAAGCGAACCCCGCCTACCCCTATTTTATCTGACACTTCAGATACGGATTCTGAGCTTGTCACTGCAGCTGCAGGTCCCTCTGCTGGGGCTGCTGTCTCGGGTACGGTCTCCTCAGACAGTGAGGAGGACGTTTCTGCCTCCACCATAGCGCAAGAGGAAGCGTTGGTGGACGCACTAGTCATGTCTGTCCGGGAAACCTTAAGTCTTGAGGTTACACCGGCAGAGGTAGCTGACACTGAAATTCCCTTTGGTACCAGCAAGCCTACCAAAATGGCGAAGGTTTTTCCCTTGCCCAAATGTTTTGGTAATCTAATTAAAGAAGAATGGGATCGTCCGAAACGAACCCCTGCTATTTCCAAACGCATTGCTAGGCGCTATCCGTTTAAGGAATCCCTCCTTAAAAAACCAGTGGTGGACTCACCGATTTCCAGACTAAATAAAGCCACTGTTATCCCGTTGGAGGACGCTCCGTCCTTTAGGGATCCGGTGGATCAAAAAGTGGAAGCGGAATCCTGCTCCATTTTTTCCCTGATAGGGTCAACAGTTAGGCCAGTGGTTGCCATTGGTTTAGTTTCACAAACATTGACAGAATGGACCAAATTGTTACGCCGTGACATAAAGGGGAGAAGTATCCCCCCGGCAGTATCAGATTTGCTAGAGCAGATTATACAAGGGCTACAGTTCATCTGTGACGCCGCCCTGGACGCCACTCCCTTGCTAGGGCGTGCATCTGTTTCAGCAGTGGTCCTCAGACGTGTGTTGTGGTTAAAGTGCTGGTCGGCGGATCAGGGTTCCAAAAAAGCTTTGGCTAATCTTCCTTTTCAGGGGGATTGCCTGTTTGGGGCCACCTTGGATGAGATTATAAAGGATCTCACTGGGGGCAAGAGCACTTTTTTGCCACAGACTGCTAAGGGTAAAGGACCTCGTAACAGACGAGGACCTTCCTTTTCCGCTCATAAAAAGTTTGTTCGTTCCGCTGGGGCGGGCGATAAGGCAAAGCCCTCCAAAGCCCCTTCAGGGGGTTTCAAAGGGCGCTGGTCGGGTAAACAAAAGTCCGGCTCAGTCAAACCTGAAGATAAGACCAATACAGCCTGAAGGTGCGCCCCCACCCATCTCTGGGGTGGGGGGGACGTCTTCACCGGTTTCCGGATCCATGGCTTTCCATAATCCCGGACAAAGGGGTTCGCGAGGTCATACGGTCGGGATACAAGATCGAGTTTCGATCACTTCTACCGGTGCGATTCTTCCCTTCCAACATTCGACTATCCCCGGATCGCTTAAGAGCTTTGCGGGGGGCAGTAATGGACTTGATGCAACAGGGAGCGGTAGTTCCCGTTCCCTGAGCAGAACGTTTTCAGGGGTTCTATTCGAACCTATTCACAATACCCAGAGAGGAGGGCAAGGTGCGTCCAATTCTGGACTTAAGAGCACTCAATCATTTTGTCCGGGTACAAGAATTCAAGATGGAGTCCATCTGAACAGATCTGGGACTAACTTTGGAGACATCCTTGGCAAGGGTGTGTCTCCTTACAGAGAAGCTCCGGAAGATTCAGTGAACGATTCGGATGTTACTGTCCGTCAACTGGTCTTCCCTTCGGATAGGGATCCTGGGACTGATGGTGGCCTTCTTAGAGGCAGTACCGTATGCCCAGTCTCATACCCGAATTCTCCAAAAGGAGATTTTTTTCAAATGGAATCGGAATCCCGATTCTCTGGACAATCAGATCCGGTTGAGCGAGCGGACCAGGGAATCTCTGGTCCGGTGGCTTCGGTCTCCGATGCTCAGCCAGGGGAAGTAATTTCTTCCGATAGAATCCAGGTTACCGATAAATGTATTGGAACTGAGAGCGATCAGACTTTGTCTGATTTATTGGATCGAGCAGCTTCAGGGCAGCCCGGTTGGGATCCAGTCGGACAAGGCCACGGCCGTGGCTTATGTCAATCACCAAGGGGGCACCAAGAGTGCCCTGGCGGCCATAGAAGTGGCCAGCATTCTTCATTGGGCGGAACGGGTTGTTCCGGCTCTCTCCGCGATATTCACTCCGGGGGTGGAAAATTGGCAGGCAGATTATCTCAGTCGTCAGATTCTGGATCAAGGGGTATAGCCTCTTCATCCAGAGGTATTTCAACAGCTGTGCCTTCATTGGGGCACCCCGGGGGTGGATCTGTTGGCAGTTCGGCTCAACCGGAAGGTGCGGAGAGTTGTAGCCCGCTCCCGAGATCCTCGAGCGGACGCAGCAGACACGCTGGTCGCCCCGTGGGGACAGTATCAGCTACTGTATGTCTTCCCTCCTCTCAAGTTGCTGCCGAAATTTCTTCGCAGGATAGAGGTGGAGGGAATTCCAGTTATCCTGGTAGCTCCGGACTGGCCTCGTCGACCCGGGTACGCCGACTTGGGCAGGCTGGTCACAGACGCTCCTTGGAGACTTCCTCTCAGGGAGGATCTGCGGTCTCAGGGACCGATCTTCCATCCTGCTTTACAATCGCTGGCTTTAACGGCCTGACTATTGAGACTCAGGTGCTGAAGGACAAAGGATTGTCAACTTCAGTTATTCCTACTTTAATTAAAGCAAGGAAAGCGACTTCCAGAAAGGTCTATCATCGCACATGGAGGTCTTATATTGCGTGGTGTGAATCCCTTGGATTTCCTCCACGTGCCTATTCGGTGACCCGAATCTTGGCTTTTCTGCAACAGGGGGTTGAGCAGAAGCGGGCCTTGAGTACTGTCAAGGGTCAGGTTTCAGCGTTAGCAATTTTCTTTCAGAAACCTTTGGCTACCCATTCCTTGGTGCGGAATTTCATCCAGGGGGTGCGGCACTTGGCTCCGCCAGTGCGCGCGCCCTTACCGCCCTGGGATCTTAATTTGGTGTTGTCGGTTCTTCAGAAACCTCCCTTTGAAAATATCAGGGAGATTCCCTTGCTTACGTTATCCCAGAAGGTGGCCATTACTTCTGCACGCAGGGTGTCAGAACTGGCCGCATTATCTTGTCGTTCCCCATATCTGGTGATTCATAGGGATAAGGTGGTTCTTCGTCCGAATCCATCCTTCCTTCCTAAAGTGGTTTCAGAGTTTCATCTGAATGAGGACATTGTATTGCCTTTCCTGTGTCCAAAGCCCAGTCATCCTCGGGAGTGTGCATTACATTCCTTGGATGTGGTTCGGGCAATCAGGGTATACCTGAAAACTACGGACTCGTTTCGTAAAACGGATTCACTTTTTGTGATCACGGATGGCCCCAAAAGGGGTTGCCTGCATCTGCCGCGACTATCTCCAAATGGATCAGACAGACGGTGGTACAGGCTTATTCTATTAAGGGTCGGAATCCTCTGTTCCCTGTTAAGGCGCACTCCACTCGGGCGCTCAGTGCTTCCTGGGCCTTCCGCCATCAGGCGTCAGTGGTCCAGGTTTGCAAGGCGGCTACCTGGTCGTCGGTTCAAACCTTTACAAAATTTTATAAAGTTGATCTGATGGCATCGTCGGATGCCTCTTTTGGCCGCAAGGTTTTGCAGGCCGCAATTTGAGGAGACCGTTGGTCTACCTCAAGGGTTTTTTTCTGTTGGATTTTCAGTTGAGTCTCATCATTTTGTCTGATGAGCCTTTAAAACTTCTAGTTGGCACCGGTTGGGCCTTCTAGATTGGATTTTGATTTCTGTTATCCCACCCCTCATTTGTGGCACTGCTTTGGGACGTCCCAATTTGATATTAATTAAGAGGACTGCGTCTGTCAATGAGCGACAGAGAAAAATTGATTTTTGTAAAATCTTACCGTAAAATCCTTTTCTCTTAAGCTCATTGACAGACGCAGTACCCGCCCCTCTACTTTTGAGTTGGGTTGGGTTAAATTCTCTGACACTGCTTTGTGACATAACTGACATCCTGTAGCAGGGAGAGAGAGGATATACCCTCTGGGACTGCCCCTAAGGTGTGGCCAGAACGTTTTCCTTCTGCCTAGTGTCCTACTCCTGTAGAGGGCAGTATAACCCAATTTGATATTAATCAAGAGGACTGCGTCTGTCAATGAGCTTAAAAGAAAAGGATTTTACGGTAAGATTTTACAAAAATCCATTTTTTTTTAACACTCCCATGTAGAATCCATTCCATAAAGTGTGAATAAAAATCAATTCTCATCAATTATTTTGATATAAAAGGGGGGAAATAATTGATCCCCTGCAGATTATGTAAGTTTAAATCCAGAGAAAGCATATAATACAAATGTTATACATTTAGTTGCAGTTCAGTAAGTTAAAATAAAATAAGTATTTGATCCCCAAACAAAACATGACTTAGTACTCGGAGAAACCCTTGTTCGCAAGCACAGAGGTAAGCTCCCTCCATAAATTTTCTATAGGATTAAGGTCTGGAGACTAGCTAGACCACTTCATGACCTTAATGTGCTTCTTCTTGAGCCACACCTTTGTTGCCCTGGAGGTATGTTTTGAGTCATTGTCATGCTGAAAGACCCATCCATGACCCACCTTTGGTGTTCTGGCTGGGGGAAGACTGTTCTCATCCAAGATTTACAATACATGGCCCTGTCCATTGGCCCCTCCAATGCGGCAAAGTCTGCCTGTACCTTAAGCAGAGAAACAGCGCAAAAGCATCATGTTTCCACCTCAATTCTTGACTGTAGGGATGATGTTCTTAGGGTCATAGTCAGCATTTTTCTTCTTCCAAACACGGCAAGTTGAGTTAATGCCAAAGACCTTCATTTTGGTCTCATCTGACCACAGCACTTTCTCCGAATCCTTCTCTGAATCATTTAGATGTTCACTGGCAAACTTCAAAAGGGCCTGTACATACCTTCTTGAGGAGGGGGACCTTGCGGGTGATGCAGGATTTAAATCCATGGCGGCGTATTGTTACCAATGGTTTGTGTGTGACTGGTCCCAACTGCCTTGAGATCATTTACAAGCTCCCACCGTGTAGTTCTGGGCTGATCCCTCACTTTTCTAATGGTCATCTTTACCCCATGAGGCGAAATCGTAAAACGAAAGTGACGTCAGGTCATTGTTTCCAGAGTACCAAAGCCAGTCTGTTTGGCTCTCTAATCAGCAGGCAAAAGCGCAGACTAATCGATTGAGACTCCCGGTGGGACAAGAAATCCTGGCCAATGGTTATCCACCAGCACCTGCTAATCGGCGAGGAGGGACACCGAACAGAGCTCTGCCTAGGTAAACAAGACGGAGCTCTGTTCTGTCAGCAGGGATGTGATAGATTGTGTGCCCATGCAATGCAGGAAATAAAACCTATCACATCCCATAGTAAAAACAGCACACACAGTGCACGTAAGCACTGGTTAAGTACACATTTAACCATTTGATCTCCTTAGATATGTTATTGGTTCCCCCCAAGTGTCAGACTGTCCTCCGCAATATCGTAGTCCCGCTATAAATTGCTGATCGCCTCCATTACTAGTGTTTGTAAATGCTATACATCTTGCGCAAACCAATCACTATATGCTTAATGGGATTTCTTTTTTTTACCAAATTACCAAAAATATGTAACAGAATACATATTGGCCTAAATTCATTAAGAAATTAAATTTGTGTTATTGGATTCGTTTTATAGAAAGTAAAAAATATTGTCCTGGTTTTTTTTTTTTTTTTCAAAATTACTGGTCTTTTTTGTTTACAGCGCAAAAAAAAAAAAAAACCCAGAAGTGATCAAATTCCACCAAAATAAATTTCTATTTGTGGGAAAAAAAGGACTTAAAATTAATTTTGGGTAGAGCGTTGTATGATGGCGCAATTGTCAAAGTAACACAGTACTGTATTGCAAAAAAAAAATGGCCTGGTATTGAAGGGGGGGGGGTTAAATCTTCCGGAGGTCAAATGATTAACAAGAGCACCTGAAAAACAAGTTTACTTGCATTTTTCAGGCGCACCAATTAAAAAGTCTATAAGAAAAAACGTGCAATTCTGCTACTGTACAACAAGTTGCATGTACAAATCTAGTCAAATAAAGCCTCTAAATTACCTGGCTAGGCTCACGCGAAGTATGAGCAGGAAATTGAAACCAAACAAGCTGATTGGATGAGCCCAAAACATTGTCAGCGTTCCAGAACTCCAATTTAATGTGACTAATTACTACTAGCTGCAACTGCATATGTTGCAGTATTTTTGATGCAAACTTATATGGACAATAAAAAGAAATGCCAGAGCAACTGTAAAAACGTGTAGTGTGCATAAGTCCTAATTCAAATGCCTTTTACGTGCTTTGCAAAAAATTGCCGCCAAAAGATCTTAAACTTTTGTACTGCCTTGCACATGGTCAAGAGACCTTTTTTTGGGTCATTTAATGGGATAATACAACACATACAGTATATAACATTTTATCATTGCTAAATATACTAAGCATTTAAGTGTTTCTTCACTGCATTCAAGGCAGAGAAAGTACCCCAGACATTTCCCTTTCTGATCATATGAATGGCTACATTCCCCTCCATTACATTTCCCCATAAGGTCCAATTCAAACCTATGCATTTTGCAGAAATGCAATACAGTCCATTTAACATGGCTTCCTATGGAACATGTTCTGTAACTGCAAATCTGCAAAATGCACTAAAAATGCATAGGTGTGAATCGGGCCTAATGGCCACCAGCAAATAACACCTGTAAACAAATGGGTCTGCTGGATGTATTTCTTGCATTTATTTATTGTAAAACCTATATTTTTGGTAATTAAACACAACTAATTACCAAAATACAATTTTAATATTTTGGTGTCAAACTATACTCAGGTTACTAGCGGCTGACAAATTTGGAACAAAGTATTGATTTTTGGTATACCATGCTTGTTTGGTATGTACTTTTTCTGTTTTAAAGCAGAGTTTGCATTAAAATTCATGTAACCTCTTTGACACTTCTGTCACACTTCACACTGGTGCATGTTACATTAGGGGCTAGTTCACACCACGGTTTCTGCATTCTGGATGCGCTTCTGCATGCATGTTTTTTATGCGTTTTTGACATGTTTAAGTGCATTTTTTGTGTTCTGGTGCGTTCCCATCCTTTTTTTTTCATCTTAATTGAGGCTGTGCTATCCAATGAATTTCGCTGTGTTCCAGATGCATTCCATACAGAAAAAAAACAACATTTCTCTATCCTTCATTGGCAGATGCAGCTTCATATGCTGCCCCCTACAGGAATAGGACACAGGGCAGGAAAAAACTTTACCACGCCTATGCGGCAGTCTCTGAAGGCATACACCCACTCACTCTGCTATAGGATTCAGTCTGTTTCTGCCTTATTTAGGAGTAGGACCTAGTTCCTGGCTTGGACTTCGGTCTTAGCTTGTTTTTTTTTTTTTTTTTTTATTTTAAAGGGAACCTTTGTTAATTTTAGCTAGCTTTAGTTATGTTCCTGACTGAACTGCAATCAACAGCCGGACTGGGTTTCGGACTGGATATCCTAGATCCTTAAGGTCTCCCAGTCCAGCCAGCGAGCGTGTGCAAGTTAAAGCCCCGCTCCAGGCCTCGCCGCCACAGTGCCCCAATGGACGGGGGCTGGCCCGCGAGTGAAACAACCTCGCCGGGACGCACATGACATGGTTCGGCCTGAGTTGCAGCATGCCCCTTGGCCGCCAGCACCCCCACCCCGAGTTGAGAGGTAGTCTGCCCGGAGTGGCGCCCACCCAATTGTCATTGGTATGGTGAGTAGTGTCCCCCCATAGCTCTAGTGGTCTCGGGTGGACATGGGCCCCTCGGGATGGTTGGACCCCCGGGTTCCCTTCCATTTCCCCCAGCCCCTCTAACAGTCACGGTGGTCTTTTGGCCCCAACCTACCCCCATGCCCCCCCTCCAGGGGTTAGATAGAAGCTGGCTTTGCCACTTGCTTCAGTAAAGGGGGGTGAATGCGGTTGTTGCTGACCAGACTGTCTGGATCGCACATGGGGGTTTTTGAGTAAGTTCCCAGCCCCCTGGGGGTTAGTGACTAGGGCAGGGACGTCCTTTGGGCTGCCTGCGGTGGCTATAGGCTTGGGGGGAGCGGATGATTCTTCATCCGCGGGTCTGCACCTCACATGTCTGGGTCAGGCCGAAAATTTAGTCCTCGACTTTGCGGCCTACTTGCCGCTGTCTGGGTACCTGACCGAGCTGACTAAGATGAGGTGCCTGACCAAGCTGAATGGCAGATGCCTCATGCGGCTGCGACTTGCAACCTACTCGTGACTAATAGAGCTGGCTGTCTGAGTGACTGACCAAGCTGTCTGGGCGACTGACCAGGCTGTCCGAGCTCCTGTCTGAGCTGCTGATCTAGCTCACAGATGACGGCAGACTCGCGACCGGCTCGGGCCCAAAAAATTCCTTTTTCCCCGCATACTGTGACAAAATTGTCACGAGTCAGTGGAGCTGTTCTGAACGCAATAATGGTAACACGCATGGTGTGGCTAAAAAGCTGGTCTGTAGACCAGGGTTCTAAAAAGGCTCTATCAGATCTCTGTCTGCATGAAGGGACGCCCTCACCTGTATCTGGGGTGGGGGGGACATCTTCGTTTTCTGTCCAGAACCAGGGACCTCCTTGATTCAGGACAAATGGGCCAACGAGCAGCTCCGAATGGGTTACAAGGTAGAATTCAGGTCCCGACCATCGGACAGAATCTTCCTGTCAAATCTATGCTAATCTTCAGATCGGTTTGGGGATCTATGAGAGGCTGTACAAGACCGGCTGTCACAAAGGGTGCTTGTGCCAGTTCTCTCTCGGGAATGCTTTCAAGGGTTTTATTCAAACCTGTTTACTGTTCACAGAAAATAAGGGAAAGTTCATCCAATTCTGGACCTCTAGGCTCTGAATCACTTTGTGCGGGTACAGAGGTTTCAAATGGAGTCCATTCGCACAGTAGTGGCGTTCCTACACCAAGGGGACTTTTTGGCCTCTATCGATATAGAGGATGCATATCTGCACTTCCCGATTTTACGCTGGACATCAGCATTTTCTTCACTTCGCTGTAGGAGAGGAACATCATCAATTTGTGGTGTTACCCTTTGGTCTCACCTTCGCCCCCAGGGTCTTCACCAACCTATTGGCTCCGGTATGGGCATTACTGTGACAGCGGGGCATTGCAGTACTAGGTTAACTGGAGGATCTCTTCTTAAGAGCAGACTCCCCCCTCAGTTCTGGTGGGCGATCTGTCAATCACTATATGGACTCTGCAAGAGTTCAGTTGGACCATCAATTTCAGAAAATCTGCTCTGGTCCCAGCCTCCAAAATGGTTTATCTGGGACTGACTCTGGTCTCAGCCTGAGGCAGAGGGTGATTTGGTTGCTGTTATCCAGCACTCTGACCTCATTGCGGAGTTGCATGCAAGCTTTAGGCCTGATGGTGTCTACCTTCAGGGCGGTTCCATTTGCTCAGTTCCACCTCTGCAAAGGGGTATTCTTGTCAAGTGGAACAATGATCCAAAATCTTGGACAATCTGATTCGGTTGAGTCAAAACGCAAGAAGTGCTCTTCTGTGGTGGCTCCGTTCCTTGGCTCTGCGTGAGGGCAAGCTCTTCCATTGTATTGGACTATGGTTTCCACGGATGCCAGCCTGTCCGGCTGAGGGGGGGGGGGGGGGGAGTACTTGAAAATCTGTATGTCCAGGGGACCTGGACTCTTAAAGAGTCCAGACTTCCGATCAATATTCTGGAACTCAGAGCAGTAAAGCTTTGCTTGAGTCACTGGACAAATCATCTGCAGGGTTGTCCAGTTTGGATTCAATCAGACTATGCCACGGCCGTGGGTTAACATCAATCATCAAGGGGGCACCAAGAGTGTCCTGGTGGCCCGGGAGGTGGCCGATAGCCTAATATGAGCAGAAAATTTTGTTCCAGCCCTCTCCACCGTGCATATACAGTGGAGTCACTGGAATCAGTGGACAACTGGCAGGCGGATTACTTGAGTGGTTAGGTGCTGGATCAAGGGGAATGGTCCCTACACCCGGAGGTGTTTCACCTGTTGTGTGTCCGGTGGGGGACACGCATTGTAGACCTGTTAGTTTCTTTGCTCGAGAAGGTACAGAGGTTTGTAGCCAAGTCTCGGGATCCTCTGGCCGATGCCACAGACGCACTGGCAGCTCCTTGGGGGTCAGTATCGGCTGATCTATGCTTTTCCTCCACTGAAACTTCCGTAGAGGCTTCTGCACAGAATAGAGGTGGAAGGGATTCCGGTCATTCTAGTGGCCCCAGACTGGCCTAGCCGGTCTTGGTATGCAGCACTGGTAAGGTTGGTCACCGATGCTCCTTGGAGACGTCCTCTCAGGGAAGATCTGTTGTTTCAAGGGCCAATCTTCTATCCTGCTTTACAATAGCTGGCTTTAACAGTGTGGCTGTTGAAAGCCAGGTATTGAAGGATAGGGGTCTTTCCAGTGATTCCTACACTGTTGAAGGCTAGAAAATCTACCTCCCAGGAAGATTTATCATTGTACGTGGAAAGTGTACATCTCATGGTGTGAATCGATTAAGGTCCATCCACACTCCTTTTCAGTGGCTAGGATATTGGCTTTCCTCCAAAGAGGGGTTGAGCAGCGGTTGGCCTTGGGTACTATTAAAAGCCAGGTGTCTTCTTTGGCGGTGTTTTTTCAATGCCCTATAGCTACGCATTCTTTGATTCACACTTTTATCCAGGGAGTTCATCATGGGGCTCCTCCAATACGGTCCCCGTTACCTCCATGGGATCTTAACTTGGTACTGTCTGTTCTTCAAAATCATCCCTTTGAAAACTTAGGGAGATTCCTCTGCTTACACTGTCACAGAAGGTATCCTTTTTGGTGGCTCTTACCTCTGCCTGCCGAGTGTCTGAATTGGCAGGGCTGTCCTGCTGTTCTCCTTCTCTGGTGGTCCACAGAGATTAAGTGGTACTTCGGCGGTTACTGAGTCTTTCAGGAAATCAGACTCTCCTTTTGTCCTCACGAAAGGACCCCGGAAGGGATTGGCTGCGCCTGCTGCGACCATATCCAGATAGATCAGGCAGACCATAGTACAGGCGTATTCACTTAAGGGTCAGATTCCACCTTTCCCTGTGAAGGGGCATTCTGCTAGGACACTGAGTGCCTCTTGGGCCTTTCGCTATGAGGCGTCAGTAATACAAGTTTGCAAGGCGGAAACTTGGTCGTCTGTGCACACGTTCATGAAGTTCTACAAAGTAGATGTGTTGGCATCCTCGGATGCTTCTTTTGGCCGCAAGGTTTTGCAGGCTGCTGTTTAAAAGATCAACCTTTTCTCTGTGAGGGTGTATGTTGTTTCTAGGTTGAGCTCCATGTTACCTGGTTGGCTAAGTTTAGCCTTTGGGGAATTACGTTCTTTCTCTGCATTGTTTTCCCACCCCTCATGCAAATACTGCTTGGGACGCCCCAACTGACCGAAGAATATGGAGCTGCGTCTGTCAATGAACGATAGAGAACTGGATTTTTGACTTACTGTAAAATCCTTTTCTCTGAAGCTTATTGACAGACGCAGCACCTGCCACTATATTTGAGTGGGTTGGGGTTTTCTATTTGACACAGCTTGCAACAAAACTGAATCCTAAAGCAGAGTGAGTGGGTGTATGCCTTCAGGGACTGTCCCATAGGTGTGGTAAAGTTTTTTTCCTGCCTAGTGTCCTACTCCTGTTGGGGGCAGCATAACCCAATAGTAAGAAGAATAGGGAGCTGCGTCTGTCAATGAACTTCCGAGGATTTTAGGTAAGTCAAAAATCCAGTTTTTCTACTTCTCAGTTTGCTCAAGTACATGAAATAAGTAAAACAAAAAAATAACCTGAAACTGCTGCTGTCATTTAAATTTGTACTGGACTGGCCTAGGTGGGTTCTGGGTACATTTTAAAGCTCCAGTGCTGTCAAGAAAAAGGTGAGAAAGCGAGAGGAGGAAATCTTACCACTGGCTACGTACACATGGGTGGTGATGTGAAAAGAAGAAAGGGGGTGTGGCCATGTTAAACATGCAAGATTGCATGGAACCTAGTTATTTCTTTCTAGTTATCTAGCTGCACAGAAGGCCACATCATCACAAAACATTAGGAAAAAAAACACAAGAGTAGGAAGAAAATTCAAGATAGATGGACTTAGTGAATCTTCTTCCAACTCTTGTGGCTAGAGTGCACAAACATTTTGTTTTGTGTCCATGTTCTTCCCTGTTGAAAATAATTGAGAATTGGTTGCTTGAAAGATTATTTTAACTCCATGGATAACCATACAAGGCCTTGTAATAAAAATCCTGTCCATTGTGATACAAAAAGGCTATGTTGAGGTATGTTAACAGGTGCTTCAGATTGTTGGCAGTGATTAGCTACATGTTTTTCCAAGTTATTGGAGAATTTCTTCAATTCATGTCTTATTATTCCCTGCATCCATCTGTCAGTCAAATCAGAGAGAAGCTTGTGAAGGGAACTTGTGAAACATAAGTTGTTAAGAGTTGAGTAGAAGACTTGCTTCCTGTCATCATTCATAAGAGGCAGCTCTATGTTTAGAATGTGGGTGCTGAATTGCTCTTTTGAATAGTTGTCTAAGGCTGGCCATACACTATACAATTTTCTTCTTCAACTTTCCTTTAGATTTACCAAAACCATGTAATATAGGGTCAAACCTAAACACTTTCAACTTGTATGCAATCAGACAGGCCCTTGCACTACATAGTTTAAGGTAAATCTAAAGGAAATTGAATAAGAAAATTGTATAGTGTATGGCCAGCCTAAGGCTCCATTCACACCTGAGTATATCGTTTTCAGGCGTTTTTTCTGGCTTTTTTCAGGCGGTTTTTTTTTACATCTAAAAAAACACTTGTAATCAGCCATATAAGAAGCTCATGTACTTTTTAGAGCTTCAGGCGTTTTTCTTCTGGAAATGAAAAAATTGTGATCACAAAATGTGATAACCTATAGCGCTTGCTGATTGCTACTTGAGTATTGAGATGATAACACTACTATAAACACAATGTGATAAAAATTATTAAATAAATTTTGTGCGTAATATATACAAAAAATTATTCTATGAAAGTTCATGTGCAAAAGGAAATAAATATATAATAAAAACAGTCCTTGTAACAAAATATCCACCACAGTGAATAAAACAATAAACACTGTGAAATATTAAGGTGAACAGTCCCAAAAAATATATTGCATAAGGTGCAAGTGCTTCTTCCTTTTCTTCCCTAGATATCCCTTCACCGTGGAAATGTATAAATTGCAAACTCACCAGACAGTGTGGGTCCTATATGCCTTACGGCATTAGGACCATTCGTGCTTGAAAAGATCCTCTCCAGATCCGGGTTCACTCCCCCTGGAAAAAGAAGCCATTCCTCTGCAGTACCACTCCACTACGATTAGGCTTCAGGCACAAGTATATCTCCTCCAGCCACAGTGCGCCTCCTTTAGATAAGAATCCCCCTGCAGATCACCTCCAATCACAGGTGTATAACAAGGAAATAAAGCCGGATAGTGCAGTATTGTTTTCAAATGGTTTTAATATTGCACACACCCCGTACACTCCAAATGGTATAAAAAATATAAATATACAGTCCCAGTGAGGTGATAAAAGCAGGTAATAAACACATCAAAGGCTTAATAAAAACCAACTGGTGAGGCAAACGTGAAAAATGAGTCCATAAATCCAAAAAAACGAGCAAACAGGACGGTCATGGAGAGCGGTAGTTCCGGCTTGCGTTCCACTGGAGCCCGTATGACGTCACAACGTGCGTTCCAGCTAACGCGTTTCGTCATTGGCTAGACGTCTTCAGAGGTGGAGTCTCACGTCTGGCCCAGATCTTTTATATTGGAGCTGCCGCTCTCCACTCCGCCCCACTCCGCCCATATTTTCTACCCGGAACCGGACGCAAGTCCGTGTCCCCACACCAATAATTCTACATGATTGAGCTTTCTATTATTACAGATTATACCATTATACAGAACTTATCTTTACTTCGGATTTCATACTTGTACATATGCATACTATCATACCGTCGGCTTTCTATCATAGGCATATCTCAATACATATTTCTATACATCTAACAAAAACGCTTGTAATCAGCCATATAAGAAGCTCATGTACTTTTTAGAGCTTCAGGCGTTTTTCTTCTAGAGACAAAATGTTTAGATGTGAACAGGGACCATTGAAATGAATGGGATTTTGCTTGTTGGGCGTTTTGAGACTTCAGAGATGAGCGTTTTACAAGCTGAAATACGCTCAGGTGTGAACAGGGCCTTAAGAGCTGGAAAATGTGTTTCCTTTTAACAGTTCTCTGAGTGGCAGCCATACAACAGCCCATATTTTGCGTAGACACATATACATAAAGTCCAGTAATTTCATCAACTGGAAAGTTATGTGGTATGCTGATGGATTTTTTACAATTCTGATCCTAACTAAGAGATGTATGCTAAAGTTGTACAAAATTTTCCAGACAGAAATGTTTTATTTGTTGAAATACTTTATTTAACCACTTGCCGACCAGTCACGTTGACTGTACTGCGGCAAAGTGGCTCGTTCTCGTCCAGCGACGTAGACCTACGTCGCTGGACTCCTCCCCTTGTGGGCGCCGCGCACCGCCGGAGGCTCGCTCCCGCTGTATTCAGTCACAGCAGGAGTCGGGCCAGGGGAGGAGCGGCGGTGATCACCGCCGCTCTTCCCCGATCGTCGGAGAATCGAGTCTGGAGATCCGCCCGCTTGTGTAAACAAAGCGGGCGGATCTCCTAAGTGACAGACAGGGTTAGATTGCAGGGTTCAGCATAGCTGAACCTGCGATCTGTCCCTGTGTCACTCAGTCACCTCCCCCCACACACGTTAGTAAGCACAAGGCATACATTAACCCCTCCCTCTCCAATAAAATTAACCCCTTCCCTGCCAGTGTAATTTTTACAGTAACAGTGCTTATGTATAGCACTGATTACTGTAGTAATGTCACTGGTACCCCCAAAATTGTCAAAAATGTCAGTCAAGGGTCCGATCTGTCCGCTGCAATGTCGCAGTCCCGCAAAAAAAAAAAAATCGCCGCCATTACTCGTTAAAAACACCAAAAATGACAGAAATATTTCCCTTAGTTAGTAAACGCAATAACTTTTGTGCAAACCAATCAAAATACGCTTATTGTGATTTTTTTTTTTTTTAGCAAACATAGGTAGCAGAAAACAAATTGGCCAAAAATTAAAAAAAAATTTGATTTTTACATTTTTTGGGGGGGGAATTTCATATAAAAAAATGTGAAAAATATTGTTATTTTTTCAAAATTTACGCTTTTTTTTTGTTTATAGCGCAAAAAGTAAAAATCGCACAGGTGATCAAATACCACCAAAATAAAGCTCTGTTTGTGGGAAAAAAAGATGAAAATTTCGTTTGGGTGCAGCGTCGCACGACCGCGCAATTGTCAGTTAAATTCGCACAGTGCCGAATCGCAAAAAGTGGCCTGGACGTAAGACAGCAAAATCCTCCGGTGGTAAAGTGGTTAAAATACAATTTTTTTATGTTAGCATCATTGGGGAAGTCCTATTTTGGGAATATTTGGGGCATCATTGGGGAATATTTGCAGTCTGCCCTAATATAAGGGATCATTCTGGGTGTTGAACTAAACTTGGTACTAGTGATCCACCCTTACCTATATTCCGGCCACCCTTCAGGCTGGTAGCCGATAGTGGGTGCCGATATTCTGCACAATTAAAGTTTTAGTTTTACACTGTCCTTTGAATTTTTATTTTTTTTATCACTTTTATTGCTGTCGCAAGGAATGTAAACATCCCTTGTGACAGTAATTGGCAGTGATAAGGTACTCTTTATGGAGGGATCTGGGATCTAAAAGACTGAAACCCCTCCTCTGAGCTTACAAGCATTCAAAACGCCAAGTTTGGCTGTTTTGAATACTGTTGTTTTTTTGTTTTTTTTTAAATATGGCGCCTTTAAGGCTTTAGTAACTGGAAGTGATATCATGACATTGCTTACGATTTACTACATCAGAGACCCGATCAAAGCCATTTCCGGCTTTGTTCATGTCTTCAGCTAGCCGGCGTACAGGCTGGCTGGTCACTCTGACCTCCAGGTGGGACAGGAGACCCGGGCGGAATGCAGCTTAGCTGCATCGGTTGTTATTACAAGAAAGCTGACCGTCGGCTCTAAAAAACAATACCGTAGTGATGACTTGAAGCAATATCGACAAGTTTGTGCTGATACCGATACTTTAAAAAACTGAATATCGGCCTCCGATAATCAGCCCCATGATAATCGGTCAATCCCTACTTGGTACAGCTTGGACCAATGTAAGTATGCATTTGCCATACCTGGCCGATCCCATTAGAAGCTGGATGTCACTGGGTCTGATGCTGAGCTGCTGCCCTTTTGCTTAGTGGACATTGAATGGCGCCCATGTCAAGTAAGCAACTTCCAGAGAACACTTTGCATTTTCTCAATGAATGCAAAGCATTCTCTGATTAGATGAGGTTTAGAGGCAGGGCAGTGATGTCTCAATCTTCACCTCCACTCATAGAAACTAGGGTGCAAAGGGACACTGAAGTGTGACAACCCTCTTAATCTGCAGTCCTATGCATGAACTGTTGCCTGGGGGCGACTATGGCTTTGCGGAAAGATGTGGGAGACAACACCAGTGCCATGTTGCAGGGACAGCAATAGAGACTGGATAAAGTGTTCTACAGTGCTGATTGCTATCAGCCCCCTCCTCCCTCAAGAAACCTTGTTCGCCAGTGTCTAAGTGTAGACACCATTAGACTTGAGATTTTTCTCAGCCTAGCCAAAATGAATTCTAGTAGTCCTGTGTTTAGAGCTTGGGACATGATTGTCATACATTGGACTAAATATTTTTTTTTCTTACAGAAACAGCCCTATTATGAGGATCCAGACAAAAGAATTTGCAGAGCAATTGCAGCATGCTGGTGAGGTAAGCAATTATTTTATATTTGGCACCTTATATCTGAGTGATAATACTAATTATGTAAGCAAAAATAAACTGCCTTGGTTCAGTGCTTCTAATGCAAAAGTTAAACAGTAGCTTTTTGACAAAAGCAATTTGCATTTTATTTTTACTCCCTTAAAGTGGTTCTAAAGGAAGAAGGCCAATCATAATGCATTAGGATAAAAAAAAAAAAATCTGTGTGCAGCAGCCCCCCTAATACTTATCTGAGCTTTATCTCAATCAAGCGTTGTTGCACGAGAGTCTCAGCTGTCCGGGACTTTCCCTCCTGATTGGCTGAGACACAGCAGTGGGCACGGCTGTCTTATGTCAGTGGGCCAATAAGATTTAATGTTGATAAATCTGAAATTATGCTCTTGGGGGCTAAGAATGTGCATGCATTATACATACTAGGGGGAGTAAAACTGATGGAATCCATAGTGGAGAAGGATCTGGGGGTTTTGGTAAATCATAAGCTTAATAGCATGCAATGCCAAGCTACAGTTTCCAAATCGAGCAAAGTCCTTTCTTGTATTTAGAGGTATGGACTTCAGAGAGAGAGATAATTTTTGCCCCTGTACAAATCATTAGTAAAATCTAATTTGCAATATGCAGTTCCGTTTTGGGCACCACTTCTCAAAAGATTGGAACTGGTGAAAGTGCAGAGAAGGGCAACCAAACTGATAAGAGGCATGGAGGAGCTTGGCTATGAGGAAAGATTAGAGATACTGAATTCACTCTTGAGAAGGAGATTAAGGGGGGATATGAACAACATGTAAAAATACATAAGGGGTCCATATAGTGAACTTGATTGAGTTATTCACTTAAGTTCATCACTGAGGACAAGGGGACACTCTTTACGTCTAGAGGAAAAGAGATTTAACCTCCAAATATGAAAAGGTTTCTTCACAGTAAGAGCTGTGAAAATGTGGAATAGACTTCCTCCAGAGGTGGTTCTGGACAGTTTACTAGATTGCTTTAAAAAACATAGGCCTGGATTCTTTCCTAAATGTTCATAATATAACTGGGTATTAACATTCATAGGTAACGTTGATCCAGGGAATATCCAATTGCCTCTTGGGGGATCAGGAAGGAATTTGTTTCCCCTGTTGTAGCAAATTGGATCATGCTTGGATCATGCTTTGCTGGGTTTTTTTTGCCCTCCTTTGGATCAACTGTGGGTATAGGATTGTGTAATATAGGATTGTATGATTTTTTTCTTTTTTTTTTTTTAATTGGTTGAACTGGATGGACTTTTTTTTTAATCTGACTATGTAACTATGACTAACTATAAAAAGTACACAAAAACTTTGGGTGGGGGGAAAGGGGGGGGGGGGGGGTTGGGAACGCATGCACAGTCACAGTTGCTCATCTGGGGAGGCCTGAAGGGTATTGTAAGCTTGCGAGTACAAGAAATAATGCCAATAAAACCAGGTTTTATTGAATTGTTCCTCCTTTCGTTTTAACACAGCCGTTAATTGTTCGATCAGGTTCAATTTTGTTCACCATAGCTATCCACTGACCAACTATTGGGAGTTCTGGGTATTTCCACCTTTGTTGCTTGCTCTTTAAAATCTTCAACATGTATTGATTCGCCATAAAAGACAGACAGCAGATGTAAACACGTTTCAACCTTGTTGGCCTTTTTCACTACAAATGCCATGTACAAAAATCCCACAATATATAGTGTATAAACCCCTCCTGGCAGCAAATGTAATTAATATGCCAATTAATAGATAATCAAAGTTACTTGGAGAGGTGAAACGACATACATGGACAGACATAAGTAATCAAAAATACAAACATAATTGGTTGCATAATGAAAAAGGGACCTTAAAATCCAAGAAAATAAGAGTACAAAAGCCTATTTAACAGAAAAAAATAAGCAAGAATGCCCAGTAGGGGAAAGAAAATAGTACCAAAATGGAAGAGGCAAAAGTGTGAATCCAGGTCCCATCTAGGGTTTAACCCCTGAGGGACCCTGGTTTTTAATCTAAATATCCACCATGCCTCTTTATCTAAAAGCCATCTGTTCCTATCTCCACCGCTGGGCATAGGAGTCAATCTCTCAATGCCAGTAAACCTAAAGGACACATTACAAGAATGGCGCTTTAAAGTGACGTGAGCCATTTGAAATATGCTTTGCATTTGGATTAACAGAGTCACAATAATGTTCTCCTATTCTTGTTCTTGAAGCATGTGTGGTACATCCAATGTACTGCAGGTTTCAAGAAATGCAGCAGATCTGATACACCACATACTTGGTTTCACAAATATTTTATTGCCTAATGCCAAAGCTTGATTGAGAGCCAGGTGGGTTTGTATTTTTTGGGTGAAAATATGCTAGGTGACAGCAAGGAACCTAAAGTTGGTGCTCGTCTGCCAGAGAAGCGACACCCTGATTTTAAGACTTTGTGGAGACTTTTGTCTGAATAGAGAATGGGAAGATTTTTCTTTATTATATTGACAACCTGATGGTACTCTTGTGAGAAGGTGGTTACAATTGTTCTTCCTATCTGTCCCTATACACAAATGCTTATTTCTATTCTATTTTTGTTTTTTAGTGTATTAACTGAAGTGATAGATAGAAGAGCGAAGAAAGAAGAAAGAGCTGTAGCTTTTTTTTTTTTTTGGGACACGAGCAGACTAACCAATCAGAGGGGGTGGGTGATACCATTTAGAATTTGGGTCGCTGCTATTTTCAATACAGCCCTTTTTCGATCTATCACATTGTGTTTCATGGATTAGCTATGCTCCCCTATTAGTTTATCTGACTGTTTGGCGGCTGATTGTATCATGTGAAGGGCTTTGAGATTGAGCCTTCATAGTTCGGGTAATTTTGATGTAATGGTACATTCCCGATCCGGGAGGGGCGAGGGCTGAGCTTGATTGGCTTAGTGTGCCATAAATGAATGTGAGTTGCGCCGCGTAGCCACACTCTCTGAAGAAGTCCAACGACGATACGTGTAAGGGTGTGACTATGTGGCTCTGTCAAGCACCTGGAATGCTGCATTTATCCATCGCTCTGTTCCACTGCTGGTCGGTGACTGGGTGAGGACAAGTAATGCAGGTCCAGCTGTTTTAAAGGCTTGTCATATATGCTTCAGTTTTAATATATTGTTGTAAGTGCAATGTGTAAGGGGTAATAAAGTAATCATCGTACTACACTGTGTGGCTCCCTCCCCTCTTTACATATGTTGCATGTCCTATAATTGGAACTGACTTCTGGGTGGAGAGTTGTGATAAGAATCCTGGTTATCCCCCTTCCTGGAGTGAAGAGGAATGGTGTGGAGAGAATTGCTTATTCCAGGATCACTGCTTTTATCTGTCTAAGGAGACCCAGTCTGGGGTGGTCATTGAGGTCTTGGTTGCATTCAAAGGACATGATGTGCCTTTTACCCATTGATTTCTGGTGAGTGCATTACCATTGGGAGAGGCTGCACGTGGTGTGGTGAAGGACTATTTACATCGTTTATAGGTTTTCCCTCACATGGAGCACTTCAGGATCATCCCCTATAAATTGGACTTGTTTATAGAGCATTTACAGAGCATTTATAGACATATTTAATTGTTTTACTATCATTTATCCCAATACTGCAAATTCTATTCATTGTGTATTTCATTTTATTTTATTTTTGGATTTAATAACATGGGTGTCCTTGGAATATAGTTCACATTCAGATTTAACAAGTATATATGATTTATCAGCGCCGCCTGGTGGTCTGGGTCTTTTGATCCAATTCACCCTTTTATTTTATAGAAGATCCTCTCTCCTCTTGACCATAGCATTTTCACCTCTTTGGACAACCCCTTTGAAGATATCCTAGTCTGGTATGGTCGCTGCATCGATGATCTGCTGATGGTGTGGGATGGGAATAACTCTTCACTGAATGAATTTGTCAGTTTCCTTAATGACGATCAACTCAATCTTCAGTTCACAGTCTTTTAATTCCCTGAGCATTGACTTTCTGGATATCTTTTTGTGTGGGGATCCAGATACTAAAGGTATACATACCTGCACCTACAGAAAGTCATGCTCGGGAAACACTACTCTTTTTGCTACCATTTGTCACCCATTCCACACCATCCATGCGATCCCTGTTGGAGAATTCACTCGTACTCAAAGGAATTGCTCCTCTAATGCAACTTTCAATGTGGAATGCCAGACTATAACTACACGACTAGCCCAAAGGGACTACCCAAAATCAGCTGTACAGAGAGAAAGAAGATCCTCTCCTCTTGATCCTTGCATTATCTAATCCTAAAGCTTCAGTTAATACACTAAAAAAACATAAAAATAGAAATAGGCATTGGTTTATACCAATGGTCCTCAACCCTGGCCTACAGGGCCCACTAACAGGCCAGATTTGCAAGATAACTGAAATACATCCCAGGTGATATCATTTGCTGCTCAGTGATTGCAGTACTCTAGTCTGCATCTCCCCAAGGTAATACTTAAAATCTGGCCTGTTAGTGGGCCCTGAGGACCGGAGTTGAGGACCACTGGTGTATACTATAGGGACAGATAGGAAGAACAATTGTTTGGCAACATTTGTAACGACCTTCTCATAAGAGTACCATCAAGTTATCAATATAATAAAGAAAAATCTTCCCATCCTTTATTCAGACAAAAGTCTCCACAAAGTCTTAAAATCAAGTTGTCGTCTAGCAGACGAGCACAAACTTTGGGTTCCTTGTCACGTAGCTTATTTTCATCCAAAAATACCAACCCACCTGGCTGTCATATCCAGGTTGCTAAGCATGCATCTTTAAAATGTTCAGATATTTGTCATGTTAATTTATGTACTAAATCTTTAAATTCAGCAACCACTGGAGAAAGCTTTGACCTTAAGCAATACATTAGTTTTGAAACCAAGTGTGTGGTGTATCAGATCTGCTGCATTTCTTGCAACCTCCAGTACATTGGATGCACCGCACGTTCTTTAAAAGGAGAACATTATTGTGACTGTTAATCCAAATGCAAAGCATTTCTCAAATGGCTCACGTCACTTTAAAGTGTCATTCTGGTAACTTGTCCTTCTTTTAGGTTTACTGGCATTGAGAGATTGACTCCTATGCCCAGGGGTGGAGATAGGAACAGATGTCTTTTAGAGAGGCATGGAAGATATTTAGATTAAAAACCAGGGTCCATCAGGGGTGGGACCTGGATTTACACTTATGTTGATTCCCTTTTGCACTACCTGCCTCTTCCATTTTTAGCACTATGTTTCTTCCCCTACTGGTCAGTTTTTTTCATTTTTTTCTGTTTATTCAGCTTTTGTATTATTTTCTTGGATTTTAATTACCTTTTTTCATTATGCAACCAATTGTTTGTGTTTTCAATTAAATGTATGTCTGTCTATGTATGGTGTTTTACCTCTTTAAGTAACTGATTATCTGCTAATTGGCAAATTAATGACTTGTCCTGCCAGGAGGAGGTTATAAACTATATATTGTGGCATTTTTGTACATGGCATTTATAGTGAACAAGGCCAACAAGGCTGGAATGTGTTTACATCTGCTGTCTGTTTCTGTGTCTTTTATGGAGAATCAATACATTTTGAAGGTTTTAAAGAGCAAGCAAGGAGTTGCAAAACTATATTTTTGCATGATTGCCATTGCAGCTGTGCGACTGCCTTTCTACACCCAGGTAGCTCTGGAAAAATATTCTAATCTTATTGGGTAGTAGCACCCTACCTCTGCTTTATTTGATCTGTGTGGGCAACCTGGGCTGGAAGGTCCTCCACCTCCCTCTTGAGAGAGGATTTGATCCGTTGAGCCCAGTGATCCAGCTCTTGCTTAGTATGTAGAGAGGCAAAGCTTTGTTGGATCTGTGTAGGGCTTCTAATGGGGCTTCATCAGCGAGACTAGGCTGGGGAATCTTGGAACGGTCTCTTATCCTGGCTGCAAGAGCAATGACTGGAGTGGTGTGACAGGAGGGAGAGGGAGAACGGCTCCGATCCATATGGCTGGCTGAAGGAGGAGACTGTGCCATATTGGCTGTGGCAGTCCCCACGAGGCTGGGAGCTTCAGGAGACATAAAAGCAAAAAAGCGGGTGACTTCCAGCTGGTAGGCGGGACACTCTGGGAGTTACTCTTCTTGGCCATCTGCCATGTAGCCAGGTTAGGTCGATAATTCGGCCGCAGGGAGAGCCCTGTGTGTCGGGAACTCAGGAATTAGCGGCCGGTCTCTGCCATGGTCAGACACGTCCCCCCCCCCCCCCCCCCCATCATGCTTTTTTTTTTTTTTGTACACAAACAAGCAATTAAAGACCCAAAGGAAAAGAATGGGCACATATATTACATTCTGTGTAAATAAGTACATCAGCAAGGTGAGGGCATAGGTGTGACTGGGCCTTTTAAAGCAGAACTCCAGGAATTCAACTACTTTGTAAAAAAAAAAAAAAAGTCCAACAAGGTTCATGCCACTTCATGGACCTATATATTTATTTAGGCCCCTTTCACACTTGTGTGACTTGGGACTGCAAAGTCTCATGACAAGTCGTACCCCATGATTTCCAATGCGTACCGTTATAATCTGTGCGACTTCAAGTGAAAGCGACTTCAAAGTAGTCCCTGCACTACTTTGGTCCAACTTTGATGCGACTTGAGGTCCATAGACCTCAAGATTACACAGGCATTACTTCAAGTCCAGTCAAAATCGCGGCAAGGTTGTGCGACTGTCAGGTCGCACAAGTGTGAAAGGGGCCTTACAGTGTGAATTTTTACTGAGCTTTGGGAGCATAGCTGTTGCTATACTTCCAGCTCTCCGAATTATCTGGTCTGCAGCTGCAGAGTCACATGCAACCCGGGTGGTGCCTTCCCCTCTCCTCCACTTGCGTAATCACAGAGTACTTTGTATTATGTGAACCTATTCACAAAATACACTGAACAAAATTATATATGCAACACTTTTGTTTTTGCCCCCATTTTTCATGAGCTGAACTCAAAGATCTAAGACTTTTCCTATGTACACAAAAGGCCTATTTCTCTGAAAATATTCACAAATCGGTCTAAATCTCTGTTAGTGAGCACTTCTCCTTTGCCAAAATAATCCATCCACCTCACAGGTGTGACATATCAAGATGCTGATTAGACACAGCATGATTATTGCACAGGTGTGCCTTAGGTGTGTGGGGAAAAAAAGGACATCAATTTTATTTGGGTACAGCGTCGCACAACCGCGTAATTTTCCGTTAAAGTAACGCAGTGCTGAATCGCAAAAAAATGGCCTGGTCATTAAGGGGACAAATCCTTCCGGTCCAGAAGTGGTTAGACAGAATGAATATTGCACAGGTGCGCCTTAGGCTGGCCACAATGAAAGGCCACTCTAAAATGTGCAGTTTTATCACACAGCACAATGCCACAGATTTCACAAGTTTTGAAGGAGCGTGCAATTGGCATGCTGACTGCAGGAATGTCCACCAGAACTGTTGCCTGTGAATTGAATGTTAATTTTTCTACCATAAGCCATCTCCAAAGGCGTTTCAGAGAATTTGGCAGTACATCCAACCCGGCCTCACAACTGCAGACCACGTATAACCACACCAGCCCAGGACCTCCACAGCCAGCATCTTCACCTTCAAGATCGTCTGAGACCAGCCACCCATTCTGCTGCTGCAACAATCGGTTTGCATAACCAAAACATTTCTGCATGAACTGTTAGAAACCGTCTCGAAAGCTCATCTGCATGCTCATTATCCTCATCGGGGTCTCGACCTGACTGCAGTTCGTCATCGTAACCGATTTGAGTGGACAAATGCTCACATTCAATGGCGTCTGGCACTTTGGAGAGTTGTTCTCTTCACGGATGAATCCCAGTTTTCACGGTACAGGGCAGATGACATACAGTGTGTATGGCATTGTGTGGGTGAGCGGTTTGCTGATGTTAACATTGTGGATCGAGTGGCCCATTGTGGCGGTGGGGTTATGATATAGGCATGGCCACAGGTGCATTTTTTTGATGGAACAGATATACCGTGATGAGATCCTAAGGCCCGTTGTTGTGCCATTCATCCATGACCATCACCACATGTTGCAGCATAATGCACGGCCCCATGTTGCAAGGCTCTGTACACAATTCTTGGAAGCTGAAAACAACATGCCAGTTCTTGCATGTTGTGGACAACGAACACAGGTGCATTTTATTGATGGCATTTTGAATGCACAGAGATACTGTGACGAGATCCTGAAACCCACTGTTGTGCCATTCATCCACAACCATCACCTCATGTTGCAGCATGCTAATGGACGATCCCGTGTTGCAAGGATCTGTACACAATTCCTGGAAGCTGAAAACATCCCAGTTCCTGCATGGCCAGCATACTCACCAGACATGTCACCCATTGAGCATATTTGGGATGGTCTGGATTGGCGTATACAACAGCATGTTCCAGGTCCTGCCAATATCCAGCAACTTCGCATAGCCATTGAAGAGGAGTGGACCAACATTCCACAGGCCACAATCAACAACCTGATCGACTCTATGCAAAGGAGATGTGTTGCACTGCGTGAGGCAAATAGTGGTCACACCAGATACAGAATTGTTTTTTGAAACCCCCCTCCCCCAATACAGTAAATCTGCACATTTTAGAGTGGCCTTTATTGTGGCCAGCCTAAGGCCCACCTATGCAATAATCATGCGGTCTAATCAGCATCTTGATTTGCCACACCTGTGAGGTGGATGGATTATATCGGCAAAGGAGAAGTGCTTACTAACACAGATTTAACAAAATTTGTGAACAATATTTGAGAGAAATAGGCCTTTTCTGTACATAGAAAAAGTCTTAGATCTTTGAGTTCAGCTCATGAAAAATGGGGGCAAAAACAAAAGTGTTGCATTTTTATAGTTTTGTTCAGTGTACATAGTAACATAGTAGTTTAGGTTCAATAAAGACAATAGTTCATCCAGTTCAACCAGTGTAGGTGTGTGCGTCAGTGACATTAATCACAAAGCCTTCTGTGAAGGGAAAGATGTTGCAGTATAAGAAGGCAGCATCTCTCCTGTCAGAAGTGTTAGGAGTATAGTAATAGCTGTTCTCCCAGCACTTTGTAAAGTTGTCAGTTGTAAATGACAGAGATAAGTGCCCTTCGTTGGACTTAACCCATAGTGCTATACATGTGAGGCATGGAAGACCTCAGCTATGAGAAAAGATTAGAGGAACTGAATTTATTTTCTCTTGAGAAGAGGAGATTAAGGTGGGATATGATCAACATGTATAAATACATAAGGGGTCCATATAGTGAACTTGGCGTTGAGTTGTTCACTTTAAGGTCAACACAGAGGACAAGGGGGCACTCTTTATGTCTAGAGGAAAACAGATTTTGTCTCCAAATACTGAAAGGTTTCTTCACCGTAAGAGTTGTGAAAATGTGGAATAGACTCCCTCCAGAGATGGTTCTGGCTAGCTCACTAGATTGCTTTAAAAAAGGTCTGGATTCTTTCCTAGGTGTACATAATATAAATGGGTACTAACATTTTTTTTAGGTAAAGTTGATCCAGGGAATATCCGATTGCCTCTCGGAGGATCAGGAAGGAATTTTTTTCCCCTGCTGTAGCAAATTGGATCATGCTTTGCTGGGGTTTATTTTTGCCTTCCTCTGGATCAACAACGGGTATAGGATTGTGTATATGGGATTGTAAGGTTGGGTTTTCATACTGTTTTTTGTTTTTTTGGTTGAACCAGATGGACTTGTGTCTTTTTTTAACCTGACTAACTATGTAACTATGTGTGTTTTATATATTTACTATCTCTTTAAGTATCAAACACGTATGCTCTGCTATCACTTTAAAAGTGACAATACTGCAAAAATACCCCAAGAAATTCCCTAAAATATACAAGCCCGATTCCAAAAAAGTTGGGACACTGTACAAATTGTGAATAAAAACAGAATGCAATGATGTGGAAGTTTCAAATTTCAATATTTTATTCAGAATACAACATAGATGACATCAAATGTTTAAACTGAGAAAATTTATAATTTTAAGGGAAAAATATGTTGATTTTAAATTTCATGGCTTCAACACATCTCCAAAAAGTTGGGACAAGGCCATGTGTATCACTGTGTGATATCCCCTCTTCTTTTTATAAAAGTCTGGGGACTGAGGAGACAATTTGCTGAAATTTAGGAATAGGAATGTTGCCCCATTCTTGTCTAATACAGGCTTCTAGTTGCTCAACTGTCTTAGGCCTTCTTTGTCGCATCTTCCTCTTTATGATGTTTTCTATGGGTGAAAGATCTGGACTGCAGGCTGGCTATTTCAGTACCCATATCCTTCTACGCAGCCATGATGTTGCAATTGATGCAGTATATATGGTCTGGCATTGTCATGTTGGAAAATGCAAGGTCTTTCCTGAAAGAGACGACGTCATATGTTGTTCTAGAACTTGTAGATATACCTTTCAGCATTGATGGTGCCTTTCCAGATTTGTAAACTGCCCATGCCACACGCACTCATGCAACCCCATACCATCAGAGATGCAGGCTTCTGAACTGAGTGCTGATAACAACTTGGGTTGTCCTTGTCCTCTTTAGTCCGGATGACATGGCGTCCCAGTTTTCCAAAAAGGACTTCAAATTTTGATTCGTCTGCCACAGAACAGTTTTCCACTTTGCCACAGTCCATTTTAAGTAAGCCTTGGCCCAGAGAAAACGCCTGCGCTTCTGGTTTATGTTTAGATATTGCTTCTTTTTTGGCCAATAGAGTTTTAGCCGGCAACGGCGAATGGCACGGTGGATTGTGTTCACCGACAATGATTTCTGGAAGTATTTCTGAGCCCACCCATGTTGTGATTTCCATTACAGTAGCATTCCTGTATGTAATGCAGTGTCGTCTCAGGGCCAATTGTTTTCCGGCCTTGACCCTTATGCACAGAGATTGTTCCAGATTCTCTGAATCTTTGGATGATATTTTGCACTGTAGATGATGATAACTTCAAACTCTTTGCAATTTTTCTCTGAGAAACTCCTTTCTGATATTGCTCCATTATTTTTTGCCGCAGCATTGGGGGAAATGGTGATCCTCTGCCCATCTTGACTTCTGAGAGACACAATACCACTCTGAGAGTTTTTTTTTTTTTTTTGTATCCAATCATGTTGCCAATTGACCTAATAAGTTGCAAATTGGTCCTCCAGCTGTTTCTTATATGTACATTTAACTTTTCCGGCCTCTTATTGCTACCTGTCCCAACTGTTTTTTGGAATGTGTAACTCTCATGAAATCCAAAATGAGCCAATATTTGGCATGACATTTCAAAATGTCTCACTTTCAACATTTGATATGTTATCTATATTATATTGTTAATAAAATGTAAGTTTATGAGATTTGTAAATTAGTCCATTCCTTTTTTACTCACAATTTGTACAGTGTCCCAACATTTTTTGGAATTGGGTTGTAAAAATGAGAACACAAAATTATTAATTAAAAAAAAAAAAAAAAAGTCCCAAGGTTCACTTCACTTATGTGTCCGCAAGATATAAGTTCCTCAACACCCTGTGAGTTGCAGTTTGAGGGCAATCCATCACCACCACCAAAATTGCAAGACCCCTTATTATATGGAGCTCAGATGCCCTCATCTCACATTCAAGTGTATCAGGGCATCCGGCATCTGATTATCCACACTAAGGGTTTTCTCCTCCAATATTCCAAAGTATTCCGTATGTCATGTATTCAAAAAAGAAGTAAACTGCGCAGTAACTCTGTTTATTCACCAGTGAATGTACTCACAAAGCAGCAGCCAGAACATGTATATCAGAATTCGCTGTACAGTGTGCATGAACAATAATTGAGGACACCGGAAAATGTGCCCCGCTCTATGCATTTCGATAAAAATAATGTCCTCCGGGGAACCAGGAAGGACAAGGTGATGTGTAGGGTGGATCAAGTTGTCCTCTCACATTGCGCATGCACGCTGTACAGCGAATTTCAATATACGTGTTTCTGGCTACTGCTTTGAGTACATTTACTGGTGAATAAATCTGAGTTATTTTACAATATTACACTATGTGCCAATTACCTCTTTTTTTCAATACATTGCATACTGACCACTTTGGAAAATTGGGGGAGAGAACCCTTGGTATAAATTATCTGACGCCAGCTACTTGAATACCCCATGCATGTGGGATGAGCGCCATCTCACCTCCATATAATACGAGGTCTTGCTATTTGGTAAGAGATGCAATTTTTATTATATCTTTTTATGTGACAACACTGAAGACATTACACTTTGCTACTTTGTAATGAGTGTACAGCTTGTATAACAGTGTAAATTTGCTGTCCCCTAAAAATAGCTCAACACACAGCCATTATTGCCTTAACCGCTGGCAACAAAAGTGAGTACACCCCTAAGTGAAAATGTCTGAATTGGGTCCAAAGTGTCAATATTTTGTGTGGCCGCAATTTTTTTTCCAGCACTGCCTTAACCCTCTTGGGCATAGAGTTCACCAGGGCTTCACAGGTTGCCACTGGAGTCCGCTTCCACTCCTCCATGAAGACATCGCAAAGCTGGTGGATGTTGGAGACCTTGCGCTCCTCCACTTTCCGTGGAGAATCACCCACAGATGCTCAATAGGGTTTAGGTCTGGAGACACGCTTGGCCAGTCCATCACCTTTACCCTCTTTAGCAAAGCAGTGGTCATCTTTGAGGTATGTTTGGAGTCATTATCATGTTGGAATACTGCCCTGCGGCCCAGTCTAGGAAGACAGGGGATCATTCTCTGCTTCAGTATGTCACAGTGCATGTTGGTATTCATGGTTCCCCCAATGAACTATAGCTCCCTAGTGCCGGCAGCACTCATGCAACCATTACACTCCCATCATCATGCTTGAGAGAAGGCAAGACACATTTGTTTTTGTACTCTTCACCTGGTTGCCGCAACAAACGCTTGACACCATCTGAACCAAATAAGTTTATCTTGGTCTCGACAGACCACAGGAAATGGTTCCAGTAATCCATGTCCTTAGTCTGCTTATCTTCAAACTGTTTGCAGACTTTCTTGTGTATCATCTTTATAAGAGGCTTCCCTCTGGGACGACAGCCATGCAGACCAATTTGATTCAGAGTGCAGCCTATGGCTTGAGCACTGACAGGATGACCCCCCCCCCCCCACCCCTTCTACCTCTGAAGCAACGCTGACAGCACTCATACCTCTATTTCTCAAAGACAACCTCTGGATATGACGCTGAACACGTGCACTCAACTGGTCGACCATGGCGAGGCCTGTTCTGAGTGGAACCTGTCCTGTTAAACTGTTGTATGATCTTGGCCACCATGCTGCAGCTCAGTTTTAGGGTCTTGGCAATCTTCTTATAGCCTAGGCAATCTTTATGTAGAGCAACAATTCTTTATTTCAGATCCTCAGAGAGTTCTTTGCCATGAGGTGGCATGTTGATCTTCCAGTGACCAGTATGAGAGAGTGAAAGCGATAACCGCAAATTTAACACGCCTGCTCCCCATTCACATCTAAGACCTTGTAACACTAAGGAGTCCCATGACACCGAGGAGGGAAAATGGCTAACTGGGCCAGATTTGGACATTTTCACTTAGGGGTGTACTCACTTTTGTTGCCTGAGGGAACAGAAAATTGTTACTGTTATACAAGCTGTACACTCCCTACTTTACATTGTAGCAAAGTGTAATTTCTTCAGTGTTGTCACATGACAAGATATAATAAAATATTTACAAAAGTGTGAGGGGTGTACTCACTTTTGTGAGATACTGTATGTGTATGTATATGTGTGTGTGTGTGTGTGTGTGTGTGTGTGTGTATATGTGTATATATATATATATATATATATATATATATATATATATATATATATATATATATATATATATATATATTTCTCTTACATCCTCCGACAGTCGCAGCCCCTCATACAGCCTTCACGAGTGGGTAATGGCGCCCTCTGCAGGAGCAAGCTAGGCAGTTTTAAATGTTAATAAAAAAACTTTCTACACTTAGGCACACCTCTAGGGGGCCATCCCTCAGCCATTATGCTGACCCAGTTTTATGCTGCCTAGCGTCAGGAGTAGGCTAGATCTTCCCTGCTGGGACCTAGTGTCTCAGTTTCTTCGTTTTTTTTTCTTCAATAAGTGTTTTTTTCTTTGGAAAATAGCTTTTTATTTCTCTCACTATCGCTAGTTAGTCAGGGTTTTCCTGGAGGACTACAAGCAACAGCAGATCTGGGCCTCCCACTGACCGAGCGTTTCAGGTCATTGGTACGCTCTGGCCCTGCAACGACAGTGCCCCTTGAGATGGGGAGGAGCCTGCAGAGTCTTCTTGGCCGGGATGTCTCAAATCTGGAACGCCTGTAAGTTGCTAGCATCCTTCCTGGCTGACGGCACCCCCACTCAGGGTGGATGGTGATCTGTATCAGAGCAGTACCCATGTTCGCTGGAATTGTGCTACTACCCCTGGGTCCCTAAAATGGGGTATTGTCTGTGGGGGTGTTTTGTGGGCCCACTCTTAGGGGATGGCAATACATGGTGGCTTCTGTGGTATCCCCCTCCTGACCATGAGGTACGGCCCCCTTCCTCCCTGCCCCTGCTGGGGGCGCTCTGCAGTGCATGCTGCCATGACTGGGGGGTGCGGGGGCTTACAAAATCCCAGGGGTGCTCTCTGGGGCTCCCTGTGGGGGCCAGCACATGTATTTTTTGCTATATTGGCGCCGTTCGCACGGCCGCCATTTCGGGTGAGGGCAGGCTGTTTTGGCCTTCTTGTGTGGGCAGCAGCCCTTTTAGCTCCTCATGTTGGCGCCGGTTTGGGCGCCATCTTGGGTGTGGGCGACCGCCTAGTAAGGTGAGGGTACAGAGGTTCCGGATGGAACCCATCCGGTCGGTGGTGGCGTCGTTGAGTCCCGGGGACTTCCTGGCCTCCATCGACTTGAAGGATGCGTATCTGCACATCCCTATCTATGAGGGTCCTCCAGAGGTATCTCCGCTTCGCGGTAGCAGAGGAGCATTATCAGTTTGTGGCGTTGCCCTTCAGTCTCGCTTCGGCTCCCAGGGTATTCACCAAGGTTTTGGCTCCGGTGCTGGCTTTACTGCGTTTAGAGGGGAATGCGGTCCTCGGTTATCTGGACGACCACATGTTAAGGTCGAGATTGTGTGCCACTTTGACGAGCGATCTGTTGGTCACAGTTCAGACACTCCATGAGTTCGGATTGACCATCAACTTTCAGAAGTCGGCTCTGACTCCTTCAGTTCGCCTCCCGTACCTGGGAATGGTCCTGGACTCCGCTCAGGCGAGTCTTTCTCCCGCAGGACAAACTCTGGACCCTGCAGGGCAAGATCAGGACCCTCAGCGACAACGATCTCTCCTCTCTACGGGCCTGTATGCGGTCTCTGGGTCTTATGATTTCGGCTTTCGAAGCCATCCTGTTTGCTCAATTTCACACAAGAACTCTGCAAGCAGAGATTCTTGCCAGGTTAGACAGAACGCCTCAGTCGTTGGACAGGAGGATTTCTCTGAGCCACCTCGCCAGATCAGATCTTTTGTGGTGGCTCCTGTCACTAACTCTGGCCCAAGGCAAGTCCTTCTGGCCTCTGCTGTGGACAGTGCTCACCACGGATGCCAGCCTGTTGGGCTGGGGTGGAGTTCTGGGCCTGCTTTGTGCCCAGGGGATGTGGTCGGTGGAGGAGGCCTCCTTACCGATTAACGTCTTGGAGCTCCGAGCAATCAAACTCTGCCTGTTCCGTTGGTCAACTCGGCTTCAGGGTTGCCCGGTTCAGGTACAGACGGACAATGCCACAGCGGTGGCTTACATCAATCAACAGGGGGGCACCAAGAGATCCTATCTTGGGCTGAGACCCACATTCCTGCGATTTCGGCCATTCACATTCTAGGTGTGGAGAACTGGCAGGCGGACTACCTGAGCCAGACCCTGAACCAGGGAGCATGGTCCCTGCATCCGGAGGTGTTTCGTCTCCTGTGTGCCTGGTGGAGGTCTACGGATGTGGACCTGTTCGCGTCCCATCTCAACAAAAAGGTGGGAAGGTTCATGGCCAGAACCCGCGATCCTCTGGCGGATGGCACGGATGTGTTAGTGGTGCCTTGGCACCGGTATCGGCTGATTTATGCCTTCCCTCCGATTCAACTGTTATACAGGTTCCTCTGCAGGTTTGCGTCGGAACGGATGGTTGGTCATTATGGTAGCCCCAGACTGGCCGCATCGGTCTTGGTATGCAGACATGGTGCAGATGGTCGTCGAGCCTCCCTGGCGGCTTCCACTGAGAGACGATCTTCTGTCTCAACAGCCGATCTTCCATCCTGCTTTACAGTCTTTGGCTTTGATGGCGTGGCTGTTGAAAGCCAGGTCTTGAGAGACAGGGGTCTCCCGCATACGGTCATTCCTACCTTAATGAAGGCTCGAAAGCTACCTCTAGAAAAATTTATCATTGCACCTGGAGGGCATATTTTGCCTGGTGCGAGTCGCAGGAGTTTCATCCCCGCTTCTTTTTGGTGGCGAGGATTTTGGCCTTCCTGCAGGAAGGCGTGGATCAGCGTTTGGCGCTGACCACGATAAAAGGTCAGTTGTCGGCCTTGGCCATTCTTTTCCAGCGTCCCTTGGCGATTAATTCCTTGATTCGCACCTTTATTCAGGGGGTGCGGCATCTGGCTCCCCCGAGGAAGGCTCCTTTGCCTCCCTGGGACCTGAATTTGGTGTTATTTGTTTTTCAACGGCCTCCCTTTGAGAACATCAGAGAAATACCTCTGCCTGTGTTGTCCCAGAAAGTTGCCTTTCTGGTAGCTATCACGTCTGCTTGCAGGGTGTCTGAGTTGGTAGCTTTGTCTTGCCGTTCGCCTTATCTGGTTGTTCAAAGGGATAAAGTGGTCCTGCGACCCAACCAGTTTTTTCTCCCAAAGGTGGTGTCGTCTTTCCACCTCAACGAAGATATTGTGTTGCCTTCGCTTTGTGCGAAGCCCAAGCATCCGAAGGAAGTTGCCTTGCATTCCTTGGATGTGGTCCGGGCAGTCAGGGTTTACCTGTCTGCCATGGAGTCTTTTAGGAAGTCTGATTCCCTGTTTGTCCTTCCTGAGGGACCTCAGAAGGGTTCAGCTGCGTCCGCGGCAACCATTTCTAAATGGATCAGACAGACGATTGTTCAGGCCTATTCAATCAAGGGTCAGGTTCCTCCTTTCCCTGTAAAGGCACATTCTACTAGAGCCGTCAGTGCCTCTTAGGCATTTCGCCATCAGGCTTCTGTGGCTCAGGTGTGCAAAGCGGTGACCTGGTCATCGGTGCACACTTTCGCAAAGTTTTACAAACTTGATCTGCTGGCATCCTCGGATGCTTTCCTTGGCCGCAAGGTTTTGAGTGCGGCGGGTGTTTGAAGAAACTTGTTTTTTTCTGTCTCTTCCTTTTTCTTATTCTGGGTTAGCTCCTATTTGAGCTTTGGTTGTCTTGTTGGCTCAGTTGTTTTTTTCTGGCCTGGTTGATACGTTGCCTTTTTTGGTAGGTTGCGTCTTCCCACCCCTCACACCTGCACTGCTTTGGGACGTCCCACTCGTGAAGGCTGTATGAGTGGCTGCGACTGTCGGAGGACGTAAGAGAAAATAGAGTTTTTGTAAGACTTGATGACTTGATAAAGCGCATAGCGCGAAACATGTAGTCATGGCAACCATATAGCTTGTGGTCCACCCTGGTTCCTGGTACTTCCCCGGAAGTGGCGCCTGTCCGGCTGATGTCACCGCTACGGAACTTGCAGCAGAGTCCTTTCATCCTCGCGCCGGCTGGTTTCCGGCTTAGTGCACACACTGCTCAGCAGTCCTGGGAGACTGAGCGCCTCGCACTTGTGTTGCTTGCTGCCAGGTGCCCTTGCCCACTCCAGCCTAGGGGGATGTAAGCATTTTATGTACTTTGTTTTTCGGTTATCAATACCAATAAACTGTTAACCCTTTCTATACTGGATGTTCACCTGACTTTCTTATCCATTGCATCCCGGTGTGGTTCATGCGCTGCCTTCCTCATGTACTTTTATCCCTTTGATAGTATATAACCAAATGGCATTTCTGTTGCAGAGGATGCTCAAAATCTGATTTGTATCTTAGTGCAGACTTCTGAGAAAATCCAGCATGCCAATCACACAAGCTGGACATGTTTCTGGGGGATGTTCTGTACACCATCTGTTTACAGAACACCTCCAGATTGCCATATTGCATAGTATTTTACAGAAAATTACAGCGCCGCAGATTGGAAAGGAAAGCTAATTATATATTTATTTATTTTTACTTTAAAACCTTGGATTGCAAGCATAATTAATTTCGGAAACATGCTTGTAATCCAAAGCACTCTTATATCAAAGCGAATTTCCCCATAGGAAATAGTGGAAACTCTGATTCGTTCCACAACCATTTATTCATAAGTCCTTCAGTTTATAGTCTATATAAAAAAGATTATAGCAATGTGATAGGTTGTGTAACCATAAAATGTCCATCCACAAGTGGCAGCCTCCACAAGGGGATTAGAAGCAAAATCCAGCAGGAACTACAGAGTGTAAAAGTGGAGAGGCGCCTCCAAGTGTAGCAATATAGTTACATTTAATGAAGGTACAACATTTAGCAACTGACATGGTTGATGATTAAAGCAGGCATCCGGGGATAAAGCTGTCCACATAGACCATCCTTCTCAATGCCATTAGTCTGCAGACGTGACCGGGAAGACTACCCTGCAGTAGAGCGATCCAAAGGTGAGGTTTGAAGCACTCATGGCGTGCAGCATGGAAGGGATGACGTCGATGGCGGTCAGGATGGTCTATGTGGACAGCTTTACCCCCGGATGCCTGCATTCTTAGATGTGCCTGTTGTAATCATCCTCCATGTTAGTTGCTAAATGTTGTACCTTCATTAAATGTAACCATATTGCTACACTTAGAGGCGCCTCTATACTCTTTTATGACACAACGTGATGCTACTTGTATATCAAGACATTGCTTGTTTATCAAGTTAAAATTTATAGAAAAAATTTTGCTTGTCTTGCAAAACGGTCTCAAACCAAGGTTTCACTGTGTGTGTATCATTTATTTATTTTTTTTTTTTTTTGCCATGTGTTTATATATTTGTCAGATATCGGTTTGTGGATATTTAGCCCCCATTCACACTAGGGCGACTCACGAGGCGACTTGTGTCGCCCCAGGTCGCCCCAGGTCGCTTGACATGACCAAACCAATGTAAATGAATCAGTGCCGTCTTAATTGCCGCTATTAAGGTCGCTCCGACTTCAGAAAAGGGTCCTGTACTACTTTCAGGCGACCAGTGATCCGACCTGTCCCATATACTTCAATGGGAGTCGCCTCCTTATCTTAATTGAAGCGACCTGTAATCCGACTTGTCATCCGACTTTGCTAAAAAATGGCAGTGAACAAGAAAAGAGCATAATTTTCTTGCAGGCATTAGCGGTCATTTTTTTAGGCAGGCATGTCATTTTTTGGATTTCGTTTCTGGGGGGTCTAAAAAGTGTCCCTGTCAAGTTTCAGCTCTGTAGCATGTCCAGAACCCCTAAAAAAAAAAACATTTTTCTTTTAATTTTTTGTAGTGTCTTTACCAGCTGTCTTTTATACTTGCAGGCATTCATCAGCGGTCATTTTTTTAGGCAGGCATGTCATTTTTTGGATTTTGTTTCTGGGGGGTCTACAAAGTGTCCCTGTCAAGTTTCAGCTCTGTAGCATGTCCAGAACCCCTAAAAAAAATCATTTTTCTTTTAATTTTTTGTAGTGTCTTACCAGCTGTCTTTTTTTCTTGCAGGCATTTAGCGGGCATTTTTTTAAGCAGGCATGTCATTTTTGGGATTTCGTTTCTGGGGGGTCTAAAAAGTGTCCCTGTCAAGTTTCAGCTCTGTAGCATGTCCAGAACCCCTAAAAAACAGCATTTTTACTATATTTTCAGGAATACGGCTTCTCTGCGGCTGGCTTTTTTTCTTGCAGGCATTTAGCGGGCATTTTTTTAGGCAGGCATGTCATTTTTTGGATTTCGTTTCTGGGGGGTCTAAAAAGTGTCCCTGTCAAGTTTCAGCTCTGTAGCATGTCCAGAACCCCTAAAAAAAAAACATTTTTCTTTTAATTTTTTGTAGTGTCTTTACCAGCTGTCTTTTATACTTGCAGGCATTCATCAGCGGTCATTTTTTTAGGCAGGCATGTCATTTTTTGGATTTCGTTTCTGGGGGGTCTACAAAGTGTCCCTGTCAAGTTTCAGCTCTGTAGCATGTCCAGAACCCCTAAAAAACAGCATTTTTACTATATTTTCAGGAATACGGCTTCTCTGCGGCTGGCTTTTTTTCTTGCAGGCATTTAGCGGGCATTTTTTTAGGCAGGCATGTCATTTTCTGGATTTAGTGTCTGGGGGGTCAAAAAAGTGTCCCTGTCAAGTTTCAGCTATGTAGCATGTCCAGAACCCCTAAAAAAAAATCATTTTTCTTATAATTTTTTGTAGTGTCTTACCAGCTGTCTTTTTTTCTTGCAGGCATTTAGCGGGCATTTTTTTAGACAGGCATGTCATTTTTTTTATTTAGTGTCTGGGGGGTCTAAAAAGTGTACCTGTCAATTTTCAGCTCTGTAGCATGTCCAGAACCCCTAAAAAACAGCATTTTTACTATATTTTCAGGAATACGGCTTCTCTGCGGCTGGCTTTTTTTCTTGCAGGCATTTAGCGGGCATTTTTTTAGGCAGGCATGTCATTTTCTGGATTTAGTGTCTGGGGGGTCAAAAAAGTGTCCCTGTCAAGTTTCAGCTATGTAGCATGTCCAGAACCCCTAAAAAAAATCATTTTTCTTATAATTTTTTGTAGTGTCTTACCAGCTGTCTTTTTTTCTTGCAGGCATTTAGCGGGCATTTTTTTAGGCAGGCATGTCATTTTTTTTATTTAGTGTCTGGGGGGTCTAAAAAGTGTACCTGTCAATTTTCAGCTCTGTAGCATGTCCAGAACCCCTAAAAAACAGCATTTTTACTATATTTTCAGGAATACGGCTTCTCTGCGGCTGGCTTTTTTTCTTGCAGGCATTTAGCGGGCATTTTTTTAGGCAGGCATGTCATTTTCTGGATTTAGTGTCTGGGGGGTCAAAAAAGTGTCCCTGTCAAGTTTCAGCTATGTAGCATGTCCAGAACCCCTAAAAAAAATCATTTTTCTTATAATTTTTTGTAGTGTCTTACCAGCTGTCTTTTTTTCTTGCAGGCATTTAGCGGGCATTTTTTTAGGCAGGCATGTCATTTTTTTTATTTAGTGTCTGGGGGGTCTAAAAAGTGTACCTGTCAATTTTCAGCTCTGTAGCATGTCCAGAACCCCTAAAAAACAGCATTTTTACTATATTTTCAGGAATACGGCTTCTCTGCGGCTGGCTTTTTTTCTTGCAGACATTTTACGGGCATTTTTTGGGTGTCTTTGGAGGCATGTGCTTCTTAAAAATTATAGGAAAAAAGCTCTTTTTTTTTTTTTATGTTTCTGGACAGACAAACAAAGCTATGTGAGACACACAACACTGCACACATGGGAAAAAGGAAATATGTAAAAAAAAAAACACAGGAAAAGGAAATTAGGTCACAAGACATCAGATTGTGATTGGCCAAATAAAAAGTTGCCTCGCGATTAGGTCGCGTCAAAGTCGCGCTAAGTCGCGCCAAAGTCGCGTCAAAGTCGCGCCAAAGTCGCGTCAAAATCGCGTCAAAGTCGCGCTGGAAGCGACGCTACTTTAGTGGTAGCGGCAGTGTGAACCAGCACTTACAGGTATGTGAGCAATTTTGCTTCTAGCAAGAGCAACATGGTGTTAATTCTCTACAGGCGTTTGACATTAGCGCAGAGTCCATTCGAGGTTTGGTATTAACTGCTACTCAGCACATTTTACAGAGTGCCCTAATTCCTGGAGTTAGGCTTTAAGGCAGAACTAAAGTCCACTGGGTGGAGGTATTGTACATTGTGGCACACATACCTGGCATCCAGCTTCATTCTCAGCGTCTTACAATTGCTGGGAATAAGAGCGATACACTGCATGGCCCATGCACCATACAGTATACTCACAACAAATAAAAGTGCTAGGAGCAAATGTAGAGTTTTTCTGGCTGAAAGACTATGTATGTGCCTTCTACTAAAAAAAATCTCCACCCCCACACGTTTTATTTTAAAGGTTTTTTCATGCTATTGGGATCAAAATAAAATTCTCATGCATATTAATATTAGAGTACAGCTGGTCTTTGAAGTCATACCCCAAGTAGCAGAAAATGAAATACTAAAGATGTGATGTTACTTTCATGTAACTAACATTCTTTTGACAATATGAACAGGATACCCACACTCTATGAATGTGAGGATGAAGGATAGCCCTTTATGTGGACTGCAGTTACTGTTGTGGTTTGTGTGCAAATGTTGGCAATTATGCATAATGTATTATATTGGGGATTTATGCTGCTCTGTGGTAGACAACATTACACTTGCTCTCATGCTGTGGCTTCCTGCTCAGAGGGATCACAGCCCTCTTCATGGTAAACATGTACAGAGAGAGCAAACCTGTTGTCAAACTGTGTATTAAACGTGCATTGTCATGAACCGTTTAATATGCTATTGATGCTTTAGCGGTCAAGGGCTCCGCTATCCACCTACTCCACACCTTATCCCCTATTTGTGTAAGTGTCTTTTTGTAGAGGGGCAAGCTTTGGTTCACAAGCTTTCCAAATGGAGAGGGAAGGAGGAGAGGGTTTTTTCCACTGCATCGTGATATCAGCCTGCTCCTTTTTTTTACGCCAGGAAGTCTGAGAGTGCGCTCTGCTATAGTTGGTGCCAGGGATTCTACCACTCCCAGTAGGCAGACCTCCACAGAGGATTGTATGGAGAGGGACATGACTAGAATAACTAAAGTTAGTACCTCTGCCCAATAGCCCGCCACACCTGGACAGGACCAAAAGATGTGCGAGAAATTGCCTGGAGAGCCACCGCATCTCCAGCTATCCAGCGAGTTGGAAGAGTTCATCTTAAGGAGTCTGTAGGGAGTGAAATATGCTCTATTGATTATTTTAAACTGGACGAGGTGGTCTTGTAGTGAGACCAAGGTCCTGAAGGGGAGATACCAGACATCGACCCAATCTTCGTTGTCCAATTCTGGAATGTCCTATTGCCAACGGGACCAAAGCCCTTCCAAGGGGGATAATGACACAAATACGAAATGGGAAAAGAGATGAGAGGAGGGCCTCTCATCACCTTCCGAGCGGAGCACCCTCCAGGCCTGTAGAAATGTAAGGGGTTGTAAGGGGTTAAATCATGGGGGCCTGGGGGCCTCTAAAGACAAGAAATTTGAGCGCATCCAGGGAGCGAACCACTGCTGCCTCTAAGAGGATTTGGATTGGATAGGTCAGGGTTTAGCCACTACACCACTGTTACCAACTGAGTAGCCAGGAAATAATTATGGCAGTCAGGAAAAGCCAGGCCACCCTGCGTGCATGGATGCATTAAAATACTCAGTTTATAGCGTGGCACTTGGAGGCCCCAGCGAAAGAATGAGAACAACTGGTCCAGCTTTACAAAAAAGGATTTTGGTATCTATTGTGAGGAATGCCAAAACAAGTAGGTGAATTTAGGAATTATCTTCATTTTCATTAAATTAGTATGACCCAGGAAAGATAAGGGTAGATTCTCCTATGCCTTCAATTTTGTCCTCACCGTCTGCATGACTGGAATCAAGTTCAAGGAGAGATGGTCTGAGGCCTGACTGAAACCACCACCCCCAGATATTTAAAGGTCTACCCATTGCAGAGGGATGAGTCTAGCCGCCTGAGCTATGGGGAATAACAATGATTTGGTCCAGTTTACTCTGGGACCAGGAAAATGGGAAAAGGAATTTAAAACCTGCAGGGCTCCCTATATTGACGGACCAGCATCGTTCAAGAAAAGCAACATGTCATCTGCGCACAGGGCAACCCTCTCCTCCAGCCAGCCAATTCGTAAGCCCTTAAGATGTGGGTAGGTGCATAAAGCTTCTGCTACTGGTTCAATGCCTATGGCAAATCGTGCCAGGGAGAGAGGGCAGCCCTGCCTAGTTCCTCTGTGCAGGGCGAAGAGGACAAAGTCCACCTCCCAACCTAACCGAGGAGACAGGGTTAAGATATAAAACCTTGAGCCATTCTATGAAAATCAAGGTAAAGCCCATTCTGCAAAATGTCTCCCACAGAAAAGGCCACTCGACAGTGTCGAGTGGCCTTCTCTATATCGAGTGAGGCCACCGCCCGTGAGCCTGAGTTAACCACTTGCCGACCGCCCAGGCAGGCTGGCTCGGCTGCACAAAATGACATAGCCCTAAGTGAGTCACGGGCGTGTTGCTGGGGGGCGAGCGCGTGCTGCCACCGGCGCGCTCCCACCCCCACTAGGCAGCGGGGATGCCGGGCCACAATTGCCGCCAGGCACCCGCAATCGCTCCGCGCTGAGAGAGGACGGTCAACTGTTGTAAATACAGCTGACTGTTCTTCTCTCTGAAATGATCACAGAGCGCCTGTGATCCTTCTATATAGGATCACAGGTCTCTGTGGTCATTTCACAAGCCCATCCCCCCCACAGTTAGGAAAATCTCTGCTAGCTCACATTTAACCCATTGAGCACTACTGTGTTAACCCCTTCCCTGCCAATGTCCTTATTACAGTAACAGTGCATATTTTAGATTACTGTAGTAATGTCACTGGTCCACCCCAAAAGTGTAAAAAATGTCAGGGGTCCGATCTGTCCGCCGCAATGCCACAGTCCCGCTAAAAATCGCAGATCGCCGCCATTACTAGTAAAAAAAATAAAAATAAAATAAATCTTTCCCCTAGTTTATAGACACAATAACTTTTGCGCAAACCAATCAAAATATGCGTATTGCAATTTTTACCAGAAATATGTAGCAAAATACAATTTGGCCTAGAAGGATGAAAAATTTAGATTTTTATATTTATTTTTATTTTTTTTGTGAATGTTATATAGCAGAATGTGAAAAATATATTTCTTTTCCAGAATTGTCGCTTTTTTTTTGTTTGTAGCGCAAAAAATAAAAATCGCAGAGGTGATCAAATACCACCAAAGGAAAGCTCTATTTGTGGGGAAAAAAGGGACATCAATTTTATTTCGGTACAGTGTCACACGTGCAATTTTCTTAAAATAACGCAGTGCCGAATCACAAAAAATGGCCTTGTCATTAAGGTGGCAAATCCTTCAGGTCCAGAACTGGTTAATATGTGGGGCATGTATGTTCATGTGTAGTCTGCGAAGGTTAACATCCGTGGCTCTATGGGGCATAAAACCCAGTTTGGTCTGAGTCTATGATAGAGGGCAATATGGAGTGCAGTCTCTGAGCGAGCAGTTTTGTCAAAATTTTTAGATCATTATTAAGTAGGGCACTGGGCCTATAAGAGGCACAGGATTTGGGATCTTTAGGTGATTTATGGATAAGAATTAAATGGGCTTGATAACATGGAGACAGGTAGCCTCCCGTCTGCTAGGCACTTGGTATAAAGGGATGACAATCTTGGAGCTAGCATCTTCCCATGGCATAAAAGTCCATAGGAAGGCCATCCCGCCCTGGTGCCCTCCCGGAGGGGAAAGACTGTATAGCATTAAGGACCTCTAAGGCAGTGAAGGGTCACACCAATGTCTCTCGCTCCTCATACGAAAGCCATCCAAGGGCAAGGGGATCCAGGAGATCATGAAGATCATTTGGGTGAAAATCGGAGGGAAGAGTGGAAGTGTATAATGACTCATAACATTTTTTAAAGGACGCAAAGACCTCTGAGGATGATGAAACCGTCTCCCCGGTGGGGGTGGTAATTTCAGGGTTCAATGTGAGAGATTGGTCATGTGGTGGGGCCAGCATAGCCAACAGTCAGCCATTCCAATCGCCTTGCTCAAAGAAGTGTTTTGTTCTTAAACATATCAAGTCTAGCCACTTTGGCTAAATGAAGATGCAATTCCCTTTGAGAAGCTAATAATAAGTTGAAATTGCCAACCATAGGTGTCAGTATGCTGTATGACCGACTGTTGGAGGGAATGGGTAGTAGCATTTTCATCTTTCTTGACCGGAGCAATGGAGGATATATACTGTAAGCATTAAAGGGGTCCCAATTTTTTTCTGGAGAAGAGGACCCCGTATTGTGTTCCCAAAATTCATCCAGCAAAGGTGTGATCTTTTCAGCCGGGGGGAGGGGGTGGGTGACCCGTTGGGTGCTAAGGCACTAGGGCCAGGGGCCTATAATCTGATAAGCTGCTGGGCAGATAGATCGCCTCCAACACATCCGCAAGAAGTGAAGGGTTGGCAAAAGCGAGGTCAATCCGAGAGGCAGTCTTATAGGAGGCAGAGAAAAAGGAGTATGCTCTAGTGTTGGGATGATTCCACCTCCAAACTTCTGTTAGTCCTGCTGCCTGTGCCCAAGCACATAAGACAGTGGAAAGTGTTTAGGGGTGACAGGTCTGTCCAGGTCAGGTGATATTATGGCAATAAAATCCCCCGTAACCAACACCCTGGCTGGACAGTAAGGGGTGATATTCTCTAGAACTGTGTACAACAAGGCATGGGAGAAAAGAGGGGGAATATATAGTGCAACTAATAAAAGTCTCTGTGACCAGAGGGAGAGGACCACAATCACATACTTACCCTGAGGGTTCATATGGATTTCTTCAATCTCACACAAACGCTTTGTGAATCAGAACCGACACTTCTCTGGAAAACATAGAATAAGTGGCATGTAACCATGGCTTTTTGTGAGCCAGGAATTTGCTGCCCATGAGATGCGTCTCCTGAAGAGGAATTATCTGAGGGGAGTGAGTTTTCAGGTATTGGAACAACAAAGTCCTCTGGAATTTGGAATTGAGCCCTTGGACATTCCAAGCGAGAATCCCAAAGAAGTTGACGCCAGCACTAGCCGTTGCAATGGGGCAGAAAAAAGAGGTTTAGCAGGATTATGTGAAACTTGGAAAGATGGCTCATGAGCAGCTAAATCATTATGAGCAAGCATCAGACAGGAATAACACATTTGAACAAGAAACATTAATCCAGTTAGCACCAAAGTGCTTACCCTGCCCATACCACCACTCCAGAAACAAGGAGGGGTGCAGGTAGGGGCCTAGGACCCATAACAAAACAATATAACTGGTAATAGCAACCAAACTATGTCCAGGTAGACACTAGAAAATCTCCAGTGTTGCTCAAGGAGCTTCAAGTCCGAGGCTCAGATGTTAAATAGGGCAAGCGGTGGGGGCTGTAGCTTTCTGACAATCAGACTTCAGACCAGGGATCGTGGGGTAAGGGCAAGGAGTCTCCGTTCATTAGGTACTAGCAACTGTGCAAGCAAAAATAGGAAGAAAAGGAGAAAATGAAATAAAAAAAATTAATAAATTGAATGTTTCGTTGGAGAGGCAGCTGGAGCTCCTATTGCGCTTCATCAGTAGGATTGCAGTGAGTAGATGTGATAAACGAGGGGAGGATGGTCCAGGAGACATGCAGGAAGGGTTAACATCATTGCAGCTCTCACGATGAGAGGCTATGGATTCAAAGTCACATGAAGAAGGAAGGGAAAAAGGCCAGAGCAATAAAGTGTAGAAACGGTTAGTAGGCACTAAGCTGGTAGACAGTTGGCATTGAGGAGAAGAGTTTAGAGATTGAACAAAGTGAGTGCCAGGTTTTTAACGTGTAACAAGCCAATCAGCGGTCGCCTCGGAACTGGAGGTGTTGGTGGGACCCTGTGCGCTCGCTTGACCACAAAAGTGGGAGGCACACTGCCTAGGTTAAATAGGGAAACTAGCAGTTGCTCAACAAACTCAGCGGGTTTATTACCCTCTGAGCGCTCCGGCAGCCCCAGGATCTGGACATTGATTCTTCTGAGGCGATTTTCGTGTCAATAGCTCGTTCTTGCAGGCACTTGACTTGTAGTTAGAGGGCACGCAGTTCCCTGGAGTCCAAGCGAACTTTATCCTCCACCCCCGCTATACGGTCTTCTGCCTCAGTCACTCTTGAGCGGAGTCCGTTGAGATCATTAGGGATAATGATGTCTGTGGCCGGAAAGTCAATTTTTGCTGTCAGGGTCTCAGTGCTGTTGGCGATAGCTGCCAGGGTGTCTGCACTGGAGGGGGAAGCATCCGCTTCAGCTCCAGAGGAGGTATGCTTGCTGACCGACATGGTGGGATGGGGAGACCTCATGGGCAAGATGGTGCCTGAAGAGGAAGGGCGGGGAGTGCACGATTTAGACTGGGTGTTGGACCATTAAAGTTGTGCCAGTCGGTGCAGGGGGACGTCAGAGGTACTTACAAGCCTGAAGAGAGCAGTGGGTCTCGGTAACAGGGTAGGATACACCAGCGGAGAAGTGTCTGGATCGGAGCTCCAGTGCCACACATCCTCTCTCTCTCTCACATCCCGGCTATGCCCTCTCATGTTCATTTTTCTAACAGAATACTTTCGATTTAGGTTTTGAAATACATACAGACACCACGACTCTAGCTTCAGCAGTAAATACATGAAAAGAAAGGTGCTTCAAGTACAATGAAATAATTTGGTAATGTACTGCACAGAGGCACAAGCACCTAGTGAGTTGCAGAGACCCTGTTATGCATACCTCCCAACTTTTGAACTTTAGAATTAGGGACACTGGAGGAGGGACAAGTCCTGCAGTGCGCTATGCGTGCTGCGGTAAGATGTGAGCGTGGCAGCACTTGGCAGTGGGGGGGCTTAAGGAATGTGGTTTAACAAAACCCAGGCTTCCTTGTAACTATAAAATATACTTGGATTGCTTTGTCTTAGAGAACCTTAAAGAAGAACTATATTAAAACAGTCAGGGCCTGCATAGCAATTACCAACTGTTGAGACCATAAAGACTTTGGTGAGAAATATATAGTAACCCCCTTAGCACAAATCCTCTCACTCCTCCCAGAACAAATCCTCCCATGCAAATCCTCTACCTCCTTCCCTAGCACAAGTCTTCCTCCACCCTCCCCAAATTCCCAGTTACAACCCAATTCCCCTTCTTCCCTATCTTAGCAGTTATCCCCACACCCCTCAGTTCCCCCTCACAGCACAAATCTTATCCCCCCCCCCCCCCTCAAATCCCTTCTTCTCCTCCCAACGTAAATCCCTGTACACACTGGCAGAATGTCGGGACGGCCAGTTAAAAAAAAAAGAAAAACGGCTGACATTCGGCCCATGTGTATGTAGGTCTTTTCGACAGAAGCCGTCTGTTCATCTGGCTTCTATCAGACGACTGACTCTCGATGAGTGCTCTCAGCCAATGGCATAGAGCGCTGATCCGAGTGTTCTGGTTGGGGAGGGGGGGGGGTTCGTCCCTCTGTCAGAACACAATAGCTCAGTGGGGAGATTGCTGAACTACCCTTGTATGGTTAGTACAGTGGCTCTGACCGAAGCGGACAGGTTTTTTTCTCGTTCAACCCGTGGGGTTGAACAAAAAAAAAAAAACTAATGGTTTGTACTTGGCTAAAATCGTGCTGCACCTGCTGTGCGATTCATGGGAGGGGGGGAATATGTGCTAGGGAGTGATTTGGGAGGGGAGAAGACTTGTTCTGGAAGGGTGGGGGGGGGGATAGATTTCATATTTCCTCTCCAGTCCTAAAGTGTCCCCTAGCACATATTCCCTCCTTCCTAACTCTGTCCAAGTAAAGTGTGGCCTTGCCCTCTTCCCCCATGCCCCTCTCCTCTGCAAGTCTCACTTATAGGTAATTACAGACCTAAAATCAGCGCATTTCAGGCGGAGTGGTGTGCCCCACCCCCAAAAAAAATCACTCCATGTGAACTCTGAAGGCTGGCCCCCCTCACCCTCTTTCCCATGCCCCCCTCCTCTGAAAGTCTTGTGTTCAGAAAAATCATTACAGACCTCAGATCAGCCCTGGTGTGCCTCCTCCCTGCCGCCTCCTCTGTGTCCAGGAAAACATCATAGCAGGAGGAGGAGGGGCGGGTTCAGTACGTCGGCTTTGCCTTGTGTGCATGGCAGCCGGCATCTCTCCCCGACTGCCTTTCTCACACAAAGTGTAGCTTGCGGCGTGCGGGCGTTCCGGGACTCGGCCCTGATTCGCCAGGACATGGATCAAATTCTGGGCAATCGAAGTACAATAAATGTCTTCTCAAATGCTTAAATAAATGTAAGAGTAATGCTAAAGATATAAGAACAAGGTTCTGGTAACTTTGATAGAAAGACTTGAGAAGAACAAAGGAAGGTAATAGAAAACATAAATGAAGAAGGAAGGACTCCCGACTGGGAGAGGGCCAGCATCGTTGATGCATTTTATTTTTTTTAAATACAGTTCTCCAGACGGATATAAAGACATAAATTGTTGCAACTCTGTAATCAATATATTTGAGCTAGTATCAGCCTCTTGCAGTCACTGTACAGCAAGGCCTAAAGTGGGAAATGGGAGAAGCAGCACAAGAAGCCAACTAGTGGTACTTCATTCCAAGGTACATGCTAATAGCAGAAGAGAGCATAATGATAAATAGTTGCGCTAAACCGCCTGCTCCTTCAACTTTCACACTCCAGTCACAGGCTGGGAGAGGAACAACACTGTGTGACTGAACTGCGGAACAAGAAAATCAGGACGCTTGTCCTGTCAGACAGAGCTAGGTGTGTAACTCTTAGAACAGGGTGGACAGAAATATTAGTTTAGCTAGAGTTCAGCTTTAAAATATAAGTTCCCCTTTTCAGAAAAAAAATGAAAACTAACGCCCTACATTTTCCTCACCCCACTGGTCTCCACTATACGTACCTGTTGTGGATATTGAGCTGTCCGTGCCCATGAAGCCCTTGTAATACTCCATGGATTTGAACTTTTCTTATTCTCCATGCTATTTTGATTGGTCAAAGCTGTCAGGCACTGACTAATCAGAATTGCTCTGATCTGTCCGGAAGCAATACTGAAAGAAGGACAAGAGGAGTGGGAAATAAAAATCCTCTGACTACTACACCAGCTCTGTGGGCGCTGACAGCTTATGACCGCATACCACTCATGGAGGTAAGTGCAGCAGAGACTGAGAGGGATGGGGAGGGTAGAGTGTTAGTTTTTTTCTGAATAGATGAACTCAGCCTTTAATGAAAAACAGAATTGCATAAAAGAGGAATGTGAATGTAGGCTAACTGTGTTCACCTAAAGGCAGTAAATTATAGCCCTTATGGGCAAGATTTGTCCAGACACTCAATTATATAAAGAGATAAGTAGGGACTGGTGCCCCCATGTGCGTTGAAATTATCTCAAAAAACACAAGTAGATCCAATCATATTCTCTGATTTCTCTTCTCTTTTTTTTTTTTTTTTTTTTTTTTTATTGGAGGATTCCAGGTAAAGAAATTTCCAGAAATGTGCTCTCAAAAGACAGTCAAATGTCTTTCTGTTATCCACTTCAAAGGGTTTTTGCTGGATATCTTCCAAAAATGTAAAAAAGCCTATAGACTACACAGCGTTACAATACAATAAAGTGCATTGAGTCCAGTTAGGTGCATGTCAACTCCGGGACTTATCTCTCTTATATGTGACAGGTTTATTACACTCCCAGAGGATACACTCATGCTGTGAGAGGAGAGAAGCACACACAGCAGCAATGCCCACCCCTCTCCTGCCCATTCCCAGAAGCCTTTGTATTATGTGAACTTTTTACTTCTGCCCATTCGCAGAAGCCCTTGTATTTTGTGAATAAGTAGTAAACATCAAGGGGTTAACTGTGTGCCTAACATGTGTAATAAGTGCTGCTTTTAGTAACAGATCTGGCTGTTTTTTATTCCTACTTTGCAAGGAGAAGAAATAGACAGATCCCTGATCTGTGCCCAGAGACCTGTGTGTTTGTAAGCACAGGAGTCTGTACTGTAGATTGGATACAGCCGATCAGCGAGTCTCAGCCATAAATCATTGTTGGGACCTGCTGACAAAATCCCACTGTACCCATCCAGAACAGGATGGATCACATACATGTACGTAATCTGGCCTGCCCATGCCACCCGCCCACAGTGCATTTACTGTGGGAACTGGTCAGAGGCTGCCATTTTGCTGAAGCCCTGAGCAACAGTAAGGCTACTTTCACGTACTGATCCATTTTTTTTTTTTTTTAAATGTAAAACCATGTGACGATGTAACCCTATGAAACTCTTTACACTGATCTGATCCATTATGTAAAAAAAAACGCACCAAAAATGCACCTCATTATTGAAATGCATTGAAAATATTCCACACCTACAGATTTCTTTGCAAGAGGCGAGTTCCTTAGCTCTAAAATTGCATTTTAGACTGTCCACTCCCAAGTCCTGATCTTTCCCAGAGGGGTGGGAGATGACAAGAAGAATCCTTATGCATATTCATCGTTTATTGCTGATTTCCTTCTTTATATTGTTTTTGCTTTATTATATTTTAGAAGTTCATAATGTGGATGACCATATCGTATGTTTATAGACGGTGTGTGTACTCTTAAATGTTGCAATGATTTAAGTACTTGAAATAATAATAATAATAATAATACCCTGGTTTAGGGCAAATGCTTTTTTGTATACTTTCAAAATTCTGAATGAAAACCACTGAAAACCAAATACATTGAAAATGTGGCAAAAACGCACCATGTTGCGTTTTTGATGCGGTTTGAGTTGCGTGTCCACTGTTATAGACTCTGCCCACTGCCTGTTGTCCATCACAAGAAGAGAGTGGCCCTTGATGAGTGGGCTGATTTTTTTCAAACACACACAAGCAAGGTGGATGGAGGAATCCTCGCCACTTTGCTTTTGTATTATGACAGTGGGATTCTGCTGATTGGCTGCAGGCACTGATTGAGAGAAGTTTTCCAACAGAAGTTGATCAGGGACGGCCATACATTGATTAAAATTTGGCCTGTCCTTGATGAACTGGCCTAATTTCGATCCATTTATGGCCAGCCTAAAGCTTCATGCACACGGTTGTTCAGGGGCCCAACAGTGTCCAGAGCCCATGTAATGACCTGCTGGTGCCGTGTACATCCGACCCTTTGATATACATCACGCAGTTGTTAACCAAGGGATGAGTAAAGCGCCTGCATGCACACTGCTGTATGCTCTATATGTAGATGGTGTATGTTGATAGAATGTGTCGCTGTTCATGCATGTGCTTTAGGTAAACCCCAGTGGACAACCACGTCTTTTAATGTATCTGGGCATGAAGTGCCAGAATGTAAAAGTGTCACACAAGACTACCTGAATTTGTTGCACACGGTGCCAGTAGCAGGAAAACTGTCACTCGCCTTGCTTGAATTTGGCATAGGGCTTTGAAAATTGGCAGTAGCACCATAAAAGTGTTGCAGATGCTTAACTGAATTGCCCCCAGTGTGTTTACATAATAATTTATAGATATTCCAACATGGTCAGATGAAACCACAACAACTTAACCAGCATTTTAACATTCAAACACAGATGTTCATATTGAAGCCTGGTTCATACTGGTGCAATGCGGGAAACTCTGCAATTTATTGCCGGTTCCAGCATCGCCCCTGAATAGCACACTGGTTCACACGGAGACGTGCAAACTGCTGGGGGTGTCAATGTAAAGTTAATGACACCCCCAGATCGGTTCTCAGATCGCAGTGTGAAATGTCAAATGGTGCAGGAATTGGATCGCATAGGTGCAGACCCCCATGTGATCCGATTCCAGTGCGGACCAAAAAAAAGGTTCTGCACTATTTTGGTGCGAATGCAATGTGATTTCAGTCATACATTTTGTATGGCTGAAATTGCATCGCGCCGACATCACATGTGATCTTCATAGCAATATGGTGCGAATCGCATGCGATGTCTGTGCTCACACAAGTGTGAACCCAGCCTGAATTGTAAAGGGTATATCATGGGGATAATCCATGGGATTGCAGTTGGCACTTATAACAAACACCCTCAATTTAAAGAAATAATAGGACTCAACACCCGTCCCTGAATACTTTTCATTTATATGATATAATGATCAGAAAAAAAGGTTCAATGCAGAGAAAGGCAGAAAAGAAAAAGGGGGAAGATAATAAAGATAAGGGATAAAAAGTTGGGATAAACATACCTGAAGCATGTAATCCCAATTTACTGTTGAAAAAGAACTGTAGTGATGTAGTGAAGTTCAGATCCAATGCCCAACGTTTGGGTCAAAGGCAAAAGGGCCCCACCAAATGGGTCTCCCCAGAGGGGATATTAAGCCCCCCCGGTAGAAAATAAACAGCCCAAGACACAGTGCTTTTTTTTTTTTTTTTTAAAACCTGCCAAAACATGGGTAATTTTAGATATTTATATTTGAATCTTTATTTGAAAAAAAGAAAAAGGATTTATAATATACTTCTGTTCTGAATTTATATATACTTACATGTATCACACACATGTCCCATATGTGACCTAACGCACCAAAAAAGGACGTCCCTGATGATGGAGTGATTAAAATGAAGTCCTGTCTGGCAAAAAAACAGATTAGCCAGAGATAAAAACACACACAACCCCAATGATAAGTTGCCGGAGTAGTATAGACAAAAAGGGTGTGGGTCTATATTGAGAAGAATCCACGATCCATACAAATTAGATGAAGGAAGATAATTTTTTTGGGCAAGTGTCCACCTAAAACGAAAAATTGCTAATTAGGAATCTTCAAAAAAATAAGATATAAAGAATAGAGGGGAGAAGGGGATTAGACTATCCCAAAGCTTTCCAGAGAAGTATCTTTTACCTTCAGGAGTCAGGGAACGGACACCGGCGCGGAGGGACTGTAGAGAGACACTGAAGCTGGCATGATGGGAGCTTCTATATATACCCCCTCCACCCCGCCGACGTATTGACGTCAGACCGGGATGCGGACGCGAAGCTTGCAAGCTCGCACCAGTGCTCACATAATTGCCGACCGTGATGTGAGATCATCTGCCCGCCCGATGGATGCAATGTTTCGGAGCTACGCACGACCCCCTTCATCAAGTAGTGCCCAATTGGTTACACGCCTGATGGGTCCAAAGCTTTATTCAGCAATCACATCCTTACAGTAAAATAAGATGTTTTGGAGCCACGCAGGACCCCTTCATCAGGCATGTAACCAATTGGTCACATGTCTGATGGGTCCAAAGCTTAATTTACTGTAAGGATGTGATCGCCCAATAAAGCTTTGGACCCATTAGGCATGTGACCAATTGGTTACATGCCTGTTGAAGGGGTCCTGTGTGGCTCCAAAAGGTCTTACTTTACTGTAAGGATGTGATCGCTGAATAAAGACCTTTTGGAGCCACGCAGGACCCCTTCATCAGGCATGTAACCAGTTGATCACATGCCTGATGGGTCCAAAGCTTTATTCAGCTATCACATCATTAAAGTAAATTGCAATGTGTCGGAGTCACGTGATTTGCTGTAATGATGTGATCGCTGATTATAGCTTTGGACCACTGTTGATTTTGGCAGCAAATTTCAATTTAGTTTTAGTCTTAGGACTAAAATGGCATTTTAGTTTTAGTCCCATTTTAGTCTTCTGCAAGTGTTTTAGTTTTAGTTGTATTTAGTCGACTAAAACTCCAGTACATTTTAGTCGACTAAAACGTCCTACATTTTAGTCGACTAAAACTCATTTTAGTCATCTATAATCGAATGGGTGTAGTTCAATCGTAATTTGTAATGCATTATTTAAGCATTTCTCTACAATTTCCAAACTCATTATATACTACTGCTGGTCCTGGAGTGAAAAATCGAATATGTTATTATTTATGGTATTAAGCTTTGAGCATGCACCAGTGTTAATTTTGGCAGCAAATTTCAATTTAGTTTTAGTCTTAGGACTAAAATGGCATTTTAGTTTTAGTCCCATTTTAGTCTTCTGCAAGTGTTTTAGTTTTAGTTGTATTTAGTCGACTAAAACTCCAGTACATTTTAGTCGACTAAAACGTCCTACATTTTAGTCGACTAAAACTCATTTTAGTCATCTATAATCGAATGGGTGTAGTTCAATCGTAATTTGTAATGCATTATTTAAGCATTTCTCTACAATTTCCAAACTCATTATATACTACTGCTGGTCATGGAGTGAAAAATCGAATATGTTATTATTTATGGTATTAAGCTTTGAGCATGCACCAGTGTTAATTTTGGCAGCAAATTTCAATTTAGTTTTAGTTAGTCTTTTGACTAAAATGCCATTTTAGTTTTAGTCTTATTTTAGTCATCTGAATTGTTTTAGTTTTAGTCGTATTTTAGTCGACTAAAATTGTGTTAATTTAGTCGACGAAAACGTTTTAGTTGACGAAATTAACACTGCTTTGGACCCATTTTGGAGATCTTGGTGTGCTGGTGACATTTCTCTCTCTCTCTCTCTCTCTGACTATACAAGGTTCCAGCAGGTGGTCGCTTCAGCATCCACTTACCTACAGAACCGTATGCATGCATTGGATTCCATTGTTATGCGATTCTGTGCTACTCAAGTCACATCTGAAATTGTCCCAGACCTAATGGGCTGCCAAGGTGGGTGCACACATACCTGCCAGCGGCTCTGCACACAGGACAGGCTGGAGAAGGAAGAAGAGAGTATTTTCCGGTCAGAGACACAGGTCTGGCCACCTGAGGGGTATTTTAAAGGAGCCATACCAATTAAAATAATTAGGGGGGGGGGGCAGAGAAATCATGGCCCCTACAATCTCATAGAGGTGGGCACTTTTAGATAGAAGCCTCCCCACCCCCTTTACCATGATTGTGATACTGCTAATGACAATATTGAAAATAAAATAAAAAATTGTATGTGTTTTGAGATGAAAATGTATCCTTGTTCTGCTGCTCATGGTAAGTTGTGGTTCGGTGTCAGACAATGAATATGTGATGGTGGAGAAATGTTTGCATACAGAGGAGTGGAGAAGGAGGTGACTCGGAGCACCCAGAGATGACATGCCAGGTGTATCCTGTATCTCCGGGAAGGAACACACACCGTGCTCGGTGTACAGCGGGGTAGATGATGGGGAAGGGGGGGGGGAGGTGACTCGGAGCACCCAGAGATGACAGGCCAGGTGTGGAAGGAACACACACCGTGCTCGGTGTACAGCGGAGGAGATGATGGGGGACCGTGCATGGGATGAATGTCATTGTGACAGCGCTGTGTCCGCCCACACCATCCCCCCCCCCTCTCCTCCCCTCCCCTCCCCGGGCGGCCATAGCCGGTGAATGTTTAGGTATGAGGCCGTGTGCTTTCATCAATGGGGGGGGGGCGTGGCCAGCAGTCAGGACATAATGATGTCATCGCCATGAATGGAAGCTGGGCAGCCTATAGAAAGCATCGATCTCCCATCCCCCTGCAGCAGGTCCATTGATCTGGGAGAAAATGAGGTCAGATTGACGGAATCACCAGCCCCCCCCCCCCCCTGTCATTAATAATACATATCCATGATGAGCGCTGTCTGAGCTGCACAGCCCACGTGTGCTGTTTGCGTAGGCATCTGCTGTGGTGGTTCCCCCATTAGAGAGCTGGCCGTGTCCAGAGGAAGACCCTGCTAGAAGGAGCACTGAGCTACTACTACTGCACCATCCATCACCTCTCCAGGATCCCCCCCATATATCACACCTGGGTGCTCCAGCAGCCTCTCTCCCTCCTTCCCTCCCTCTATCTTATCTCAGTGGTACAGCTTGTTGGAGGCTGCCTGATGTTCTGCTTCTGTTTGCAGAATTCCTTCTTGAAGCTGCAGGCCCTGGAAACTGATCTGTGTTCTGCTTTCTTGCCAACTCAGGAGGAGGGGGTGCAGTCTCATTGCTGCAAGGAGGCCAACGGCTCACTAGTCCAGACTGTGCCAGGCGAGGGGCTCAACCATGCAGGTAAGAAGCACCAGATCTGTGTCTTGTACAGGGGGGGAGGGGGGTAGATTGGAGGGCACACACTGATCCTTCAAGCACATTGCATTTCAATGCATTCTAAACGCATGCAGCATGTAGATATTTCTGGTCTCACCCTTTGATGTTGGGGTTGTGCCCGCCACCCTGGCTGCTTTGAGAAAACCATCTGGCTGCCCTTGAATATTGATAAGGCGGTGGGATGTCTGAGCTGTTGCTTTTTACCAGCCTTGGAGCCTTTCTAACTGCATATTGTGTGCCATGACAGATCAGGGCAGAGGCAGCCATGCCAGCCTTGGAGCCTTTCTAACTGCATATTGTGTGCCATGACAGATCAGGGCAGAGGCAGCCATGCATGGTTTGTGAATGCTGCAAAACCTTGCAGGAGGCAGAATCTTAGGCTAGGTTCACATCTATGCTTTTTTTTTTATTAAATGCGTATGGTGAAGTGCAGAAAAGCACTACCATTTGTTTAACCACTTCTGCTCCAGAAAGTTTACCCCCCCCCCCCTTCATGACCAGGCCATTTTTTGTGATATAGTACTGCGTTACTTTAACTGACAATTGCGTTGTCATGCAACGCTGTAGCCAAATAAAATTTGCCTCCCCCACAAATAAAGCTTTCTTTTGGTGGTATTTGATCACCTCTGCAGTTTTTATTATTAGTGCTATAAACAAAAAAAGACCAACAATTTGGAAAAAAAAAAATATTTCCTTCTGCTATAAAACCTATCCAATAAATGTAAAAAATCGAATTTCTTCATCAATTTAGGCCAATATGTATTCTGCTACATATTTATGGTAAAAAAAAATCCCATTAAGCAGATATAGCGTCTACAAACTATAGGATAGATTTATGGAATTTTTTTTTTACCAGTAATGGTGGTGATCAACGACTTATAGTGGGACTGGCACATTGTGGCAGACAAATTGGACACTAAGGGGCGAGATTTACTAAAACTGGTGAGTGCAAAATCTGGTACTGCTGTGTTTGGTAGCCAATCAGCTTCCAGGTTTTATTGTCAAAGCTTACTTGAACAAGCTGAAGTTAGAAGCTGATTGGCTACCATGCACGGCTGCACCAGATTCTGTCTGCACCAGTTTTAGTAAATCCCCCCCATAGTGACACTTTTGGGAACCAGTGACATCATTACAGTTATCAGTGGTAAAAAATATGCACGGTCACTGTACTAATGACACTGGCAGGGTAGGGGTTAACAGGGGCAATTAAAGGGTAAAATGTGTTCCTAGGGAGTGCTTTTACTGTGGGAAGGCAGAGATCCGTGTTCCTGCTTTGTAGGAATACAGGGTCACAGCTTTCCCTTGTCACAGAACGCCGGTCTGCAGGGTGCCAGTGAACATAGAGTCCGCCAGACCCGCTGATTGGCTCCCGCTGTTTCCAATCACAGCAGGAGCGGGTTGCCAGTGGCGCGCGTGCATTCCCCAGACCTGGAAGTTCAGAAAACATACAGGTACTTGATCCTGCACACAGGAGCCACTGCCCCGCAGTAAATGAACATGGGATGGTTGGCAACAGGTTAACATTACTTTCTATGATCCTGTTCACATGGATGCAATTTCCTGCAAGGACATTTTTTTACATGTAGCATGGTGCATGTTTGCCTCTATAGACTAAAGTGGAAGCACATCAAATATGCATGTGCATGCATTTTGGTATGGTTTTGTGTTTAGTGACCAGTCTTTTAAAAAAAAAAAAAAAAAACACATGAAACTTGAAAGCGCTTAAAAAACGTGCTTGAAAATGTGATGCAAAAAGAAGAATTAAGAATATGCATCAACCTCACATGCACAGATGTGAACCTAACCTTAGTGCCATATACAGAGCTGAGAAGATGAGACGCCTGGCAGAGGAAGATGAAATGTAACATTGTTTCATTCTTTATAAAGTGTAGAAATGGAAGAAGGGAAGATGGAGTTGGTCAATACATAAAGCTGTTTTCTTGAGAGTAAACATCATTTATTTTGAAAAGGGTCTCAATACTAAAATGTTCACATGGTGCCATGTTCTGCCCCTACCACATATAATTGTAATGGATAGTGTCAGCTCCTCCATTTTATGTGTTCCTTTCTGGCTTTTCTGGTCTCATAATTACAAACTGTTCACTTGGTTATTTCCAAGCAAAAAATAACTCTGCACATTTTGGTCCATGGTTTACATATGGTGGTAGAGCTGATGACCTGATAATTCTTTATAACCATTCTTTAGCTTCAGCAGAGATTAGGTCAGCACTTCTAAAGACACAAATTACAGTTTGCAGCATGTTGCTTTGATTCCAGACATTTATTGGGATAATCTAGCCAAATATGAACATGTGTTTTTTGTAACTGCTATTCTGTTTTTGGAACACGTCTATGAATTATGAACTGTTCGTTTTAGTGAAATCTGTATTCTGATTTCCACAACATTTATAATAAAGGTTATACAAGGATATTGTTTTGTAATAAGCCCTCGTTCACATTTGAGTATAGCATATGTAGGCGATTTTGAAGCTTTTGTGTTTTGTGCAGTTTTTTCACACGTTTTTAGGATTGGAGTGCCATACAGGAGCTTCTTTGGAGCATGATCACACTTTTTTGGCCCCATATACTTTTAAATGGGTGCACCTGATTTTTCTTTTCTTTTTTTTTTTTTTTTTTTATGTGCGCACCAATTGAAGTGGCCAACAACACAACATCCTATTTTGCTTCACAGGTAGCTCCTGTACCTTTTAGAGGTTCAGCCGCTGAGCCACAGATGCTCAAATGTGAACACAGACAATTTAATAGATTTGAATCTTGAATGTTTTGAAGTTTCGAGCTCCCAAGCTACAAAATGCTCGGCTGTGAATGGGGGCTAAAATGTGTAATATATTGCATACCCCATCTTTTTTTTTTTTTTTAAACCAGTATCTCATGGCTAATAAATACAAGGAATGTTAGCAATTTATGTAACCAGCGTTTTATAAATATTTCTGTTATGATACTTTCATTAGGGGTTTCCTGGTTAGTAGATGTGCTTTCGTCTCTATCATCTGCACTTTGTATTATTGGGCTGCTGGCATGATTTAAGGATCTCTTTTAATTGAGAGATAGAGATGTCAATGCCGATCTTCTGGTTGGTTCCTGATGGTGTCAAAATAAAAAGTGCAATCAGTGCAATCTTAACAATACTAAATGAAAATTCACAGAATGTATAAAGTGCATAAATATCTGGCCTCTAACATTAAATGTGTATTCCATTGCACATTGCCATAATAAATATGCAACAATGCTGCTCCAGAAAAAAGTTATAAATAATCCATAGATAACCTCAACAAATGTTGACAAAAGATATATAGTGCAAAAATAGTACAAATAAACACATACAGTATAGTGACAATTCCCCGTGGGTAATTTCTGTGATTTCTGTGCAAAATCCGCAAACAAAAAGTGCTCAGTGCTTCTCCACCACCCTTGCAGATGAGCCTCTCATCTCACTATCTGACCCGTTTCACCAGCGGGTCAGACTAATGCCTCGTACACACGCAACGATTATCGGCCAACCAATCGTCCGACTTTTGTCCAGAGTGGTGTTTTGTTGGTTGGAATGTGCCTAGACTGCACACAAATTTTCTCGGCCAACAAAAATCTACTTCTGAAGTGATGTCATGTGCTGGTTTACTTTCCGTGTGTTTTTCTTCTCTGAGCATGCCCAGTCTTGCTCATCAGATTTTTGTCTGCCGAAATCTGTACTGACGGACGGAAAATCGGCTGTTGTGTTGACAGCCAACAAAAATTTTATAGCCTGCACACCAGATTTTTTTCGGCCGAAAAGTCGGAGTCGGTTGTCGGAAGCATCATACTAAGAAGCCGAAAAACGGCCGATCGGACGTTGGCCGAAAATTTCCAGCCAATAATCGATGCGTGTGTACGGGGCATCAGCAGTTCCCCATAGGGGATAACTCCAATCAGGTGAAGATCTCTTGCTCTAATCCCTCAGATAAGCGATGATGGTCCACATATAAGTAATTGTGACAGTGCTCAGAACTGCAGCTCTCTTGTCTATTAGGGCTGCTTTTAGGGTGAATTCACACTGTACGTGATGACAGATGTTTTAGCACATGGTAAAATGTTTGTCACCGCAGGGACACACAGGAAACAACTGTTTCCTATGTGAACCATTCACACTGCAACGCAGACTAGGGCCTGCTGCAGTGTACTGTGATAAAATTTAGGCCTGAAACAACTAATTGACATAAGAGATTGTAATCAATTATGAGAATAGTTGTCAGCTATTTTCATAATCGATTAGTTGGTCAGCCGGTTAGTTGGCCTGCATACAAAATGCATTATTTGTTTACATATCAGGAAATACAGTGCAGCATACATACAGCTCAGTACACCGTTCATACATGTCAGTATATACAGTGCAGCACACATACAGCTCAGTACAATGTCCACATACCTCCCAACTGTCCCTGATTTAGAGGAACTGTCCCTGATTTGGAACAAAGTCCCTCTGTCCCTCTTTCTGCCTCATTTGCCCCTCATTTTGATCTGATCTGTAGAATTGTATATAAAATTCACTTTTTATCTTTCAAAAAGTGTTTCCCAGTACTAAGCATTCCATCCAGTTTCTAAATTGCTACATTTGTAAATTCCAAAATCCAATTTAAGTGGTAAAAAAAAGCACTTGTGGGTTTAACCAATCGTTTTTTTTAAACCATTCTCCTTTAAGGGGGCGTGGCAGGGTGTGTGTCCTATGCCTACATATGTTTGATGATAGGTGTCCCTCATTCCCATTTCAGAAAGTTGGGAGGTATGCGACCATACACATACATGCCAGTAAGTGCCTTATGCCCCGTACACGGTCCGATAATCGGACGACTTATCGTTCGCATTTTGTTGCATGATACTAACATCGAATTCAACAATGCGTACAAACCGTATGATTTTTGTCGTACGATTCTGGAAAAGCTTCCTGGTTGCTTAGCTATGTATCAGATGGTGCAAAACAAAACAATGACAGCCAGGCTTTTTCGGGGCTATTTTAGTGTTTCTGAGCATGCGTGGTCTTTGTCGATCGACTTTTAGCGTACGCATACTGTACTGACGAAACGATTATCGTTCGAGAAGATGTCATACAGCAGAAGTTTTCCTGTTCGTCCCTTCGGTTTTTTTGGACCAACTGTCGTGATCGGCTGTCGAAAGCTGTGTACTAACGATCAGATTATCGTGAGATCAGGTCAAAAGCGAGTTTTGTCGTACGATTATCGGAACGTGTGTACGGGGCATTAGAACATGTAAATGTGTGAGCAATAAAAAGAGGGTTGGGACTTTAAATGAGAGATATGACGAGGCTTGCAGGAAAAAAATCACATTTATTGATGAATACATATAAGTAAGAAACCATACATGACAAAGTATATTGGCATAAACTAGGGATGCACCGATCCGACTTTTCTAGTCCCGATACCGATACCCTGGCTTTGTGTATCTGTCGATACCAATACTGATACCGATCCGGAACTACACACATACACAATATGCATGCGGCTGCAGTACAGAGCAAAGCCACTGCTTCCTATGTATGGCTTCTCCATTCACAGGCGGAGTGCATCTGTGAGCCGGACCTATACAGGAAGTAGCGGCTCCGTGCAAGTAAGGGGCAGCTGAGCTGGGACTCAGCAAAACCGGATCGGCCCGTGGATCGGTTAATTTTACCGATCCACCGATCCAGCTATTTTGGCAGTATCGGCGCCGATATCCAATCCCAATATCGGATCGGTGCATCCCTAGCATAAACCGAGCAATACAAAAAGAAAAAAATGTGTGAATGTGTGACGAGCAATGCCTCATGGAACATGTAGCAGGCTAATAAGGCTGTGAGGGCCAATTCTTGAGGGCTTTTTTTTTTTTTTTTTTAACCCGATCATGACAGGTGATAAAAAAAAAAAATCATTGTGTGGCTACTAAATGTCTTATGCTGGCCATGCCATACGTTTATCGATTTTTGGACGAGAATATTTGTACGAAAATTCTTTGTACATTCAATGAATGGACGAGTGGTGTTCTAAAATGGACTTGCTTTTAACACTCAATTTTAAAATGAATACAATTTCTGAACGCAAACCACGTACTCTGTCCAAAAATTTGTTTAATCGAAAAAAAAATTCTACTCTGCTCCTTCGAAGTTTCCCATCACTGTGGTCGAAAAAGAATGTCAATTTGACCCACTAACGATTAGAAAATCAAGCTAATGTTCTTAAACAAAAATTTGTTTGTATGGCCAGCATAAAGTGACAGCAGGTGCATCAAGCTACCTGCATGTGACAGGGGGGTCTGTCATGTATATTATTATATTACAGTCTGGTCTGAAAATCTGCAAAACAGCATTTTAAGCTTTTTTTTAATAACAAAATGTCCTTTAAGTAAAAATTTTGATCTGAGTCTGATGATATGTACCCGGTTCAACCTCTATTAATACATAGATCTCTTTTGTCGTTCTCAGAGTGGATTAGATATGTTCTTCAACCATATAGCTAGTTGTTTATATTTACCACTGCATATAGATATTCAAGAATAAATTGTCTTTTTTTTTTTTTTTTTAAACTTTACATATTACCTAAGTTATACACCAACCTTTTTTGAGGTTTTTATCCGATTAGTCAATTTATTGAAACAATTATTGGCCAACTAATCGATTATAAAAATCATTAGTGCAGACACACTGCGCATCGTGCTGCTGTATATTGCCGTGAATGAAGTATACTAAAACTAAAAAAGTCCCATGAAGTATTTATTTAAAATCCACAAATACAGTATCTCACAAAAGTGAGTACACCCCTCACATGTATTTAAGTTTTTTTTATTATATCTTTTCATGTGACAACACTGAAGAAATGACACTTTGCTACAATGTAAAGTAGTGAGTGTACAGCTTGTATAACAGTAAGAAAATTTTCTGTCCCTTCAAAATAACTCAACACACAGCCATTAATGTGTAAACCGCTGGAAACAAAAGTGAGTACACCCCTAAATGACAATGTCCAAATTGGGTCCAATTAGCCATATTTCCTCCCCGGTGTCATGTGGTTTATTAGTGTTACAAGGTCTCGGGTGTGAATGGGGTGCAGGTGTGTTAAATTTGGTGTTATTGCTCTCACTCTCATACTGGTCACTGGAAGTTCACTATGGCACCTCATGGCAAAGAACTCTCTGAGGATCTGAAAAAAAGAATGGTTGTTCTACATAAAGATGGCCTAGGCTATAAGAAGATTGTCACGACCCTGAAACTGAAAATAACATGGTGGCCAAGACCATACAGCGGTTTAACAGGATAGGTTCCACTCAGAACAGGCCTCGCCATGGTCAACCAAAGTAGTTGAGTGCACATGCTCCACGTCATATCCAGAGGTTGTCTTCAGGAAATAGACGTATGAGTGCTGCCAGCTTTGCTGCAGAGGTTGAAGGGGTGGGGGGGTCAGCCTGTCAGTGCTCACACCATACGCCGCACACTGCATCAAACTGGTCTGCATGGCTGTCATCCCAGAAGGAAGCCTCTTCTAAAGATGATGCACAAGAAAGCCCGCAAACAGAGCTGCTGAAGACGAGCAGACTAAGGACATAGATTACTGGAGCCATGTCCTGTGGTTTGATGAGACCAAGATAAACTTATTTGGTTCAGATGGTGTCAAGCGTGTGTTCGCAACCAGGTGAGAAATACAAAGACAAGTGTGTCTTGCCTACAGTCAAGCATGGTGGAGGGAGTGTCTTGGTCTGGGGCTGCATGAGTGCTGCTGGCACTGGGGAGCTACAGTTCATTGAGGGAACCATGAATGCCAACATGTACTATGACATACTGAAGCAGAACATGACCCCCTCCCTTCAGAGACTGGGTCGCAGGGCAGTATTCCAGCATGATAACGACCCCAAACACACCTCCAAGATGACCACTGCCTTGCTAAAGAAGCTGAGGGTAAAGGTGATAGACAGGCCAAGCATGTCTCCAGACCTAAACCCTATTGAGCATCTGTGGGGCATCCTCAGACAGTAGGTGGAGGAGCGCACGGTGTCTAACGTCCACCAGCTCCGTGATGTTGTCATGAGGGAGTGGAAGAGGACTCCAGTGGCAACCTGTGAAGCTCTGGTGAACTCCATGCCCAAGAGGGTTTAGGCAGTGCTGGAAAATAATGTTGGCAACACAAAATATTGACACTTTGGGCCATATTTGGACATTGTCATTTTGAGGGGACAGCAAATTGACATTGTTATACAAGCTGTACACTTACTACTTTACGTTGTAGCAAAGTATCATTTCTTCAGTGTTGTCACATTAAAAGATATAATAAAATATTTACAAAAATGTGAGGGGTGTACTCACTTTTGTGAGATACTGTATACTCAAACCATGTGATAGACACAGCATATGAAAATCGGTATTGGCTTCAAGATTGCTCACTTCCCTCAGTGTACTCTAGACCTTGTGAGGACCCCATCAGGATCCTATCTGTTGGCCGGGTGTGTGTGTGTGTGTGTGTTTGTGTGTGTGTGTGTGTGTGTATATATATAATATATATTGATGAGCTATGAGAGCCCATTCACACTAGCACTTGTGAGGCGACTTGTGTAGCACCAGGTCGCTTGACATAACAAAAGCAATGTTAATCAATCAGTGCCGTCTTAATTGACACTACTGAAGTCGCTCCGACTTCAGAAAAGGGTCATGTACTACTTTGAGGCGTCCTGTGATCCGACTGTCCCATATACTTCAATGGGAGTCGCCTCCTTATCTTAATTGACACGACTTGTTATCAGACTTTCTAGGAAGAAGAAAGAGATTAGCCAGGCATTCCCCACAGACAAAGTCGCCTGTCTCTTCAAAGTAGTGCACAAGTCTCTTCCAAGTCTCTAAACAAGTCTCTTCAAGTCACGGGGCGACTTTCTGGTAGTGTAAACCGGCTCTGAGGGGTCCGAGTGGTTTGGCCCTGAGAATGCGGTTACTACCTTAGAAACCCGTAAGCTAGGTAGGATCCTGGTAGTGTCCTCCCAAGGTCTGAAGTACGCCAAGTGACGCAGACAACCTTGAAGCTGATGCTTATCCTGATATTCTGTGTCTTTTACATGGTTTGTGAGTATATTTATTTGTAGATTTTTAATATATGGTTTATGGGATAATGCACTAGACTGGTGTGCCCTCTTTTTGTTTGTGTTTTTGTAGTATCTGCGGCTTCTCCAGTCCTGAGAGGGCAGCAAGGCTTGGCTTGTCCCTGGCCTGTGTTAAGAGACAGATGCATATGAAGAACTGGTACCAGTCTATCACACTCACACAGGCATAAAAAATGCAACTTTTACAGGTGTACAGTATTTTTTTTCTTTATGCCTCTAAACTCCGTTCTACACTGAACAAAATTATAAACGCAACACTTTTGTTTTTGCCCCCATTTTTCATGAGCTGAACTCAAGGATCTAAGACTTTTTCTATGTACACAAAAGGCCTATTTCTCTCTAATATTATTCAAAAATCTTTCTAAATCTGTGTTAGTGAGCACTTCTCCTTTTACCGAGATAACCCATCCACCTCACAGGTGTGGCATATCAAGATGCTAATTAAACAGCATGATTATTGCACAGGTGTGCATTAGGCTGGCCACAATAAAAGCCACTCTTAGATGTGCAGTTTTGGGGGGGGTTTCTGAAAACCAGTCAGTATCTGGTGTCACCACCATTTGCCTCAAGCAGTGGTACACATCTCCTTTGCATAGAGTTAATCAGGTTGTTGATTGTAGGCTGAGAAATGTTGGTCCACTCCTCTTCAATGGCTGTGCGAAGTTGCTGGATATTGGCAGGACCTGGAGCACGCTGTTGTATACGCTGATCCAGAGCATCCCTAACATGCTCAATGGGTGACATGTCCGGTGAGTATGCTGGCCATGCAAGAACTGGGATGTTTTCAGCTTCCAGGAATTGTGTACAGATCCTTCCAACATGGGGCCATGCATTATCATGCTGCAACATGAGGTGATGGTTATGAATGAATGGCACAACAATTCAAAATGCCATCAATAAAATGCATCTATGTTCGTTGTCCATAACATACGCCTGTCCATACCATAACCCCACCGCCACCATGGGCCACTCAATCCACAATGATGACATAGTTAGTCAGGTTGAAAAAAAACACAAGTCCATCTGGCTCAACCAATAAAAAACAAAAAAACAGTAAAGAAAACCCAACCATACAATCCCATATACACAATCCTATACCTGCAGTTGATCCAGAGGAAGGCAAAAAAACCCCAGTAAAGCATGATCCAATTTGCTACAGAAGGGGAAAAAATCCTTCCTGATCCCCCGAGAGGCAATCAGATATTCCCTGGATCAACTTTACCTATAAATATTAGTACCCATTTATATTATGTACACCCAGGAAAGAATCTAGGCCTTTTTTAAAGCAATCTAGTGAGCTAGCCAGAACCACCTCTGGGGGGGGGAGTCTATTCCACATTTTCACAGCTCTTACGGTGAGGAAACATTTGGAGATTAAATCTGTCTTCCTCTAGATGTAAAGAGTGCCCCCTTGTCCTCTGTGTTGACCTTTAAGTGAATAACTCAACACCAAGTTCACTACATGGACCCCTTATGTATTTATACATGTTGATCATATCCCCCCTAATCTCCTTTTCTCAAGAGAGAATAAATTCAGTTCCTCTAATCTTTTCTCGTAGCTGAGCTCCTCCATGCCTCTTATCAGTTTGGTTGCCCTTCTCTGCACTTTCTCCAGTTCTCCGATATCCTTTTTAAGAACTGGTGCCCAAAACTGAACTGCATATTCCAGATAAGTTCTTACTAATGATCTGTACAGGGGCAAAATTATATCTCTCTCTCTCTCTCTCTGGAGTCCATGCCTCTGTTAATACAAGAAAGGACTTTGCTTGCTTTGGAAACCGCAGCTTGGCATCGCATGCTATTATTAAGCTTAGGATCTACCAGAACACCCAGATCCTTCTCCGCTATGGATTCCCCCAGTTCTACTCTCCTTAGTATGTATGGTGCATACATATTCTTAGCCCCCAAATGCATAACTTTACATTTATTAACATTAAACCTCGTTTGCCACATAGTTGCCCAATGAAACAGTGCTTTGAGGTCAGCTTGTAAGTTATAGACATGCTGTAAGGAAGTTATTCCACTGCAAAGCTTGGTGTCATCTGCAAAGACTGAAATGGTGCTTTATATCCCAGGCCCTATATCATTTAACAGTTTGACATCAGAAAACTCACCCACACAACACCATACATGCTGTCTGCCACCTGCCCTGTACAGTGAAAACCGGAATTTATCCGTGAAGAGAACACTTCTCCAAAGTGCCAGACTCCATTGAATGTGAGAATTTGCCCACTCAAGTCGGTTATGATGACTAACTGCAGTCTGGTCGAAACTCCGATGAGGACCACGAGCATGCAGATGAGCTTCCCTGAGATGGTTTCTGACAGTTTGTTCAGGAATACTTTGGGTTATACAAACCGATTGTTGGAGCAGCTGTCCGGGTTGCCGGTCCTAGATGATCCTGGAGGTGAAGATGCTGGATGTGGAGGTCCTGGGCTGGTGTGGTTACATGTGGTCTGTGGTTGTGAGGTCGGTTGGATGTACTACCAAACTCTCTGAACCACCTTTGGAGACGGCTTATGATAGAGAAATGAACATTCAATTCACGGGGGGGGGAACAGCTCTGGTGGACATTCCTGCAGTCAGCATGCCAATTGCACGCTCCCTCAAAACTTGCGACATCTGGCCTTTTATTATGGCCAGCCTAAGACACACCTGTGCAATATTCAGGCTGTCTAACCACTTCTGGTCCGGAAGGATTTACCCCCTTAATGACCAGGCCATTTATTGCGATTCGGCACTGCGTTATTTTAACGGACAATTGTGCGGTCATGCAATGCTGTACCCAAATAAAATTGATGTCCTTTTTTTTCCAACAAATAGAGATTTCTTTTGGTGGTATTTGATCACCTCCTGCGATTTTTATTTTTTACGCTATAAACAAAAAAGCGACAATTCTGAAAAAAAAAATAAATCTAAATTTTTAACCATTTTAGGCCAATTTGTTTTCTGCTACATATTTTCGGTAAAAAAAATCACAATAAGCGTATTTTGATTGGTTTGCGCAAACGTTATCACGCCTAGGGGAGTGATTCTAACTGTATGGGGGCGGGGCTTTTGAAATGATCAGAGACCTGTGATCCTACATAGAAGGATCACAGGAACTCTGTGATCATTCAAGAGAGAAAAATGGTCAGCTGTGTTTACAACAGCTGACCATTCTTCTCTCTCAGCGGGGATCGATCGTGGGTGGCAGGCAGCAATCGGAGCCGCCAGCCCCGTGCATCAGAGTCCCTGTTGACGAGTGGGGATGGGAGCATGCCGCCGGCGGCGCTCGCTGGCCCCCTAGCTGCAGACACGTGACCGACGTAGACCTACGTTGGTTCGCGCAGGAGGGGTTTACTGTGGCAGGCGGTCCGGAAGCGGCTAATCAGCATCTTGATATGCCACACCTGTGAGGTGGATAAATTATCGCGGCAAAGGAGAAGTGCTAATTTACACAGATTTAGCCAGATTTGTGAACAATATTTGAGAGAAATAGGCCTTTTGTGTACATACTGTAGAAAAAGTCTTAGATCTTTGAGTTCAGCTCATGAAAAATGGGGGGGAAAACAAAAGGGTTGCGTTTATAATTTTGTTCAGTGTATTTTAGCATATGTGGCCACACACATCAGGCGTTTTTAGATCAGTATTTTAGGAGTAGCATTTTTAAAATAAAATAGAATAATAATGCACGGTTTAAAAAAAAAAAAAGAAAAATGCACCAAAGCTGCGTTCAGAGTGGAGCCTATGAGCATAATTTATGCACGTAAACGTATTCCAACGCTCAGAATGAATTAATGTTCTGGCCAGTAGACATCCGTACGCTGAAAAGCACACGTATATACGCAACATTAGAGACATTTCTTTTCTGCAAAGTTCTGACAGCAGAAAACCAGGTTATCTGGAGTATGAATTCATAGGCCTGGTGTGCAAGAGATGAGGCCTTGCGCATACACAGCCAGGCTGATGGAACACAAATCTGCAGCCACTATGAAACTATGTTTCTTGCTGTCCTATATTTGATTATCAGAAACACACTAGTCTCCTAGATGGGTTGAATTTATTTTAGTCAATTTCCTTGTGCCATTGCTATGGTATGAAATATTGAACCCATCCGGCTGGGATTTCCTTGTTCTGTTTTTTTTCTCACAGCACATCAAAGAATAAAAGCTAAAACCTAACTGGTTCCTCTGGTAACATTCTGGTTTTACTTCAGGTACAATTTCAAATATTTCTAGTGCTAAATAAATCTACAGGTGCTGGATAAAAATAAATCGATCCAAATGTACTGTACATCCTTGCTTATCCAATTTATGCTGTATGCTTTTAAGCAATAAATAGTCTTTGCATCTCTTCTTGCAGTAATTGGAACAAATGTTTACTCCAAGGTTTTGAAGTACTCCCTTGAGTTTGCTAGTAACAGGAGCCCTGCTGAACAATCCATTTCTTTTTGGAATGTGAATGCTCGTTGGGAGATTTTTAATGCTTGTAAAACATAAATATGTTTTAGATTATTGGAGAATCTTTTGGGAAAAGAGGTTGATAACTTGATGTAAGAATAAAGATACAAGATATGCAGTAAATGCAGCCAGTGTGACGAAGTGAATGCGCAATAATTGTGTGAGAATCATTAACCTTTGTAGGAAAAGCAGCACAGAGGTAGTGATACCATAATATATGTTTCAGGCAAAGTTGTAAGCAGAAAGTTTATTAAATTAGTTGCACGTGTTCAGTTGTTTAAATGTTTTGATTATTAATAAGGTCCCGAGGACCCGACATTGCTTGTGTTTTGCACCAGGTGCTTTTGATGCTGATCCTGGTACAAGATTTCCCAATACTTTTAGGTTTCTTTTAGATGTGCAGTTGGAGAGATGGCAAAAAAATGCTTGATTAGGCTGTGATGCGTGCATTGTGCGGCGTTTGTCTTCAAAAATGGGGTTAAAGCGGGCGGTGAGGAGGAGTCGCATTGCTTCCTCACTGCCTGTCAGTAGGCTTTGAAGCAAAATCCAAATGCGGATTGGGCTTCAGAGGAAATGGAGATTCAGATACACGTCAAAATCTACCCTGAGTGCCAGTGCACACATATGCGATGTCAGACATTGCATGTGATTCGCAGCTCACTGCTCTGCAAATCACTTGCAAAGTCTGTGCGTTGCTTATTCAGCCATACAGATTGTATGGCCGAATTTTGCATCGCATTCGGGCCAAAGTCACACAGGACCCTTTTTGGTCCGCACCAGAATCTGATCGCATGAGTGTTCATAACTATGTGATCCGATTCATGTCCGAACTGACCTTTCATACTGCGATGCGTGAACTGATCTCGGGGTGTCGTTAACTTTGTATTGACACCCCCAGCAATTTGCATATGGCAGTGTGAACTGCCTGGGAGTCGAGTGTGAGGCGGAAACCCGTAGTGGATTTGCAGGGTTCCCGCCTTGCATATGTGTGAACCGGCACTTACTGATGATAAGGGAAGTAAATATTTAGAGTTAACCTAGTGTTACGAGATTACATTTATATAGATAAGGCTTATAGTTAGGCAAAGGTTTAATAAAAGTTTAAATGTTAAGACATGGTTGTTACTTGGTTGAAATGCATATGTTTACCATTTTACTTGGCCAGCCATTTTTGTGAATTAAACGCACACACACCCTTTGGCCTTTAGTAATATCACTTTTATGGTTTAGCATTGGGTCCTGGGGTGCGCTTTCTGCTCACTGGATAGCCGTGGTAATGCTGCTTACTTGTCCATTGTGGAGGCTAGAGGCAGAGAGATAACAGAGAAAACAATTTCTAAACTTGGTAGTGCACCTTTAAATAACTTTATAGGTCTTCATGAATATACTTGTGACATTTCACATTATACATGTAGTCGTTGAGCTCCAGGTGAGTGACTCTACAGGCATCATCAGTCTGCTGTAGGCAGTATGAAGCAGTTCTGTCTCCTCTCCTTTGCAGCAAATCGCAAGGCTGCAGCTAATCTGTTGTACACAGCCGAAAACTGTACAGACACCAGGATTAATATAATTGTGACTCTCAAGAACTGTTGAGGTTGATTTACTAAAACTGGAGATTACAAAATCTGGTGCAACACTGCATAGAAACCAATCAGCTTCCAGGTTTTTTTTTTTATTATCAATGCTTAAAGTGGTTCTTTTTTTTTTTTTTTTTTATTTAAAATTTTCAAGTATAACAAAATATAAAACTTGTATAGACAGATACATTGAACCAGTAAAAACACAAGTACATTGGAGGGGAGGGGGGTAGAGGGCATGCCTGCGGCGGGCAAGGGAAGGAGGGGCGGGATGAAGGAAAGGTCAGAACTCAATGACCTAGTCGTGGGCAGGATCGGGGAATGTAGAGGTTGCATGGATAAGGGGGTCTCGTACTCGGAAAGTGAGATCATCAAGGGGAGAGTCCAAGTCCTTAGATAGGTGATTGAGGAAAGTGTTCCATTTGGCGTGAAAGGACTGGGATGCTGAGGGGGGCGTAAAGTCCGTGTTGAGGCGGTCAATAGACAGGAGTGTGGTTAGCTCTGACGTTATCATACAGATAGGGGGAGGCGTGGTAGAGATCCAATGCTTTAAGATCATTCGTCTGGCAACAAGTAGGCTGGTAAGGATCCATAAACAAAGAGAGTCAGCCGAGGTGCTCGACCATTTCTGTAAACGCTTGTCCCAGTAGCCGAACAATAGTAAAAGAGGGTCTTTTGGTGCCGAAAAAGTAGTGACACTTTCGATGAAGTCAAGGACTTGATCCCAGAATAGCGATATGTACTGACAGTCCCAGAATTTGTGGAAGAGGGAGGGCTGCTCGGCAGAGCATAGAGGACACTTATGGGCGTCTGGGAGTGTCTTGTCAGAGAGGAAAGGGATGTGGACTCTGTGAAAGATTTTAAGCTGGGCTTCCTTCCAGGTAGAGTTGGGGGTAAGTCCGAGAGTGGTCCGGAGACCGCTGATCATGTTAGGCAAGGTATCTTCTCCAGGAAAATCTTTCAGCCAGTTCAAGGCTGAGGAAGTGAAGGAGGCAGGTGGACACGACTTCAATAGGGGTTTATAGATATCCGAGATGGTAAATTTGTCAGAGTCCAGAGGTTGTCAAGGAGCGATAGCCGGAATCTGTTCTCTGACTTGATGGAGACGGAGTGTACAAAATGGAATCATTGGTTTAGGTAAAAGGAGTCTGATGTCCGCAAATTGAATTTGGCCACTATTTCAGAGTTAGAGAGCAGTGTCCCCGTGTGGGGATCGCATTGTTGAGCGAAAGTGGTCAGTCCTTTCGCTTCTCATACCTTATATACCGCATGATCCATGCCCGGGGGGGAAGGCAGGGTTGCCCCTGATCGGGAGGTTCTTGGAAAAATAGAGAGGCAATTTCAATAGCTTACGTACTTCCCTCCATGCAATAACCGTGTCCCTAAGGAGCAGGTTATGGCGGAGAGCAGGTTGCATTTGGGCCCATTTGACATGCAGGAGAGCAGACAAGGAGTAGGGACTGGACATCTGAGACTCTAACTCATGATTGGAAAACTGCGAGGTCTGAAATATCCAGTCCAAAGTGGTTCTAAAGGCAAAATATTTTTTTACCTTAATGCAGGGGTAGGCAACCTTTTGCCGCCCCCCAATCCCAACCCACTTTAGCTGCTCAGGCAGCAGCCAAAAGTGTACACATGCCGCAGCAGGAATTAAACTCCATGTTGCTTCTGGTGGGTCTTACCGCCTGCCAATCACGACCCATTCAAGCACAGACGGTCCCCTGGTTACAAACAAGATAGGTTGAATTTGTATGCAAGTTGGAACAGGTACATATTTTTCAGCGTAACTAAAAATTTTGCATAGCGTAGGGAAGGGTTAACACCCCTGTAATGTTTGTTTTGCTTTCTGTGCCCCTATTCAGAACATTTCACCTTACTTTCTGTCCCTGTGACAATTGGATTAAAAAAAATGTGGGTTGTTGTGGAAACAAGGATTGGTGATAAAGCTTCAGTGAAGACACCTTTTCTATTTCAATTGATAGACTTCATAAATCATTACTGGGTTATATTGCCTCCTCCAGGAGTAGGACTAGGTAGAACAAAAAAACACCTGGGTAAGCCCATGGGCCATCCTCCACTTGGTATATAACCCCTCTCTCTGCTCTAGGTAATCAGTTTTATGGGAGAGCAAGCAGGAAATTGCTCAATTGCTTATACAAATAACATTAAATAAATAAATACACCACCATGACATAGGGTTGGAAGTTTAAGGCCGCGGCAGTTTTATTATTGGTTTATTTACAAAGATCGATAAAGAATTTTATGCAGACACATTGCACAATAACTCAAAACAACCCAGCCACTACGGCTCAGGTTGAGATTACACAACATTAGCTCAGATATTTTTTATCCAACATAAAAACATCACTTTCAAACTTCGATAAAAAAAACCTTATTCCACCAATGCATTACACAAAGATGACACTTACCGATAAATAATAACTGGCCGCGACAACCAAAGGGGAGGGAGGGGAAACACCACAGCTCCGTTTCTGAGGCAGCTGAATCAGAGCCGCTGGGAGACCCCTTAAATAGCCCTGATGAGATGACCAGATAGAACTGGCTGGACAGTCGGTGGGAGATTTGAGCGGGAAAAGGGGGTACCTAGCCAAATCTCCCCAGATACAAGCTAATTTAGGCGGGAAGAAGGGGTACAGAATCTAATTTCCCCAGATACAGGGATAACTTTGAGCGGGAAAGGGACACCAATTGACCCCAGAGGAAAAGTTCATATAGCCTTTTCCACAGAGGCAAAGGTGTCACAGAACCCACTCAAACCAGGTCAAACAAAGGTCACTTGTCTAACTGCCCCTGCCGCAATCCCATAAAGAAAAGGGGGGCTAAATTACAGCCCCCCTTTTCTCCATAATCTGTCTAGTCAGGAGTAAGGATCTAGGCTGGGATCTCTGGTCCTATCAAAATACCCACTCTCAGGCGATGAAGGAAATAAAAAAAGAAATAAATTGCTTACAAATTGAACATATAGTGTATAAAGTGGAAGACCAAGAAAATCGAGATAGAAGAAAAAATCTGCGGATTAGAGATCTACCGGAGACATCACAAGAGGAAGATCTAGCAGAAATTGAGAAAAATATTTAACCCATTTTTTAGGCAGACTACCAACAGATGATTTAAAAATAAACAGAGTCCATAGGGGTTAGAAGACCCCAGAATATTGAAAAAGACATACAAAGGGACATAATAGTAAGAATTCATAACTATGAAGAAAAAGCGCAAATTTGGGGGAATATGTAGCACCATTAAAATATGAAGAAGAAAAAATTGCAGATGTTCGTGGAGCTATCACGCAGAACTTTAGACCGAAGAAAGATTTTAAAAGCCCTCCTGAACCAAATTCATGAACATAACATCCAATATAATTGGGGATTTCCAGCATGCTCAGTGGGTAGGAAGAATGGACGCTCAGCAAAATTGAGATTTCCGGAGGAACTGCGAGACTTCTGTAGAAAGCTGGAGTTCCCGATGATAGATCTACCCGGATGGTCACATAAAAGGAAAGAAGGCTTTCCACCAGAAGAAGTCCAATGGCAATTAGTCCCAAAGAAGAATTATATAAGATATGAAAGAGAAAACAGACAATGGACTAATTTATTGTTAGGGAGAACTTGTTAAAATTAAAACGGGAAAGACGGGGAGGGGAAAGCAATATAGTAACAGTGTAGGCGGGGATCCTGGGGTACCTGGCAGGCTTTGAGCCGTCCAAGGAGGGAGGAGGGTTCCTAACAGGCCTTAAAGATAGTGTCCACCCTAGTTCAGGAGTGGATTGGTAGATTAGATCTAATTACGGTACCTAATGACCATGGAAATGTCAAAAGCTCAATTTCTACGATTCAGTAGTAGGGGAGGGAGGGAATTTTTTTTTTGCCACGAGCATAAGAGCCATACTAGTAGTAATGCTTTCTCTCCTTCTCCAAACCACTCCCCTACAGCCTAAGATTAGGAAGCATATTGAGCATGGTAGCTCAAAGGGAGGAAAGTGGATGGGAAGATGAGAAGAGAAGAAGAGTTGGAGAAGGAGAGAGACCATACTGTCCATAAATATCCTTACATATAACTTACGAGGCTTAACCACTTCTGGACCGGAAGATTTTCCCCGTTTAAGATCCAGGCCATTTTTTGCAATTTGGCACTGCGCTTCTTTAATGGACAATTGCATGGTCGTGCAACGCTGTACCCAGATAAAATTGATGTCCTTTTTTTGCCACAAATAGAGCTTTCTTTTGGTGGTATTTGATCAGCTGTGCATTTTTTTTTTTTTTGCGCTATAAACAAAAAGACACCACGTCTAAAAAAAAAAAAAATATATAAATATATACAGGGTTCGTACGGTCATGAAAATCCTGGAAAAGTCATGGGATTTTGACATGACACTTTCCAGGCCTGGAAAAGTCCTGGAAAATGGGCAAAATTACTAAGTTTTGGAAAAGTCATGGAAAAGTGTTGTGACACTATTGATTTTTGTCTCTGGGCCCCCTGTATTCTGTGGGAGCGGGGGACAGTAAGTGGACTATTTTCTCTGTTTCGGGTTTGGCGGATTAATCAGCCGCAGTGCACTGCACAGCTGAAGCCTGATCACTGGTCTCTTCAATATGAATAGACCGTGACCGGCTAGGAACTCTGCGGCGGATTGATCTGCTGAAACTGAAACAGAGAAATTGTGCATTTACTGTCCCGCTCTGAGGGACGTAGCTGCGGGGCGGGGGGGCCGCGATCACTGCGGGGTGTCAGGCTGGTGTCCATCGGGTAGGGAGGGCGGGCTGGGGGGGGCCGCGATCACTGCGGGGTGTCAGGCTGGTGTCCATCGGGCAGGGCGGGCGGGCGGGGGTGGCCGCGATCACTGCGGGGTGTCAGGCTGGTGTCCATCGGGCAGGGCGGGGGGGGCTGCGATCACTGCGGGGTGTCAGGCTGGTGTCCATCGGGCAGGGCGGGCGGGGGGGCGCGATCACTGCGGGGTGTCAGGCCGGTGTCCATGCCGCATCTCTGTGTGAAGAAGGCAGCGGCAGAAGGAAGGTCAGTGAGGAGTCTCGTGTGCTGGATAGGAGGGGGATGGGATGGTACAGCTGCATAGAGAGGAATTGAACTTTCATATTCCTCATGTCGCTGAGTGCTGTTACTCCTCCTCTCAGAAGCTGCACTAGGAATATGGAAAGTTCAATTCATCTATATGCAGCTGCCCCATCCCCCTCCTATACAACTTCCTTTGCTGGGCCCCCCTCAGTGCTTTTTTAGCCCCCCCCCAGTGCTTTTTTAGCCCCCCCCCCCCAGTGCTTTTTTAGCCCCCCCCAGTGCTCTTTACCTCCCCCTGCTCTTAGCCCCCTCCGTGCTCTTAGTCTGGCTCCCCCTCAGTGATTTTCTGTTCCCCCCCCCCCCCCAGACAGTGCTCTCCAGTTCCTCCCTCCCCCTGTGCTCTCAATCATCCCCGTTTTCCCTGCCTGCCCCCCCCCCCCATTGCTCTCCACTCCCCTGCGCCTTCCAACCCCCCTGCAATGCTTTCCAAACCCCCCCTTAATTCTGTCTATTCCCCCCCCCATGCCCTTCAGCTCCTCCAGTGCTCTCTGCTTCCCCTGTGCTCTCCGGACCCCCCTCGTGCTCTTCTATCTTCTATCATGTCCGCAGTCTCTGACTATCCCCTGTACCATGTCCGCAGTCTCTGACCATCTCTTCTACCATGTCCACAGTCTCTGACCATCCCCTGTACCATGTCCGCAGTCTCTGACCATCCCCTGTACCATGTCCGCAGTCTCTGACCATCTCTTCTACCATGTCCGCAGTCTCTGACCATCTCTTCTACCATGTCCGCAGTCTCTGACCATCTCTTCTACCATGTCCGCAGTCTCTGACCATCTCTTCTACCATGTCCGCAGTCTCTGACCATCTCTTCTACCATGTCCGCAGTCTCTGACCATCTCTTCTACCATGTCCGCAGTCTCTGACCATCTCTTCTACCATGTCCGCAGTCTCTGACCATCTCTTCTACCATGTCCGCAGTCTCTGACCATCCCCTGTATCATGTCTGCAGTCTCTGACCATCTCTTCTACCATGTCCACAGCCTTTGACCACCTCCTGTACCATGTCCACAGCTTCTGACCACCTCCTGTACCATGTCCACAGCTTCTGACCACCTCCTGTACCATGTCCACAGCTTCTGACCACCTCCTGTACCATGTCCGCAGCCTCTGACCACCTCCTGTACCATGTCCGCAGCCTTTGAAAATCTCCTGTACCATGTCCGCAGAGAGGAGACTACAGGATAAAACCAGAGCATTGTGCACCTAAGAGGAGGTCAGTGACAGTGCTGCCCAGCCAGTCTGAGGGGGGGGTCACTGATGTAAGGGGGCACTGTTATAAAGGTTCCTCCTTATATCAGGACCCCCCCCCCCCCTTCCTTAGTGCATTTACTCTGTGGAAAGTGGTCTCTGGTCACCAGAGCCCCCCCTACATCAGAGTTCTCAGCTTTTTCACCCGTGCGCCTGAAGTGACACCCGCTCCGAGCTGCTGCAGTGGTGCTTCCATCTCATCCACTGTAAAACAAGGGACCATTTTGAGTCGCGCTGTATCCAGAAACGAAACCCTAACTGCAGAGGTACTGTACACTACAAAGATTGTCATTTATTTTAGTAAAAATATGCTGGGTGTGACATGGATTTTCTTCTTATTTAACGTGTATACATAGACATTTCATGAAACTTTAGGTCATGAATATTTACGTGAAGTCATGGAAAAGTCATGGAATTTTATTGGTAAAAATGTGTATGAACCCTGTATATATATATATATATATATATATATATATATATATATATATATATATATATTTTTTTTTTTGCCTTTCTGCTCTATAACATTCCCAATAAAAAAAAATTAAAACTATAGTTTTTCATTATTTTAGGCCAATTTGTATCTCCTACATATTTTTGGTAAAAAAAAAAAAAAAACGAATAAGTGTATATTGATTGGTTTGCGCTAAATGTATTGCTTCTACAAATTAGGGGAAAGATTTATCTTGTTTTTATTTTTTTATTTTACTAGTAATGGCGGCGATCAGCAATTTTTAGCGGGACTTCCTAACTGTGGGGGACATGTATTTACTGAATGAACACAGGGACCTATGTTCCTAAATAAGAGGAACACAGGATCTCTGTGTTCATTACTGACAGAACAGCGATTTGCCGTGTTTACAACGGCAGACAGCCATTCTATCTCCACAGGGAGCGATCGTGGGTGCCCAGCTGCAATCGCGACGCCTGATTAATTGCCTGGCTCTCCCTGTGACGACAGAGCCGACCTGCCGCAGTATATGTACTGCTGGCGGTTAGCAAGTGGTTAAAACTTTTGGGTTGTTGTGGAAACAAGGATTGGTGATAAAGCTTCAGTGAAGACACCTTTTCTCTTTCGTTCATCGATGGGCACAGCACTTCATAAATCATTATAACTGGGTTATAATGCCTCCTCCAGGAGTAAGACTAGGCAGAATTAAAAACACCTGGCTAAGCCCATGGGCCATCCCCAGCTTGGTATATAACCTCTCTCTCTGCTCTAGGTAATCATTTTTATTCTGTCTAGTCAGGAGTAAGGACCTAGGCTCCCGGTTGGGATCTCTGGTCCTAGCAATTTTTTTCTCCTTACTTACATCTTTTTTGTTTTTTCTCTCGGGAGATCTACAATCAACTGCGGGGCTGGGCGACGGGCTGCATAATGTAGATCCCCCCCCCCAGCCCAGCCAGCGAGCGTGTGCAGACAGGTCAGCTGCGACATAGCCTCATAGACAACCCATCGAGTTAAACATCTCGCTGGGTCGCATACGACCGGTCTTGGGTATTAATCGCAGCGGTCCTTTGGCAGACAGCTCCCCTACTTCCATGGCGAGGATTCTGTCTGTAGCGTTACCCGCACAATGGAAGGGTAAGTACAGTCCCCCCCTCCCCTCCAGGGACGGTCGAACTTGCCTGCAGGTTCCCTTCTCCCATCCTTAAATACCTCAGTAAGTTAGGGCTTCCCCCCGTCTGGACCTGGAGTCTGGTGGGGGTCCCAGGGCAGAGGATGCAGTGGAGAACCCTGGGGTCTCTACAGCTATCCCCACTCTGTAAGGGTTCTGGCATCATGTGCATCCTGCCCTGGTAGTCTGGAGGAGTCCCAGTGTAGCAGACCCCTAGCTGCATGCCCTGTTTGCAGAGTGGGTATAGTGCATGAGGTTCCCAGTGCAGAGTCTGGTGCAGATTGTGCAGCTGAGTCTCCCCTAAACATGTGTCCTACATTCAGGGGGGGTCCCCTTGCAGAGGCTGCAGGGAAGATCCTGTCAGCATGCTTCAGTGTTTGTAGCTGAGCTGATGGGGGCCATTTTCCCTTAGTCTGGTTGGTCTCCGGTTGGCGGCCATATTTGTGTAGCCCGATATCACTGGGCCATTTTCCCTTAGTCTGGGATCTGCTGGAGACGACCCAAGCCACGGGATGCCAAAGCTCCTCCTCTACCTCCGTTTTCTCTTTCTGTGCCTTGAACATATGAACAGGGATGGCGTCCGTGATGTTGCTGGGTTTGAATTCTCTGCACTCCTCCCGTGGGTAGGGGAGTCCTTGGGGGTCCCCGTTATCTCTCTCTCTGCTGATAGGTACCCTGGGCCGTAAGGGTTCCTTTAGTGGTGCCAAAAGATTATTGTTTATGTACTGCAAGGTCTTCCTTTTCTTATGGAGCCTCAGGGTCACATCTCACCCACTGACAAACCCCCCCACCCTCATGAAGGTGGCAGGTCCCTCGGAACCCCAGCTTCCCATGGTTACACTGACGGCGGTCCTTCATGTCCAGGGTGGAAGTGGCGTGTGGGCAAAGGCCTAGGAGGAAGCGTCTCCCGCCTTCACCTGCTCAATCTGTCCCATCTGATTCTGAGCCTGATGCCGCCATGGATGCGGTCCCCAAACGTTTTGCTGTACGTTACCTTTTTGAGAAGTCACTTTTAAAAAAGTGGGCTAGTCCACCAGAGGTGGACGCTCCTGTTTTTCAGGTTGAATAAAGCAACCATGATCCCAGTAGAGGGATCCCCTTCCTTTAAGAACCCGGCTGACAGGAAAGCAGAGGCTGCGGCATGCAGCATGTTTACTATGGATGGTTCGTCATTGCGGCCAGTCTTTGCCTCAGCCCTGGTGTCTCAGACCCTAACTGAATGGACCAAGCTTTTGCGCCAGGGCCTGGGAAGTGAGCAGGTCCCCACTGCTTATGTTGATTTAGCGGACCAGTTGGTCCATGGACTGCAGTTTATTTGTGATGCAGCTTTGGATACAGCTCCTGTGCTGTCCAAACTTTCTGACCTAGCCTCTAAGAAAGCTCTCATTGATTTGCCCTTTCAAGGCGATCGCCTGTTTGGGGCTACCCTGGATGACATCATTAAGGGTATCACGGGAGGAGGGGGGGGGGGTGGAAGAGTACCCTCCTGCCACAGTCAAGGAAAGGGAAGGAGCCTTCGTTGCAGACGGGGACCCTCCTTCTCATAACAATAGAAAAATATTTTGTGCTTTAAATCTTCCCCGGGAGGTTCCAAGCAACATTGGTCTGGTAAACCTAGAGCTAGCTTCTCCAGACCAGCAGACAAGACACCTTCAGCATGAAGATCTGCCCTTACCCATTATAGGGGTGGGGGGGACATCTTTGCTGGTTTCCGGCCCCCATGGACTTCTTTTGTGAGCATCAAGGAGATCCCCAAAATGTTTGTTTATTTTGGGCGTACCCAGAAAAGGGGGCAAAGTTTGTTCTTTTCAGGTTTTTTTAGGTCCTGAATCTCCTTGTGCAGATTTAATTACTGCAAATGTTCTGGTAGTGTCCGAACAACCTAAGGTCCCCCTATCCCTATCCAGGGAATTGAATCGACTAGGGTGGTCTGTCCTCTGGATTTGCATACAGGTTCTGAGTCTGGTGGTATCCACCTTCAAGACAGTTCTGTTTGCACAGTCCTACATGCAGCTCCTTTTAGCAGGTTTGGCTCCAGAGGAGGATACTGAAGTTCGTAGCAAGATCACGGGTTCCTCGGGCAGATGCAAGCATCCAAGGGCCATGGTAAGGTCAGTATAATGATGTGCAAAGGAGAGAGAGCTGCTCAGGTGAAGGTAATCCAGCAATCAGAGGTCGGGTGCACGTCGGATCTGCAATCTCAGCAACGTATATACACGAAAGAAGGACCGCACTCTGGCATGAAAGAATTAGTCGATTTATTCAAAATTCCAAAAAACAAACATAGAACATCATGGATGGGTTGACTCGTTTCACGAATCACATTCGCTTAATCATAACTAAAAGCATACATGTGGATAAACTACATAAATAGGGACCAGGCAGCTGAAAATCATCAATGTAATTAAAAGTAATGAAACCAATTGATGACGTGTCTCCTTCTTGTAGTGAAAATCCACAGAAGCAAAAGCACAAAGACTCTCCTCTTCATCCATTTAGAACACAAAAATCTTTTATCAAAAACCTATATAGATGTTAAATGACAAAACAGTAAATTTGTGTAAACCCAAACACAAAGAATATTACCATGCAAAAAAGAAAATGAAGAAAAAGACTCCCACCACATATGAGGACGGTAAAATTATTATAATACAAAATATAACCGTGTATTCTAATAAAGAGAAATTAGGAACAAAAATAAATGTAGCTAAATCCAAAATGGAAGGGAGTAGAAAGGAGAATAAAGAGGGTAAAGAAGGTTGTTATCAGGCATACAACATAAATGAGACAACATAAATGAGACAATCTCTATATATAGAAATTTTTATTTTTTCTATTATAATAATGATGTCCTATGTCTGTTTTATGGAGTTTTGAATAAATCAACTGATTCTTTCATGCCGGAGTGTGGTCCTTCTTCTTTTGTTTATATACGGTCAGTATAATCCTCGGCTAAGGCTTCTTCCGCAGTTCCTGCGAGGAATCAAGAGCGAGGATCTTCCAATCATCCTGGTGGCCGTAAACGTCCCTTGGAAGACCAGTTGTGAAAAGTGCTAATCTACCATCCTGCTTTACAGTCACTGGTTTTAATGGTTTAGCTATTGAAAGCCAGGTACTGTATGGTGAACGTGAGGAAGTGGTCTTCCAGCAAGTTATCACATTGTATGTGGAAAGAGTAAATTTCTTGGTGTGAGTCGATTGGCGCTCATCCTCAAACCGTTTCTGTGGCTCAGATCTTAACCTTTCTTCAACGGTACGTTGATCAGAAGTTGGCCTTGAGATTTATGGAGTGCCGTGTCCGTCGATGAACTCAGAGAAATGGATTTTACCGTAAGTACAAAAATCCACATTTTTTAACGCATACTGTTAGAAAGGTTAATTCGGTTGATAAGTTCAGCTGGGAATTTTCTCTGGTTTTGTTGCTCGACTCAAGAGTGAGCCTGCTTGAGTGCCCCGTAGCAAGAGGCTTATTATTGGGGGCATTTTGCCAGGGGGAGGAGCCAGGACCGTCAGCAGGGGACTCAAAAAGAAGCGGATCGGGCTGCTGTGTACAAAATCATTGCACAGAGCAGGTAAGTATAACATGTTTTTGCTTTTTAATTACAACCTTTAGAATCGCTTTTATTGAACAAGCTGAAGTTAGAACCTGGTGGCTACCGTGCACAGCTGCACCAGATTTTGTACTCTCCAGTTTTAGTAAATCAACCCGTGTGTGTCAGTTGTACAAATATGCAGTGTGGAAAATGTGCAAGGTTACAGTTAAAAATCCTTTGGCAGGTAAAACACCGAATGTTTATGTATTTCAACTGTGTATTCAAAAGTTTACCTGGAGTTTTGCTGATGTTACTAGTTATTGTGATGTGTCCTTTGTGCAGATGGCTGCAGAATTAGTTGAGATCTTCCTTCCTCTAATCCCCCTACCTCTGTCGCCACAATCCTCTGGTGCTGTGGGGGTTAAAAAAGCTGATGGACCTATCATATGTGCACTCATCAGGAGTGCCAACTATGCCCACCCTTTCTGCACCTCTTCCATTCATAGACGCTGCATTATAGCCTTTTATGAATGAAAAATCTAGAAGTGGGCATGTGTTTGATTCATTCATGTGTCCTCTATTTTTAGATTACTTTTCATTCATAGAAGCTATAGTACATCTTCCGTGAATGGAGAATGTGGACGGAAAGGTCAGACCTTCTATTTGCCTGTTCAGCATATTGGATTATTTTAGCTATACTTTGGATAATGTATTGTAGACCGCAGAGACTGTCACCACCATCACCACCCCATCAGTTTTACCTCCCTGACCAATCCATAATAGCAAGGATTATAAATATTTGTTATACCGACTGATAATTGGTTATACCCCCTTGAAAAGGAATAGTTTCTATGTGTGAACATAGCGAGTCTTTTTCCATCTTATTTCCCTGAGCACTGGATCCTTTTTATGTAATACTGTTCCCAGAGTGCTGCTTTGTCTTAGGTAGCTGTTTATTAGTTTAAAATTGAAGATTTTTCCTGTGAGAAGTGGAATTTCAATATTCATTATGTCAGGTATGTCTTGAAGAGAGTAATTAATAGGACCCAGCAGGAAATGACTTATTCTGCTTTGTACAGCCTGCAGGAAAAGGATTAATTGTTTCAGATAGCCTGCGTTTTTCCTGTACATTTATTAATAAAAACCTATGTCCTCCTGGATTGATGTTTTTCCACTTGCACATCCCCGTGGTGCTGCTTAGTGCTTAAATGAGCCTACACTGACTAAATGGTACTCTACATGGTAGGTTAAAGAATCCTTTCTGATTCTGATTGTGTGTGTGTGTACAGTACCTGTCTTCCTTCTGTCAAAAGCCTAGTGAGTAGTAAGTATTTAATGTATAGCTAGGTTTCACAGTTAAATTTAGGTTGCAACTCTTATCTTCAAATCTAGCTTTAGAAAGTAGACATTACCTTTTATTAAATACCTTTGCCTTTCTAGATGTAGAAAGTTGAATTTTTTCTTCTGTGTTTCTAGTGTTCCTCTTTAGCATGTCATGGATGAGTAACTGTGAGCTGGGCAAAAAGCCTGAGTCATGATTGCGCTGGAGTTCTTGTCGTCAAATGAGTTGTATCATCAGCATGCATCGGGAGACCACAATCACTCAGTATATAAATGTGTGACATATTGAACTATGTGTTAGTTGTTTGCTTGTGGGTATAGCTTAAGTGAACAATTCAAATGGCTAGAAACCCAAAATGTTAATCTCATAAATAAAACAATCTGCCAATTTCTGTCAATTTTAGAACCAGCGATGGTGCATCGAGAACCTCAGAATGACTTGGATCACAGTGTGGAGGATACACGCAGCTGTGGGACCAGCCGGCTGTTGTTTCACATTACAGATGGAGATAATCCTCTACTCTCTCCACGATGTTCCATCTTTAGTCAAAGTCAAAGATTTAACTTGGATCCAGAGTCTGCACCATCCCCTCCCAGTGCCCAGCAGTTCATGATGTAAGTCCTTGTGGGTGATGTACTGGCTTTATATTATGACTAAATATATAGTATATGATTTTTTGTAACTCATTTTTGTGACTGGATTATGCTTCTATTAGCATTTGTCTGAAATACAAATAAATTACACCAAGATTCAACATACATGTTCCCTATAACTTGAGGTAAACCTTTTATTGGTTATAAAGAGTTGACATTGCTGACATTATGAAAATGCTGAAGAATTACCACTGAATTGAATCCACACATTTTTCTAAATCCTTCAGGGATGTCCTCCATTGTGCTTTTTCTGTGTTTCTCCTCTTTTGCTACTTGTAGGTCACTGCCAGATACATATCATCAAGGGGGCACAAGGAGTGCCCTAGCGGCCCAGGAAGTAGCCGGCAACCTGAGGTGGGCAGAACTATATGTTCCGGCCCTCTCTGCTGTGCACATTCCAGGGGTAGAGAATTGGCAAACGGACTATCTCAGTCAGACGTTGGATCAGGGAGAATGGTCTTTTCACCGGGAGGTGTTTCATCAGCTGTGCCTCTGATGGCAGACCCCTGATGTGGACCTGTTGGCCTCCCGTCTCAACAGGAAGGTGCAGAGGTTTGTGTCAAGGTCTTGGGATCCTCTGGCCGATGCCGCGGAAGCCCTGGTGGCCCCTTGGGGTCAGTATCGTCTGATTTACGTTTTTCCTCCAACACAACTTCTGTTGAGACTGCTACGCAGAATCGAGGTAGAAGGGATTCCATTCATTCTGGTGGCACCAGACTGGCCTCGCCGGTCTTGGTACGCAGGCCTGATAAGGCTGCTAGCAGACGTCCCTTGGAAACTTCCTCTCAGGGAAAATCTTCTGCCTCAGGGACCAATCTTCCATCCTGCTTTATAGTTACTGGCTTTAACAGCCTGGCTATTGAATGCTAGGAAATATACTTCCAGGTAGGTTTACCATTGAGTTTGGAAGACGTACATTACTTGGTGTGAGGCCCGAGGGGTTTCTCCCTGTTCCTTTTCTGTCTCTCACCTGTTGGAGTTTCTACAACTAGGTGTAGATCAACGTTTGGCTCTGGGCACCATCAAGGGCCAAATTTTCACTTTGGGCATATTTTTCCAAAGGCTGTTGGCGGCGAAGTCCTTGGTTCACACACTTTTGTGCAGAAAGTTTGACATCTGGCTCCTCCGGTGTGATCCCTGGTACCTCTGTGGGATCTCAATTTGGTACTGTCGGTACTTCAAAAGCCTCCTTTTGAAAACATATGTGAACTTCCTTTGCTCATTCTGTCGCAGAAGGTGGCCTTTTTGGTTGCGATTACTTCTGCGCATAGGGTGTTGAAGTTGGCTGCGTTATCCTGTCGGTCACCTTACCTAGTGGTTCACAGGGACAAAGTGATGTTATGACCCTGTCAGGTGTTCCTTCCTTAGATTGTCTCTGGGTTTCATTTGAATGAAGATATTGTGTTTCCGTCCTTATGTCCTATGCCAAAACATCCTAAAGAAATTGCTCTACATTTCTTGGAGGTAGGGCAATTCGGGTGTACCTGGCGGAGACTGAGTTGATACGTAAATCCGATTCTTTGTTTGTTCTTACGGATGGACCTCGTAAGGGGCAGGCTGCATCTGCTACGACCATTTCCAGATAGATTAGGCAGACGGTGGTGCAGGCCTATTCTGTTAAGGTAATTGAGAGAAGTGCAGTGCCACTTATATATAAATATACACAAAAGTGTTTCAAATACAAATAAAGTGAGGAAGTGCCATAAATAGATGCACAAAACTATAATTCATAAAGGTGAAATTCGTACATATAAAAGGAGTAAATTCTTAAAATCGCGAAAATAGTGTAAATAGTTCATTATAATTAAAACTGTGTAAAAGTCCCAAAACATCAAATGTATAGAAAAAAAAATATATCTTTCTATCTATCTATATATATATATATATATCTATATATCTATATCTATCTATATATATATTAGGGCTGTCAATCGATTAAAATATTTAATCGCGATTAATCGCATGATTGTCACGAGTTAACTCGCGATTAATCGCACATTTATATCAGTTCTAAATGTACCTTAAATTAATACTTTTCAAGTTTTGAATACATTAATCAACATGGGAGTGGACAAATAGACGCTTTATGCAAATGCATGTTTATTATTAGTGAAACCATACTTAACATAGGATGAAGACTGGACATCTATCAAAGGGACCATAGTATCAAAAGTCATATGTTTATCAAAGAACTTGTTCATGTCTATTATACACATGAAAAAACAACAACATAGAAATAAACGGTTCCCATTACTTCTCTTTCTTTACTCAATTTACTTACACAAACCTATTTACATTTTTGCACGATAGGGCAGCTCACTTCTTGTAAACATGCTAACCTAAATGTACATTTATTATTACTGAAATCACCCTAAACAGAGCATAAAGAACATTGACATGTAGTGGTGGTCCACAAAGAACGTGTTCATGTCTATCAAACAGGTGGGAAAAAGAATATAAAAAACCCACAGGTTCCTCACAGATTATTTCTCTTTCTTTGCACTGAGCCAGTTGCTCAAACAGACGAGCCTGTTTACATTTTCAGATGACAGGGCAGCTCGCTTTTTCTGAACAACATGTCCTGAGAGTGAAAACAATCTTTCACAAGGTACGGATGTGGCAGGTGTTGATAAGTATATGCGTGCAAGGTAGGCCATCTCACTGTGTGCCCCTTCATGATTGGACCACCACTGCAGGGGACAGTCCTCTATGCCAATAGAGGGCTCTGCCTTGTAGCGCTCCACACATTTCTCAATACAGTCCTCTTCATCATCATCAGATGAAGATTCTGGCACAGACATGAGACGTGTTATCTTCTTAGGTGGTTCAGTTGTCACTGGTTTATCTGGCTGTGCAAGCCCCTCCCTCTTGAGCAAGGCACAGACTGAACTCCACACCTCAGCTCTGTCAGCCCTGCTCAGACATTTGAGGTCCTTAAACCTAGGGTCCAGTGCTGATGCAACCCTCAGCCATGTGGTGTTGGTTTTTTCCTTCCGTTTGTCCATGTCAGTTGTGAAAGTTTCCTTAAACTTAATCATGTAGGCTGGGTCATCTTCTGAGACCTCCATCACACGTGATAGATGACACAACGCGGGCAGCACAACTGAGCAAGAAACAAATTTCTCTCCTCCTAAAAGTTCACTCACATACCTGGAATAATAGAGAAAAGCACTTTAGTTAGACATAATGAATCTCTCACTCACTTTCAATCTCTCACTCTTAACACACGCACGCGCACACACACACACACACACACACACAAACCTAACCATCACAGAAAACTTTCTGCATTTTTACATTTTCAATACAACTCATTCTGTATGATTTATAAGCTGTTTAACTGGACCAACAAATGTCCCCACAAAAACAAGGATTTCAGACATTTCTATTATATTTTGTCCCCATACTGTACACACACACACACACACATCAGAACATAAATCCACTCTATTATAAATGACACACACACACATCAGAACATAAATCCACTCTATTATAAATGACACACACACACATCAGAACATAAATCCACTCTATTATAAATGACACACACACACACACACACACATATCAGAACATAAATCCACTCTATTATAAATGACACACACACACACACACACACATCAGAACTTAAATCCACTCTATTATAAATGTCACACACACACACACACACACACACATCAGAACTTAAATCCACTCTATTATAAATGTCACACACACACACACAGTCAAGACACATCAGAACAACATAAATCCACTCTATTATAAAAATGTTACACACACACACACACACAGACGTCCCCACTTTTGACACAACCTTACTTTGACTGAGAGACAAATATAATAATAATAAGAGTATCAATAAATTACCTGCAGTGTTCCAGCACAGTCTCCAACCTCTTCAGTTTATCAAATTCAGCTGCAGTTGGCATGTTGATGTTGCCTGCATGTAGGGCCAGTGCATCTCTCAATGGTTCTTCTCTCAACACGCTTTATCATTTCTAGGGTGCTGTTCCACCTAGTAGACACCTCCTGTACGAGTGACTCTTTCTTTTGAAGATGTTTGACTTGCTGCTGTTCAAGCTCGGCTGCGTTAGCAGGGCTATGCTTGAAATGACCCACTAACTTCCTGCATTTTGCCAAGGCGCCATCAAACGGGCTGTTTTGGAGAGAAACTGTGATGGCTCGGTGGAGGCTGTGTGCAATGCAAGGCATATGCTCGAACGGGAGCTGCCTGGCCGCTGCAATCATGTTGCGTGCACTATCAGTGGTCACTATTTTAATTTTGAGTTCAATGTTCCACTGTCTGGCTACTTGAAGAAAGTGCTCAGCGCAAACGTCAGCATAGTGTCTATCTTCTGTCTTCATAACGGTCAAAGCGTGAGACTGAAGTTTCCAGTGCGCGTCAAAATAATGTGCTGTGACGCCTAGGTAGCTATGGTTACTGAGGGAAGTCCAATAATCTCCGGTGAGCGCAACCGTGTTTGTCTGTCTCAATGCCTCCTGAACTTTAGCTTTCTCCTCTTCATATAAGTTGTGAATCTTGGTTGTAATGGTGGCTCTTGAAGGTAGTTCGTATGTAGAATCGTTAGATGCGATGCGAATAATTTCAAGTAGACCCTCGTCCTCGACCACATTAACTGGTCTACATGCTGTAGCCACCCATTTAGCTATAGTTGAGGTGAGTCTATTAGTTGTGGACTTATCCATCGATCTCCGCTGCAAACTTTGATCCATTGTGGTCTGCCTTTGACGAGGGGGAGGGGGGCTCTCCGTGTCAGTTGTATGCTTCGCCATCAAGTGATATTTTAAACTCGACGTGCTGCGGTGATAACTTAATTCACATCGACAATAACTGCAGATAACTTTTGTCTTGTCGACAGAACCATCAGACCTCGTTTTGTATATAAATTTTCCGTTCAGAAGACCCCTTTCTTTTTCCATTTCTGTTTGCTGCTGCATCTCTATCTCTCCAACTACGGGCTAGGCCACGGGTCAAACAGGTGATGCGCGCTGCATTAATCGTGCGTTAAAAAAATTATCGCCGTTATAATGAATTTGAGTTAATGCGTTATTAACGCGCTAATTTTGACAGCACTAATATATATATATATATATATATAAAGTCCGGTGCTAGAAAACTTGTGCAAAAATTCCAATAAATTTAATACAAAATCCAGAAAGTGCTGGTGCTTGAAAGTGAAACTTCTGAGAATAAATCCTTCAGCACATAAAGATTGGCCGCTCACCTCACGTTCTGACCCCTGTTTTACCAGCGGGTCAGAACAAGCTGTTCCCAAAAAGGGATGAAATCCTGTGGATGCTGGTCAGCCAATACCCTGTGAGTCTCGATCCTCCACACTCACTGCCCTTAGGAATGACACCAGTATAGGACAAAAAGAGGGACAAATCTAGTGCTCTCTGTATATACATTTTTATTTGGGCAAACAATAAAAAAGGTATACAACTCACATAGACCGGCACACTAATTTATGCACGCTGTATATCGCAATCCTCTCAATACTGGATCACTCAACGAGGAGACATCCGATAGCAGGGGGCGGGGCCTGCTGTCAGAAGTCTCCTCGTTGAGTGATCCAGTATTGAGAGGATTGCGATATACAGCGTGCATAAATTTGTGTGCCGGTCTATGTGAGTTGTATACCTTTTTTATTGTTTGCCCAAATAAAAATGTATATACAGAGAGCACTAGATTTGTCCCTCTTTTTGTCCTATATTGGAGTAATTTCTAAGGGCAGCGAGTGTGGAGGATCGAGACTCACGGATATTTGTATTACATTTATTGGAATTTCTGCACAAGTTTTTCAGCACCGGGCTTTTCTATATATATATATATATATATATATATATATATATATATATACATACATACATATTTTTCTATACATTTGATGTTTTGGGACTTTTACACAGTTTTGAATAACTAGAATGAACTATTTACACTACTTTCACGATTTTAAGAATTTACTCATTTTATATGTACGAATTTTACCTTTATGTATTATAATTTTGTATATCTATTTATGGCACTTCCTAATTTTATTTGTATTTATTAATACACTTTTGTGTATATTTTAAAAATAAGTGACGCTGCACTTCTTTCAATTACTATTTTCAGGTGTGCAGTGGAAGCATATATAGTGTCAGCATCTGCTTTTTTGCACTTATCACATGTTTATTTTTGCACTTTTATTAACACTAGTACAATATATTTACACTTTTATTCATCATATATTTATTAGTTGTGTTTTCACGGCCCACTATATATTATTAGTTGTCATCATCTATTGGGTTGCGCTGATTTTTTCCTTTCATCTAGTTCAGTGGCCCAGGTGTGCAAGGCGGCTACGTGGTTGTCTGTACACATATTCACAAAGTTTTAAAAGGTGCTAGAAGATGTACTTGCATCTTCAGGTGCTGCTTTTCGCCCCAAAGTTTTGCAGGCTGCGAATGCAGAGGCTCCCGCCTCTTGAGGGTGTATTTTTTTTCCTGGTGGTGAGCTCCAGTTGTTCCTGGTTGAGCTCCTGTTTTACCTGGCTGGCTATGTTTAGCCATGTTGGGAATTATATGTATTGCTGTGTTTTTCCCACCCTTCATGTTGATACTGCTTTGGGACATCCCAAAGGTCTAGAAGACGTGGAGCTATGTCCATTAGTGAACGAAAGAGAAAACTGGATTTTTGTCTTACCATAAAACCCTTTTCTCTGAGGTTCCCTGACGGACACAGCACCTGCCCCTCTGTTGGGTTGAGTTATGTATTCTTCTGACACTGCTTGTTACAAACGGAAGTCCTATAGCAGGAAGTGATGGTATACCCCCTGGGACTGCCTCAGGGGTGTAGCCAAAAATGTTTCCACCTAGTCCTACTCCTGAATAGAAAACAGGATAAGCCCAAGGGTCTAGAAGACATGGATCTGTGTCCCTCAGTGAACCTCAGAGAAAAGGATTTTACGGTAAGACAAAAATCCATTTTTTTCCACATCCTGGTTCATTGAGGCACTGGTGATGTAACTTGACCCTGCTTGCATTTGAACATACATTTTATGATATATTAATGAATACAGTGCTGCATTACTTTGTCATTTACACCTGCCTGGAGGTCCGCTTTAACACAAGATTCTGCTCTAAATATTAGTCTAGAATTGCTTTTTGATGTTTACCATTTTAAAATAATTTTACCATTTTAATAGGCCAAGAAGCACGTCAAGAGGGAACTGTGAGGACGCAAAAGAGCCTCTCACTGTCATACAGCTCACCAAACAAATCCAGAACCTCAAGAAGAAGATCAGAAAATATGAAGATAAATTTGAGCTGGAGAAAAACTATCGTGTGAGTAAATCCATTGTTATACTTCAGTTCTTTCTTTGGAACAATGCTGATAACTCTTGCCAGGATTATCATAAGGCCTCTGAATGCCTGAACTCTGTCAGAGAAGATTAGAATTCCTTTTGTTACTACACAAACGACATAATGTTCTCTGGCACTGCACTGGCAAGTTCTTACTATATAGCTTCTCTGATTGCCATTTACAGTGAAGGTCAGAATTGCTGATTGCCTGTGCCCATTTAATTTCAATTGGTCACAGTCCACATTGAAGCAGTCTGTCTTTCATTATCTATCTACATGTAAGTATGTACGTCTATTTGTATATATTTCTTGCTTGACATTGGATCAGTCTTTTTATTTTTTTTCCTGCAAAACACTAAATCTTAGAGATTTCCAAAGAAAACAAAAATCTAGTACTAGAAATTTAAAATGGACAACGTAATCCATTAAGTGAACATGTTGTTGGGTAAAAGCAAATTATAATGTAAATCCATTCTCCCAAACAGCAAAACATAAAATGCACTTTAAAAAAACAAAAAATGTAACCAATCCATAAAGGTATTAAAATGGAGGAACGAACAATAGCAAAGCAGAAAGGTGGTTGTACCAACCATAGCTAGACTGTCTATTGAGAAGTTTCTACAGCAAAATGTGACCAGGCACATTCAAATGCAAACATGCAACATTACACAGATAGGAAAATACAAATATAACAGATATAAAGGCTAAATCCAAGCCTGTGTAGCTCAGGAGTGAAAGGACCAAAGTCTCCTACATATAGTATATTCCAGCGCTACAAAAAATATTGTGCATAATTAAAACCTCAGCATTGCATGTGATATTTTCCAGCCTTGCAGTTAGGGTTATAAAGCCAGCTATTGGTGGTAGAAGTTAGCAAGTGTAATACAAGCAGGCACTTGGAATATCGCCATGAAGAAAGTTGGGATGCTAAAGCATCAAAATGCTGCATGAAGTGTATTTCAGCACAGCAATAGATATTAGGCAGCCAAATTTAAGCCAAAAAGCTTCACGTGGCCCAGAAAGCCAAATTCAAAGAAATATTTGAAGGCAGAATGTATCTTGTTCTTCATGTAGGCTGGGAAACGCAATAACCAGCTACAAGGATAATCTTAGTTGATCAGTATGATAAATCCATGTGATCTGCCACTCATGGTGTCAATGAACAGTTTGGCTGAACCAACAATCAGCAGGTAAATGAGCCTACTTGGCTTAGTCTTCATGCCACACAAAAAGGGTGGAATGTCTCATGATACACTGGATGGGCAGTCAGTAGACATCGAAATCATGCGGTTACAGTGTGCCGCTTACCACCTCACCTCATTTACATGCCATGCAGCTCAGGCTAAGAAAGTGGTCCAGTGACAGCAAAGGGGTCCCATGCTTTATAGTGGCACATAGTGGCTTCCTCCTGAAGGGCATGTGCCTAGTTCTCCCCAGCATACAGTGTTAAATACACCTTTTAGTTGAGCCTGATTACCTTACCTGCAGTGATTATGAAGGCAACATTTCAGAAAACAATTGTTTAGTATGTGTGCAATTAGCAGATATTGGAAATAAACAAACAATCAAACCGTATATGTGTAGCTAAACTAAATTGCAACCCCTGTATACAAGACGTGTGCAAGATAAAAGAAAAAAAAAATACAAATTTTGTTTTATTATTGTTTTATATTTAATTCTATACAATAAAAGCATTATCTCTTCCCTGGGTGGAGAAGGGAAAAACTGTATGACATTGTTACTCCAAAAAGCAAACAAAATAATTGCCCTTTTTAAACCCAAAAAATGCGTTGCCTTTAAACAATATATCTAGCATCTCTCTAGTTAAAGGAGCTTTTTGTTTCCAATCTTTACCTTTTTTTATTACAATGTATTTAAACAAGAGCCCAAAATGCTATACTGGTGTGTATCTGCCATCATAACATCACAACATATGTTTTTGCATTTCTTTTGGTTTTAACCACACAAAAACAACTGCACTCAGAGGGTGTTGTATTGATATTTGTGCACTGTGCAGATACCCCTGACTGGAAAAATAATGGCAATTAGCTGAGCAAACTTTGCGATTTTGTCACTTTGTGCTTTTAAGGCAAAGTGAAAGTGCCTTCTAGTATGTCATTCCTCCAGTAGGAAATCTGATCCATGTTCTCTGCCATCTCCTTGATCTAGTTGCTCTGTTGAAGCAGTTATGAGGTGGGGGAATGCAAGTTATCCCAAATGACAAGGCTTGGACAGCCAATCACCAGGCCTGAACAGTGGGGGACGTTGTTGTACACAAGGGTAAGCTCCACTGCCACCTGACATCGTAACTTACTCAGGGTTGACTCCTGTAGCATGGAGGTTGTAAGGGAGCACAGATTTGTATGTACAGTATAACTCGCTAAGGGAGAGAGGGCAAGTGTCAGGCTATCCAGAGGCAATAACACATTGCCCAGAATGGCCAGCTGACCACATCTCTTTAACCTGGACTTATAGTTCTCTCCCAAAGGTGATTATCCTATGTCTGTGGACACCTTGACTTCCATTGAATCATCAGATCAGAAGTATTCTTTAATTCTTTTATTGTTTGTGTAAATAATGGTTGTTCTAGTTGTTCTGTCAAAGGTTGATATGTTTTTTTTTTTTTTTTTTGTACTTTAGCCATCTCACAGTGATAAGACATCTAATCTTGAAGTTCTGAAATGGATGAATGACTTGGCAAAGGCTCGTAAGCAACTCAAAGGTACCTTTTTATACTAGTTGTTTATATTTGGCAAATTAATAACTTGATGGAAATACACTGCCCAACTTTTTACAAGTAATGTGACCTAAACATTAACCACTTCTGGACCTGAAGGATTTGCCCCCTAATAACCAGGCCATTTTTTGCAATTCGGCACTGTGTGCTTTTACTGGAGAATTGCGCGGTCATGCAACGCTATACCTAAATAAAATTGATGTCCTTTTTTCCCACAAATAGAGTTTTCTTTTGGTGGTATTTGATCGCCTGTGCGATTTTTATTTTTTGCGCTACAAACAAAAAAAGAGTGACAATTTTGAAAAAAAAAAAAAAAAACTATTTTTGGCTTTCTGCTATATAACCTTCCCAAACAAATGTAAAATGTTTTTTTTTTTTATCCTTTTAGACCAATTTGTATTCTGCTACATATTTTTTGTAAAAATCGCAAAAAGGGTATTTTGATTGGTTTGCACAAAAAAAATTATCGCTTCTACAAACTAGGGGAAAGATTTGTCATTTATATTTTTTTTTTACTAGTAATGGCGGTGATCTGCAATTTTTTTTTTTTTTTTTCCAAAATATTTTTATTAAGTGAAATTGAACCGGTCATACAGCAAGACTGGAAAGGCATTTGGTGAACATAAAGTATTGCATTGAACAAGGAGAATACAATATCCTCATAACCAAGATTGGATAACCTATCAACCAAAACATATTGTCAAGAGGAAAGGTATTTGACAAATAACGATAAGTCATGTACATCACGAGAAAGGATTTATCTGAAACATGCCATAATTAGAGAGCTGGATAGAAATCGGTTAATGGTTGTAAGTGAAAGGTACAGGGGGCATAAAGGGTTGGTGCAGATCCAACTATAAGAGTGAGATCTCCTTGTGGTTTATTCCATAGCTGAGATCCGGGGGGTATAAAAAAAGATGTTGTCGAAGTGAGAGATGGGTCAACTATGTTGATTATGTGCTAATCCAGGGGTACTGTATTGTATGACTGGGCACATGTGGAAGGGTTAGCCCCCCCCCCAGTGTTCTTTAGCCCCCCCCGTGCTCTTAGCCCCCCCCCCCCCCAGTGCTCTTCAGCTCCCCACAGTGCTTTTCATCTCCCCCCCATGTTCTCTGGCTCCCCCAGTGCTCTCCACCCCCCTGTGCTCCCTGGCTCCCCCCCCCCTCAGTTATTTCCAGTTCCTCCCCCAGACAGTGCTCTCCAGTCCCCCCCCCTCCCCCTGTGCTCTCCATCCCCCTGGTTTTCCCTGCTTCCACCTCCCTGCGCCTTCCAACCCCCCTGCAATGCTTTCCAAACCCCCCCTTAATTCTCTCCAGTCCCCCCCCCCCCCCATCCGTGCCATTCAGCTCCTCCAGTGCTCTCTGCTTCCCCCTGTGCTCTCCGGCTTCCCTAGTGCTCTTCTATCTTCTATCATGTCTGCAGTTCTTGACCTTCTCTTGTATCATGTCTGCAGTCTCTGACCATCTCTTGTATCATGTCCGCAATCTCTGACCATCTCTTGTATCATGTCCGCAGTCTCTGACCATCTCTTTTAGTGTGTCTGCAGTCTCTGACCATCTCTTGTATCATGTCCGCAGTCTCAGACCATCTCTTGTATCATGTCCGCAGTCTCTGACCATCTCTTGTATCATGTCCGCAGTCTCTGACCATCTCTGACCATCTCTTCTACCATGTCCGCAACCTCTGACCATCTCCTGTACCATGCCTGCAGCCTTTGACCACCTCCTGTATCATGTCCACAGCCCCACACTTTTTTTCCTAGGACTTGACCCCTGAGTATAGACAAGAGTAAGCGCCGCATTTGTGCATCTGTGCCATCCATACCAGTCCACCTGCACTTCCATCATGACTGTGGCTTGGGCCTAAAGAGTAAGCACCGCATTTTGTGCATCTGACTGTGCCATCCATACCAGTCCCGGTGCACCTCCATCATGACTGCCTAAACTGAAGCTTTTTCCCCAAGCAGGCGCGGCCATTAATCTTCTTTCTCCAGTTACAGTATATTGGTCAAATTACAAGTTAACTTTATGGGGTAACACAGTTTCAGCTAAAGTTAGTGTGTTCACAGGGTAGCAATGCCAGGGAAATGCAGCTTTAAAATGTATGGCTTCATGATGAAATGTATGAGAGGTGGCTGGAGAAAGATCAGGACCCGGGACGTGCTAAATGTACAGTGTGTGTCTTAAAACGTTTGACATTTCGAACATGGGAGAGGCAGCGCTGTCTAGCCACGCTAAAGGTGCAAAGCACCAGTCTGCAGCTGCGTGCTCGACAGCTTCCAATCCGATCGCTGGCTTTTTCACCCGTGCGCTGAAGGGACGACGGCCCCCAGCTGCGGCAGCGGTTCTTCCATCTCATCCACTGTAAAACAAGGGACCATTTTGAGTTTGAGTCACGCTCTATCCAGAAACTAAACCCTAACTGCAGAGGTACTGTACACTACAAAGCTTGTAATTTATTTTAGTAGAAATATGCTGGGTGTGACATGGATTTTCTTCTTATTTAACATGTATGCATAGACATTTCATGAAACTTTAGGTCATGAATATTTTTACGTGAAGTCATGGAAAAGTCATGGAATTTTATTGGTAAAAATGTGTATGAACCCTGCACAATACTTTTGGTAATATAGTGTACTGCTACAGGATGGCCCTCCTGTACAGAATCACACATATATACATAATTCGGCACTTCCACCTAGGGGGCATGGGGGCCACTTCTGCTGTGATTACTCACAACAAAGCAGGGAAAAAATCTATCACTTCACTTAGTAAACGCAGCAAATACAGTACACAAAAACACTAGCTAGGCACACAGTTAACCCTTTGATTGCCCTAGATGTTTATCCCCTTCCTAGCCAGTGTTATTAGTACATTGCATAATTTTAGCACTGATCACTGTATTAGTGTCACTGGTCTCCACAAAGCGTTAAAAGCGTCAGTGTCCAATTGTCCGCCTCAAAATCAGTCCCACTATAAGTTGCTTATTTCCGCCATTACTAGTATTAAAAAGAGAAAAAAAACTCCAGTATATGCACCATAGTTTGTAGAAGCTATAAATTTTGTGCAAACCAATCAATATACGCTTATTGTGATATTTTGTTTCCTAAAATATGTAGGAAATTACAAATTGGCCTAAATCCTATGAAGAAATGTTGATATTTTTTTAATTTTTTTATGGGATATGTTTTATAACCGAAAATAAAAAATGTGGTGTGGGTGTGGTCTTTTTTTGTTTATAGCGCAAAAAAAAAAAAACACGCAGTAGTGATCAAATACCACCAAAGAAAGCTCTTGAGAGGAAAAAAATTACATACATTTTATTTTGGTACAGCGTTTCATGACGTCATGTACATGTGATTCTTTTTTTTTTTTTTTTTTTTAATTTGCAAAGATTTCAAACAAACTGTTTTCCCGATGTCATTATGAGGTATTGTTTGTAAAGTTTTGATGAAAATAAAAAATGTATTCAATTTTGTAATAAGGTTGTAACATAACAAAATGTGGAAAAAGTGGCACACTATGCAGATATAATATTGATACACCTTGTTGCAGAACTAAAGCTGAAGTTATCTGAAGACCAAAATGTGCCAAAAGTCACACAAATTCAGACATATGAAGAAACGTCTGTGGCATCCAAAGCAATGGAGCAGCATGGAGCCACCAGCTCACCAATGTCTTCTGTAGAGGAAACGGTAGAGACTGTATGGAGGAGGCTAAAAGAGAAGAGACAACTGCTTAATCTTCCAGAAAACTTAAAGGTACATGTATGCCAGTCAGGTAACTTGCATATGACGTGCTGTTCTATTCTTTTGTCATAATAGTAATGTGCAGATATAAAAGTAAATGTTAGAAGTAATCTTTTTATGGTACAGAGTTTGCCTTTTTGTGCTGGATATACAGTATGTGCGCTATATGCCAGGGCTTCTCACACTGCTGTCTAAAGAAGTCTAACTAAATTCAGAATAGTGACTTCTCTAATGTATCAATCTATTGTCTAGTAGCAAATGAAGTGAAGGTTTCACCAATGAAAACAGATGGTGCTTTGGATTTAATTGCAGTGGAAGCTGATCTCTAGAGCAAGATGTCAGTAAAGACAAATTGCTTCCCTTCTTTGAAGGTACCCTGTACTGAGAAAAATATGAAGGCTGCCATTGCTCATCTCTTCCAAACTTTTACTTGGTTACAATTTTTTTTAGTCTGTGTTGCAACTAGCTTGCTTATTAGTGGATGGATGCTGGAAGTAACACTCTAAAGCATATTTAGTGGAAAAAAATACAGTATAGACTGTGTTGGTATTGAATTTATACTATACAATATTATAATTTCATCTGGTGTTAGGCATTGCATTTCAATATGACTGCTAATAAGAAAACACAGGGTATTGTACAGTCTTAAAACATTCTAAAATGTGGCCATCCCTGTAAATCCTAACTGCTTGAATACCTCCTGTTTTTAAACAGGATATGACAAAAAAGCAAATGAATCTGGAAAAAATGAGTCTCCAGAAATGCCTTCTGTATTTTGAGAATATTCATGGACGACCAGTAAGTATCTGTGGCACTGTGTTGTATTTGTGTCTGGTCTAAGGTCGTTAAAGCAGTGTTTGCGTCTACTGGCCGCATTACAGCAATCTTTGTTTCCATAAGTCTAAACCTCATACTAATAGAAAAGTAATACAAAGACTACATGTGGATACTACTTACATACATAGTTACATAGTAGGTGAGGTTGAATAGGTGAGGTTGAATAAAGACAATAGTCCATCCAGTTCAACCTGTGTAGGTGTGTGTGGCTGTAATCATCTCACATAGCCCTGAATGTTCTGATCCTTCAAAAGTATGTCTAAGAGTCTTTTGAAAGCCGCCATACTTCCGCAGAAACCACCTCTTGTGGTAGAGAATTCCACAATCTTGTAGCCCTAACAGTAAAGAACCCCCCACTCTGCCTGAGGTTAAAACGCTTCTCCTCTAATCGCATTGTATGCCCTCGAGTCCTCATGCAATCCCTTCGACTGAACAGATTTTTTTCTAGGCTGAGATCCCCATTGAGATATTTATAAATTGCTATCATGTCCCCCCTCAGGCGTCTCTTCTCCAGGGAGAATAAATCAAGCGATTGCAGACGCTCTTCATAATTAAGGTCCTCCAATCTTCTAATCAGTTTAGTTACCCTTCTCTGGACTCTCTCCAGCTCCAACACATCCCTCCTGAGGACTGGCGACCAGAACTGGACAGAATATTCCAGATGCGGTCGGACCAGAGTTTTATAAAGTGGAAGGATTATAGTTATATCTCTGGAATACATCCCTTTCTTTATGCATGCTAATATTCTGCTGGCTTTGGCAGCTGCCGCTTGACATTGCATGCTATTGCCTAATCTATCATCAACCAAGACTCCCAGATCTTTCTCCATTTTTAATTCCCCCAAGGGTTCCCCTCCTAACTTGTATTGTGCTTTTATGTTTTTAGTCCCCAAGTGCAAAACCTTACACTTCTCCACATTAAACCTCATTTGCCAAGTCGTTGTACACTCCGTTATTTTGTCCAGGTCATTCTGTAGGATATCTGCTTAAAGCGGAGTTCCACCCTGGTTATACATTTTTTTACAAAAATACCCCCGGGACAGTCAGGGCTAGCACATTCCACAATGGCTAGCCTCTGATCTGTCCCGGGTTGCACTTACCTTTCAGGAGAAATACTTACCTTGAAATTGTCTTCTCCAGCGCTGCCATCTCAGGTGTGGGCAGCTTGAAGCCAGCACGATCCTCTTCCGCGTCCTCTTCGGTCCTCTTCCTCCTTCTTCGGTCCCACGATGCACTGCACCGGCCTCGACGTCACTTCCGGGTCGCGCGCGTCATCCCTCCACAGCTTCTGGGCATGCCCAGAAGCTGTTTAGAAGGGAATGACGCGCGCGCCCCGGAACTGACGTCGGGGCCGGTGCAGGCGCAATGATTCCTGGGAGCGATGACGTTCAGCTCCCAGGAATCATTGCAAAAGCCAGGAAGTGACGAATCGCCGTGGCCGCCGAGGGGAGGAAGAAGGAAGTAAGGTGAGTATATTTTCTCTAAAAGGTAAGTGAAAAAAAAAAAAAAATTGCGATTATCCATTTGTTTTTCAGGTGACCGGGAGCGAGAAGATGGAGGTAAGTATAAATTTCGGGTGGAACTCCGCTTTAATGCTGTGTAGTTATTGCCCTGGCCAATTTTGTGTCGTCTGCAAAATTCTTGGTCTGTCATATCTGAACAGGTCTGAAACTTTTGGTCTTTCATGATGGCAAAAGAAGTTGCGCATTGTAATTGGATGAGTGGAAGAAGTGGAATGTGACACAGCTTTTAGGGTTTGACATACTTGACTACATGTTAGATTCCATTTTTACTGCCAAAGGAAAGCGATAAGTGATGGTTATAATTAGAGTTGGGCGAACGGTTCGGCCCAAGCGTGAGTTTAGGCCAAACATTGGCTGTTCAGCCAGTGAATTTGCAGGGTGTTCGGCAGGTGTTCGCCTTAACAAGGGATCAGTCATCAGCTGTCAATGGGCTTCCCAGCTTACAGCTGAATAAAAGAAAAAAAAAATTTGCTTGGCCTTTCGGGTCGGCCTTCGTGGACAGTGGAAATGTTTTTGTTATTTTTTCTTTTTCTGGGTCAGCGTGATTGACGATGGATTTACAACGAGGGTTTTTTTTTTGTTTTGTTTTTTACCACTTTAATACAGGGCACTTTCACCCCCTTTTTGCCCAGGCCAATTTTCAGCTTATAGTGCTGTCACGCTTGAAATGATAATTGCGCGGTCATGCAACACTGTACCCAAACAAAATTTTTATAATTTTTCCCTACAAATAGAGCTTTCTTTTGGTGGTATTTGATCGCCTCTGGGTTTTTTTTTGTTTTTTTTTTTTTTTGCTAAACAAATAAAAAAAGGCTGAACATTTTGAAAAAAAAAAAAAAGTTTTTCTTTGTTTATGTTAAAAATGTTGTAAGTACCGTAAGTACGTTTTCTCCTGCACTGAGGGCCACTGATTAGGCTGCACTGAGGGCCACTGATTAGGCTGCACTGAGGGGCACTGATTAGGCTGCACTGAGGGGCACTTATAAGGTGGCACTGATGATGAGGCACTAATATGTAACACTGATGGGCACTGATATGCAGCAATGATAGGTGGCACGGATATGCAACATTGATGGGCACTGATAGACAGCACTGATGGGCATTCATAGGCAGTAAAAATGGGCACTGATAGGTGGCAATGAAAGGCACTGATAGGTGGCACTGATGGGCACTGATAGATGGCACTGACAGGAATTACTAATGGACACTGATTGGCATTTTTCATTAGCATTAATTGGCATCCCTGGTGGGCTCTAGTGGGCATCCCTGATGGGTCTGCACAGATAATCAATGCGCTGATTATCAGTGCAGACCCCCCCCCCCCCCGTCAGGAAAGCCCCCGATCGGCTCTCCTCTACTCGCGCCTTGTCAGCGCAAATGGAGGAAAGCCGATCAACGGAACTTCAGGGTTACGATGGGACCAGCTGTGATTGGTCACAGCTGATCACATGGCAAAGAGCCTATGTCATAGGCTCTTTACCGGGATCGGAGATGCGGTGTGTCAGAGTGACACACCGCACTACCGATCGCCGCTCTCCGCGTACGAGCGGCTTATCCTACTGGACGTCATATGACGCCCAGTCAGAATAACTTAACCACTTTACGGCTATCATTCCGCTATATGGCAAGCGGGAAGTGGATAAGGGCCCTTTCACACGGGCGCTCCGTATGTCCGCAAATCATCCTATTTTTTTGCGGATGATTTACGGACATAATGTAAGTCAATGGCATTGTGGATGTCAGCGAAATACCATCCGCTGACATCCGATTTTCTTCCTTTTTAGTTCTGTTCTGTTTTTTGGAACGGAACAGAATCCTATTTTTCTTCCGTTCAAAAAACGGAAAGGAAGGAAAATTGGATGTCAGCTGTGTCATCCGCTGACATCCGCAATGCCCATAGACATACATTATGTCCGTATATAATACGCAAACGGATGGGATGATATGCGGACATACGGAGCGGATGACACAAATGTCATCTGCTCCGTGAAAAAAAAAAAGTGCCGGAGCGGATCGCAATGCGGTCCGCTCCGTGTGAAAGAGCCCTAATAAAGAAAGGAGTTGTCAAAAGCTGTTTTTGTTTTTTGTTTTTTCAATTTGCCATTTTTTTCGGGTGTTTGCAATTAAAACCGCGAGTCAATTCAAAAAGTGATTTTACTCGTTTTTTTTCTTTAGAAATGTCATTTTTGCTGCAGCATTTTCTATGCATGCTACAAATGCACCACTTTACAGGCAGATTATTGGGAACCCCCGGACACTGTAAATTAATTTTTCATATTTATTGTTGCACTTTAAGCATTAATAAAATCACTGCTCCTGAAAAAAAAATGATAGTTTTTAAACTTTTTTTTTTTGCATTGATGCATGTCCCACCGGCCAGTACCCAGACCCCTTTTATGGCCAATTACTTGCATATAAGCCTTCAAAATGGGCACTTTCGATTTTTCCTATTGGCTCCTATAGAATTAAATGGGGTTTGATGTTTGGGTTAGAACTTTTCCCCTGTTCGTGAATTCTGCTGCAAACCGAACCAAACAGGGGGATGCTTGGCCCATCTCTAGTTATAATTAGTGACTTGACAATAAAGCATTTTTTAAATTAAGTATTTCTTTAAGAGCCTACTCACCCTTATGCGTGCTGCTGTCTCTGAGCCAATGAGGAGGGACGGAGCATCTGCTCTCCTGCACATAACTGGATCAAGATTTAGCTCAAGCTTAAGGGGGGAGGGGGGTGACTACATATGGAAGGTTTTTTACCTTAATGTATACAGCAAATTAAGGTAAAAAAAAAAACCTTCTGCTGTTAGAAACACTTCACATCAAAGTTTTAATGTACCTAAAAATAAAATGGAGTGGACACAATCTTTTGTGCGATTTTCACTGCCCACTAAGCACTTTGTACTCGCGAAGGTATCTGCAGAAACCACGTTACTCTTATGAAAGGATCACTTTAAAGTGAAGTGTTCCCAGTTTAGTCCTGTTTTAAATCTGCCAAGTAATCATAATGCTGGTGCAACAGTTACGGGATGGAGATTTTGGTACCGAAAATGCAGGATGCACTTGGCCCAAAACCAAAAATTACCATTTTTAAAAATGTATATATATATATTTAAATATAATTGTATTATATTCAAATTTTTATCATCATGAATTTATATCCTGAATTTAAATGAATATGAATTTATTGCCGGCCATTATTGGCAACTTTCGCTCAAGACAACCTTAATTAAAATGTACAGTGCCTTGCAAAAGTATTCACCCCCTTGGCATTTTTCGTGTTTTGTTGCCTCACAACCTGGAATTAACATGGATTGTTTGAAGATTTGCATCATTTAATTTACAGAACATGCACACAACTTTGAAGATTTTTTTTTTTTTTTTATTGTGAAGCAAACAACAAATAGGACAGAATAACAGAAAAATTCAATGTGCATAACTATTTACCCCCCCTAAAGTTAATACTTTGTAGAGCCACCTTTTGCTGCAATCACTGTTTCAAGTCTCTATGAGCTTGCCACATCTTACCACTGGGATTTTTGCCCACTCCTCCTTGCAAAACTGCTCCAGCTCCTTTAAGTTGTATGGTTTGCGCTTGTAAACAGCAATCATTAAGTCTGACCACAGATTTTCTATTCTATTGAGGTCTGGGCTTTGACTAGGCCATTCCAACACATTTACATGTTTTCCCCTTAAACCACTCAAATGTTGTTTTAACAGTGTGTTTGGGTTCAATATCTTGCTGGAAGGTGAACCTCCGTCCTAGCCTCAAATCACGCACAGAATAGAGCACCATCCATTTTTTCCTCAACTCTGACCAGTTTCCCAGTCCCGGCTGCTGAAAAACGTCCCCACAGCATGATGCTGTCACCACCATGTTTCACTGTGGGGATGGTGTTATTTGGGTGATGTGTTGGGTTTGCGCCAGACATAGCATTTTCTTTGATGGTTGAAAAGTTCAATTTTATTTTCATCAGACCAGAACACCTTCCTCCATACATTTTGGGAGTCTCCCATATGCCTTTTTGCAAACTCAAAATGTGCCATTTTGTTTTTTGCTGAAAGTAATGGCTTTCTTCTGGCCACTCTGCCATAAATCCCAACTCTATATAGCGTATGGCTTATTGTCGTCCTATGTACAGATACTCCAGTCTCTGCTTAGGACTCTGTGCTGCCTCTCTGATTAATGCCCTCCTTGCCTGGTCCGAGAGTTTTGGTGGGCGGCCGTCTCTTGGCAGGTTTGCTGTTGTGCCATGTTCTTTCCATTTGGTTATGATAAATTTTATGGTGCTCCTGGGATCATCAAAGATTTGGATATTTTTTTATAACCTAACCCTGACTTGTACTTCTCAATAACATTGTCTCTTACTTGTTTGGAGAGTTCCTTGGTCTTCATGGCAGTGTTTGGTTAGTGGTGCCTCTTGCTTAGGTGTTGCAGCCTCTGGGGCCCTTCAAAAAAGGTGTGTATATTTTATGACAGATCATGTGACACTTAAGCCTCGTACACACGCAACGATTATCGGCCGACCGATCGGCCGTCTTTTGTCCAGTGTTGTTGTGTTGGTTGAAATGTGCTCTAGACTGCACACAAATTTTTTCGGCCAACAAACACCAACTTCAGAAGTGATGTCATGTGCTGGTTTACTTTCCGTGTGTTTTTTCTTTTCTGAGCATGCCCAGTCTTGCTCATCAGATTTTTGTCTGCCGAAATCTGTACTGACTGACGGAAAATCGGCCGTTCTGTTGACGGCCAACAAAAATTTTATAGCATGCACACCAGATTTTGTTCGGCCGAAAAGTCGGAGTCGGTTGTCGGAAACATCATACTAACAAGCCGACAATCGGCCGATCGGACGTTGGCCGAAAATTCACGGCCAACAATCATTGCGTGTGTACCAGGCATTAGATTGCACACAGCTGGACATCATTTCACTAATAATGTGACTTCTGAAGGTAATTGGTTGCACCAGAGCTTTTTATGGGCTTCATAACAAAGGGGGTGAATACATACGCACATGCCAATTTTCTGTTTTTCTATTTCTGAAAAATAGTTTTATGTATATATTTTTCTCATTTCACTTTACCAACTTATTTTGTTCTGATCATCACATGAAATTCAGATTAACAAAACATTGAACTTAAGGCTGTAATGTAAAAAAAAAAAAAAAAAGTAAAGTCAAGGGGGTGAATACTTTTGCAAGGCACTGTATCCCTTTAAATTCTATGTATGTCCACCCAAAACTGATTTATTATCAAACCTGGTTGAACTGATCCCTTTAGAACTCATGCACCTTAAGTTCTTCTGAAAGTCTTTTTCCTGACAGGAGAAAAGCAGCGCTAAAAATGTTTTTCAAATGTGTTTAGGTGCAGTTTGACCTGTTCAGGCACATTAGGTGTTTGGGTGTTAATTTAATTGGCCAGAATATTTATTTTGGCCATTGAAATTAATTCTTAAGCGCTAAATGTGCCCAGTGTTTACAGGCACTTCCATGCATTTAGATGCGTTGGGCAGTTTTGGTGCATTCAGATTTCTGCCCCATAAACGCCCCAGCCTGTAAACACGTATGTATACATGGGCAAAGGCTAAAGCTCCTTTCACACGGCCGCTCCGTGTGAAAGGTCCGCTGCGGGACTTTTTTTTTTTTTCCCACGGAGCGGATGACATTTCTGTCATCCGCTCCGTGTGCCCGCATATCATCCTATCCGTTTGCGGATGATATGCGGACATAATGTAAGTATATGGCACTGCGGATGTCAGCGGATGACACCGCTGACATCCGATTTTCCTTCCTTTCCGTTTTTTACACTGAAGGAAAAATAGGGTTCTGTTCCGTTCGTAAAAACCGAACAGAACTGAAAGGAGGAAAATCGGATGTCAGCGGATGGTATTCCGCTGACACCCGCAGTGCCATTCACTTACATTATGTCCGCAAATCATCCGCAAACAGATTGGATGATTTGCGGACACACGGAGCGGCCGTGTGAAAGGACCCTAACATAGTAGGGCATTTAGGGGCAGAAAAAAATGACAAACGTCTGACAGCTGCAGTGTGCATGAGACCTAAAATGTTTTTTTTTGTTTTGTTTTTTTATGATAAACATTAAAAATTACCAACTTTGTTTTTTTATTAAAATGTAAACAATATGTCAATGTTTTATAAAGCTTGTTCCCAGACATATTTGAAAGTAAGAAAAATAGGAAAGAGCAAGCTTTAAGGCTCCGTTCACATCTAGGCGTTTTGGGGCGTTTTTGGGGAGTTTTTCTGCTCTAGGATCAGCTCTCAAAACGCCCAACAAGACAAATCCTATTCATTTCAATGGCCCCTGTTCATATCTGAGCGTTTTGACGCTGTAAGCAAAACGCCCAACGCTCAAAAAAGTACATGAGCTTCTTTTTGGGCAGATTACAGGCGTTTTCCATTGGTATCTATTCAATCAAAAAACGCCTGTAAATCGCGGTAAAATCGCGGTAAAAAACGCGCGAAAACGCTACGCTCAGGTGTGAATGTAGCCTCAAGCCTATGTTCACATCTTGGCGTTGCTATTACAGGCGTTTTTTTATGGGCGTTTGCAGGTGTTTTACAGGCGTTTTTATAGGCGTTTTTTGTGCAGGCGTTTTTAGATCGAATAGAGACCAATGGAAAACGCCTGTAATCTGCCCAAAAAGAAGCTCATGTACTTTTTTGAGCGTTGGGCGTTTTGCTCACAGCGTCAAAACGCTCAGATGTGAACAGGGGCCATTGAAATGAATAGGATTTGTCTTGTTGGGCGTTTTGAGAGCTGATCCTAGAGCAGAAAAACTCCTCAAAAACACCCCAAAACGCCTACATGTGAACGGAGCCTATAATTGTCATAAAAAGTTATTTAAGGTATGCAAAAAAACCTCAAAATATATAGAGCTGAGCACAGTTTTTAAGATAATGTATTGTTTTTCTGCTTCCCAGTGGAATTACTTAAAACGGAACTTCACCCAAAAGGGGAAGTTCCACTTATTTACACCCCCCTTCTCTGCCATTTGGCACGGTTTGGGGGGGAAGGAGGTAGCGGGTATCTGGTTTTGACAGGTACCAGCACCCACTTCCGGTAAAATTGCCGCGGCAATTCATGGTAAACTCCCCCCCCCCCACCCCACTCTACCTCCCTTTCAGCCTTCTGGGACACAGCACAGATTTCAGAAGACTTCTCCTTACCTAAGTTCACCTAGAGGCTCATGTAGAACTGTCTAAATCAGTTTCAACTCCAATAACTATGTGATGCACAAGACTTATTAAGTAAGCAAAAAACCCTCCCTACCTTACCTGACAGACCCAAATCTGCCTTCATTTGTGAAGCCTTCCAGACTGTTGCTCACATTGGGAGGGTTTCAGCAACACCAAGCAGTGCTTTCAATCCAGAAGGCCGAAGGCAGAACTAGGTGTAGCCAGATGCTGATTGACAAGCTACAGGCTTGTAAGTCGGTGGTGACGATGGTGATAGCCACAACCCCTGCAATGTTTTTCTTCCCACTTTAGTGTAAGCCTGCATAGGCTACATGCGAGTGACAAGTCATCGGCAGTGCAGCATAGTTGCCACTTCATTACAGAAAGCTGCATTAGGTGGAATTTCACTTGAAGGATCAACAGTAGGACAGAAGTACTAAGAGAAGTGTGTACATGCAAATGCACTTAGTACTAAGTGCTGCAGGTCATGTTTTTGTTAATAGGAGGCCATAGATCTACATTTAAAAGCTACGCTCCGTATTTGTTAGGTCAATGCCTGATTATAGAAATGTGCTGTTATGTGAATAAAATTAACAATAGTTCCATGAACTGACAGTTTTTTAAACATTCTGTGTACAGAGAACCTCAAACTGAAGTGCATTCACCCAGCCAGTACCCCTTCTGGACCTTTTGCGCTATTCTTTAAGATGTGTGTTATCGATATCTGAATTATTTTACATTCCGCCTGTGTCCTTCCAGCTGGCCATCTGCCGCTTTATGTTCAACATTTTGTAAGTCTTTACAAATTTGTTCAGGGAATTGTAAACATCCCTGGTGAGAAACAGAGAAGAGTTTGGCTGGATATTGCAGACGGAATTTTTTCCAGCTGGCTCATTTCTTATTGTAGTATAGAATATACTGTGTAGTCCATTGTGAGCTGTAGAATGATGTACTTACTGTATATAGAACAGTTTTCATTAACTCTTCACTGTCTGCTGGCCTTTTGTGGCTCTGACAGTTCTTATGATGATCTGTTTTGGCTTTCTTCATGAGCTTGGGCTACTTTGTGAGCTTGTCTAAATATACCATTTTCAGTTACATGGATCACTGGAAATAATACGTTGTTAGTTTTATGGGACAAGCAATGTGAGTACCACTTCCACAATGCTCTGTTATGCATAAACATGGTTTGGAGATCATTGTGAGATGCAATACATAATTTAGTATCTACACAATACAACTAGTGGTTTTTGAAATTCGTAGCAGTTTAGTAAGTAAGACTAGGGTCACCTCTTTGCCCAAAGGCTGAAGAAGCCAATAAAAGAGCTGCAACCACACTATTTTCTCATGCTGTCAGCTCATCTGTGCTGCAACACACCTTATTGGGTCTTCGTACTAGATACCAAGTCAGAATCAGGTACTTATAATAGCTGCACCTCATAACACAGTCCATTTTTTTTACTGCCTGCCACCTGGCCTATTGTAATACAGCTGGGCAAAAGCACTGCTATCTGGGGTGGATGTCATATTCATACGTCCTTCCTCATACGCACCCTAGGGGCTGGAACACAGATCGTTGTACTGGCCCTGCTACCATTCGACCACTGTGAGCAATCATAGCGATCACATGTCAGTTGTAAACAATGGTTTCTATTTGTAATGATCTCTGTGATTGATCACAGTGCTCACATAGTACAGGGCCAATCAAAATGGACCTGTACCATGTGATAGCTGTGGCCAATCACAGCTATCACAATTACACACAATGACACATGAATGAATGCCTTTCACGGTGCAAAAATGATTGCTTATACAGTAATCACCAGTGCAATAAACAATCGTAGTGTTAAAAAAAAAAAAAAAATATGATCACCTTACTACAGTAACACTGTACTGCTCTGGTGATAGTATGTAAAAAAAAAATGTAATGTTTAAAACATTGAAAAAAAATGACCACCACTCCAGTCATATGGTGATGCTGTACTGCACTGGTGACAGTATGTAAAAAAATAAAAAGCTATATCTATAATATATATATATATATATATATATATATATATATATATATATATATATATATATATACAGTGCCTTGCGAAAGTATTCGGCCCCCTTGAACTTTGCGACCTTTTGCCACATTTCAGGCTTCAAACATAAATATATAAAACTGTAATTTTTTGTGAAGAATCAACAACAAGTGGGACACAATCATAAAGAGGAACGAAATTTATTGGATATTTCAAACTTTGTTAACAAATTAAAAACTGAAAAATTGGGCGTGCCAAATTATTCAGCCCCTTTACTTTTAGTGCAGCAAACTCTCTCCAGTTCAGTGAGGATCTCTGAATGATCCAATGTTGACCTAAATGACTAATGATGATAAATAGAATCCACCTGTGTGTAATCAAGTCTCCGTATAAATGCACCTGCACTGTGATAGTCTCAGAGGTCCATTTAAAGCGCAGAGAGCATCATGAAGAACAACACACCAGGCAGGTCTGAGATACTGTTGTGGAGAAGTTTAAAGCCGGATTTGGATACAAAAAGATTTCCCAATCTTTAAACTTCACAAGGAGCACTGTGCAAGAGATAATATTGAAATGGAAGGAGTATCAGACCACTGCAAATCTACGAAGACCTGGCCGTCCCTCTAAACTTTCAACTCATACAAGGAGAAGACTGATCAGAGATGCAGCCAAGAGGCCCATGATCACTCTGGATGAACTGCAGAGATCTACAGCTGAGGTGGGAGACTCTGTCCATAGGAAAACAATCAGTCGTATACTGCACAAATCTGGTCTTTATGGAAAAGTGGCAAGAAGAAAGCCATTTCTTAAAGATATCCATAAAAAGTATTGTTTAAAGTTTGCCACAAGCCACCTGGGAGACACACCAAACATGTAGAAGAAGGTGCTCTGGTCAGATGAAACCAAAATCAAACTTTTTGGCAACAATGCAAAATGTTATGTTTGGCGTAAAAGCAACACAGCTCATCACCCTGAACACACCATCCCCACTGTCAAACATGGTGGTGGCAGCATCATGGTTTGGGCCTGCTTTTCTTTAGCAGGGACAGGGAAGATGGTTAAAATTGATGGGAAGATGGATGGAGCCAAATACAGGACCATTCTGGAAGAAAACCTGATGGAGTCTGCAAAAGACCTGAGACTGGGACGGAGATTTGTCTACCAACAAGACAATGATCCAAAACATAAAGCAAAATCTACAATGGAATGGTTCACAAATAAACATATCCAGGTGTTAGAATGGCCAAGTCAAAGTCCAGACCTGAATCCAATCGAGAATCTGTGGAAAGAACTGAAAACTGCTGTTCACAAACGCTCTCCATTCAACCTCACTGAGCTCTAGCTGTTTTGCAAGGAGGAATGGGCAAAAATTTCAGTCTCTCGATGTGCAAAACTGATAGAGACATACCCCAAGCGACTTACAGCTGTAATCGCAGCAAAAGGTGGCGCTACAAAGTATTAACTTAAGTGGGCTGAATAATTTTGCACGCCCAATTTTTCAGTTTTTTATTTGTTAAAAAAGTTTGAAATATCCAATAAATTTCGTTCCACTTCATGATTGTGTCCCACTTTTTGTTGATTCTTCACAAAAAATTACAGTTTTATATCTTTATGTTTGAAGCCTGAAATGTGGCAAAAGGTCGAAAAGTTAAAGGGGGCCGAATGCTTTCGCAAGGCACTGTGTATGTATATATATATATATATATATATATATATATATATATATATATTTAATGTCTTCATTTTCTAACAAATTGTGACAAAAATTACATCTTCAAACTCCGCATACCTCTTAATAAATATCTTGTGTATACTTTACAAAAAAGGTTTATTTGGGGGATATGTGTACTGGCCTGGCATTTTAAGGCTTCAAGAAATGAGGTAGGCTGTTGGTACTTCAGGATCGATCAGTTTTCAGGTATATATATATCCCATAGTTTGTATAAATACAGAGTAAATAATATACACTGATTTGGGTTCTTTTTTTTTAACCAAAGAAATGTAGCAGAATACATATTGGCCTACATTTATGAAAGTTTATTTATTTGCAAAATTTTATAACCGAAAAGGGTTGTTGTTTGGGGGTTGGAAAAAAAAAACAGTGGCAGTTAAATACCACTGTCTCAAAAAATAAGAATTTAATTTGGGTACCGTGTTGCGTGACTGAGTAATTGTCACTCAAGGTGTGGCAGCGCTGAAATCAGAAAAATGGCCTGGGCAGCAAGGGGGTGTAAGTGTCCAGTATTGAGGTGGTTAATGATGATATATCTGTGTTAATTGAGGTTTTATATCCACCTGGAGTATAGGTTAAATGTGTTTGATAGCCCCCACCAAAGAGGATAATACTTGAAGCAATCCTGATTTCTGGGCAACAAATGCTTATATTGACACTTTGCATGTTAATGCATCACAAACTTTTTGAAGTGTGATTTTGCTGTTCTAAGTAAAATTTCCCAAGAGTAGATTTATGAAGTGTGAATCCCTGCATTGAAATCAGTTTACCAAAACATGATAGAGTTGTCTTTCCCTGCCTGAGCATGAAAATGAAATATTTTTGAGCTGTTGTTTGCACCAATTTTTCCAATGCAGTGCACCAAAACACACATTAGTGTAGTACACTGCAACATACAGTATGTGCACACACTGCCTTAGTGCTTCATTACTGTGGAAAACAAAAGGCATTGCAACAAACGTATGTGGTGCGTTACAGTAATGCATGCATTGCCGCACCACAGCTGAGAGGTGTAGATGTGCCTTTCAAAAAGGCATTTGGTATTGTGACCCCCTGGCTGGCATTGGGTCTTGGAGCAGCATTTTCCTCAGTACAGCTATTTTAGTGGTGGATTGGAAGGTGGGAGCTATGTAAAGTGGACCTAATGTAAAATAGGTGCACTGAACATCAAAAGTCCATTGACCCTATTTCAATGATGATGTTGTCTTGCTGACTGGTGATGTCATTGTGTATGCATGTTACACCTGTGCTAATTGCAGGTCTGTGATTACCACAGGTCTGCCATTATTTTATTTAAGAGGAAAATAATGTATAGCTAAAAAATGAATGCAGGATGATTCACAATAGCATGCTAAAGTGGTTGTTAAGCCACTGCAATATATTCATGCCATCCCCTCTGTTGCATAGTTAGGGAGGGAGTCTATTCCACAAATGTCACAGCTCTTACGGTGAAGAAACCTTTGTGTATTTGGAGACGAAATCTGTTTTCCTCTAGACCTAAACATAAAGAGTGCCCCCTGTCCTCTGTGTTGACCTTAAAGTGAACAAAGGCAACACCAAGTTTACTATATGGACCCCTTATGTATTTATACATGTTGATCATATCCCCCCTTAATCTCCTCAAGATAGAATGAATTCAGTTCCTCTAATATTTTCTCATAGCTGAGCTCCTCCATGCCTCTTATCAGTTTGGTTGCCCTTCTCTGCACTTTCTCCAGTTCCCCGATATCCTTTTTAAGAACTGGTGCCCAAAACTGAACTGCATATTCCAGATGAGGTCTTACTAATAATTTGTACAGGGGCAAAATTATCACTCTCTGGAGTCCATGCCTCTGTTAATACAAGAAAGGCTTTTGCTTGCTTTGGAAACCGCAGCTTGGCATTGCATGCTATTATTAAGCTTATGATCTACCAGAGCACCCAGATCCTTCTCCACTATGGATTCCCCCAGTTCTACTAAGCCTAGTATGTATGATGCATGCATATTCTTAGCCCCAAAGTGCATAACTTTATATTTATCAACATTAAACCTCATTTGCCACATAGTTGCCCAATAAAACAGTGCATTGAGGTCAGCTTGTAAGTTGGAGACATCCTGTAAGGAAGTTATTCCACTGCAAAGCTTGGTGTCATCTGCAAAGACTGAAATTGTACTTTTTAATCCCAGACCCTATATCATTTATAGATATTAAAAAGTTAAAAATACTGTTATTTAACAATGTGTCCCAGTGTCTGATCTAAATAAAAAAAAAAAATGAAGATTATACCTTTATATCAGAGCATCTCCTGGCGCTCACGCGACTCCTGGTCTACCTCTTCTTCCCGGCTGACAGCTATAGTGGGCGGGGCCAATCATTCCTGCTGACAGCTGGAGAGGAGAGAGAGATGAGGAGTCACGTGAGCACCGGAAGGCGCTCTGATAGAAGGTATAATCTGCATTTTTTTTATATAGATCAGGCAATGGGACACATATTATATAAAGGAGGGAATGACATGAACATATTCTAGTTTTTAAAGCAGCAGTAGGAAAGGGGCAGGCACTGTCATGAGCAGATAGGCAAGGAGGGAAGGGGGATAGGTGGACAGAGAAGGACAGAGGATGACAGAGGAGAGCTGCGGATGATGGAGGCATGTAAACTGACCACGGTGTCAGGGCTGAGCCATGATAAACCCGTGGTCAGTTTACAGGGGGAGGACAGAACCAGGCAGGATCAGACAGGTTTTTTGGGTGATACAGGGGGCAAAATTGCACAGCACAAACACTGTGCTGTGTAACATGCTTTAAGAGAATAGGATCTATTTTTTTTTTTTAGGGTAAAAAAAACTTACTAAAGTTGGCTTACTAAAAGGTGTTCTTGCAGAGTTATCTTTTTGATAGAGTTTACCAGATTCAGTCAGCTGTGACCATCTTATTCATTTTAAAGTGTATGAAAACCCTATCAATAAACACATTTTTGCTTTAAAATAACGGATAGCGTACTGTTGATCCTGCCAGAAATATTGTAGCCTGGTAACTTCTTATTCTCTCGTCCTCTCTTGAGTGTTATCAGTTACTATGCTTACAATTTCTGTTTACCAACTTGTGCGCATCCATGACCAGTTCACCTTTTTTTACTTCAATGCTATATACAGAGCATACATTTTACAATTTAAAATTGGGGCAAAATAAGTTTCTTGTGGTAACTTTTACTATTTAGGGATCCAAAATGTTTTTGAATGCTTTATGCTTGCTAGTGAATAGGTTTTATATATGTTCATACTAAATGTAGTAATACAATTGTACATTGTGTTTGTCAGGTCACAAAGCAAGAGAGAAGTCTTATGAAACCTTTATATGACAGATATAGAATTATAAAGCAGCTACTATCTACTGCAACTCTGATTCCAACAATTGTAAGTATTGGTAAAAATCCTAAACTATTTCAGTACTCCTGTATGGACTTTTTTTTTTTTATAGAGGCTGTAAACCTTTGACATGAAATATAAACAAAGCACCTCTATACTGTGTACTTGTCTTGATCCAGAGCACGTATAACTTCTATCTGCTGCCATCAGCATGAGTCACTAATGACATATTTCCTGACCCCAAGAGATAAAAAGAGGACAGGGGAGGGAGCTCCAACACACAGCCCGTGATTGACAGCATCAGCTCCTTTCCTGTGTGCTGCGTAAAGGGAGGGTGTGTCCCTTCCCTCCTAATCAGCTCTCACTAGGCTCTGCAATGTGTAATTTCAGCTTAGACAAGCTGTGTAATAAATTTTGGACTTTGAATGTCTGTAGAGGAGAGAGAGAGGGTTGCCGTAGAGGAGAGAGGGTTACAGTTAAACTGGGTAAAACCCATCTCCCCACTGGCTCCATGAGAGGATTCTCATTGGGTAGTGGAGGAAACCCAATCAGTGGCTCATTCAGGCCTGTATCTACCCTAGAAGGCAAATTCTGCCACAGAGGATTCTGGGAGTGGGTATAAGTTCGAGGGGAACACATGATGCAGCGTCTTTGGCGGGAAGCAGAGTCCCAGGAGGGAGAGTACGGCTGTCTCTCCTTCTATCAGAAGGATCGGGTGTCTTGGGTGGCTGCCTGAGAATCCAGAAGGGAGAGCTGAGCTAAGCTGCAGAGAGGATCCGGTGTGCCGAGTACCCGTGGAGAAAGAGGGGTTCAGTTCCAGGAAAGCATTCCAAGGTTTTGAGTACTGTGAACTACCCCTAGGGGTCTGCCTAGTCTAGAGGGGACCACTCCAGTGATGGTCCCAGGGATCCTGGACCCTGAAGTGTTAAGGGGGTTGCCTAGTGAAAGGACCCTGAAGTGTTAAGGGGGTTACCTAGTGAGAGGACCCTGGAAGTGTAGAGGGCGTGCAAGTGGTTGGGCCCTGAAGAATCAAGTGTGCAGTGTTGGGAGTTGCAGCAGCACAAGCAGTTACAAGGAGCTACCTCAGTCAGCAAAGGGCTGGAGGGAGTCATACACAGGACTTTTCAGCTAGACAGAGTGTCAAGAGTCAAGGATCATTACAGTCCTGGATCTTCTGAGTTAACCAAGAAGTTAAAATCAAAGTTTCAGCACTTTCAGCAGAACGGTATTTAAAGTGCCAGGAAGCGTTGGTCGGCATTTAGCTGGCATCAGGACAGCGCTAATAGGCATTTTCTACAGTGTCCCAGTTAAACCTAGTTGAGCCAGAGGAGTATCCCACTCATTCCCTTCTTCCCTTCTCCCATCCCCATTATAAAATAAACAACACAAAACAAAGATGCCGGAATGGTCATTGACTCAGTTCTCACACTTCGGTTTTCAACTTTAAAGTGTTGGAAGTGTTTCCGGTAACAATGGCAGACCCACATCAGGCCCCATGCCTGGAAATATTGCTACACATATAATAATTAAAATTATGTACGAGGATTTGTTTCATCTCTGTGTATCACTTCACTGTAAGGGGCATTACATTTTAGACAGAAGTTGCCATTTCATGGTTCAGTTTGATGACTCCGAGTCTTTTTTTTTTTCTCTTTTTTTGTACATTCTTAGTACATGTATCAATGTGTTCCTTTTAAAAAAAAAAAAAAACTCTGAATTATAAACCTTTCAATCATGTGAGAGCCCACAATACCTGTATAGCACCCACTCTCTGTTCCATTAAAAACCCAAACACCTAAAAGCATTTTTTATGAAAACCTATTAATTCATTTCAATGTTTTAGTGTGTGTCCTAACTTCTTTAGAAGATCCCAAATAAATGCAATACATTGGTAGCTGAAATGCAGATGCCATAGAAATGTGGTTCACATGATGCCTGATAAATGTTTCCAGCTTGGGAGGAAGACATTTTGTTGAAATGGTGCCGGTACATTTAACCCCACATTTCTATCTGTCTTTGTGTGGAGGTGTTGTGGGTGGTGAATAATTGAATGCTCAAGCCTGGCCATAGACTGTTGGAATCTCAGCCAGTTCAGCAGGGACCAAACCATGATCCTAGCCATGATTGGGCAGGCTGATTGTACCCAAGTTGTCCAATTTTACATGTGATTATTGCTAGTGGCTGTTATAGCCACTAGCAGTAATCACTGTGTCCCAGAATGGCTCGCCTGTGGTTGCAGGAAAAAAATTGCTCTATCTATGGCCAGCTTCAGCTAGGAAAATACTTATAGGACAAATGGAGACGTGCAGATGAAGAATTCTACCTCCTGAGCACATCACAGATTCACTAAATGATTTGTGCTGTACTCTGGGCATCTGTGTCACCAGATGTGCCAGAATATCTGCCATTTCTTTTAGACTGCTTTGCCAGATGGTAATTGTTAAGAGGAAAATGTAATTCTCAAATAATTAACTTGCTTTTTCTTTAGCATGAAGAAGAGGATTCGGAAGATGACAGTGCCCAGAACTCTTCTTGTGAATTCACATTGACAGCAGAACCAGAACAGGTCATAGATGAGCATTTCTTTTATTGCAATGAGGATCCAGAACCTGCATATATCTCTCCTCTGGATGAAAAACTTCCAGTAAGACAGTCGGCGCTGTCCATGTCCAACCTTCATGAAGCATCAATGTGAGTTAACCTAGAGCTTTTATGCTGCTTTATTGACAATCTACAGCATTGCATAACTGCTCATGTAGATCTTCTTTGGTTTGTTCTTTTTACTCGGTTTCATGCCTGACACATGTATGCTGCTGGAAAATCCTGGACCTTTTTTTTCAGTGTTGGTTTGCCAATGGTTATATTCTCTTGGGTCTAGGAAACCAGAAAAAACTCTCGAGGACTGTTTTACATGGGCTTCAGCTTGTATAAAAAGCAGTCTGAACAGCAAGCGTTTTCAAAGCTTTTTGCAAGCTCACTGCTCTTAAACAAGCAGAAACCTTTGTGAAACAGGGCTTATTTACCTGATCTCCCACAGGATCCTTCCATGCTGATAGACTGGTCTTGGCAGCCTCATCTTCCCTGTGCTCAGTCACGGGTCCTTTGACATCAGCAAGTTTAATGCAGGGCCCATAGCTGAGGAACATTACACCACAGAAGCATAGAGCAGAGTAACGGCTGCCAGAGTAGCAAAGGATTTGGTAACTAAATCGGCTTTTCCCAGTCCGTTAGACACAAACAGGTATTTAACCCTGGTCATTGTGGAGGCAGCGCCACTTAATGAGAGGAGTTTTACTTTCCCTACAAATGGGCTTTAACAATAAAACTGTCAGTTACAATGCAGCCATACACGTGCCCTTTAGGTGTGCGTCTGTGATGCTCTACAGCAACCAAATATGTTCAAACCTGAACAGTAAAATGGCCCCTAGACCATTCTTTGATATTGCTTGTTGTGGGGCAGTACAAACAGTGGTAATGCTGACCACATATCACAATATGACTGTACTACCTTATTTTGGTTTACTATAGGGATCACTTTTAGTTTATTATAAATGTAATGGATTGCATATTTAGGTCCTCATACTCCACGGCTGTTGGTAGTTCTAAATGAGTTTGTAATTTGTGTGGCCATGTAAAGATTTACCAACTGATTGTACATACAGTTGTGCAGTGTGTGGGCCTATGTAAGTAATTGCATTTGAATTGTACAATGTACGGTACTTATTTACCATTGAATTGAAAAGTCACTGACCAGCTTCAAGGCTGCCATAGACGATAGAGGATGGTCGACCAACAGGCATATAATGTGATTTGTTTTTGGGTATTTATCAGATGAAGGTTCCCTAAACATGAAGGTTTCACTGTGTGATCATTCGTGCCTCCGTCTGTGGAAAGGGGTGGGCAAAGGCAGGCCACATACACATTTAGTATTGGCTTATCAGGCAGAAAACCAGAAAGATCAGGGAAATTGAAGGGTCTATTTCTCCAGTCTGAGAACCTGTGTAAGAGATCTCAGGTGCTATTCTACTTTTATCTATAGCGAAACCCCCTCTAAAGTTGGCTATACACATAGATTTTGTAGGCTGAATGGAAAAAAATCCTACACAGTTCACATGGAGCTATCTCCTACTGTGGCTATTGTATTTTGTAAGCTGGCTCTACCACTAGTCATACCACTAGAGCGGCATGATTCTGGATAAAATGTGAATCACACTTTTTTGCTTAGAATAAAGATCATGATTCTCAGCGTAACATCTTTTAAATTATACAAACAATTGGGCTAACTTTACTGTTTAGTTTTTTTTTTATTAGTTAAAGTGTATTTTTTCCCAAAAAAACTGTGTTTGAAAGACTTCTGCGCTAATACAGCGTGACCTAAAGATTGCAACGATCGCCATTTTATTCTCTAGGGTCTCTGCTCTATATATATATATATATATATATATATATATATATATAGTTTGGAGGTTGTAAGTAATTTTCTAGCAAAAACTATTGATTTTAACTTGTAAGCAACAAGTGTCAGAGAAAGGGTTAGTCTTTAAGAGGTTAAAGGTAAACTACCCTCACTTACAGACAGAAGTTCATTCATTTGATCTAAAAGAACTAAATGATACATTGTAAAATGCGTTTATAGTTATCTAGCAGCGTTAACAATGTTGATAAACATTTACCAGAAGCAGCTGGGAGTGAGCAGAGAACAGCTCTGTAAGAATCGAGGACATGCAGTTTTAAGATCGTGAAGGGGGGTGAATCGAGATTTTGACTTTTTAACGATTGATCGTACAGCTCTACATAACTACCCAAACAGTGCCAACGAGGGTTTAATCAGATGTAAGCACTGAGGGCTAGTTTGAAATTAACTTGCACGATTTCAAACCTGCATTTCAGTCTGAGTTTAGGGGCGATTTGACAGACATCTGTGTGAGTTCATGCACCGATGTCTATTGAAATCACCCCAGTCGCCAAAAGTAGTGCAAAACATAGTTTTTGGAACCTGTGTGGCACAGCAAAGTAGGCGTCGCACAGATTCGGACAGCGCCGTTGCCAGCAATAGGCTCTGATTTTGCATGTTCAATCAGCCCAATGTGAACGGGAGCTCAATGCAGGTACAAACTGGCTGACAATTTTCCACCTGACTTTAATTACTTAGTCAAGAAATGTTGGGCAGGAGGTGGACAGGCAGACCTGATTGGAGACTTCATGTGGGTCTGTGGGCAGGCCAATGTAAACTGACTTGTGTCCATTTACACCGGCCTGCCTCCAAGTCCATTAAGTTCTGGGAAAAGAAAATGGAAAAGGACTGGTCCTTTTCCATTTTTCCTGACCTAAACCTGATGCATTGGAGGTAGTCGGATGTAAACACAAGACTCCCTATAGAGCCATCATGGATTTGCTGCATAAATTGGAGACACACAATGAATACGCACAGATGTCAAAACTATGAAATCCATCCTGTTCAGCTCTGATACAGCAGGGGATCTGCTCACAAATCTCCTGCTGAGCGGAGCAGAACCACTCCATGTGAAAGGAGCCTAAAGGTTGCCAAAGTTGATCTGTACGTGCCCATTGTATACAGGCAGGATGCAAGCTTGGAAGCACCTTAACCTGACTTTTGCTATCACTTACAGATATTCTAGCAAACTGTAGCTCACAGAGAACTAGAGCATGTAGGATATGTATTTGTATGTATTTGTAGGGGTAAGCTCACTATCCTGAAAGCACAAATTAAATTGTAAGTAGCAAGGAACAATCATTATAAAATATTAAATAACAAAACATATTGAGATGTGCGCATACATCTGCATAAAATGTCATTACATGGCACTTCTATTCATATTTCTGAAGGTGAACTGCTTTTTTTTTTTTTTTGTGTAATGGCTTCCATTGCTATCTTTTACAATGTTGGATGTTTTGCTGAACCATACAGGTGATACTCATTGTACACGGTCAACTAATTTGTAAAATGTATTTGTCTTTGTCAATCAGGCCGGAACTTCTTGATCACCTTCGAGAAACCCGAGCAGATAAGAAAAGGTTAAGAAAAGCTTTAAGAGAATTTGAAGAGCACTTTTTACGACAGACGGGAAGGTAAGAGGTATCCTGGGATGAAAATGTATAGCAATGTGACTTGCCTAATTCTTTTTTCTTGTCTTGAAATGTCCTAGATAAACTGTTTGACGTAGAGAAAAGCAGCACGACTCTGATTTTTATTTATTTTTTAACCCAAATTTGTTATTTCTGTGACCTGTTGAAACGGAATAGGGTATTTTGACCCTTATATGTGTTTGCACATGGTGTGAACGAGGCTGGAGTTTTTCTGCACCTGTTTCTGCAAGGGCACAAAGAAACCTATTGTTCTCTATGTGCCCGGTTCACACCACAACACTGGTATCGTGCAGATTTTTTCTGCAACGAGTATGCAATTTCTGCGTGGAAAAAAACTGATGTGATCAACATTATGATGTGAATAGGGCACATAGAGAATAGTTGTTTTTGTTTGTACCCTTGCATAGTATTTGTTGCATATCTCTGCACAGAAAAAATACGCATTTGAATACCAGTGTGTGTTCTTGCAGAGAGGTGCGTAAAAAAAAAATACGCACATCTCTGCACATGGTGTGAACAGGCCTGTGCAAGTCAAATCTGCTCATCTTTATGCACAATTGGTGTGAACGAGACCAAATTGTTAACCCTCTGGAGAATTTTGAACATAGACATAGGGGATATTATTTTTCATTCTCTCCCTGTCATGCCACACAGCCGAAGGCCCCTTTCACACGGGCTGTCTGATGCAGTCTCCACTATGAAGGTACCCGATCCTGTCCGCCAAAAACGGATGGATGGTGGTCCTACTTTCCATCCGTCCGGCGGATCGAATCAGATGATAGGCAGTCCATTTCCATGCAATTGCCCTATAGAGGAGAGCAGGACTGTGTACATGTTCGCTCAGCATAGCAGAGTGGACAAGACCTGTCGCCCACCTGCTCAGCGGGGATTAGCAGAGAAATCCCCGCTGAGTAAGGGAATTCCGCTTAGAGGAGGGGCCTAAGGTGGCATGAGTTACTGGATCTCTTATCACCTCCACATTGCTGCACTCTCCTTCCTTAGTGAGCCACTGCCCATCACATCATCAAGCCAAGTACACACGGGCCGAATGCCAGGCAACATCAGCGGGTTCATTAAAAACTGTCCGCTATTTGGCCCGTGTGTATGGCAGCCAGTCCAACAGAAGCTGGCCTTTCGGCATGCATGGAATAAAAACTGGCTCCTAACTTTAACTGGCTCCTAGATTCCAAGCAAATTTGTTAAGTCCTGCATTATGGGTAATGTTTGTAGAATTTTGAGGAAAATAATGAGTTTAATCAATTTTGGAATAAGGCTGTAACATAACAAAATGTGGAAAACGTGAAGCCCTGTGAATACTTTCCTGATGTACTGTGTGTTATAAAACAGTTTAATTGTATAGCTATGTACTGTCCCCATATTTTTTAAGTCATAAGATATTTTCTGTTACTGGACAATATACAGTCATGGCCAAAATATTGGCACATGTGCATTTTTGTCAGATAATGCACCATTTTGGCCAAAGAATTATTGCAATACAAATGTTTAGGCATTCTTATGTTTATTTCTTTTGATTTTGTTTCTCCACTTTTTTGTGTCATATCAATACAAAGTCAAATCTGACACATTCCATGCAAAACTCCAAAAATGGACTGGACAAAACTATTGGCACCCTCAATTTAATATTTGGTAGCACATCCCTTGGAAAAAAAAACTGTAATCAATTGCTTCCTGTAACCATCAATGATTTTCTCTCTACTGGAATTTTGGACCACTCTTCTTTCACCACCTTTCGCTCCCGGTCTCTCAGATTGGAAGGGTTCCTTTTCCCAACTGTTGGTTTGAAATCTCTGCACAGATGCACTATAACAATTTAGATCTGGACTCGTTGCTGGCCAATTCTGTACTCTCTAGCGCCTCGTCTTAAACCATTTCTGGGTGCTTTGGGTTATTTTCTTGCTGTAAGACCCATGACTTCTGAAGGAGACCCAACTTTCTAACACTGGGCCCTACATTGCACCCCAAAAGTCTTTGTTTTCAGATTTCACAATGCAATGCACACAGTCAAGCCTCCAGTGTCTAAAGCAGCAAAGCAACCCCAAAACGTCAGCGAACCTCCACCATCTTTGACTATAGGGACTGCATTCTTTTCTTTAACTACCTCAATACCAGGCACTTTCACCCCCTTCCTGCCCAGGCCAATTTTCAGTTTTCAGAGCCGTCACACTTTGACAATTGTGCAATCATGCAAAACTGTACCCAAATGATTTTTTTATAATTTTCTTCCCACAAATCGAGTATTCTTTTGGTGGTATTTAATTACTGCTGGGTTTTTTTTTTATTTTTTGCTAAAATTAAGAAAAAAAAAAAGATCAAAAATTTCTGTCAGAAAATTTTGTAAATAAGTCATTTTTCTCTTTCACTGATGTGCGCTGATGAGGTGGCAATGATGGGCACTAATATGTAGCACTTGTGGCACTGATTTGCCTCACTGATGGGCACAGACTGGGTCACTGATGGGCACTGTTGGGGCTGCATTGTAATCAGGGCACTGATGATCACCGTTACATGTCTCACCTGTGAGGAGATGCCCCTGGTTGGCTCTCCTCTCCTCAATGTGAGGTGAGAAGAACCGATAAACCACATCTCCTTGTTTACATGTGATTACCTATGTAATCGGCTGTGTCCAAATCACAGCCAAAGAGCCACAGCACATTCCCCCAAAAGCATTTTGGCTTCCTCAGGTAAGTTTTGGCAACTCTTTGATCAATTTGTCTTTCGGCCACGTCCAGGAAGATTAGCTACAGTGCCATGAGCTTCTTGACACAGGAACATTAAGATCTCTGACGATGGACTTGTCACTTTAGATAGTCCATGCTTTTCCACAATTTTTTTTCTCAAATCCTCAGACAATTCTTTGCTGCTAATTCTCTTCTCCCTGCTGTGTGTGGCACACAGAGACACACAACAGAAAGGTTGAGTCAATTTTTCACCATTTTAACTGGTTTCTGGTGTAATTTCTTACTGTCCGCACCTGTTAATTGATACATGTGAGATTAATTACACATTACAGGAGAATCAAAAACTTGGAACGCAATTATTTCTTACAATTTTGAGAAGGTGCCAATAATTTTGTCCAGTTAATTTTTTTGGAGTTTTGCGTGGAATGTGTCAGATTTGGCTTTTGGTGTCTTCAGTTTTTTGTATCATATCCAATACAAACAAAAGAAATTAAACATGAGAATGCCTAAACATTTGTAATTGCAATAATTTTATGGGCGAAGTGGTGCCTTATCTGACAGGGGTGCACAAATATATACAGGAAGAATCCCCTTTGAATGGTTGGGAATCTACACCTGATCACACTATCTTGTGCATGGGACTTTCTTTCATTTATTTATTTAACCATGGGCTCACTTTTGGTTTAATTATTTCACTTTGTTTGTGGAAAAACACCTTTTTTTGTTTGATGCCATTAATGTTTTTTTTGGCACCGTTTTCCATAAGCACATTACATGGTATTTTCGATTGTTATGTGCAATATATTTAAGTGCTGCTATTCACATATATGTATGTACATATTTGCTTTGATGATTGACACCTTGATATTTCACATATTATTTAAATACTAGTGCAAATATTACACTTTTTTTTTTCCTTAGAGGTGCAGGGTGCCAATATTTTTGGCCATATTACCTAACCATAAAGAAATCCATTTACTTGCTGTGCAAGTGCTTGGATTTTCAACCTTGTACTCTCCAGTGGTGTGGACTCCCAGTCCAAACTTGGGAACTGCATTGACCTCCTGCTGAGCTTCCCACAGATGCCATGTGACACTATAACCTTACCTGGAAAGCGTTCACTAAGGCACATCTAGCCCGGTCTTCTTTTTCTTGTTCTCCAATACATTCCTTAACCGCTATTTGCACTTGTCTGCACAACAGATCTACAAAAGTATTTAGGATGGGGTATCTGTGAAAAGGATAACTGCAGTTCTCACCCGCCTCAAGCAACAAAGTTTTGTTGGTGAACTGCACTCCTTTAGCCCAAAATAAAGCCAGTGTCATTTAGTGTGCTCTTTAGTGGAAGGGAATATATATATATATATACATACATACACACACACAAGGATTTTAGACCTGCTGCATTGACAAGTAGCTGCTTATTAACAACAGTAGAAGAGGCTGCATCGCTAGATGTGGTCTCTCTGCAGCACACTACATTTGCTGAAGCGCTGTAACCTTTACCAGTTGAGTGTATTACAGATTGTAATATGTGCATTGTATTCTCATCCTCACCCTACAACATGTTCTAGGAGTGCACAGAAAGAAGACAGAATACCAATGGCTGAAGAGTACTGTGAATACAAACAGATAAAAGCTAAGCTTCGGCTGCTGGAAGTCCTGATCAGTAAGCAAGATGTATCTAAAACGATTTAGAATCTGCGAACACACCACAAGCGGTATTCTGAGGACTAAACATTGCTGTATTTCTGCACATTCATGTACGACACTGAAATGCTGATGCACTTTAATAGTTATACACTACCTGGTAGGGATAAAAGTAGCAAGGAATTGAAAAGGGATAATTCAAGATCTGTCAACAAGACAGAACTCTCCTAGTAGTTGGAGCTATAAGGCCAAGGAGGAAAGATCAGTGATGTTTTGCAAACCAAGGCAACCAGTCAGCCTTTGTAAGGTTGAATGCCATGACAGGATGACTGGTAGCTATGCAGCATAATAATTAATTGCTGCATCATGTTAATAAAATAAATCCCAATTGTGCTTATTCAGTAAGGCACAATCCAATAACCCATAACAACAACTTCTCAACAAAAGATGAATTCTTTGACCACTCTAAATTTAAATCCAGTTGGTTGTTTTGGGTATGTGCACTTTGCATGCTATCATTACACTGCTTTACTGAACAAGTCTGAATGAGAATGTCTTTTAGGAAGGTAAGGGTACTTGGCATTATTCCTTTACAATCTCCAAAATAATCTGCTAAAGAGCATTACAGTTGTAATCCGTCAGAAGTTATTTAATGGGATTGATTTAATAAGGCTTTTATCACTTATGTTTATGTAGTTTAATTTTGCCAATTTACTAGCATTTTAAAGAATACCGTTTGAATTTTCCTCCAACTCTAACATTTACAGTGGGATTTGTGTATAATAATGAGAGGACCAGAAAATGTGTTGCCTATAACAACCAATCAGGTGGTTACTTTTGTTTGTAGAAAAATGGTAACCAGTATCCTATTGATTGGCATGGGCAATGCCTCAATTTCCCTCCAGCATTTATACATGAATCTTTGTTTCTCTATTGTGCTTCATTGTTAGAAGTGCCTTTGATATGTTGCAGACGTTACCCTCAAAGCTGATATCACAGTTGATGTATATTAATATAATCTAGATTTGAGAATGTGATCTGTTTATGGACAGACTGTATGTATGTATATATATAGTCTCTGGTCATATGTTTAATATTGAGGCGTGGTCCCCCCCTCATTATACTAGTACTATACTAGTTTTGGTAAGAAAACCACACTTTGTCTTCTACTACCAAAGGCCAATGATGTAAGCAACAAAACTGCACTTTCTGAAAATGGTATTATTTAACCTATTACTGGAGAGGCAGAATTAATTCTTTCTGAATGGAACATTTGCATCTTTGTGTTCACATTGGGAAATTATTCAGCTCTATCTCTAGTGTTTCATATCTAGTTTTGTGAAATATATTGTAAGAGCAAAAGTATTTTTTAAAATATTTATTTTCTTGAACATCTTTGTAAGATTAAAGCAGCATTGCATATAAGAAAATATGTTGTTAAATATTTTAGAATTAAAATGGCCCCTTTAACAACATTCAGTAAATTCGGGTTCTAGCATACTGACTGCAATAGACCATTGTTGTTGCCTATAAAGCAGCTAAGGTGTTTTGTGTTTACTTGCTTTTGATTTGACAGTTTTGTATACCATAAGTTATTCGTGTCTCAATAGCCTTGTACTTTCATCCTTTTCCACAAAATGTAGTTTTCAATGTGCTATTCTGAGCAATTCAACTCCAATTAACAAAATAATGGTATATTTACCTTTTTACAGTGCCAGGCTAAACATTGCATATCGTATGCAAACATATGATAGCTCGTGTTGTGCTATAATGCATTGCAAAGGTTTTATGTATTAGGCGGATATTTGTTATAATTTTTAAATCATTCTGCCCCCAAAATGTAGGTTTGTTTTTTAGTAGAGGCTATAACGTTAAATCCTATTTGTCATGTCACTTGGGGACTCCAGTAACAATTAATTCCCTAAGTCTGCACACCCACCATGACTATAACAAAGGGGTATAACACCCTTTGTTGGATTTTCCACTATGTTACAGGGGCAGTGGAAGTACCCCTTTTGTAGCAGGTAGTGAGAAACACATAGACTGGAAAAAAGCCTGGAACTGAGCAACAAAAGACATTAAGACAAGAAGCCAGTCAAAGGCCATCTACAATTCAATAAGGAATTTTCAGAAGGCTGAGCCATTAAATGAACCTTGCGAATAAGGCAATTTTGTAAAGCTCCATCAAACTCATGCACCTTTTGGTTTGAGGATCTATTATTTTATCCTTAAAGTCTATTCAAAAGAAAGATGAGCCTTATTCTTTTTTGAGAATAATGAAAGAAGTTAAAAGATTGACCTCTTTAAATAAGCAGCCTCCTGCTGAGAAAGTGACAGTCAGAATGGTTCCATTTTAAAGGTATGGGTTTGATAAGGGTGAAAATCACCTCTTTATTGAAATGTGATTACTTTCATATCATGGCGGATGATCGCACCAGTGCATGTTTAAAAGCAAAGATTTAGGTCCATAGTAGGTCCTATGTATCGCCATTGCTGTACATCAGTTGAGTAATGAGGATAAAAAATATTTTACGTAAATAGCACTTAATGTTTAAAATTTAAAAATATGGATAGAATAAAAACATGTAACTAGAGGAAAACTCCTTTAAAAAAATACCTTTTAAAGTTTAGTTTCAACTTCCCGACATATTTGATCATGTAAGTTGTGGCATTTGCATAAGCAATATAATTTGTATAAAGATTTGACTATCTTGTTCCCTTATGTTTCTAGATTTTCTTAAATATTCTGAATGTTCCTTACTGAGACAGAATTTTTATCCCACCTGAGGTATTAATGTCTTAGCTGTGGTTTCTGTGGCCACATACTGGTAAGAATTTTGTAGGCTGAGCTCCGTTAACAGATCCTCCTTTACAACAGACAAAATGTAGCACTAAATTACAGGGCACACCCAGAGCATATGCTAACCTGGCAGACAAGATTGTCAAATCCTATTTGTAAAGCTGCTTATTCTACTGCTTGCCTTACAAACACAGATTTGAAAAACACATGGTGTGCTGGGACTGAATTGCAAGAAGGCCCTTGTCAAAAATTTTCTACAATAAAAAAAATATATATATATATATAAATTAGTATGTTTTGATAGCATTTATAATATATTTTTTTTCTTTGTCGGAGGGCTGAAATGTTCATACTTTCAACTCCCTCTAAATCACCTTATTCATGAATGTTAAATATGCAAAGCTGCCTTAATATTGGGTTTTCATGTTTTATTATCAAAGTTAGAAGTCTTATTCCTCAATACAGTAAGCTGTGTGGACTTTGATGTATGCTGCTAATTTCCTTTTTCTACTCGTGTCACTCACACAGGCACTCACACAGAGAAAACCACTCAGACCGTTTTTGCTGTTGTGCTAAGCACTTGTCCTTTTTCTAAATATTCTTACTGATCAAAATATACTTTTTATTTCTCTTGTATCCAGAATGCATGATTTTAAAGCCGATGTTTTAAAATTGTTTATTGGGAGTGCAAAAAAATTTGCAAGTGAAATAATTTTCATGACCTTTATGTGTGATGTTTTTGTTATGTTTTTGATTTTTTTTTTTTAAACACTGTATAAACCGGAATGACTTTAGTTGTTTTTAATTAAAATCTTCGAAGCAAGAGTAACAGGAACGTATACACGATTCAATGAAGTTTACAGTCTACATCTTTGATAAGGGAAAAATGGTTTATGACATGTATACAGTTGCTAATAAAATGTGCTCTATATATTCTATATGATTTGTAAATATTTTATACAACGGTACAAATAAAATATTTTTCTATCATATTAATGATGTTGGAACACAGTATTTGTTTCCTGATAGCTAATATCGTTTAACATTTAACATATGTCGAGCCAAGTTGGAAGTGCTGATGTCTCTAGGCTTTGAGAGCTCACTCATGCTGAAAATTACAATTTTCCATGCTTTTTTTTTTTTTTTTAGTTCCCAATAGTTTTTTAGTAACATAACTGCTATTTAGACACCCCAATAAAAAGCCAATATTGATAAATTTACCTTGCTAAAGCAGTCTACGTAGAGTTTTGTTATGTTTGGCAAGGAAATTAAAAATTTGAAAAAGCAACCAAGAAAAAAAAAATGAAATAAAAAAATTACAACATCTAGGTTTAACAATTGGCAGAGAACAAAATGGTTTGTAGTGGTTAAGAGCAGCATCAACTTCACAAATCATAAAAAAGAAAAGTTTTAAAAAAAGCTTTTTAAATCCTTTGCTGCAGGAGGAACTACAGTGCAATGCCAAGCAATGCCTTGCAGGCTTCGTCAGGCAGCGAAGGGGTTAAGGAGTTCTAGTTTCAGTGTATGCTTTTGGTGACAGCTGCATTTTGCATGCTTCCGGACAAAATGTCTGGTAAGAATGACAAGGGAGGGTTAAACTGCTTTCACGGTGGGCCAAGTGGGGCTTTTAACGTCCAACACTGATGTTGCAGGTCTTGCAGCTGGGATCTTTTTTTGCATCGGCAGTAGACAAGCTCATGAGCTGGTGGCCAATTATTTCTGCCACTGAACCCCAAGAAAGATCCACAGGGTCAGTGTAAATTACTTCCAAGATTACGTCTTGGGCATGGTGAAATACCAGACCGCCGTCTTCTTCAGAGCAGGTCAGAAATTTGTTGTCATTCAGGCTGAGCTGAGGAAGTCGCTGCTTGCAAAACTCATCTCCTGGTGAGCCCACTGGGGCAATAACCACAATAACATAGTGATAAGCTGTGTACATACAGTAGAAGTCCCCAAAGTACAGGTTGGTGTTTGGGTTGAAGAGTTTTTCAGCAGGTATCTCGACTCTGTGTCTTCCATATGGGGAATCTTGTGGAGGCTTCCCAGTGTTGAACTCAGTATTGCAGCTAAAGAAGATTCCTTCCAGTTTGGCACTGATTGGGGAACCATGACTGCCACTGTTGTCTTTTGGTGAGGGCTGCATGACATTCCCGTGATGCTGCCTAAAATGAAAAATCATGTACACACTGTTAAAAATAGCCTTTTTCATAGAAAATAATTTGCAAGCAGTAAAATCTGACCACTTGTTGCTCTCAGAAAGCCATGAGCTCTAAACACCTTTACTGGTAGAATGGAGTCAATGGAAGAGATTTACTAAAACTGGAGCACATAGAATCTGGTGCAACTCTGCATAGTAACCAATCAGCTTCTAACCTCAGCTTGTTTAAGCTTTGGCAATAAAACCTGACAGCTGATTGGTTACTATGCACAGCTGCACCAGATTCTGTGTGCTCCAGCTTTAAGTAAGGCCCCTTTCACACACATGCTGTCCGTTTTTCATCCATCTGTTGACGAATAAAAACCGGACATCAATGCATCTCTATGGAAAAAACGTATGTAAATGGATGATCCATCCATTTCCATCCGTCATCATTCGTTTTTTTGAAACGGTTTAAAGCTCTATTTTTCTTAAGTTTAAAAAACAGATTGGACGAAAAACGGATGTAAACTGACACATGTTCAGTTTTTCATCCGTTTTTGCATTGGTAGTGGATGTAAAAAAAAACCAAATAGAGTGATGAGCACTGATGAAAACTTCATAAATTTTGACGTGACAAAACTGATGAAATGAATGGTCCATATATGTGTGAAAGGGGCCTTAATTGCCTCATAGTCATCTGGATTATCTGTGTGGTAGACGCCTAAAGCTAATTTGGTTACTATGCACAGCTGTGCCAGATTCTGCATGCTCAACTTTTAGTAAATCCCCCACCAAGTGTATATTCAAAAGAAATTTGAAAGCAGCAAGGCTTTTCATTCTAGAAGAGACATACAATTTTTAACCTGCCTGCTCACCGATTTTCTCCTGTGGGAAGTAACATTCCAATTTGTTGCAACTAGGTTAATAAGATTTCTTAAAGGATTCCTCTTTAAAAATATTAGGTGACTGAAACAATAAAGTGCCTCTATCTAGTGCCAATATTCATTTTTGGGTACATGTAAGTTACAGAAAAAAAATAGTTACCATTCTATTACCAGGAGACTTGAAAACATAATCCACAAAATAAAGACCAAACATTCATTGTTCTCTTTTTATTGATTTTACTTTACACACAGGTAAGAAACAAAAATATGAATTTTCACAACACATCAACATACATATACCATATAAATATGGTGTTCCCAGCCTATACATTACTATACAACTTTCTTGAATACCCCTTATCTTAACCACTTGCCGACCTCCGCACGACTATTTACTGCGGCGGTCAGCCGCTCCTGGGCAAACTGACGTAGGGCTACGTTGCTCGCCCAGGAGCCTGTAGGGGGCAAGCCCGCGTCGTCTGAGGAGCGCTCCCGCCCCCGCTCGTGTGCCCGCCAGCTCCAATGTCCGCCGGTCACTCGCGATCTCCCTCAGAAGAGGGAGAAAGGCAGACGGCTGATGTAAACACAGCCGTCTGTCATTCTCCCTGATGTAAGTGCAGAGACTATACGATCCTGCTATGTAGGATCATATGTCTCTGTGGTTACATCACAAGCCACGCCCCCCCACAGTTAGAATCACTCCCCTAGGGATACATTTAACCCACTGAGCACCAATAAAGTTAACCCCTTCCCTGCCAGTGTCATTTTTATAGTAACAGTGCATATTTATAGCACTGATTACTGTAGTAATGTCACTAGCACTCCCAAAAGTATCAAAAATGTCAGTCAGGGGTCCGATTTGTCGGCCACAATGTCGCAGTCCCGCAAAAAAAAAAAAAATCACAGATCGCCGCTATTACTAGTTTAAAAAAAAAAACAATAAAAAAAATAAAAATTACATAAATCTTTCCCGAAGTTAGTAAACGCAATAACTTTTGCGCAAACCAATCCAAAAACGCGTATGATTTTTTTTTTACCAAAAAATATGTAGCAAAAAACAAATTGGCCTAAAATGTTAAAAAATTTTGATTTTTAGATTTTTTTTTGAGAATTTCATATAAAAAATATGTGAAAAATATAATTTTTTCAAAATTGTCTCTCTTTTTTTGTTTATAGCGCAAAAAATAAAAATCGCACAGGTGATCAAATACCACCAAGAGAAAGCTCTGTTTGTGGGAAAAAAGGACGTCAATTTCATTTGGGTACAGCGTCGCACGACCGCGCAATGCCAAATCGCAAAATAGGGCCTGGTCTTTGAGCAGCCAAATCCTCCGGGGCTTAAGTGGTTAAAACCTCTCGAAAAAGGGAAGAAGTCGTATTTTTTCCGTTCATTCTTTACCTCACTCTGGGGTCAAGTCCTGGGGAAAAAAAGTGTGGGAACTCACCCAGGATCCTCCCCACCCTCGACATTGCAAAAAAGTACCTAAAATGCCCGTATTCTGTGGTAAACAGTGCAAATATCAATATTTTAAATTATAAACATGTAGATAGCGCTATTAGCAATGTGTTTAACTTAAACAAAAGTCAAAAGCCATATTTCTCCATTTACACGAAGGTCAGGTTAATAGAACCCAGCCAGCAAAGAGTTCCTCCTTACATCAGAGTCTCCAGGATTCCCCCTTACAGTGCAAGGGAACTCTGACATAAAGGGGAATTCTGCAGATCATGCTCTAAAGGGGAACTCTGATATAAGGGGGGAGGGGGGGCTCTGGTGACCAGAGACCTCCTTATATCAGCGTCCACTGCATTCCTCTTTACATCAGAGGTCCCACTTACATCAGGGTCTGCAGCATTGCCCTTTACATCAGAGCTCCCCTTCACATCAGCATCCACAGAGTTCCCCCTTGCACTTTAAGGGGGAATCCTGCAGACTGATGTAAAGGGGAATACCAGGAACTCTGATGTAGGGGGGACTCTGGTGACCAGAGACCACCTTCCGCATTGTGAATGCACTAAGGAGGGGGGAGTCCTGATATAAGTAGGAACCTTTGTAGGTGGTGCAGGTTTTTAAGGATTAAATTAGATGGTGAGGAGGCATCATAATGCACCCATGCGATCCGATCCTGGTGCGGACCCAAAAAAGGGTCCTGTGCAAGTTGTGTCCGAATGCGATGCGAATTCAGCCATACAATCTGTATGGCTGAATTCGCATCGCACACACACTACATGTGATTTGCACAGCAGTGCACTGCGCATCACATGCAAGGTCTGTCATCGCATATAGATGAACTGGCGCTAAGACAACAATTCAAATGCAGCATTGTTAGTCCCCCCCCTCCCAGTACCTGGTCTGGACGCAGTCTTCTACCTGTAGCCTGGGTGCAGGGCTTGTCCTGCAGGTGGTTCCTCCTGGAGCTGGGAACCCAGAGACCAGCTGAGCACTGCTGGTACTTCTGATCCTCTCCCTTCCTTCTGGGCACCACTGAGTTGGGCAACTGAAGGGGGGGGGGGGGAGCTAGATAATCCCCACCTGTGCAGCTATTTAGAAAAAAAAAATTTGTCTCTGGACCCCATATTTTATTTGTTTCGGGTAGGCGGATTAATCCGCCGCAGCGTTCCCAGCCTGTCACGGTCTATTCACATTGAAGAGGCAGGTGACTAGGCTGGAGTTGTGTAGCGCGCTGTGGAAGATTAATCCGCCTACACCCGAAACTGATAAAATAGTCCATTTAGTGCAACTTTAGAAAATGCACAAATCTCATAGAAGTCTATGAGAAAGCACGGGCACAGTGCGGCCAAACTCCAGCGAGGCAGAGTGACGGCGCCCTGATAATACACTATACAGCACACGTTGGGGATGTACACCCCCCCGTACACACACAGGTCAGCGCAGTCCATGCACACACCACCTGGACACAATATTTATTTGGCCCTTTTCACTTACTTGGTCAGCATCGCGGTTACTGACAGTTGGTAGAGCGGTCCGAGTGGACATTTTATATCCTGTGTGCACACAGCATTGGACAGGATGAACTGATCAGACTGGGATCTCCTCAGGACACAGCAATCACAGGAAAAGCCCAATCACTGCTCTGATAGGAGGACTAGTGTGGGGTGGCCATACCTATGGACTGACAGGAGGACTCAGACACAGCTTCAAGGGGTGACCACCTGGAATCTCACTCTGATCCCCCAGGGTGTATGTAGGCCCCAGGGAAGGAGTGTTAAGGCTCCTCCCCCTCACTAGGCCCGGGAACCTTTCACCTTTCCTGAAGGACTCTGATACCAGGAGAGGGAACCCTGTGCCCCGCCCACACTGGGAACTCGGAGGAGGAGGGAGGGAGAATCCTACACCTGTCCTCTATGGGGAGGGGAGCCTCTCACTAGTCCCCGTACACTGCTTGTCACTCAGATTGGCAACAGCGCCTGCCGGTCCCCTGTGTTCTATGGGAGCGGGAACAGTAAGTGGACTATTTTATCAGTTTTGGGTAGGCAGATTAATCCGCCACAGCATTTCCAGCCTGTCACCATCTATACACATTGAAGAGGCAGGTGATCAGGCTGGAGTTGTGTAGCGCACTGCGACAGATTAGGCCGCCTACCCAAAACTGATAAAATAGTCCACTTACTGTTCCCTCTCACATGGAACACAGGGGGCCCGGAGACATTTTTTTTCTAAATCACTGCACAGCGGGAATTGTGGTTCCCCCTAGACAGTGGCCCTGCCAATTGGAACTGCGTTCCTGCTGTGAAAAAAGTACAGGAACGCCGTTCCCATGCGTTCCTGCAGGACTCGAGCCCTGCCCTCACCCCCCATCCCCCCCAAACACCCACTCACTCTGTTAGGAGAGAAAGAAAAAAAAAACCCACTACCCTACAAACCTAAAAATTGCGCACTATTAATAAATAAATTAGTGGGTGTATCTTAGGATCACTACTCTATTAAGGGGTGATCAAAAACAAATTGGTGAATTATATATTAAATTATTATTTATTTACAGGGTGCATTTCTAAATATTTACACACATCATCTACCCAGTGTATAAAAAGAATAGGTGTAAAAAAAAAAAAGGGGGGGGAGGCAAAATTTAATCTCGTATTTTTCACTAAAAAAAACACCTCCTCAAGCAGGGGCAGACTGGGAACTTTCAGCCCAGGGGGCAAGTACAAACCAGAGGTCCATGGTGTAGTGACTCGGCCCCGCTCCCACTTTCCCTCTTCCTGTCCTCCTCCTGACCCTCATTCCAGGCTGATGCTCCGCTCCCGGTACTCTCTACCCACTGGCTATATCCCGGTTCCCAACCTGGCCAGCAAGGGGTAATTGGGGGGTGCTGGGACAGCTGGGTTGGGGCTGGCCAGGAGAGAGTCTCCAGTGGGGCATTAAACTGGCCTCTGCTCAGACACAGTTTACACCATCCATGCTGGGGGGGGGGGGGCAAAAGCAGTGCAGCCTTTTTACAGGCCATCAGAACGGCCCAGGGGGCAATTGCCCCCTGGCCCAGTCCTCAAGGGATCCTGTCCTCTGAGAGGGGTTCTTATTACCCATATGACTCATATATGGTAAAGACCATTTAAACTAGAGCCAACTTCCCCAAGTCCCATAGAATCTCACTCCATTGACATTTTGTAAGCTTATTAATTCTTCCATGAGCTTAGTTCTGTTTTTTTTTTTTTTTTAACCACTTTAGCCCCAGGAAGGTTTTACCCCTTTAATAACCAGGCCATTTTTTGCGACATGGCACTGCATTGTTTTAACTGACAATTGCGCGGTCATGCGATGTTTTACCCAAATAAAACTAATGTCCTTTTTCCCCACAAATAGAGCTTTCTTTTTTGGGGTATTTGATTACCTCTGCGTTTTTTATTTTTTGCGCTATAAACAAAAAGTAAGCGACCATTTTGAAAAAAAATCAATACTTTTTTGCTTTTTTCTATAAAACATATCCAATTAAAAAAAAAAATAAATAAAATTCATTCTTCTTCATCTTTTTAGGCCATTCGCAGCAGAAGTGTGGCTCCATTGGCGTACGTTATTTTGCGCTTAAGGGCTGCCCTGCCGCAGTACATGTTCGTGGGGTGGTCCTTAACCACTTAAGGACTGGGCCTATTTCTGACACTTGTTGTTTACGAGTTAAAATCAGGGGGTTTTTTTGCTAGAAAATTACTTGGAACCCCCAAACATTATATATTTTTTTTTTTAGCAGAGACCCTAGAGAATAAAATAGAGATGGTTTCAAAAAATCTTTATCACACCGTATTTGCGCAGCGTTCTTACAAACGCAATTTTTATGGAAAAAAATACTTTAAATTTAAAAATAAGAAAACTGTAAAGTTAGCCCATTTTTTTCCCACAATGTGAAAGATAATGTTATGCCGAGTAAATACCCAACATGTCATGCTTCAAAATTGTGCACGCTCGTGGAATGGCGACAAACATTGGTACTTCAAAAGTCCCATAGGCAACACTTTAAACATTTCTACAGGATACCAGTTTGGGGTTACAGAGGATATCAAGGGCTTAAATTATTGCTCTCGCTCAAATGATCGCAGCGATACCTCACATGTATGGTTTAACCACTTAAGGACCGGACGATTTTGCTGCTTAATGACCAGGCCCTATTTTGCATTATTTTACCGGACAATTGCACGGACGTGCGACGCTGTACCCAAATAAAATTGACGGCCTTTTTTTCCCACAAATAGAGCTTTCTTTTTGTGGTATTTGATCACTTGTGCGATTTTTATTTTTTGCGCTATAAACAAAAAAAGAGCGACAATTAAAAAAAAAAAAACAATATTTTTCACATTCTTCTATATAACATTCCCCAAAAAAATTTAAAAATACATTTTTTTTTTAACATTTTAGGCCAATTTGTTTTCTGCTTCATATTTTTTGTAAAAAAAAAAAAAAAAAATTGCAATAAGCGTATTTTGAATGGTTTGCGCAAAAGTTATTGCGTCTACTAACTACGGCAAAGATTTATGTCATTTTTATTGTTTTACTACAAGTAATGGCGGTGATCTGCAATTTTTTGTGGGACTGAGACATTGTGGCTGACAGATCGGACCCCTAACTGACATTTTTTACACTTTTTGGGGTACCAGTGACATTACTACAGTAATCAGTGCTAAAAAAATGCACTGTTACTGTAATCATGCCATTGGCAGGGAAGGGGTTAATACTATTAGTAATCAAGGGGTAAATGTAAGCCTAGGGGAGTGGTTCTAACTGTGGGGGGGGGGGGGGTGGGCTTGTGAGATCATCACAGAGACATGTGATCCTATATAGCAGAATAAAAAAAAGTAATTTTTTTTAATGAGGAAATAAAATAGGTTATTTAAGGCCATTGCTAGGAAGAGATATGACGTTGCTCCGGTCCTCCAAGGTCATAGAGTCGAATGGGGGTCATCTTGCCCTCAGGCGACTTCCTGCCTAAGAGGAGAGTGGACCGGATTATTTTCCCCGCTACCGACGGCTCCGGTAAGCGGAGAAAACGACCGGGGGGGGAGGAATCCCCTCTCCTGCCTCCCAAAAAGGGGATCCCGTGGTGAATCTGCCACTGGGACCACCTTTATGTTAAAGTGGACCGCCCGCTGTTTAAAAAAAATACTGGGGTTATTCTCAGCCATCTACTGCCATGACCCCAGTATTTAACGTCAAAGTAACCACGCAAATACATGGTGGGTGGTCCGTAAGTGGTTAAGTAACGTGTGATACTTACCTGCTCTGTGCAGAGGGTTTTGCATAGGGCAGCCCAGATCCTCCTCTTTTCGGGTCCCTCTTCGCTTTTCCTGGCCCCTCCCTCCTGTGGGGTGCCCCCACAGCAAGCAGCTTACTATGGGGGCACCCGAACTGATTTGCAGCTCCATGTGTCCATTCAGACACGGGGCTGCCATTTGGCCCCACCCCCTCTCTCCTGATTGGTTAACTGACTTTAAAAGCAGCGGGAGCCAAAAGGTGCCGCTGCTGTGTCACAGCCCATCAGGAGGGAGGGTCCTGGAAGGCCGAGTGACTCATGGACATTGCTGGATAGAGATGGCTCAGGTAAGTATTAGGGGGTAATGGGGCGGATGCTACACATCGAAGGCTTTTTATCTTAAAGCATAGAATGCACCAAGATAAAAAAAAAAAACTTCTGCCTTTACAACTCCTTTAAGCTTCTAGCTATACACTTTTATTAACATTTGATTCTGGCACAAGTGGAGTTTCCTGAAGAAAAAAACAAACAAATGCATACACACTTAAAAATTAATTTACAAAAAATGTTCTATCCCTCAAATGTTCATGCCACTGCAGTTGAAAGCTATCATCATTTTGGCCCCACTAACAAACAAATGTTTCCACACTAGTAGAATTTTGTTCAGATAGTTAAGGCCAAAAGACTGAAAGGCTAATCCTAAGTTTACATTAGATGTATTAAGGAAGACTGACCCTTGCAAATATTTAATACCTTTTCAAAAAAAAAAAAACCACTTGGGCACATCTCAGTACTACCAAAAGCAGTATGGCATAGCCTTCCAACTCTCATGCAGCAACAGCAAAGGGGAGAGACCGACAGCTTTGTCAGTTTGTACACCCTCACTAACCTACACAACTGTGTTATTGTGATATGTCCATGTCTATAGGAGGCGGTACAAACATAAGGCTCCCCTAACCTATCCACATGTTGATTTCAATGCAGACCAGTAAAAGTTAGGTACTATTTTTTTGTTCCCATTTCACCTCTAGTAATAAAAATGTCTGCCTCCTGTACCGGATAAAGTCACTCCTTTTTATAATATTATTCTGCTTATGCCTCCCCCTTACAGCTGGCATGTGCTAATAGGATATGGTGAATAACCGCTTTGCCTGTTGCACCCCACTCATTGATTGTGCTGAACTTATGAATAATATACCATGGCACAGTGGACTAAAAATTATTTAAATGCAAAACACATTAAAAAGAAAAACACTAATTTAATACAAAAAAAGGATATCTTAATTGTAGAGTACTAGGACACAGGCAGAACATTTATAGACCTTTTGTTATAGGCTGCTACCTTCAAATGATTTACACTGGCAAAGCTTTTGAGGAAACTCCCCAGAGGCCTTCTATACCTACCACACTCAGAGTCATCAGTTTTTTACTAGTGTCCCAAGGTGGACCTCCTACCCCAAATGGAGAAATCATTCTTAGCCTAATGCCCCATACACACGTGCAGATTATCTGAAGACTTTTGTCTGCAGACTTACCTTTTCTATGTAGTGCAGGGGCCTGCCAGATTGCATACAAATTGAAAGTGTTTAGGGTTGACCTCATACTCATATTATATGGTTTTGGTAAGTCTGCAGACAAAAGTCTTCAGATAATCTGCACATGTGTACGGGGCATAACTAGTTGATCATTTTACCTTCTTTAATCAATTCCTCACAGATTTCTACTACCACAATAAAAAGCAGTGTATCCGAACTGATGTAACCCTCACTCTAATCTGGGAACGGATTGTAATGTTGCTTTGGATCATGCGTTGGCACTTACTTTAGCACTTTTTGCAACAGGGCTGTGGTCTTTTGCTATTACACTAAGTCTTTAACCCCCCCCCCCTTCATGCTGGTGGTACGCATATATTAATGCAGCCTCTCGGCGGATGGGCCTTTACACCGAACAGCTGCATATATGTGTACTAGAATGTAAACAGAGCTGTGCTGAGAGCGGACACCCTGTGCGCTCCCAGCACAGTTACCTGCAACTAATGGAACGCTCCTGATCTCTATAGCCAATCGCGGCAGTCACATGATCAGAAACCCCGCCCCACCTCCCAGCATCAGAAACCTCTTAAGGGCCAGGAGGCACTGGTATTGAGGGGTTAAAGACCCTTTCAGGAGTATGCCCACTGTAAGATGCAAAGCCTGGACTCTACATATCGACAATGACAGGTAAGACGGAATTACCCTGTTTATTGAACCGTTATTATAGCTGCCACTCCTGAATAGTATGCATTTATGTTACAACCATCAGGAAACCTGGACTGTGTTTGAGTAGTTTAGAGCAAAGTTTGAAATGTTTACCCAGTGAAGTAAATACAATTCAGAGTTTAGGGTCAGTTCAATAACCAGGCATGACCTCACCCCACAAGTTGCAAATTTTTCTACAGCTACCTCTATTTCAGTCAAGGATCCTTCAGCACTGGCATTGGATTCTCTGATAATTGGAATCTGTTTAGGCAAATTTAGGTCTTTCCTCTAGTGCAAATTCTGCCTCAACTGCTCCACAAAATGGAGTAAGAGAAAAAAAATGTTGATACTTATTGCACCAAACTGGCCAAGAAGAACCTGGCATAGACATTATCAGACTGCTAGAAGACAACCCCTTGCCTTCCCAATGGGCTAGACCTGCTGCCCTAAAGCCCCCTCTTCCATTTGGTTTCCCATTCCCTGGTTTTAATGGTATTGCTGTTAAAGCCCAGGTCTTAAAGAATAAAGGGGGGTTTCTAAGTATGTCACCCCTACTCTGCTAAAATCAAGAAAAGTCAATTCACTCTATCATATCTGGAAATCGGTCTTTGCCTAGCTTGAACACAGGCACTTTACTCCCAGAAAATACATTGTGCTTTGCAGCCTGGCTTTCCTCCAGTTAGGGCTTGACCAGAACTTTAGGCACTCTGAAAGAACAGGTTTCAGCCTTTTCCATTCTTTTCTAAAAACCTCTGCCCTTGCCAAGACCTTTTATCCTAGGTTAATCTTGGATCAGTACCCCCCTTGCAAGTACCCTGTGGTTCCTCGGGACCTCAACCTACTTCTCTTTGCCTTGCCGCAGCCACCCTTTGTGTGAAATCTCATTGAAGGGGATTTCTCTCATAGGTTCAAAGTAGACTTTTTAAATACCATCACATCTCTTTCTGATGTGTCTCTGAGCTAGCGGTCATCTGTTGGAAGGCATCACCCTTCAACCTTCACAAGGACAAGGTAGTCTTAGCCATCATTCCTTCCTAAGGTAGTAGAATTCCACCTCTAGTTGGACATAGTCCTACTATCCTTATGCTCCTCTCATCCAAAGGAAATCCCTCTTCATTGCCTGGGAAGAACAGTGCCTTCAAATAGTATTCATACCCCTTGACATTTTCCACATTTTGTCATGTTACAACCAAAAACGTAAATGTATGTTATTGGGATTTTATGTGATAGACCAACACAAAGGGGCACATAATTGAAAAGTGGATGGAAAATGATAAATGATTGGTTTGTCTCTACCAGCTTTGCACATCTACAGAGTGACATTTTGCCCATTCTATGCTGTTCACAGACGCTCCCCATCCAATCTGATGGAACTTGAGGTATTTTGCAATTTTCAATTCTTGCCAGAGATTCTCAAATGTATTTACTGTAGGTCTGGACTTTGACTGGGCCATTCTAACACATGAATATAATTTGATCTAAACTATTCCATTGTAGCTCTGGTTGTATGTTTAGGGTCGTTGTCCTGCTGGAATTTGAACCTCCACCCCAGTCTCAAGTCTTTTGCAGGCTTTAACAGGATTTCTTTTAAGATTACCCGGTATTTTGCTTCATCCATCTTCCCATCAACTCTGACCAGCTTTCCTGTCTCTGCTGAAGAGAAGCATCCCCGAAACATGATGCTGCCACCACGTTTCATGATGGGAATGGTGTGTTCAGGGTGATGTGCAGTGTTAGTTTTCCCGCCACACAGCATTTTGCTTTTAGGGCAAAAAGTTCAGTTATGGTCTCTTCTGACCAGAGCACTTTCTTCAACATGAGTGCTGTATCCTCCACATTGCTTCTTGCAAACTGTAAACATGACTTCTTATGGCTTTCTTTCAACAATGGCTTTCTCCTTGCCACTCTTCTATAAAAGGTCAGATTTGTGGAGTGCACAGCTAATAGTGGTCCTGTGGACAAATTCTCCCACCTGAGCTGTGGATCTCTGCAGCTTCTCCAGAGTTACCATGGGCTTCTTGGCTTTCACTTGTGCCATACTCTTTCCATTTTCTGAAGATGGATTGAACAGTGCTCTGTGAGATGTTCACAGCTTGGGATATCTTTTAGAACCCAACCTTGCTTTAAACTTCTCAACAACTTTATCCCTGACCTGTCTGGTGTGTTCCTTGACCTTCATGCTGCTGTTTGTTCACTAAGGTTCTCTAACAAACCTCTGAGGGCTTCACAGAACTGCTGTATTTATACTGAGATTAAATTACACACAGGTGGACTCTATTTACTTCTTAGGTGACTTCTGAAGGCAATTGGTTCTACTAGATTTTAGTAAGGGGTATCAGAGTAAAGGGGGTGAAGTAAAAAAATGCATGGTACACTTTTCAGATATTTGTAAAATATTTTGAAAACCATTTATCATTTTCCTTCCACTTCACAATTCTGTGCCACTTTGTGTTAGTCTATCACATAAAATTCCAATAAAATACATTTACATTTTTGGTTGTAACATGACAAAATGTGGAAATTTTCATGGGGTAGGAATACTTTCAAGGCACTGTAGTCACAGCCATTATAGTCTGCCTCAAAACTACAGCTTTGATCAGACAGATAGATAGATTCCCTGTCAGTCCTGTCCCTAGGACCCCACAAGTGACACCCTGCTATCTACCATCACTAGATGGATAAGACAAGTCATCTTAAGAGCATCCACTCAAAAAGAAAAAGCTCTCCAACTTTCACACTCCACAAGGTTGGTAGGAGTCTCCTGGGTATTTTGACATCAAGCCTCTGTTGCGCAGCTTTGTAAGGCGATCGGCTGGACATCCAATCTTTGGTGGATGCAGCTTACGCTCAAAAGGTTTTTGCAGCGGTACTCAGAACTGTACCAACAGGAATCAAAAGACCCAACTTCAGTTTGCCTAGTTATTACCCACCCTACTCATGCACTGCTGAGGGACATTCCCATGTCTGTGAATATTCTGCCTTTACTGTATGATTAGGATAAATAGAATTTTTACTTACCAGTCAATTCCATATCTTGGATCACAGTACAGGACTTAGGCCCCCCTCTCTTATAAGTCTATTACTCTGTATTAGTTGCAATAAAAAAATATTACTTACGGAATGGGATAGGGTTATAGAGAGACACCCAGGATGTATTTTCATTCACTTATCAGAGTACAGGGCACAGACAGAATATTATAGACCCTGGTTTATACGCTAAGATATGGAAATTACAGGAAAGCCCATCCTTTTTCTCTTACCTGTAAAACTGGTTTCATGAAGTAAGTCACAGAACACAAGCTAGTAAATTAGTCACCAATGTCAATGCATTAAGGACAGTCCAGCTTAACTCTTCCCACTATGCCTTCAGTTTTATATCAAGCAAAGCAAGAGTGGACTACAAATACAGATCGGAGTGGCCTGTGTCTTGTGGTGTACTCCGAAAACAGAAATTTACAGGTAAGACACAAATCCTATTTTCTTCATTTTACATTACAGGACACAGGCTGTTATTTAGTCACCTATGGGATGTTCCAAAGGAGTCCAACTGTGTGGTAGGCAGTACGGCAAATGCCAACAGGTCACAGATTTGAGGAACTTAAGCTTAATTATTAGCTCTTAAATAAAAGTAGTATTAACGCTTCTAGTGGGGTTGCACTTGACTGAAAAGGGGGAGTCTTGACCCCGAGATCATATGCCTTATTAAGGGGTTGCCAAATCCACCTACCAACAGTGGATTGAGAAGCCAGCTGACAAGGTCCTTCAGTAATGACAGTGTTAGACTGAACAATGAGGTTGTAGCCAAGGAGTAAAATGTGAATAGCATGCACCAGATCCAACAATAGCAAGAAAATTGGATTTTTGACTTACCGTAAAATCCTTTTCTGTTAAGCTCATTGACAGACGCAGTCCTCTTTGATTAATATCAGTAGGGTTATACTGCCCCCTACAGGAGTAGGACACTAGGCAGGAAAAACGTTCTGGCCACACCTTAGGGGCAGTCCCAGAGGGTATATCCTCTCTCTCCCTGCTACAGGATGTCAGTTATGTAACAAAGCAGTGTCAGAGAATTTAACCCAACCCAACTCAAAATTAGAGGGGCGGGTACTGCGTCTGTCAGTGAGCTTAAGAGAAAAGGATTTTACGGTAAGTCAAAAATCCAATTTCTCTTACGTCCTCCGACAGTCGCCGCCTCTTCATATTCGTCACATATGGGTATTAGACTTTGCTCCGAAGGAGTAGCTAGGCAACAGAATATGTTAACAATAAAGCTTTTAACATATCCCACCCTCAAGGGGTGGTCCCCTCAGTCAATACCCTCCTACTTCCTGCAACCATATCTCAGTTTTAATGTCTAGCTTGTCAGGAGTGGCTGGCTCTCTCTGTGCTGGGACTTTCTGTCCCAGACTCTTTCTTCTTTTTAAAATTTTGTTTGAGTTTTCTCTCTACCTTTACTTAGCTGTTATTTTGTCAGCGTTAGTTCTTCGGATGAAGAGGATCATGCGGACTGGGTCTCGGGCTGATCCCCCTGGTCGCAGGTCGTGGGTCAGTGGCTTCCCAGTCTGCCATCGAGCGTTCAGCCAGGTAACGCTCCTGGCACAGTGAACGACCCATCCCTGTTCGGTGCAGGGATGATTGGTGAGGTGGCTACCTCACTGGACGCTGTGCGGTTTCTTAACCCCCATTGTGTGCGTCTTGAATGCGACTCTCCCTGCCTCATGTGCAGCGGCTTGTTCGCCTGTGCGGGTCCCCCACGCCATGTGAGGTAAGTGTATTTATGTGGGGACCTGTCCGTCTGGGGGGGTGTCAGTCTGGGACTGTGTAACCTGCCACTGCTTGTCTCCCTATCTCTCGGCTGCATGCTGTGGGCTGCAAGGGGGGGGGGGGAGCTGTATGACACTGTGTGTGTCAGACTGGTCAGTGTGAGAAGCTGTGTGCTGTGGGGCATGTTTTTTTGGCATGTTTGGGCATATACAGCGATCGCTGCGGCGATCTGACATGTATTCTGATTTTGGAATGTAATGTGTGTTTTAATGCACTGTGGAGCGGCGGTTTCGGCGCCAAACGACGCCATTTTGCCTACACTCGCTCCGGCCGCATGTTTTACATGCATGGCGGCCATTTTCTTGTAGCCTCCATAGGCTTACATAGAGCGCCCTGGCAGCATCACTTCCTCTTTCCAGGAACACCGATCGCGGCAGCGGCGAGGGTCTCCTCAGGTTTTATCCTTCTGTTCTTGCTATCCATTGCCTGTGTTCAGTTTGCATATTCCCTGTGGGGGTCTTATTGTGCTTGAGTGTGGTGCGGTGGGCTGCGCTTGCCGCGCTTGCTTAGAAGGGGCAGTTAACCCTTTGTTGTCTGGCATTACAGGGGCAATGGATTCTCAGGAGGGCAAATTTCCTACAGCATTGGTGGAAAGCCAGGGGACCGCTGTTTCCCCCCCAGGGGGGGATTTAGCCACTATTGTGGCTGGCCTTGCTGCTCAGGTGCAGATGCTGGTGGCTGCTCAATCTACTAAAAGGCCCAGAGTTGCTCTTTCCTCTGATTCTGAGGGTGAAGGTGATGGGGCTGTTATGGCGGGGGCCTCCTTATCGGGGTCCCGCTCCTCTCTTGATCTAGTGGGGTCTGAGGTGGAGGCTGAAGTTGAGGGGGTTGATAATTCTCCCCCTGGCTCGCCTGAAGAGCTTGCAATCATGGATGAGTTGATTGCTTCCATTAAGCAAACGCTGCGTTTGCAGGACGAAGTGTGTCCCCCCGCTGCCTTGGCGGCTTATGGGACGCAGAGAAAACGCAGGACGCCGCAGGTTTTTCCCTGCAATGATTATTTTCAGCGCGCTGTTAAGGATCAATGGCGCAATCTGCGCAAACCTTTTGCGGTACCAAGTAGATTCAAGCTGCGTTATCCTTTTTCGCCTTCCACTGATGAAAGGTGGTGTGTGCCTCCCCCAGTGGATCACGCAATTGCGGTTTTGAACAAAGCCACTGCGATTCCTGCAGAGGATTCCCCTGTGTTCCGTGATGCCACGGATAGGAGACTGGAGTCTCTTGCCCGTCATACTTATTCTGTTACGGGTTCTATGCTTAAGGCTCTGTTTGCTTCTCTCATGGCGGCCCAGGCGATCGCAAGTTGGACGCAGATGCTTAGGCGCGTCCTAGTGGCCGACTCGGCCTCGCCGGCGACCCTGGATATGGTGGATCAAATCCACCAGGGTGTCATGTATCTGTGTGATGCGGACCTGGACCTGGTTCCGTTGGCTGCACGTGTGCACAGCGTGGCGGTGTTGTCTCGCCGCCTGGTTTGGTTAAAATGTTGGTCGGTGGACCAATCTTCACGTAAGACCTTAGCCAATCTACCTTATGATGGGTCTCGCCTTTTTGGGGAGTCCCTGGATGTGTTGATTAAGGGGATCACCGGGGGTAAGAGCACTCTCTTGCCCCATTTCCCCAAGGCTAAGGGGGCTTCTGGGAAGAAGCATGCTAATTTTCGGCCCCCTCAGGGGTCCTTTCGTGCCTTTCGGCCGCACTACAAGGGCAAACCGTTCAAATGTCAAGGCTCTCAGAAGAAGCCCTGGTCTGGTAAACAGAAGTCCGGCCAATCCGGATCTGCAGCCCATAACAGTTCGGCCTGAAGGGGCGCCCTCACCCAGTTTTGGGGTGGGGGGACGCTTGCTCGGTTTTCTTCAGCCCTGGTTGGCCCGTGTGCGGGACAGATGGGTTCAGTAAATCGTTCGATCTGGTTACAAGATCGAGTTTCTCTCTCGGCCGGAGAGCAGATTTTTTCCCTCAAATCTTCAACTGTCTCCAGAGCGCTTGCGGGACCTGCACCTGGCGGTGCGGGACCTGAGGGCTCAGGGAGTGGTGGTTCCGGTGCCTCATCGGGACAGGTTTCGGGGGTTTTATTCCAATCTGTTCACAGTGCCCAGAAAGGAGGGCAAGGTTCGTCCAATTCTGGACTTGAAGGCTCTGAACCGCTCTGTGCGGGTTCGCAAGTTCCGCATGGAATCCCTGCGGTCGGTGGTGGCTGCCCTGGTTCCGGGGGAATTCATGGCCTCCATCGATTTGAAGGATGCGTATCTTCACATCCCCATTTTCGAGGGTCACCAGAGATACCTTCGATTTGCCATTGCGGAGGATCACTACCAGTTCGTGGCGTTGCCCTTTGGTCTCGCCTCGGCTCCGCGGGTCTTCACCAAGGTGCTTGCACCGGTTCTGGCATTATTGAGGGCCCAGGGCGTTTCTGTCCTGGGGTATCTGGACGACATTCTGGTTCGGTCTGCGACCAGCCAGGGTCTGGAGAAGGACCTGTCTGTCACGATGCAAACTCTGCAGGAGTTTGGTTGGACGATAAATTTTCCAAAGTCGACACTGAGTCCGTCGGTTCGTCTTCCCTATCTGGGAATGATTCTGGACTCGGTGCAGGCGAAGGTCTTCCTGCCGGAAGACAAACTCAGGACTCTCCAGGAGGAAGTCAGGTCCCTCAGGGACGTTCCGCACTCGTCTCTGCGGACGTGTATGAGATGTCTGGGATTGATGGTCTCGGCCTTCGAGGCGATTCCATTCGCCCAGTTTCACACGCGGGGTCTCCAAGCGGAGATCCTGTCCAGGTGGGACGGGCGACCTCAATCTCTGGATCTTCAAATCTCGTTGAGTCATCGCACCAGAGAAAACCTTCTGTGGTGGCTCCAGTCCCCGTTGGTGTCCGGGGGCAAGTCGTTTCGTCCGATCTCGTGGACGGTAATCACCACGGATGCCAGCCTGTCGGGCTGGGGTGGAGTTCTGGGCGTTCTGTCCGCCCAGGGGACTTGGTCGGAGGGGGAGTCTTCCCTTCCGATCAACATTCTGGAATTGCGTGCGATAAGTCTCTGTCTTCATCGCTGGACGGACCGGCTGCAGGGCTGCCCGGTTCGGGTGCAGACGGACAATGCCACGGCGGTGGCCTACATCAACCACCAAGGGGGCACCAGGAGTGCCCGAGCGGCTCGAGAAGTGGCCGACATTCTGTCTTGGGCCGAGACTCATGTCCCGGCGATAACGGCGGTTCACATTCCGGGGGTGGAGAACTGGCAGGCGGACTATCTGAGTCGCCAGACCCTGGATCAGGGGGAATGGTCTCTCCACCCGGCTGTCTTCCAGATGTTGTGCGCGAAGTGGGGTCTTCCAGATGTGGACCTGTTCGCGTCTCGTCTCAACAACAAGGTGAAGAGGTTCGTGGCAAGGACGCGCGACCCTCGGGCGGACGCGTCGGACGCGTTAGTGGCCCCGTGGCATCAGTACAGGCTGATGTACGCGTTTCCACCGATTCAGTTGCTGTCCAGGTTCCTTCGCAGGTTACACTCGGAACGCAGCGCGGTGATTCTTGTGGCACCGGACTGGCCTCGCCGGTCCTGGTACGCAGACCTCGTGAATCTGGCGGTCGACGCCCCGTGGCGTCTGCCTCTTCGAGACGATCTACTGTCTCAAGGACCGATATACCATCCTGCTTTACAGTCGCTGGCTTTGACGGCCTGGCTGTTGAGACCGAGGTCCTGAAGGAGAGGGGTCTCTCTCCAGAGGTCGTTCATACTTTAATCAACGCGAGGAAGTCTTCCTCGGGGAAGGTTTATTACCGTACTTGGAAGGCCTATTTTGCCTGGTGTGAGTCCAGGGGGTTTTCACCCCGCACGTACTCGGTTTCCCGTGTGCTGTCTTTCCTTCAAACGGGTGTTGATCAGCGTTTGGCGCTGGCTACGATAAAGGGTCAGGTGTCTGCACTGGCCGTTCTGTTTCAACGTCCCGTAGCTTCCAACTCCTTGGTTGGCACCTTTGTTCAGGGTGTGCGGCATCTGGTCCCCCCTAGGCGGGATCCTCTGCCCCCTTGGGACTTGAATCTCGTTCTATCTGTGTTACAAAGTGCTCCTTTTGAACAGATCAGGGAGATCTCGTTGTCTATGTTGTCCAAAAAGGTCGCCTTTTTGGTGGCGATCACTTCGGCTCGCAGAGTGTCGGAGCTGGCGGCTTTGTCCTGCAAGTCTCCGTACCTGGTTATTCATTTGGATAAGGTGGTCTTGCGACCTAATCCTTCGTTTCTTCCGAAACGAGTTTCGGAATTCCATCTTAATGAGGATATTGTCCTGCCTTCGTTGTGCGCGAAGCCTAAACATCCAAAGGAGGTGAGATTGCATTCTCTGGATGTTGTTCGGGCGATAAGGGTTTACCTTAAATCGACTGAGTCTTTTCGAAAGACGGACTCCTTGTTTGTTCTTCCAGAGGGTCCTCGGAAGGGCATGTCGGCTTCGGCCTCTACCATCGCCAAATGTATCAGGCAGACCATTCAACAGGCCTATGCTTTGCAGGGGAAGGTTCCCCCTGTGCCTGTGAAGGCGCACTCTACTAGATCTCTGAGTACGTCTTGGGCCTGTCGTCATGGGGCTTCTGTAGCCCAGGTGTGTAAGGCGGCGACTTGGTCGACCGTGCACACTTTCACAAAATTCTACAAAGTAGATGTTCAGGCATCGGCGGATGCTTCCTTTGGCCGCAAGGTTCTTAGTGCGGCTGTTCCCTAGGGTCCCTTGTCGGGGACTCCTGGCTGTTGGGATAAGTTTTGTATCCCCTGGTTTTTTTGTCTTTTCCTGGGTTGTTGCTCCTGTTGAGCACTTGTTTTTTGCTGTTGCCCAGCTGGTTTCCTTCCTTTGGTAAGGTTCCTTTCTTTGATGCGGAGACTGCGTTGCCTTTCGGCGCGGATGCGTTTCCCACCCCTCATGTTTGCACTGCTTTGGGACGTCCCCATATGTGACGAATATGAAGAGGCGGCGACTGTCGGAGGACATAAGAGAAAACGGAATTTTTGTAAAATCTTACCTGTAAAATTCCTTTCTCTGAGTCCTCCGACAGTCGCCGCCCCCGCCCCTCTTTTGGGGTTTGGTTGTATACTCTACTGCTATTCCACTAAAACTGAGATATGGTTGCAGGAAGTAGGAGGGTATTGACTGAGGGGACCACCCCTTGAGGGTGGGATATGTTAAAAGCTTTATTGTTAACATATTCTGTTGCCTAGCTACTCCTTCGGAGCAAAGTCTAATACCCATATGTGACGAATATGAAGAGGCGGCGACTGTCGGAGGACTCAGAGAAAGGAATTTTACAGGTAAGATTTTACAAAAATTCCGTTTTTCTCTGTCGCTCATTGACAGACGCAGTCCTCTTTGATTAATATCAGTAGGGACGTCCCAAAGCAGTGCCACAAATGAGGGGTGGGATAACGGAAATCAAAATCCAATCCAGAAGGCCCAACCGGAGCCAACCAGAAGTCTTAAAGGCTCATCAGACAAAAGGATGAGACTCAACTGAAAACCCAACAGAAAAAAACCCTCGAGGTAGACCAACGGTCTCCTCAAACAGCGGCCTGCAGAACCTTGCGGCCAAAAGAGGCATCCGCCGATGCCAGCACATCAACTTTATAAAATTTTGTAAAGGTATGAACCGACGACCAGGTAGCCGCCTTGCAAACCTGAACCACTGACGCCTGATGGCGAAAGGCCCAGGAAGCACTAAGCGCTCGAGTGGAGTGCGCCTTAACAGGGAACGGAGGAACCCGACCCTTAATAGAATAAGCTTGTACCACCGTCTGTCTGATCCATCTAGGGATAGTCGCGGCAGATGCAGGCAACCCCCTTTCTAGGGCCATCCGTGATCACAAAAAGTGAATCCGTCTTACGAAACGAGTCCGTAGTAGTCAAGTATACCCTGATCGCCCGAACCACATCCAAGGAGTGTAACGCAAACTCCCGAGGATGACTGGGCTTAGGACACAGGGAAGGTAGCACAATATCCTCATTTAGATGAAAATCTGAAACCACCTTAGGAAGGAAGGATGGATTCGGACGAAGAACCACCTTATCCCTATGAACCACCAGATATGGGGAACGACAGGACAATGCGGCCAGTTCTGACACCCTGCGTGCAGAAGTGATAGCCACCAAAAAGGCCACCTTCTGGGATAAAGTAAGCAAGGGAATCTCCCTAATATTTTCAAAGGGAGGTTTCTGAAGAACCGCCAACACCAAATTAAGGTCCCAGGGCGGCAAGGGCGCGCGCACCGGCGGAGCCAGGTGCCTCACCCCCTGGATGAAATTCCGCACCAAGGAATGAGTAGCCAGAGGCTTCTGAAAGAAGATTGCTAACGCTGAAACCTGACCCTTGATAGTGCTCAAGGCCAGTTTCTGCTCAACCCCCTGTTGCAGAAAAGCCAATAACCGGGCCACCGAGTAAGAACGTGGAGGAAACCCAAGGGATTCACACCACGCGATATAAGACTTCCATGTGCGATGATAGACCTTTCTGGAAGTCGCTTTCCTCGCTTTAATTAGAGTAGGAATAACTGAAGCTGACAACCCCTTGTCCTTCAGCACCTGGGTCTCAACAGCCAGGCCGTTAAAGCCAGCGATCGTAAAGCAGGATGGAAGATCGGTCCCTGGGACAGCAGATCCTCCCTGAGAGGAAGTCGCCAAGGAGCGTACGCGACCAGCCTGACCAGGTCGGCGTACCAGGCCCGACGGGGCCAGTCCGGAGCTACCAGGATAACTGGAATTCCCTCCACCTCTATCCTGCGAAGAAGTTTCGGGCAGCAACTTGAGAGGAGGGAAGGCATACAGTAGCTGATACTGCCCCCACGGGGCGAACAGCGCGTCTGCGGCGTTCGCTAGAGGATCTCGGGAGCGGGCTACAAACCTCCGCACCTTCCTGTTGAACCGAGATGCCAACAGATCCACATCCGGGGTGCCCCAACGAAGGCACAATTGGTGAAATACCTCTGGATGAAGAGACCATTCCCCTTGATCCAGAATCTGACGGCTGAGAAAATCTGCCTGCCAATTTTCCACCCCCGGAATGAATACCGCGGAGAGAGCTGGAACAAATCGTTCCGCCCAACGAAGGATGCCGGCCACTTCTACGGCCGCCAAGACACTCTTGGTGCCCCCCTGGTGATTGACGTAAGCCACTGCCGTGGCATTGTCCGACTGAATCCGCACCGGGCTGCCCCGGAGCTGCTCGGTCCAGTGAATCAGACAAAGTCTGATCGCTCTCAGTTCCAATACATTTATCGGTAACCTGGATTCTTCCAGGGACCAGAGCCCCTGAGCAGATCGTCTGCCGAGAACCCCACCCCACCCGGATAGACTGGCATCCGTGGTGACAATCGTCCAATAGATTGGAAGAAATTACTTCCCCTGACTGAGCATTGGTGACCGAAGCCACCAAACCAGAGATTCCCTGGTCCGTTCGCTCAGCCGGATCCGATTGTCCAGGGAATCGGGATTCCGGTTCCATTTGAGAAGAATCTCCTTTTGAAGAATCCGGGGAGGAGACTGGGCAAACGGTACTGCCTCGAAGGAGGCCACCATCAGTCCCAGAACCCTCATGCAAGTCCGCAGGGAAGGCCAGTTGACAGTCAATAATAACGGAGTCGTCGACTGAATCTTCCGGAGTTTCTCCGCCGGGAGAAACACTTTTGCCAAGGATGTATCCAAAGTTAGGCCCAGATAGTTCAGTCTCCTGGTGGGGACCAGGGATGATTTCTGCCGGTTCACTAGCCACCCGAACTTTTCCAAAGAGATCATAGTGATCTCCACGTTTAGCAACAGAGCCTGCGGAGACTCCGCACGAAGAAGAAGGTCGTCTAGGTAGCCTAGAACCGAAATGCCCCGTTGTCGCAACAGCGCCAAAACTGGGGCCAAAACCTTTGTGAAGACCCGGGGAGCAGAGGCGAGACCAAAGGGTAACGCCGCAAACTGATAATGGTTCTCTCCCACGGAAAAACGAAGGAAACGCTGATGTCCTGCGTAAATGGGAATGTGAAGATAGGCATCCTTGATGTCTATGGACGCCAGAAAATCCCCCTGATGCAGGGAGGCAACTACTGTGCGAATGGACTCCATCTTGAATTTTTGCACCCGGACAAAATGATTGAGTGCTCTCAAGTCCAGAATTGGACGCACCTTGCCCTCTTTTCTGGGTATTGTGAATAGGTTCGAACAGAACCCCTGAAAACGTTCTGTCCAAGGAACGGGGACCACCACTCCTTGTTGCATCAAATCCGTCACTGCCCCCCGCAAAGCTTCTAAGCGATCCGGGGATAGTCGGATATTGGAAGGGAAGAACCGCACTGGTGGAAGTGATCGAAACTCGATCTTGTATCCCGACCGTATGACCTCTTGAACCCATTTGTCTGGAATCCTGGAGAGCCATGGGTCCGGGAAACCGGTGAAGACGTCCCCCCACCCCAGATATGGGTGGGGGCGCACCTTCAGGCTGTAGTGGTCTTATCTTCAGGTCTGGCAGAGCCGCACCTTTGTTTACCCGACCAGCGCCCTTTGAACCCCCCTGGGGGGGCTTTGGAGGACTTCGCCTTATCAACCACCCCAGAGGAGCGAAAAAACTTCTTATGAGCGGAAAAGGAAGGTCCCCGTCTGCGACGAGGTCCTTTCCCCTTAGTAGTCTGTGGTAAAAAGGTGCTCTTGCCACCAGTGATACCCTTGATGATCTCATCCAAGGTGGCACCAAACAGGCGATCCCCTTGAAAGGGGAGATTAGCCAAGGCTTTTTTGGAAGCTTGATCCGCCGACCAGCATTTTAACCACAGCATACGCCGAAGGACCACCGCCGAGATCGATACGCGCCCCATTAATGGAGCGGCGGTTCCGGGGCGGCGTCACAGACAAACTGTAGCGCTTGTACCATCTGCTCCAGCAAGTCCGATACTGCCGGGGGAAGACTTCTCCCCTCCAGATCTCGGCGTAACAACTTGGCCCACTCTGTCAATGTTTGTGCAACCAGAGTAATGGTGAACACTGGCCTAAAGGCTGACCCTATCAGGGAAAATATAGAGCGGGATATAGATTCCGCCTTACGGTCCACCGGATCCCGAAAAGACGGAGCGTCCTCCACCGGGATAACAGTAGCTTTATTTAGTCTGTAAATCGGTGAATCCACCGACGGTGGTACCGTCCATTTATTAAGGAGAGATTCTTCAAACGGATAGCGTCTAGCAATCCGTTTGGAAATACCAGGGGTTCGCTTTGGACGGACCCATTCTTTCTTAATTATATCTTGAAAACATTTGGGCAAAGGAAACACCTTTGCCATCTTGGTAGGCTTGCGAGTACCAAAAGCAATTTCAGTATCAACTTCCTCCGTAGGTGTAACCTCAAGTCTTAAAGTTTCCCGCACAGACACAATCAGTGCATCTACCAGCGCTTCATCTTGCGCTATAGTGGAGGCAGAAATGTCTTCCTCGCTATCTGAGTAGATGGGATACGAGACACTAGCCCCAGAAGAGGGACCTGCAGCCGCCGCGACAGGCTCAGAATCTGTATCTGAAGTGTCAGACGAAATAGGGGTAGGCGGGGGTCGCTTTTTTGCCCCCTGTCCCTGACAGGCCACCTCCACCCGGGATACAAAAGACTCCAAAACCGCTGACAATGCATCAATAGTAAGTGGAGAACTGGAGGGTCCTGCGGCCACCTCGAGGGGATCAGGTGGGGATACATGTGTGGCAGGGTCCATGACAAATCCAGGAACACCTGCCAGCAAACAAAGATTGCAAAAGAAAAAACTTTTTTTTTTTGTATGTAATCCCCCAGCGCAACAGCGCCCCTCAGTGCCACCTGCTTCGGACCCCCACAGAGAGAGAGAGAGAGACCCCAAGGGCTCACCACCTGATGCACAGAAGCTTTTACCGAACTGCTCTCAGCGCTGTCCTTACAGAACAGGAAGTCTTATGGATCGATTTAACCGGGTAAAGGAGGCGGCTCCGCCCCTTTACACATCTTCCGGCACTCCCACCGCTGCTCCTCGAGGCAGGCTGGGTGTATCCAAGATGGCCGCCGCCATACAGGAGACATTAGGCTACACCAAAATGGCGGCTCCGCGCGGCCCGCGGAAGGATGGCGGCTCCGTGCGGCTACATCGCTAATAGAGGACTCCCATGCGATAGGTAGGTGCCTGATAGTATCACCCCTCTGCACGACTGTTTCAATAGTAACGCCAGCGGCGCCCTGTCTCCATCCTTGACCGACATCAGTCATGGATTCCTCAGTCCTTTTACAATGCAGGCTTTCCTTGCAGTGACAGACTCATATAGATTGTCAGCTCCCAAACCAAGCCTCCTGGAGTGGTATACCTTACTCACCACTCATACTAGCGAGGGGGAGATATGTGAAGTGTGTCACAGGATAGAGGGGAACCCGGGATCATGAGGGTCCGACCATCCACAGAGGGGCCCGCATCTATTCCCAAAACCCGACAGGGGGAGAGAGGGAACATTCTACTCACCATACCGGAACAGGCGGACACCCACTCCTGACAGAACCCCTCTCCACCGAGGTGGGGGGGCTGTCAACCAATACGGACGCCGCGACTCAGTTTCCGACTGGTCGCAGGCGACCTGGCGAGACGTTTAACTCGTGGGGCCAGTCCCAGTCCAGTGGGACTATGTCGCGGCCGACCCAGCGCGGAGCTAGGGCCTGCACGCGCTCGTAGGCCGGCTGGGGTGACCAGTGGATCTCAACATCCAGCCCGTCGCCCAGCTCCAGCATAATTGCTTGAAGATCTCACAGGAACAAAAACTGGAGAGAAAAAGCTAACTAAAAAAGATTTATCTAAAAAAGCTTGCCAGGACCAGAGATCCCAGCAAGGAACTTAGGTCCTTACTCCTGACTAGGCAGAAAAAAACTGACATCCTGTAGCAGGGAGAGAGAGGATATACCCTCTGGGACTGCCCCTAAGGTGTGGCCAGAACGTTTTTCCTGCCTAGTGTCCTACTCCTGTAGGGGGCAGTATAACCCTACTGATATTAATCAAAGAGGACTGCGTCTGTCAATGAGCGACAGAGAAACTTCCTTTGGATGCTCAGAAGCAAGACACAGGGAAGGTCCCTTTCTCACGGTGAACTCCACCAGGAGTCCGCTTGCTCAGCAGCGGATCTCTCCGCTGATGCCCACTGAGTAAATGGATGGCTGGTTTGTGTCTGCTCATGCAGAGCAGACACCGGCACAGCCCATTCCCCTTTTAGGGGGGTCGGATGTAAATGGACCGCCTGTTCGTTTACACCCCAATGCCATCTGATCCGCTTTACAGAAGGGGAAGGAATCCCCATCTGTTTTTAGCAGATTTTTTGGATGTAGGCAGGTGTAAAAGGAAACATCTGTTTACACTCACCGCTTCATAAAGAAGAATAACGGGTCAGAAAAATGGACAGGCAGACACAATCAGACCATTAGTGTGAAAGGGGCCTAAGAAGTACTGAATAAGGTGGAATGCAGTAACGAGGCCTTGGGCCTCAAAACATAGGTTCTTTAAAGAACAAGGCCATAAACTCAGATTTGCCTTGCCAAAATGATGGCACCGAGAGTCAACCTTAGCGACATTTCTCTGCCTATACTTAATCCTAATGCATTCAAATGGTGCTCTTTATGCGGCAGAACCAAAAAGATCCCATGGTGTCAACTCGAAATGTAAATGAGAAATGTTGTGAGTGACACCCTGTAAAAAGACCCTTGCTAAGAAGTGAGAGGCAAGTGGTCTCTGAAAAAGAAAGGCTAAGGCCAAAATTTGACACTTGATATTTAACCACTTGCCGACTGCTCACGATGAGCCTACTGCGGCAAAGTGGTTCGTTATCGTCCAGCGACGTAGGCTCGCTCCCACTGTATTCAGTCACAGCAGGAGTCGGGCCAGGGGAGGAGCGGCGGTGGACACAGCCGACAATGGCTGGGAAATTAATGGGAAGGGACATCACCCATAGAGTTACTATGAGGCTTCTGTTGTTGGCTGCCTTCTCTGCGCCCGCCTCCACAGCGAAGCCACGGCTGACAGCTCAGCATGGGATTTGGTCAGATCGGCTTCAGAAAAGTTATACTGATTTCTTCTTTACAGGGCTAGATAGGTTAGTGTTAGAACAAGGATGACTATAAATGTAGCGATTTTAGCGTTAAGCTGGACTTCTCCTTTTGAAAAAAAAAAAAAATGGTTTACTTCCAACCTAGACCAGAAGTGACGTCACTCCAGTCCACCAAGATCAGAGACTATCAGACCACTGTCATGAGATAGACAATCGCCAGCTGAAAACAAAAATACCAGGATTTTAGCGGCAAGTGGATATTCTAATACACACAGACTTTGAAGGAAAACAGCAACAGTCAACAATATGTTTACATCTCAAATTTGTATTGGAATAATTTGTTATTTTGGACAAAATTTTGTTTTAATTCATATTTGTTTTTATTTGTTATTATTGGAATTCTGATACATCCCAGCAAAAGAAAACTCTGTCTGAATTTTAATTCAGAATGAAACAAACCACACATGTCCTAGCAGCAAAGCTTTATACTTCTGACCATTACTGTTAAAAAAAAAAGGGGGGCTATACTTGAATTGTATTCAATACAGGGAAATACCTCTGCTGAAGGCAGCAGTGACAATACACCTCTTGCACCAAAGCAGGTGCCAACTCTAATAGCGGTCTCTGCATCTGATTCTAGCTCGATTTCAGGTAAGCAACCAGCAGTCTACCTAACAAAAGTCACATTTTCTGCATCTATGTCAAAACTCCTTGCTCAATTAACAGCTTTCATACAGCCATCTTTGCCTAGGACTCAAAAAGGCCACACCTCTTCTCCCACTCCAATTTCTCTAATCCCTATATGCCTGCCCTAAACAAGTTAGACACAGAAAGGCATTAATGCCATTGTGAAGTCACAAATATTGCGTTGGTAAATCTAAGAGAGCTGCTGGCAAAAGATAATTAGATGCGATTGTAAGTGACAAATGTAATACAAGAATTGCTGCTCTGTAAATGAATAAACAAAATTACCAATAGTAATAAACAATGTGAACATCAAACCTAATTGTGTATAAAGTCCCTTATGACCTGGAAGCCCAAAAAAAGACTTCTTAATAAAATTGTAAATAATGAAAATATCCACTTGCGTTTCAAACGTGGATATGGATATCAAATTAAAAAGTGGATCACCCAAGTGCACCTCCACCATGTACAAAAATTGGCAAAGAGTCATAAGCATAATGGGGAGAGATATTGTCAGAATTGACGTCATTGAGGGCATGTTCATCAATTCAGATGAAAGGAGTAGGGTGGAGTCCACACTTGTGACATCAACATGCCTACCGATTCCACGAGGTTGTTAGTTTCGATTCCCGGGACTGCTATATGCTGTATATATGCATGTTTTTACTACCATATTGTGAGTATTTTGTGCTTTTATTTTCAACTCATTTTTGTTTTACACTATGGGAATATTTTTGATTTATTTCCATCTATGATATGCCAGAGTATTTATCCTCCATCACCATATGTCCATACCTATAGTGAAGAAAGAAGTTGAGGATCTCCACCTTAAGGGATATCTTTCCACATTATGCTTATGACTCTTATAACTTAGAGTCTATTACTTTCTGGTAAGCGGCCAGTTTTTGTACATGGTTGTTGGAAGGCAAAATGATTTATTATCATATATTTCTGGAGTTTTACTGCCTGGTTGAGACAGCCATTTAGCCTATGTCGGAAACTGTTTTCTTGTAATGCCAGTACAGCAAGTTTACCCATCAGGGTGTTTGAAACAAGGAGTCATAAATGAGAATTCATATCCTAACAGAATGTTCACGCATAGGCCTCCTGATCTGATGTATAGGGGTAGAGGAGCATCAGCTGAGACCTCCTGGGGGGGGGGGGGGGGGTGTGAATTAAACCTGAGTTACAACAGCATCAAAAGCCAGCTGTTAGTGGAGGATGACTTGGGCCAAAAGCAGTGATTCATGGATTAATGCTGCCCCTAGTGGAGACTACAGCATGCTTCCTGGAAAGATGGGCAGGAGAAGAATATATTTCCTGGTGATTAGGAAGGAAGGCCTTCTATGGACTTTCATTGGACATAGGAGAAGATAGACAGGCAGAGGGTGTTTGTGTGGGAGGTGTTGATTTAAAAGGTGAGGGCCAGCTAGAGATTTTCTCTTTCCTATTGAGCCCAGCTGAGAGATACCGTATACTGAGGATGACCATATGTAACGTATCATATATGTTTGTATTCTATACGTTCTGTAGTATTATTTTAATGTTCTTTTTTGCTAGCATTTCTACCTTCTTTATAATAAATTAGATCGTTGCTTATTTAACCAGTTTTGGGTCCGGCTGCGCAAAATCATGTACAGGTGCGTGATGCGTGCCCGTATCAGTCAATTAGTCATCAGGTCTAGGCCAATGACTGGCTGGATCTGGTGATCAGTTTCAACCAACGGAAGAACCTCCTGTGCCAGTGTAATGTAAGCACAGGCAATGATGCAATCTCCTGTACTGGAGCCCTTTTCGGTTCCAACATGAGAGAAGAGAGCATCATCAGTGAGTGCACAAGGACTACACTGGCACCAGTACACATAGGCACATTTTTCAACCCCTGATCTCTCTCCCCCCCCCCCCCAGTTAACCCTTTCACTCCCTGTCACATTGTCACTATATACAATGTACAGATGACTTACTGATCACTGTATTGTGGTCACTGGTGATGCCAGTTACCCCTCCGTATATTCCCTAATAAAGGTTTAACCCCTTGATCACCCCCAGTTAACCCTTTCACTCCCGCTCAGAGTTTAATTAGCACAGTGTACAGATTTTTTTTTCTGTTCACTGTATTAGTGTCATGGGTGACGTTAGTTAGCTAGTTAGCATCAGTCGTAGAAAATATGTGGTGGTACCCTAACGCTATACTTTTAAAGTTTTAACCCCCCAATCACCCCCTCAGTTAACCTTTTCAATCCCTGTCACAGTTTCACTAGTAAAGTGTACGTACAGATCCTATTTTCTGATCACTGTATTAGTGTGACGGGTGACACCAGTTAGAGTCAGATTTTAACCCTTTGATTGCCAGTAACACTAACACACACACACTATACATCTCCATCACTAGTATATTGTCTGAACGGATAAATATCTTTGATCTGATTAGAACTATACTAGTGCCCCCAATAGTTTAGTGTTCCCAAAAATGCGGCGTTAGCAGGATCAGCCCTTACACCTGCCATCACCTCCGCACAGCCCCACCCAAATAAGTGCAGTATCAATAGATCACTGTCACTTCCAATACACAGCACACAAAACCGCAGCAATAGAGTCAGGCCCGATCTCTGCTAGCACTAGCAGTTCATTTTTTTTGTAGCGGTTCAAACAGTCCTGGACAACCAGGTGCTTTTTTTCATGTGAGTCACACTAGGTATCCGTAAAATGAGTGGCCAAAATGTCAAACGAAAGGTACACTAGTGAAGAGGCCTACAGGATACTGAGCAGACAGATGAGAGCGATGGGGAAGCCTCACTGTCGGTCAGAATCAGGCTCAGTATACCAACCTGTAAAGAGCAGCGGCACCCTGACCGATAGCTCTGATGACAGAGTAGAGGTCCCTGCTAAGGTCAGGCGTACCCAACCCCGTTCTTCTGTTGCTGAGGTTTAACTGCTACATGCGAGAATCATGCAATTGAGGGTCGGTACTAGTGCAGCTCAACCTTGTGGTGAACTGGCGAACAACAGCGGCCTAGTACACCCTGGTCTTAGACAAACCAGTACTGCAATATCACTTGGTGACTTGGCGAGTCCCATAGGTGCAGTTCAAGCTGGTGTGGTGGCTAGCACACATAGTGGCTCGCAGCTACCAAGAGTTCGAACACAGGACTGTAGAGCCCATAGTGTCCTTCCTGATTTGCTTGCAAATCTTGATTGGTAGCCCACAGATTCTGCAGCGCCTGTACTCCCCCCCCCCCCCCCCCCCCCATTCACTAGCCATCCCGGAATTCAGGTGAAAAGGTGAAAACAGCCAATTTCTCTATCGTTCATTGACAGATGCAGCTCCATATCTTCTTGACACCTGGGTTATGCTATCCCCTACAGGAGAAGGACACTAGGTAGGAAAAAGCTTTACCATGCCTATGGGGCAGTCCCTTCAGGCATACACCCATTCACTCTGCTATAGCCCTCAGTTTGTTTCTGCCTAGCTTAGGAATAGGACCTAGTTCCCAGCTGGGACTTCTGTCTTAGCTTGTCTTTTTTATTTTAAAGGGAACATTTGTTAAAAGTGTAATTTTTTAGCTAGTTATGTTCCTGAGAGAACTGCAATCAACAGCCGGCCTGGGTTTCAGACTGGATATGCTAGATCCTTAAGGTCTCCCAGCCCAGCCAGCGAGCGTGTGCAGGTTATAGCCTAGAGATAGGCCTCGCCACAACAGAGCCCCAATGAATGGGGGCTGGCCCGCGAGTGAAACACCTCACCGGGAAGCACACACATCCCCTAATGGCAGGAAAAGGTACTCCCTTTTCCCGCTTGTGACAAAATTGTTACACGTCAGTGGCGTTGTTCTAAAAGCAATAATGATAACCATGGTGTGGCTAAAAAGCTGGTCTGCGGATCGGGTTTCCAAAAAGGCTCTGCAGACCTCCCCTTTATGGGGCATGGTTCTCATGGCCCCTTAACCTGTATTTTGTAGTCCCCTTTATGGGGGACCGCTTTTTTGGGTCTTTTTTGGAATTCGCTAAAGGCAAGTCACTGCGTAATAGACGGGCCCTTATCTTTCATCACACAGGCGGCCTTTATGCTTTCGGCACACAGGAGCAAGAGGTGATTCTGACGGTTCCCTCCCAGGAACGCTTTCAGGGATTCTATTCAAACCTGCTTACTGTGCCCAGAAAAGAAGGCAAAGTACGTCCAATTCTGGACCTCAAGGCTCAGAACTGCTTTGTGTGGGTACAGAAGTTTCAAATGGAATCCATTAGAACGGTAGTGGCGTCTCTACACCAAGGAGACTTTTTGGCCTCTATAGATATCAAGGACTCATATCTACACATTCCTATCTATGCTGGACACCAGCATTTTCTTCGCTTCGCTGTAGGAGAGGAGCATTATCAATTCATAGTATTATCCTTTGGTCTCGCCTCCGCCCCCAGGGTCTTTACCAAGGTGCTGGCATTACTGTGCCAACCGGGGATTTCGGTACTGGGATACCTGGATGATCTCCTATTGAGGGCGGACTCTCATTCAGCCCTGTTGGGTAACTTGACGATCACTGTATGGACTCTGCAAGAGTTCGGTTGGAACATCAGTTTAAAAAAAACCTGCCCTGATACCTTCATTAAGACTGGATTATTTGGGCCTGACTCTGGATTCTGCTTTGGCGGGGGTCTTTCTTCCTCCGGACAAGCTGCACAAGTTTCAGGGGCCAATCCGTTTGCTGTTGGCTAACAATCTGTCCTCTCTGCGGACTTGCATGCGGGGGGGCCCTGGGTCTGATGGTGTCAACCTTCGAGGCGGTTCCATTTGCTCAGTTCCACATGAGACCCTTACAAAGGGAGATTCTCGTCAAATGGAACAAAGATCCAAAGTCCTAGGATGCTTTGATTCGGTTGAGTCACAACACAAAGACTGCTCTACTATGGTGGCTTCACTCGTAAGCACTACGCCAGGGCAAGTCCTTCCTTCCGTTGTATTGGACGGTGGTAACGGTCAGGCTGGGGAGGAGTGCTGGGAGTCCAAAGTTCTGCGAAAGTTCCAAACTTCCGATAAATATTTTGGAGCTCAAACCGATAAAGCTTTGCCTGAGCCACTGGACAAATCGTCTGCAAGATTGTCTGGTCTGGATTCAATCGGACAATGCCACGGCCGTGGCTTACATCAGTCATCAAGGGGGGCTCCAAGAGTGTCTTGGCAGCCCGGGAGGTGACCGAGATCCTGGATTGGGTGGGAAAGTTTGTTCCAGCCCTCTCTGCTGTGCATATCCCAGGTGTGGAGAACTGGCGGGCGGATTACCTGAGTCGTCAGGTGTTGGATCAGGGGGAGTGGTCCCTACACTCGGAGGTGTTTCATCTCCTGTGTGTCCGGTGGGGGACAACCGACGTTGACCTTTTTGCTTCTCGACTCAACAAGAATGTTCAGAGGTTCATAGCCAGGTGTCGGGATCCTCTGGCCGACGCCACAGACACACTGGTGGCTCCTTGGAATCAGTATCGGCTGATCAGCATTCCCTCCACTAAAATTTCTGCCGAGGATTCTCGGCAGGGTAGAAGTGGAAGGAGTTCCAGTCATTCTGGTGGCCCCAGACTGGCCTCGCTGGTCTTGGTACGCAGACCTGATAGGTTGGTCACCGATGCTCCCTTGAGACTTCCTCTCAGGGAAGATCTGCTGTCTCAAGGACCGATCTTTCATCCTGTTTACAGTCGCTGGCTTTAACGGCATGGCTGTTGAAAGCCAGTTATTGAAGGATAGAGGTCTTTCTGATTCAGTGATTCCTACACTACTGAAGGCAAGAAAGTCTACTTCCAGGAAGATCTATCATGGTACATGGAAATCGTACATTTCATGGTGTGAATCATTGAGGGTGCACCCTCACTTGTTCTCAGTGGCTAGGGTTTTGACTTTTCTTCAAAAAGGTGTTGAACAGCAGTTGGCTTTGGGCACTATCAAAGGCCAAGTGTTGAAAAAAAAAAACAGAGCCAATGCCCTTTAGCTACGCATGCCCTGATTCTCACTTTTATTCAGGGGGTTCGCCATATGGCTCCCCCAAGGCGATCCTCGCTACCTCTGTGGGATCTGAATTTGGTATCTGTTCTTCAAAAAAACTCCCTTTTGAGAACAATAGAAAGATTCCTCTGCTTGCCTTGTCTCAGAAGGTTGCCTTTTTGGTGGCTATTAATTCTGCCTGCAGGGTATCTGAATTGGCGGCATTGTATGCTCACCTTATCCGGTAGTCCACAGAGATAAAGTGGTACTCTGACCTAATCAGTCGTTTCTTCCTTAGGTGGTTTCTCAATTTCTTTGAATGAAGACATTGTGCTGTCATCACTTTGTCCTAAGCCCAAGCATTCCAAGGAAATGGCATTACATTCCTTGGATGTGGTGCGGGCAATTAGAGTTTACCTGGCGGCTACTGAGTTGTTCAGAAAATCAGATGCACGATTTGTCCTTACCAAATGATCTAGTAAAGGAATGGCTGCGTCTGCTGCGACCATATCCAGATGGATCAGACAGACAGTAGTTCAGGCTTATTCCCCCGAAGGGTAAGGGTTCCTCCTTCCCCTGTGAAGGCGCACTCGATTAGGGCGCTGAGTGCTTCCTGGGCTTTTCGACATCAGGCATCAGTGCTGCAAGTTTGCAATGTGGCAACTTGGTCGTCAGTGCACACGTTCACTAAATTCTACAAAGTAGATGTGTTGGCATCTTTGGATGCCTCTTTTGGCCGCAAGGTTTTGCAGACTGCTGTCTAAAAGAGAATTTCTTTTCTCTTTGAAGGTGTATGTTTTTTCTGGAGGAGCTCCAGTTGTTCCTGGTTGAGCTCCATGTTACCTGGTTGGCTAAGTTTAGCCTTAGGGAATTACGTTCTTTTTTGCGTTGTTTTTCCCACCCCTCATGCAAATATTGCTTTGGGATGTCCCAATGGTCAAGAAGATATGGAGCTGGGGGGCGTGGTCTCGGCATGGAAGAGTGAGGACGCATCTCCTCTGAGCTCCTGTCCGGCGGCCTCCTGGCAGCCTTATAGTTCAGAATTTCCAGATAATACTTCTCCTTCACCCGCTCCTACCCGTGTGAGAGGACCCCTGATCCCGCTTTGAGTACTGTGGGCTCCATGGATCGTTTCCTAATCCTGGCACATCCATCTGCCTCCACGCCGGCCCTGCTCAAGATGGCGCCGCACTCTGCCACGAGGAAGGAGGGAGGTCTGCTGACTCCACAGGCTGAGGAGGTAAGGGCTGGCAACGATCTGCCCCCATTCTCACCACCAAGTGATCTCTCGCCATGCCTGCCTCGCTGTTTATCCCTGGCATCCCTGAAAAGCCCTGGAATGAGATATAGTGGCTCACCAACAGAAGCATTGGCGGGGCCTAGTAGTACACAGCGATCCTCAGCTATTGTGCATTTGACGACCCTGTCCACCAGCCAGCTGGGAGAGTGCCCACAGTGAGCACTAGCAGCAGTGTAATACCCAATTATGTTCCCAGCACGGTCAGTCTCAAAGACCAAATCCTATGGGCCCTTCTGCAGAGACTACATACTAGGGAAGATTTTGATGTCCTAGTGAAGAAAATAGTTGAGACGGCACTTAGGGGTGAACTGTCTGCAGCCAAGCAGGAGGTAGTGATGGTGGAGGCCAGGGTTTCCACGCTAGAGTCAAACAATGACATAATCACACAATCCATTTCTAGCTTGCAAGGACAGAAAGCACAAATCAGATTACCCAATTTCTCCTGCTTCTTGAAGATTTAGAGAACCATAATCGTCGGCATAATATTAGGATGCGCAGTTTGCCGGAGGCCACGGGGCAAGGGGAACTTAAATTAACGGTGACAGCCAAATTTAATATGTATTTGGACCATCCCCATGACTCAGCTATAAGTCCATAGAACTCTTGGACCTAGGAATCCGGATGGGGACAGACCGAGGGATGTTGTTTCTTTGCTGCCTGCATAATTACTCTATTAAAGAGGACATTCTTCAGAGAGCTTGGAGGAAGGGGCCCATAGACTTTGACGGGGCTCGGATCCTTCTTTTACTCGATGTCTCACGGAGAACCTTACAAAGGCGTGGCTGCATAAAACCGTTGCTGGAAAAGTTTAATGAGCTGGGGATCACCCCTTTCACCTTATAGCATGGAGAGATAATTGGTCTTATGTTCTGAAACATCCCTCGGGGCTGACAGCATTTTACAGCGCGCTGGATATGTCAATAATTCCCCTCCAATTGTCTGGCCTTTGCCCTTCCGACTGTGGGCTATACGGGAGCCCCAAGTGGCAGACCACAGAGATCGAGAGAACACCGCCGACCCAGACACAGGAGGTCGCAGACTCTCCAGGATCATGAACCTTGACCCACCAACCTCCGTTCCTTATAGGAGAGCTGAATATATTCCCCACACTTAGAAACCTCAGTTGGAGACTGTACTTCCCTGCACGTCATTTGATCCTAAGTTATTACATTGTTTTCAGAACCTACATTTGGGTGGTCTGTGTTTCAGAAAAATTATTTTTTTTTGCTTTTTCACCCCTCAGTCCTGAGTAGGCAGCCACCTGGTTAGCTACTGACCTTGTAGGCTTGGTTCTCGGAGAATGGAGGTGGCCTAATGGTCTGGTCTGTTCGGAACTTCCTTAGCTGAGCGCCTTGTCTAGCTAAGATTAGACTGATCGGTCGAGAGACCTTTTATACATTTTTATCGCAATAATCTTATTCAAAAGCAATTTTTTTTTCTTTCTTCGCCTCATCGGAAAAGAGGGTTCACCCTGATGGCCTGGAGGACTTACCTCGGAGACTTGTGCAAGCGTGGCTTACTGTTAACTGATCTTATTTGTAGACAGATTTATGCATGGATTAACAGTAGCAGTGCTTATATGATTTGTGTTTCTTTTTTTTTTTTTAAAAACATGGGGACAAGGGCTGCTGCTCCTCCTCTCCGGGCACAAGCCCTAGGGGGATATACGGTTCCTTGGATGTAACGTACCTGCTGACTGAATTTGTACATTTGCCTGCAGTTCTCTCTCATGTTGTTTTTCTCTTCTGTTGTCGTCTACCCTGGAGAAGTTTATATATATATATATGACGCCCTTTCATGTATCGGCTTGTGCGAATGCGGACTGTGGGCATCCCGACCGGCCTGGGGGCCTACCCCCTAAAGTGTCATACCCTTCCCTCCCACTAGGCTTTTGCTGCCTATACTGGCAGTTGCCCTCCTGTTGGAGTTCTAGTTTTCTATTTCTTCTTTATCTTCATACTACTCCTTTTCTACTCCTCCTTAGTCCTCAGATCCCCTCCCCCCCTTTTTTTTCCTTCTTCTCGCCCCTCTCTCCTTGCTTTTCTACCCCTCCCCGCATTAATCCTTGGCGTATGTTGACGGCTGGGTTCCGCTCTACCGCAATGACTTTGAAGGATCTAGCTGCCTTGCGGACCTACGGAGACAACGCCCTAAGGCGTTTTTTTTTTTTCAAGAAACCCACTTCCGCTCAGGCAAAATTCCAAAAATTTCAGACAAACATTTTCCGACAGCCTATCATAGTGTTTCCTCCTCATCTAAATCTAAGGGAACGAGTATCCTATTGACCAAGACCCTTCCCTGGCAATTTTTGGACCTCCGCATGGACCATGAGGGCAGGTACCTGTTTTTGAAGGGCAAAATCCAGTCCCAAACTTTCACCTTGGCAAATGTTTATCTACCGAATGTGAACCAGATCGCGGCCCTTGAAACATACTTGTCTGCTCTGGCATTTTTTTCTGAGGGTACGAATGTACTGGGGGAGATTTTAATCTTACTATTGATCCACCCATAAGGACACCTCAACTGGCTCCTCGGCCCTCCCACGCAGAGCCGGACTGGGAATAAAATTCAGCCCTGGAAAAAATTTCATACCAGCCCCATACCATTATTATACCGGCCCAACAGCATAACGCCATTATTTTCTTGTTCATAAAAGGGAAAGCCATGCATTTTAAAGCAAATTTGAAGAGTGTACTATCATAGATAAGATAGTTATAAAAGCAGGGCTTTATATATAAAAGAGCAAATTCTAGTTAAAAGTGGTAAAAGTGCGGACATGGTAAAGGAGAGGTCAGAGGATGTGCGGACATGACACAGGAGATGTCAGAGGATGTGCGGACATGACACAGGAGATGTCAGAGGATGTGCGGACATGACACAGGAGATGTCAGAGGATGTGCGGACATGACACAGGAGATGTCAGAGGATGTGCGGACATGACACAGGAGATGTCAGAGGATGTGCGGACATGACACAGGAGATGTCAGAGGATTTGCGGACATGACACAGGAGATGTCAGAGGATGTGCGGACATGGTACAGGAGATGTCAGGGGCTGTGCGGACATGGTACAGGACATGTCAGGGGCTGTGCGGACATGGCACAGGACATGTCAGAGGCTGTGCGGACATGGCACAGGACATGTCAGAGGCTGTGCGGACATGGCACAGGACATGTCAGAGGCTGTGCGGACATAGTACAGGACATGTCAGGGGCTGTGCGGACATGGCACAGGACATGTCAGGGGCTGTGCGGACATAGTACAGGACGTCAGGGGCTGTGCAGACATAGTACAGGACATGTCAGGGGCTGTGCGGACATGGCACAGGACATGTCAGAGGCTGTGCGGACATGGCACAGGACATGTCAGAGGCTGTGCGGACATGGCACAGGACATGTCAGAGGCTGTGCGGACATGGCACAGGACGTCAGGGGCTGTGCGGACATAGTACAGGACATGTCAGGGGCTGTGCGGACATGGCACAGGACATGTCAGAGGCTGTGCGGACATGGCACAGGACATGTCAGAGGCTGTGCGGACATGGCACAGGACGTCAGGGGCTGTGCGGACATAGTACAGGACATGTCAGGGGCTGTGCGGACATGGCACAGGAGATGTCAGAATTATCAGGGGCCCTAATACAATGCTGATCCCCCTAAAACAATGCTGTTCCCCTCCTCCTAATACAATGCTAACTCCCCTCCCCCTAATAAAATGATGACCTCCCCCTAACACAAAGCTGTTTCCCCTCCCTCCTCCTAAATTTGGGGGGGGGGGATCAGCATTGTATTAGGGGGAGGTCATCATTTTATTAGGGGGAGGGTGGTTAGCATTGTATTAGGAGGAGGGGAACAGCATTGTATTTGGGGGAGGGGCCCCAGGGGGGATGGCAGATAAGCATTGTATGAGGGGGGGGGGTAGGTTAGCATTAGGGGCCCTAATATGCTGATTCTCTCCCCCAAATGCAAGAGGACGAGGTCCCCCAGGCCCCAGCCCATTTACACTTGCCTGGCTGTGCTGTCTCAGCCTCTGCTCCGCTCCGCTCCACTCTTCCTTCAGTCACACAGTGTGACCTGGCTGCGATCATGCTGCTACCGCTGCTGCTGGCTTCTGTGAGGTGTGGGAGGGATCGGCGCCGTGACCGTCATGCAGACAGTCAGATGATCCACCGCCGCGCAGCCGCTCCCGCCGGATGTGACGTCATGCCGCTCATAGCGGCTGACGTAGGAAAGACTCCAAGAATGTATCTGTCACTGGAGCACAGCGGGGGCCGGGGCTGCAGCCGCCATCACAGCGCGGCCGCAGCGCGGTCCCAATGCTTAAAGCGGCCGCATCTTAAAGCGGCCCCAGGGCCGGCGGCCCACTGGGGAAATTCCCGGTATCCCGGTACGCCAGTCCGGCCCTGCTCCCACAGAGTTCTAGGGCCAAACTCAGAGACCTTTTTCACTCTCACCGTCTAATGGATATTTGGCGCATACTTTATCCCTAAGAGAGATTACACCTTATTTTCATAATCCAGATTAGACCAATTTTTGGTCTCTCATTCCTCGATCCCAGCAGTTTCCAGGGCTGAGATTGGCCGTATTGCCCTCTCGGCCCATGGAATTAGCTTTGCGTCATTAGATTCCGAGATCCGCTACTTGGCGACTAAATAAATAACTTTTGCAGGACCCCTTGATCAAAGCATGTATACTTTTCTTCAAAACAAACAAAGACTCAGTATCTAACCCTCTTTCCCTATGGTCAGCTCACAAATGCTACATTAGAGGAGTGCTCAAACACAGTCATAGAGTGAAAACTGAAAGGGCGAGCACTTTAGAGTGTCTTTTATCCAAATTACACTAAAAAGAAAGATGCCATAAACTAAATTCAGATCCCATTGTGGAGGCTGAGGTTACATGCCTGCCTGAGTGGATTAGGGAACACTGTTTATTTCAAGCTAAGAATAGCCTAATGAAAGCCAGTAGAATTTTTTATTAATTTGGGGACAAGTGTAGTAAACCTCTAGTGAACCCCCTGCATACCCAAGGTAACCTATCTTACATCCCCGCTATATCAACCCCTTCGGGGGAGAAAACATTTAATTCACAGGCCATGGCCGACGCTTTTCAAAACTTTTACGCCTCGCTTTACGACTTACACCCTTCCTCTCCTCGTCTACCTCCCCTGCACCGGACAGAACTGCGGAAATTTAGGACCTACCTCGACGCCGCAGGTCTCCCTTCTCTTACAAGCGAGGAAAAAGAGTTGCTCTCCCAGTCCATCTCTGAGAAGGAACTTTCGAGAGCCATTGCAGGGACTCCTACCGGAAAGCCGGGACCTGATGGTAACCGATTATAAAATGTTTCAGGAACATTTGGCAACTTATTTCACTGATGCCTTTAATGGATTGCTGGATGACCATGAAATGCTTCCTGATCTTTTGCATGCCAGCATCACAGTCATTCCGAAGCCAGGCAAAGACCCGCTACAGTGTGCCAGTTACAGACCTATTTCTTTGCTTAACTGTGACCTAAAAACTGTTTACAAAAATCATTGCTGACAGGTTGAGCCCGGTTATGCAGTGGATTATCCCCTTGATCAGGTCGGGTTTGTTCGCAATAGAGAGACTAGGGAGCAAAAGCCACCGATGCTGAAAAAGTGTTCGATAAGGTGAACTGGACATTTCTGCTAGCCACCCCTATGCCACATTGGCATGCAGGCGCCTGTACGGTCGTGGATATCCGCTATTTACTCAAACCCGACAGCTACAGTTAAAGTGAATGGAGTAATCTCTGACCCATTCAATATCCGCAATGGTACGAGGCAGGGCTCCCCCCTTTTTCCACTTCTCTTCATACTGTCCTTAGAGCCCCTCCTACAGCACATCAGACACAACCCCGACATTAGAGGATTAGAGACCAGCTCATACCATCACGTATCTCATTACAGGTTCTGCTAGCTGAAATCCGCAGATACTGGGCCTTGTCGGACTTCAAAGTCAATTTACAAAAGTCTGAAGCCCTCAATGTCCCTCTCTCCACAACTCCTCACTAGCCTTAGTTGTAATTTCCCGTTTCGTTGGGCGTCGCACTACATCCAATATCTTGGGACTAAGATTCCCACTAACTTACAACTCCTTTACAAGCATAACTTCCTCCCTTTACTTACTGCTTTCTCTACTGACCTGGACAAATGGAAGTCCCTTGCCATATCCTGGTTCGGAAGATGCAACGTCCTAAAAATGAACATCATGCCGCGTCTTTTGTATCGCCTGCAAACTTTACCAATCAAGATACCTCCGGACTTTTTCCACAAACTACGGACAATGTTTATCCGTTATGTATGGCAGAACAAACCTTCCAGGATTAGGACGCTCTTGCAAAGATCAGAGGGGATATAGGTCTTCCTGACCCTGCCCTATAACGCATAGCAACACATTTGAATAGAAGAGTGGACTGGTCTAGACATCAGTCCCATAAATGATGGATGTCGCTGGAACAAGACACGGTACCGGTCCCGTTGGCCGGCCTTCCGTGGGTTGAGCCGCGTTGCGGTCGATCCCTCCCTCCTCGCCTATTGATTGATCCTACACTAATGGAGCTTCACAAATATTTTAAATGGATGGGAGTGTCGGGCTTTCCCTCACCATTGACGCCAATCATTGACCACTCGGACTTTGCACAATTCCTTGCAGATAAGACATTTCTATTACAGCCTGAGCAGAGCTTGGTCAGAGCCTCACTCTTTCTAGGCCCCTCTGGATGGCATCACCCCTCCGTGCTAAATAGCTAATTTGATTCATAAATTTTTGGACAATGGAAGATTAGGCAATTGTCCCATTTCCTTCGTTCTCTTCCGGACCACACCGATTTCCGGAACCGACCGACCCCCTTTGAGGATCTCTGTGTTGGTGACGGTCCCCTCCGGGGATCCCTTTCTTGCTCTTACAGAATTCTGCAGACAATTTCATCCCAAACTGACCCTCCATATTTGACCAAATGAGAATGGGACCTCAACGTCTCGTTCACTGAGGCCCAAAAGACCCAGATCCTTTTCTTTGCCCATAAGTCCTCCTTATGTAGCAAATATCAGGAAATCACTTATAAAATCATGGCACATTGGTATCGAACCCCTTCCATCTTGACATCAATATTTCCAGGCCACAGCCAATTGTGGTGGTGTTGTAACATGCTCCCAGGCACACTTTTCCACATCTTTTGGGAGTGCCCACAGGCTCGTCCGTTTTGGCAAAGAGTATTGGCAATTGTTTTTAAACTCACGGGCTTCTCTCTCCTAGATGACCCGGCTGCAGTACTCCTTAACCTAACCCCCATGTCGAGCCAGTACAGAAGACTAGATCCTATTTAAAGGACACCAAACACCTTATACAGCTACTAAATGACATCAAACTCGATTCTGATACTATCTATCTAGCAACAGCAGATGAGCGAGACTTTATACTATCATTAATCATCAGGAAGCTTTGTCAGCTTTAAGATGGGCCTTAAAAGAGATGAGTGACCCTAAATGTCCACAAAGGAAGTTCATACAGAAGTGCTTGAATTATAGTCTGGAACACAACTATTTTTGGTATAACATTGATTATTACAAACAAATACAAAAAATTGCAACACCCACCATTTTAATGTGTAGGGCCTCTGCTTTAAAAAAATATATAATGTTTGGGGGTTCAAAGTAACTTTCTAGCAAAAAATAAATACATTTTTCACATAAACAAAAAGTGTCAAAAAGGGCTTGGTCTTCAAGTGGTTAGAAGAGTGGGTGATGTATGGCATAAGCTTCGTTTTGAAAAACGAAGAATAGGAAAAAATTTTTTCTTTCAATTTTCAAAACTTTGTGACAAAAAGCGAAATCTGTAAAATACTCAACATGCCTCTCAGCAAATTGCTTGGAGTGTCTACTTTGAGTAAAGGGGTCATTTTGGGGGGGGGGGGGCTTGTGCTATCTTTGCATTTCATGGCCTCCGAAACTGTGATAGGTAGTGTGGAGTGAAATCAACAATTTACGCCCTTTGAAAGCCTGAAGGGGGTGCTTGGTTTTTGGGGTCCTGTATGCGGCTAGACTGCTAAAAAAGTGGTATCCCTGTACTCCGGAGAAGCCGCAGAATGTATTTTGGGGTGTAACTTCACATATACCCATGGCATGTGTGAGAAGTATATCATTTAAGTGACAACTTTGCGTAAAAAAATAAATTAAAGTGTTGTAATTTTTCCGAAACATGTGGCAAAAATGTAAAATCTTTCATGGACTCAACATGCCTCTCTGCAAATTGCTTGGGATGTCTACTTTCCAAAATGGGGTCATTTTTGGGGGGGGGTTGTGCTATCTTGACATTTCAGGGCCTCCAAAAAATGTGATAGATAGCGAGGAAGTGAAACTAACAATTTACGCCCTTTGGAATTCTGAAGGCGGTGATTGGTTTTCATGGTCCTGTACGCAGCTAGGCTCCAAAAAAGTCTCACATCTATGGTATCCATATACTCAGGAGAAGAAGCAGAATGTATTTTGGGGTTTAATTCCACATATGCCCATGGCATGCGTAAGCAATATATCATTTCAGTGATAACTGTGTAAAAATGTTTGTTTTTTTTTGTCATTTTTCAATTACTTGTGGCAAAAAAATTAAATATTCAGGCTCGGTTCACATTTGTGCGATGCGGGAACGCTGCGAATATTCAGCGTGATCCCGCATCGCATCCGCACATCTAGCAGTTCACACTGCCATATGCGATACGCAGGGGGTGTCAATTAAATGTTAACGACACCCCCAGTTTGATCGCATATCGCAGTGCGATCTGCAAGTACGCACAGAATCAGATTGCACAAGTGTGAACCACTGTGCGATCCGATTCTGAGGCGGCTCAAAAAATGCCTCATGTGCGTGTTTGCTGCAGATGCGCTGCAAATTCAGCCATACAAAGTGTATGGCTGAACTCGCATCCGCACAGGAGATCGCATGTAATGAAGGAGCAGTGCGCTCCGAATTACATGCGATCAGCGCATCCGCAATAATGTGAACCGGCACTCAATGGGCTCAACATGCCTCTCAACAAATTTCTTGGGGTGTCTACTTTCCAAAAAGAGGTCATTTGGGGGATTTTGTACTGCTCTGCCATTTTAGCACTTCAAGAAATGAGATAGGCAGTCAAACTAAAAGCTGCGTAAATTCAAGTAAATGTACCACAGTTTTATAACTGTTGCCCAAACGAATAAATATATGCTTATATGAACACCAAGACGTGGCTGGGTTCATTTTGGCCTAAATGTATGACAAAAATTGAGTTTATTGGATTTTTTTTTTTTATACAAAAAGTAGAAAATATTTGTGGAAAAAAGAAAGCTCTATTTGTTGAAAAAAAAAGGACGCAAATTTTGTTTGGGTACAGCGTTGCATGACTGCGCAATTACCAGTTAAAGCAGCGCAATGCCAAATTGCAAAAAGTGCTCTGGTCCGGAGCTGAAGTGGTTAAGCAGTGGGTTTATTTTTATAGCTAACATTGTTATTATATCCTCACCATTAACCTTATCAGAGGTTTGATAGACTGTCTAACTATAGGAATAGACAAGAGAATACATATTTATAATAAATAGGGGAGATCCAAAACCAACCCACATATTTACTTCAATGGTGGAGGTGCACTTGGGTGATCCACTTTTTTTTGCTTGATATCCATAGCCACATTTGAAGAGCAAGTTGGTTTCACATTGAATACTGGATATTTTCATAATTTACAATTTTATTAAAAAAGTCAATCATTGGACAGTCACATCATATGGGACTTTATACACGATTATGTTTGATGTTCACAGTGTTTATTACTATTTTGGTAATTTTGTCTATTCATTCACAGCACAGCAATTATTTTAATATGAATGGGCCCTTGAGCTAGTATTGGAGGAAGCTGTGGAATATTTTTCTTCTCCAGATTGCCATGTTATTGAACAATGAGCATCATGCAACATGCCTGCTGCACCCATCTGCAAAAGCCTTGACATTGTGCAGCTTTATTCTTCTCAGCTTCACCTTGCCTCCTTGGGTACAACTACCTGTAAAATCCTCCAAAGATATTCTCTGCTCATGAACAGATAGAATGTGCAAACTAGGATGATTGTATCGCTACAGAAAGGATTTTAATTCCTCCTAAATCCCTGTCAAACCTTAATCCTTACTACCTATCACAGTTTTGAAGGCCATGAAATGCCAAGATAGCACAACCCCCCCCCCCCCCCATGACCCCATTTTGCAAAGTAAACACTCCAAGCTACTTGCTGAGAGGCATGGTGAGTATTTTGCAGCTCTCATTTATTTTGGAAAATGAAGAAAAAAAAAAAGGAAAATGCATTTTTTCCTCTTTTTTCAATTTCCAAAACTTTGTGACAAAAAGTGAGATCTGCAAAACACTCAACATGCCTCTCAGCAAATAGCTTGGAGTGTCTACTTTGCAAAATGGGGTAATTGGGGGGGGGGGGGGGGTTGCTATCTTTGCATTTCATGGCCTTCAAAACTGTGATAGGTAGTAAGGAGTGAAATCAACAATTTACGCACTTGGAAAACCTGAAGGTGGTGATTGGATTTCGGGGTCCTGTACGCAGCTAGATTGCAAAAAAGTCTCACACATGGGGTATCCCCATACTCAGGAGAAGCAGAAGAATGTATTTTGGGGTGTCATTTCACATATACCCATGGCCCCATGGCATGTGTGAGCAATATATCATTTAGTGACAACTTTGTGTAGAAAAACAAAAACAAAAAAAAAAAATAATAATTTTCCTGGAACTTGGGGCAAAATATAAAATATTCCATGGACTCACCATGCCTCTCAGCAAATAGCTTGGAGTGTCTTCTTTGCAAAATGGGGTCATTTGGGGGGGTTGTGCTATCTGGAAATTTCAGGGCCTCTGAAACTGTGACAGGTAGTGCGGAGGTGAAATGCACAATTTACGCCATTAGAAAACCTGAAGGTGGTGATTGGTTTTCGGGGTCCCGTACACAGCTAGGCTCCCAAAAAGTCTCACGCATGTGGGACTTTACAGGTCATCAAATGTATTGTTAACAATAATAATGGGCCTAGAATCATTGTTCTTACTCTGGGTTGCACGGAAGTCCCAAATATGTGTAGCGCAATTGTAATTTTCACACGAAGGTGCAACTGACGTTCACATTTAGATTTGTACCTGCCCTGGCCATCTTGGGCACACAGGTGGGACAGTGGAGCATGGGATACATGGCGAGGGTGGTGGAGCACTTTTGATTTTGGCAGGTTTACAGCTGTCCAGATCACTTTAAATACACACACAGTATGTAAATGACCCCGCTGTTGCTGAGGTCTGAGGGTATTGATCTTGACCTGATGACACATGTCAATAGTCTACATAAGACCCTAGATAAACTTTGCAAAAGTATTTTCCTCCGCTCGAGGGAGGCGAATGGTAATGGATGTATGAAAGGTTCTTGGTGGCTCAAAGGAGAGCAAAGGTTTTGCTGCCCTCTAAGGGTTGGGGAGAAACCCAATGGAGACAATGTAAAACAAAGAAAAGAGGGTGCACCAACCCTGCCCATTACCCAATTAGTATCTTTGATATGTTTTTTTCATTAATATGCTTGCGAGTATATTTTGTTTTATACATTATTAAAGTCCATAGTAGACATAAAGCGACCAGGTCACCAAGCCTGTTCCCAGCAGGTCAAAGGTCCCTCCAGAAGGCTAACACGTTTCGAGGGGAGATCCCCTCTTCCTCTGAGCCACAGTACTCATTTATGTCTTTATGGACCTTGCTTTGTGCACTGGTGCGCAGTCATGTTGGAACAGGAAGGGGCCATCCCCAAACTGTTCCCACAGAGTTGGAAGCATGAAATTATCCAAAATATCTTGGTATGCTGACGTCTTAAAGAGTTCCCTTTACTGGAGCTATGGGGCCAAGCCCAACCGCTAAAAAAAAAACAAAAAAAAAAAACCCACGCCATAATCCCCCCTCCACCAAATGATTTGAACCAGTGCACAAAAGCAAGGTCCATAAGGACATAGATGAGCGAATTGGGGTGGAGGAACTTGTTTGGCCCGCACAGTCCTGACCTCAACCTGATAGAACACCTTTGGGATGAATTAGAGCGGATACTGCGAGCCAGGCCTTCTTGTCCTCATCAGTGCCCGACCTCACAATTGCGCTTCTAAAAGAATGGTCAAATATTCCCATAGACACACTCGTAAACCTTGTGGACAGCCAGAAAAGTTGAAGCTTTTATAGCTGCAAAGGGTGGGCCAACTCTATATTGAACCCTATGGAGTAAGACTAGGATTACATTACAGTTCCTATGCGTGTAAAGGCAGGCGTCCCAATACTTTTGGTAATATAGTATATAAAATATATATACTGTATTAGTTTTAGATTTTAGTAACATAATTAGAAGAAAAGATCCATGTCTTACTGGGTGTAGTCGAAGTATTCTTTGTGTTGATTTCGGTAAAAAACTGAAAATTTCAGCATACGTCCTGCAATTGCTTCAGCTTTTTCCATTAGTTGTGTTAGATGCACCTTTGAATAATCTGTGAAGAAAGCAGAAAAATAGCCTAATTACCTGTTACTGTGAAGGAAGAACTCTTTTACAAGTATTCCATGTTACGGTCTATTAAAATTGAACAAATATTTTTCAGTGTTTTTTGATTTTAGAATAAAGGCAAAATTCTTTAGTAAAATGAATTGCAGAGGCTGCCACTGATATCCTGAAAATGCTCTATTGTCCTGGCTGTTTCTAATATCAGTGACACAGGACAAGTACGCAAAAATAAGTTAGAACTCTATGCTTTTCAGGGGCAGCCCCTATATTTCTATTTTTCTTGCTGTTCCGACTGAGCCAGAACAAGTACCGACAAATAAAGGCAGCTTTGCTTTTATCAATTCCAATCCAAATAAGGCCCAGAAGGACCTGTTAACCACTCAATCAGACATGCTTAACCACTTTCAGACTGGAGGAATTGGCTGCTCAATGACCAGGCCCTATTTTGCGATTCGGCACTGCGTGGTCGTGCGACGCTGTACCCAAACTAAATTGACAACTTTTTTTTCCCCACAAATAGAGCTTTCTTTTGGTGGTATTTGATCACCTGTGCGATTTTTATTTTTTGCTCTATAAACAAAAAAAGAGACAATTTTGAAAAAAAAAAAACTATATTTTTCACATTCTTTTATATGAAATTCTCAAAAAAAAAAAAAAAGTAAAAATCTAAATTTTTTAACATTTTAGGCCAATTTGTTTTTTGCTACATATTTTTGGTAAAAAAAAAAAAAAAATTAGCAATAAGCATATTTTGATTGGTTTGCGCAAAACTTACTGCGTTTACTAACTACGGAAAAGATTTATGTCATTTTTATTGTTTTTTTTTAATACTAGTAATGGCGGCAATCTGCGATTTTTTTTTTTTCACTTATATATTTTCTATTAAGGGTTTGAGATAAGTCTGTACAACAAAAGTATACATTATAATCATGTTATTTAACAATGTAGGAAAAAGTAGGGTTCTTACATCATTTTTAATACAAATATATAGCAATCACAATCTCTTATCCCAATTTATCTGCAGTACCCTACTTCTATTCCTATACAGCCAACTTGTCTTCATGATAAAGCTACACATAGTACAGTCTCTTCCCACCCCAATTTTCCTTCTTTTATACCTACATAAACAACCCTCAAAAAACCAATCTGCGATCTTTTGCGCGACTGCGACACTGCGGACAGATCGGACCCCTAACTGACATTTTTAACACTTTTGGGGGTACCAGTGATATTACTACAGTAATCAGTGCTAAAAATATGCACTGTTACTGTAAAAATGACACTGGCAGGGAAGGGGGTTAACCGTATTGGTGATCAAGGGGTTAAATGTGACCCTAGGGGTGTGATTCTAACTGTGGGGGACGTGGCTTGTGAAGTCATCACAGAGACATGTGATCCTATATAGCAGGATCACATGACATCTGTGATAACTTCAGGGAGAAGTACGGACTGCTGTGTTTACATCATTCGTCCATCCTTCTCTGTCAGCGGCGGAAGATCGCGAGTGGCCGATGGCCATCGGAGCCACCTGTTATATGCACTAGTTTCCCCGCTGACGAGTGGGGGCGGGAGCGCGTCTCCGGTGGCGCGCGATCACCCCCTAGCTCCTCCCAGGCGAGCGCCGTACATGTACGGAACTTTGCCTGGGAGAGCCAGACTGCCGCCGTACATCTGTGGCGGCTGGGGCTAAAGCGATTAAGGGGAACCTGTGTGGATTAAAATGTGAGCTGCTCTCCCTGGTAGGGATGATCGAACGGTTCGGGTCGACCATCGGTTCGACCCGAACATTGGCTGTTCGAGGTTCGGCTGAATTCCGAACTTTTTGCTGAAAAAGTTCGGAATTCGGCAACCAGAACCGACCAAAATACAATGGTTCAGGAAATGGGCTTTAATAGCCCGTGATTGGACCAGAACCATCAGTAAAAGCCAATTGAGGGGGCAGGAGAATGCTAGGAATGTGATTGGAGTGACTAGGGGGTCCATAGGCCAATCATTAGTGAATATGCCCCCCAGTATATAAGATAGCCCCCGCCAAATTCCTAGCTTTGTTATACAGGGACATGGAAGAGAGTGGAAGCAGTTCTGTGACTTCTGTTACAAAGTGTCATTTAGCAATTTTTAGTGTGAGGAAAGGGATATCTATTGTAGGGTGCTATTTTCCACTAAAGTTAGCTTTAATTATTCCGTTTCTGTAGGGAAAGTGTTAAGTGTAAGGGGACCGTAGTGTAGTGTAGGGTTAACTGACTGTGACTGCTATGGCAGGGTGACAAAACCCTTCCATATCAGGGTGACCGCTATAGAGAAAAGATCGTTTCTCTTGTGTCACATTCAGTGCACTAATATGGCTTCTCACCTGTGAGCATTCTTTTTGCTGCAGGCGTTTTTAGGGCTTTTTTGAGGAGATGTTTGGAGTCAGGCATGACATCTGAACATCTGTGTAGGTGTATATATACATACACCCATGTCTGTATATATATATATATATACACATACACATATATAGGTGTGAAAGTCGCAGAAACATATGCTTGCGCTAATTAAATAATTAACAGGCATATGGCTCCGCTCCTATAACACCTATACGTGTGTATGTGTATAAATATATACAAGTGTGTGTGTATATATATAACCCTATACAGAAGTTCAGATGTTTTGCCTGCCTCCAAAGACCCCAAAAAAATGCCCAAAAAAATGCCTGCGCCAAAAAAAAAATGCCCAGGTGTGTTCTTGCAGGCGTTTTTTTTGGGCATATTTTTGGGGTCTTTGGAGGGAGGCTAAACATCTGAACTTCTGTATAGGGTTATATATACACACACACTTGTATGTATTTATACACATACACACATATAGGTGTTATAGGAGCGGAGCCATATTAGTGTGAATTAGCGCAAGCATAGATTTCTGCTATTTTCACACCTATATATGTGTATATATACATACATGGGTGTATATACCTCTACACAGAAGTTCAGATGTTTTGCCTGCCTCCAAAGACCCCAAAAAAATGCCCAAAAAAACGCCAGCTGCAAAAACACACCTGGGCGTTTTTGTAGCTGGCATTTTTTTTTGGGCATTTTTTGGGCGTCTTTGGAGGCAGGCATAACATCTGAACTTCTGTGTAGGGGTATATACACCCATGTATGTATATATACACATACACATATATAGGTGTGAAAATAGCAGAAATCTATGCTTGCGCTAATTCACACTAATATGGCTCTGCTCCTATAACACCTATATGTGTGTGTGTATAAATACATACAAGTGTGTGTGTGTGTGTATATATAACCCTATACAGAAGTTCAGATGTTTTGCCTGCCTCCAAAGACCCCAAAAAATGCCCAAAAAAACGCCTGCAAGAACACACCTGGGCATTTTTTTTGGGGCAGGCATTTTTTTGGGCATTTTTTTGGGGTCTTTGGAGGCAGGAAAAACATCTGAACTTCTGTATAGGGTTATATATATATACACACACACTTGTATGTATTTATACACATACACACATATAGGTGTTATAGGAGCGGAGCCATATTAGTGTGAATTAGCGCAAGCATAGATTTCTGCTATTTTCACACCTATATATGTGTATGTGTATATATACATACATGGGTGTATATACCCCTACACAGAAGTTCAGATGTTATGCCTGCCTCCAAAGATGCCCAAAATTGCCCAAAAAAAACGCCTGCAACAACACACCTGGGCATTTTTTTTGGCGCAGGCATTTTTTTGGGTCTTTGGAGGCAGGCAAAACATCTGAACTTCTGTGTAGGGGTATATATATATATATACAGACACCCATGTCTGTATATATATACACATACACATATATAGGTGTGAAAATAGCAGAAATCTATGCTTGCGCTAATTCACACTAATATGGCTCCGCTCCTATAACACCTATATGTGTGTATGTGTATAAATACATACAAGTGTGTGTGTATATATATAACCCTATACAGAAGTTCAGAAGTTTTGCCTGCCTCCAAAGACCCAAAAAAAATGCCTGCGCCAAAAAAAAATGCCCAGGTGTGTTCTTGCAGGCATTTTTTTTGGGCATTTTTTGGGGTCTTTGGAGGCAGGCAAAACATCTGAACTTCTGTATAGGGTTATATATACACACACACTTATATGCATTTTACACATACACATATATAGGTGTTATAGGAGAGAAGCCATATTAGTGTGAATTAGCGCAAGCATAGATTTCCGCTATTTTCACACCTATATATGTGTATATATACAGACATGGGTGTATGTATATATATACCCCTACACAGAAGTTCAGATGTTTTGCCTGCCTCCAAAGTCCCCCAAAAAATGCCCAAAAAACGCTTGCTACTAAACCGGCAAGGTGTGAAAATAGCGGAGCCATATCCCTGTTCTATAAGTGACCTAATACAATCTTTTTTTTTTTTTTTTTATAGTTCTGGATATGCTACAGAGCTGAAACTTCACAGGTACACTTTTTAGACCCCCCAGACACTAAATCCAAAGAAATTTTTTTTTTAAAATTTTTTCAATAATTGGCTCTCTATCAAAAATGACAATTTTTAAGAACTTTTTTGTGTGATTAATAGTCCCTGGGGCATGACCCAGAACCCTAGGCACTTTTTAGGGGCATTTATTTGGTTTTAGGGCTTCAAAATGGTGTTTCTTGATTACCGAAGTTCGGGTCCCATTGATTTCAATGGGGTTCTGAATTCCGGGCCGAACTTTCGGGAAGTTCGGATGTTCTGGCCGAACTGAACTTTTGAAAAGTTCGATCATCCCTACTCCCTGGCTGGGTTTCGAAGGTGGAAGCTCCTGCACTGTGATCCTGACCACCTCCTTCACTTGCTGAATACTTGTTCTAGGTGATGGATTTAGACACTGGATTTCATAGACCTGTTCTCTAGTAGTACTGTCATGGCCAAAAGTTTTGAGAAAGACAAATATTCATTTTCACAAAGTCTGCTGCTTCAGTGTTTTTAGATATTTTTTGTCAGATATTACTATGGTATACTGAAGTATAATTGCATAAACCTAATGTAATTGTCAATAAAAGCCTTTGACACTTTTAAAATGCTTGCAAAAAGTAAATATTTGCAGTGTTGACCCTTCTTTTTCAAGACCTCTGCAATTCACCCTGGCATGCTGTCAATCAACTTCTGGGCCACATCCTGACTGATGGCAGCCCATTCTTGCACAATCAATGCTTGGAGTTTGTCAGAATTTGTGGGATTTTTGTGTTCACCCACCTCGAAGATTGACTATAAGTTCTCAATGGGCTTAAGGTCTGGGGAGTTTCCTAGCCATGGACCCAAAATTTTGATGTTTTGTTCCCAAAGCCACTTAGTTATCACTTTTGCCTTATGGCAAGGTATCCCATCATGCTGGAAAAGGCCCTGGTTTGTCACCAAACTGTTCTTGGATGGTTGGGAGAAGTTGCTCTTGGATTATGTTTTTGTACCATTCTTTATTCGGGGATGTGTTCTTAGGCAAAATTGTGAGTGAGCTCACTCCCTTGGCTGAGAAACAAACCCACACATGAATGGGCCAAGGATGCTTTACTGTTGACACAGAACTGATGGCAGCGCTCACCTTTTGTTCCCTGGAAAAGGTTTTTTTCCTGATGCCCCAAACTATCGGAAAGGGGATTCATCAGAGAAAATTACTTCACCCGGGTTTTCAGCGGTCCAATCCCTGTACCATTTGCAGAATATCAGTCTGTCCCTGATGTTTTTCCTGGAGAGAAGTGGCTTCTTTGCTTCCCTTCTTGACACCAGGCCACATCCTCCTATGTGAGTTCTGGCATGGAGGCCTTCATTACGCAGTGTGCGCCGTATTGTCTGAGCAGAAACTTCAGTTCTCACATCTGACAAATCTTTTCTCAGTTCCTCAGCAGTCACATGGGGACTTTTCTCCACTCTACGCTTCAGGTAGCGCACAGCAGTCGAAGTCAGCATCGTCTTTCTGCCACGACCAGGTAGCGTTTCAACAAAGCCCTTTGCCTTGAATTTGCGAATGATGCTTCCTATGGTGTCTCTTGGTATGTTTAACATCTTTGCAATCTTCTTATAGCCATTGTCCTTCCTGTGAAGAGTAATCACCTCTTCTCTTGTCTTCCTGGACCATTCTCTTGACTTCACCATGTTTCTAACCACACCAGTAAATGTCTAGAAGGAGCTGAGTATCACAGTCATTTTAAAGCTGCCTAATTGGTGCTTATTAGGCTTTATTGCTGCTCCCTAACATCCACAGGTGTTTTCAATACCTGATTGAAAACACTTCAATGAACCTCTGTTCTTCAGAGTGGTAGTCTTTAAGGGGTTGAATAATTGTGTCAATGAAGTATTCACAAAAGAAACATGTACTACTGTATTACAAAACCAACTGATGTCCTTTTAGTTGCATATGGTTCTTTAAGAAGTCCTTGTAGGATTTCATTCTGAATACAATTACAAATGTACACTAAACTCCCTAAAACCCTTTACAGCATTGGGGGGTTGAATCATTTTGAATACAACTGTATATGTGTATGTATGTATGTATATATATATATATATATATGGAATCAAAAAACACCATTTTGAAGCCCTAAAACCCAATAAATGCCCCTAAAAAGTGCCTAGGGTTCTGGGTCATGCCCCAGGGACTATTTTTCACACAAAAAAAAGTTCTTAAAAATTGTCGTTTTTGATAGAGAGCCAATTATTGAAAAAAAAAAAAAATTAGATTTCTTTGGATTTAGTGTCTGGGGGGTCTAAAAAGTGTACCTGTGAAGTTTCAGCTCTGTAGCATGTCCAGAACCAGAAAAAAAAGATAATTTTTCTTAGAATTTCAGTAGCGCGGGATGGTGTTACCCTCCTTTCACACCTATATGTGTGTATATATATATATATATATATATATGTGTGTGTGAGTGTATATACCCTTATACAGAAGTTCAGATGTCATGCCTGCCTCCAAAGACGCCCAATAAACGCCTGAAACAAAAATGCCCAGGTGTGAAAGGAGGATAACCCCATCCCTGCGCTACTGAAATTCTAAGAAAAATGATTTTTTTTTTCCTGGTTCTGGACATGCTACAGAGCTGAAACTTCACAGGTACACTTTTTAGACCCCCAGACACTAAATCCAAAGAAATCTTTTTTTTTTTTTTTTCAATAATTGGCTCTCTATCAAAAACGACAATTTTTAAGAACTTTTTTTGTGTGATTAATAGTCCCTGGGGCATGACCCAGAACCCTAGGCACTTTTTAGGGGTATTTATTGGGTTTTAGGGCTTCAAAATTTTGTTTTTTGATTCCATATATATATATATATATATATATATATACAGTGGGTACGGAAAGTATTCAGACCCCCTTAAATTTTTCACTCTTTGTTATATTGCAGCCATTTGCTAAAATCCTTTAAGTTCATTCTTCTTCCTCATGAATGTACACATAGCACCCCATACTGACAGAAAAACACAGAATTGTTGACATTGTTGCAGATTTATTAAAAAAGAAAAACTGAAATATCACATTGTCCTAAGTATTCAGACCCTTTGCTCAGTATTTAGTAGAAGCCCCCTTTTGATCTAATACAGCCAGGAGTCTTTTTGGGAAAGATGCAACAAGTCTTTCACACCTAGATTTGGGGATCCTCTGCCATTCCTCCTTGCAGATCCTCTCCAGTTCTGTCAGGTTGGATGGTAAACGTTGGTGGACAGCCATTTTTAGGTCTCTCCAGAGATGCTCAATTGGGTTTAAGTCAGGGCTCTGGCTGGGCCATTCAAGAACAGTCACGGAGTTGTTGTGAAGCCACTCCTTCGTTATTTTAGCTGTGTGCTTAGGGTCATTGTCTTGTTGGAAGTTAAACCTTCGGCCCAGTCTGAGGTCCAGAGCACTCTGGAGAAGGTTTTTGTCCAGGATATCCCTGTACTTGGCCGCATTCATCTTTCCCTCAATTGCAACCAGTCGTCCTGTCCCTGCAGTTGAAAAACACCCCCACAGCATGATGCTGCCACCACCATGCTTCACTGTTGGGACTGTATTGGACAGGTGATGAGCAGTGCCTGGTTTTCTCCACACATACCGCTTAGAATTAAGGCCAAAAAGTTCTATTTTGGTCTCATCAGACCAGAGAATCTTATTTCTCACCATCTTGGAGTCCTTCAGGTGTTTTTTTTAGTAAACTCCATGCAGGCTTTCATGTGTCTTACACTGAGGAGAGGCTTCCGTCGGGCCACTCTGCCATAAATCCCCGACTGGTGGAGGGCTGCAGTGATGGTTGACTTTCTACAACTTTCTCCCATCTCCTGACTGCATCTCTGGAGCTCAGCCACAGTGATCTTTGGATTCTTCTTTACCTCTCTCACCAAGGCTCTTCTCCCCCGATAGCTCAGTTTGGCCGGACGGCCAGCTCTAGGAAGGGTTCTGGTCGTCCCAAACATCTTCCATTTGAGGATTATGGAGGCCACTGTGCTCTTAGTAACCTTAAGTGCAGCAGAAATCTTTTTGTAAGCTTGGCCAGATCTGTGCCTTGCCACAATTCTGTCTCTGAGCTCTTCAGGCAGTTCCTTTGACCTCATGATTCTCATTTGCTCTGACATGCATTGTGATCTGGAAGGTCTTATATAGACAGGTGTGTGGCTTTCCTAATCAAGTCCAATCAGTATAATCAAACACAGCTGGACTCAAATGAAGGTGTAGAACCATCTCAAGGATGATCAGAAGAAATGGAAAGCACCTGAGTTAAATATATGAGTGTCACAGCAAAGGGTCTGAATACTTAGGACCATGTGATATTTCAGTTTTTCTTTTTTAATAAATCTGCAACAATGTCAACAATTCTGTGTTTTTCCATCAATATGGGGAGCTGTGTGTACATTCATGAGGAAGAAGAATGAACTTAAATGATTTTAGCAAATGGCTGCCATATAACAAAGAGTGAAAAATTTAAGGGGGTCTGAATACTTTCCGTACCCACTGTATATATATATATATATATAGTGACAGGAAGTCAGGTAAATCTGTGGATGTAGTCACAGACAGGAAATACATTTCCACCTGGTTTGGAAAGTTCACCAATTACTATAGGGTGTCGGCTGAAAAGGTAGCCAGGACGGCTTAAGGAAGTTGAAAGGCCTTCAGCTGTTCGGAATGAGGAAGTTAAGGCCTCTATAATTTGTCCAAAGGAAGTCCAATGATTGCTGCCTCCTGACGCTGTGTGAGCTGGGGAGAGGACGACAGTCAGATGTGTGCCTCCCGACGCCGTGTGGGCATGGGAGAAGGATTGCTGCCTCCTGACACCGTGTGGGGAGAGGAGGACAGTCAGATGTGTGCCTCCCGACGCTGTGTGGGCATGGGAGAAGGGATGCCCCCTGAAGCTGAGCATAGGGAAGACCTCCTGAAGCGATGTGCCCTGAGGAGAGTAACAAGTGTGAAGACTACTCAAGGTGAGGTCTTGGATCGTTTCTATGTGAAAAGAAACCAATGGACATTTCCTGTGTGAAGGGGAAATTAATTAAGATTGAAGACTACTCAAGGTGAGGTCTTGGACTATTTCTATGTGGAAAGAAATAAATGCACTGTTTGCTATGTGAAGAGACAAACAAAGGAATGTGTTCAATGTGAAGAGAAAAGGGACATGTTCAATGGACATTTGTTGTGTGAAGAGAAAAACATGGACTATTGAGTGTCTGCTGTAGGATCAGCAAAGTCTGCCCAACAGTAGGTTGGAGACAGACTTCCTTAGGTAGGTTCCTGTGTGTGAGAAGGTAGCCTCCCACAGTGGCAATGATTTATTTTGTCTTTTATTTTATTTTGGATGTTTTTGACGCTTGCACTTGTGTGAAGAAAATTGCATGAATAAACCAAACTGTTGTTTGCAACCACTTCTCGGCTATCTGTAACGAACCCCCCAAAGGGGTCATCCACGCCTACCACCGAGCTAAATCCCCACAATATATATATATATATATATCTACATTACGGTCACCCTGACATGGAAGAGTTCGGCCACCCTGGCATAGCAGAGTCAGTTCACCCTAAACTACACTACGGTCACCCTGACATGGAAGAGTTTGGTCACCCTGGCATAGCAGAGTTAGTTCACCCTAAACTACACTACGGTCACCCTGACACTAAAACTTTCCCTACAGAAACTAGATTATTGAATCTAACTATAGTGGAAAATAGTACCCTAACTACACTGCATATCCCTTTCCTCACACTAATAATTGCAAAATGACACTGGAGCAGCAGGAGTAACAGAACTGCTTCCACTCTATTGCACAGCCTCTCTATTACAGTACTAGAGATTTGGCGGGGCTATGTTATATACTGGGGGCGTATGGGGGGCGTATTCACTCCTGATTGGCCTCTGGACCCCCTAGTCACTCCAATGGGCTTTTACTGATGTTTCTGGGCCAATCACAGGTTTTTAAAGCCCAGTTCCTGTCCCATTGCATTTTGGGCGTTTCTGGTGGCCAAATTCCGAACTTTAACCGCAAAAAGTTCGGAATTCGGCCGAATGTCGAACAGCCAATGTTCGGGTCGAACCGATGGTCGACCCGAACCGTTTGATCATCCCTACTAGGGAGTGGCTTCCATCTGGCCACCTTACCATACAGACCTGATTGGTGCAGTGCTGCAGGGATGATTGTTCTTCTGGAAGGTTCTCCTCTCTCCACAGAGAAATGCTGGAGCTCTGTCAGAGTAACCATCAAATTCCTGGTCAGCTCAATTTTGAGTGTCATGGCAAAGGCTGTGAATACTTGTGTACATGCGATTTTTTCATTTTTTTTTTTTTTTAATCTTTGCAAATTTTTTAAAAACAAAATTACTTCATGTTGACATTATGGGGTACTGCTTGTAGAATTTTGAGGAATATAATGAATTAAATCCATTTTGGAATAAGGCTGTAAAATAAAAATGTGGAAAAAGTGAAGTGCTGTGAAAACTTTCCGGATGCACTGTAGCTGCCCCCGAATGGTTAGAAAGATGTGTCGGGGCATTTATTATGTAAAAGCCATGCTTGTAAATTTCAGTCAAACATTTTACACAAAGAGCTCCAGCTTGCACATAAAATGTACACAGTGATGGACACTTGATATAACACTAAACTATTAAAATGATAAACACTAAAGTGTTTTTAGTCATTTTGGGAGGAATTTACGAAGACTGGAGCAGACAGAACCTAAGGTAGCTGTGCCTGGTAACCTGTCAGCTTCTAGCTTGCTTGAATTACAAAGGTTAACTGAACAATACGTTTTCATTATTGGGTATGGTTTGTAGAATTTAATAATGAATTTTATCAATTTTGGAATAATGCTGTAACATAACAAAATGTGGAAAAAGTAAAGCGCTGTGGATATTTTTGGATGCACTGTACATTTGTGAGAATGGGCAAAGTTTTGCTAGAAGTTCAGCTACTGCATCCAGCACTGGTGGAGACCTAGCCTTAATCTGATGATACACATGTTCATTTTACAGTCTGCTATAGATGTGCCCAGAATGTGCACTGCAAGGGCCTTTCTAAGTGGATACAATTTTGGCAGATTTAGAATAAAGTCCCTCTTTCTCTCCTTCCTCCACATTTTGGTGTGATCTATATAGTTGTACATAAAATGCACTATTTACAGTCGGATCCATAAATATTGGGACATCGACACAATTCTAATCTTTTTGGCTCTATACACCACCACAATGGATTTGAAACAAACAAGATGTTCCGAACAGTTGATTTGGCCACACCTAATGTTTTTGCGATCTCTCTGATGGGTTTGTTTTGTTTTTTCAGCCTAATGATGGCTTCCTTCACTGATAGCGACAGCTCTTTGGATCTCATATTGAAAGTTGACAGCAACAGATTCCAAATGCAAATAGCACACTTGAAATTAACTCTGGACCTTTTATCTGCTCCTTGTAAATGGGATAATGAGGGAATAACACACACCTGGCCATGGAACAGCTGAGCAGCCAATTGTCGCATTACTTTTGGTCCCTTAAAAAGTGGGAGGCACATATACAAACTGTTGTAATTCCTACACCGTTCACCTGATTTGGATGTAAATACCCTCAAATTAAAGCTGAAAGTCTGTAGTTAAAGCACATCTTGTTTGTTTAATTTCAAATCCATTGTGGTGCTGTATAGAGCCAAAAAGATTAGAATTGATTAGAATTGTGTCAATGTCCCAATATTTATGGACCGGACTATCTATCAAAAAGTTTTGCTGTGCTAAACCTTTCACCCAATTTCTAAATTGCTACATTTGTAAATTGCAAAAGCCAATATAAAGGAAGAGTAGTGGTAAAAAAAATCACTTGTGTGTTTAACCAATCATTTCTTTTTTTGTATAATTCTCCTTTAAAAGGGGCGTTGCAGGAGATGTGTCCTATGCCTACATACTTTTGCTAATAAGTGTCCCTCGTTCCCAACTCAGAAAGTTGGGAGGTATGCAATCTTGAATGTGAAATGTATGGCCAGCTTTAGACTCTTCATTATAGGTAGCCTCAGAGATGCAGGAAGAGGTGTTGCAGTGTGTAAAGACTTATCCTTGGTTTACACTTGTGCCATGCGGGACACCACATGCGACTCAGATAGGAATCACACCAAATTCCTATTCAAATCCCATGCGTTTCTTCGCAGTTCGCCCCACGCAAAAAAAGCTGCAGGCATCTTTTTTTTTTTTTTTTGCCGCACTGGAATCAGATCTCATGGGAGCTTACGCCCATGCAAACCGATTCTTGTAATCGAACTGCGTTTTGGCAGCCTGTTTTGGGGTGTCATTAATTTACCATTGATACTGGTGGCAGATTGCATGAATGGGATCCATTGGAGGGAAACGCTCAGGATTCACTGAGATGCCCACACCGCCTATATGTGAACGGGGGCTTAATGTTATTTACCTTAATGCAGTGTTTCTCAACTCCGGTCTTCAGGGCACACTAACAGGCCAGATTTTAAGCATTACCTTGGGGAGATGCAGCAATCACTGAGCAGCAAAAGATATCACCTGTAATGTATTTCAGTTTTCTTGCAAACCTGGCCTGTTAGTGTGCCCTGAGGACCGGAGTTGAGAAACGCTGCCTTAATGCATTCTCTGCATTAAGGTTAAAAAAAAGCCCTTCCTAGATACTTACGGTGGATATAAAAAGTGTACACACCCCTGTTGAAATGTCAGGTTTCTGTGATGTAAAAAAAAATGAGACAAAGATAAATCTTTTCAGAAATGTTTCCACCTTTAATGTGACCTATAAACTGTACAACTCAAATCCTTTAGGGTGGGGGGGGTGGAGTAAAAATAAAAAAACGAAAATAATGTGGTTACATAAGTGTGCACACACTTTTATAACTGGGGATATAGCGGTGTTCAGAATTAAGCAATCACATTCAAACACATGTTAAATAGGAGTCAGTACACACCTGCCAGCATTTAAAGTGCCTCTGATTAACCCCATAAAAAATTCAGATGTTCTAGTAGGTCTTTCCTGACATTTTCTTAGTCTCATCCTACATCCTAAAAGCCATGGTCCAAAGACAGCTTCCAAAGCTTTAGAGGGATCTCACTGTTAAAAGGTGTCCATCAGGAGAAGGGTACAAAAGAATTTCCAAGGCATTAGATATACCATGGAACACAGTGAAGACAGTATCATCAACTGGAGAAAATATGGCACAACAGTGACATTACCAAGAACTGGACGCCCCTCCAAAATTGATAAAAAAGATGAGAAGAAAAATGGTCAGGAAGCTGTCAAGAGGCCTACAGAAACATTAAAGGAGCTGCAGAAATATCTGGCAAGTATTGGCTGTGTGGCACATGAGACAGCAATCTCTGTATTCTACATATGTCTGGGCTATGGGGTAAAGTGGCAAGACAGAAGCCTTTTCTTATGAAGAAAAACATCCAAGCCCGGCTAAATTTTTCAAAAACGCATCTAAAGTCTCCCAAAAGCATGTGGGAAAATGTGTTATGGTCTGATGAAACCAAGGTTGAACTTTTTGGCCCTAATTCCAAAAGATATGTTTGGCGCAAAAACAACACTGTACATCACCAAAAGAACACCATACCCACAGTGAAGCATGGTGGTGGCAGCATCATGCTTTGGGGCTGTTTTTCTTCAACTGGAACAGAGGCCTTAGTCAAGGTAGAGGGAATTATGAACAGTTCCAAATACTAGTGAATATTGGCACAAAATCTTGAGCCTTCTGCTATAAATCTGAACATGAAGAGGAACTTCATCTTTCAGCATGACAACGATCCAAAGCATACATCCAATTCAACAAAGACATGGCTTCACTAGAGGAAGATTAAAGTTTTGAAATGGCCCAGCCAGAGCCAAGACCTGAATCTGATTGCAAATCTGTGGGGTGATCTGAAGAGGGCTGTGCATTGGAGATGCCCTCACAATCTGACAGATTTGGAGTGTTTTTGCAAACAGTGGGCAAATTTTGCCAAGTCAAGATGTGCCATGCTGATAGTCTTTTTGGGTATGAGTCGGAGTGCTGTAATAAAACCAAAAGGTGCTTCAACAAAGTATTAGTTTAAGGGTGTGCACACTTATTCAACCATATTATTTTAGTTTTTTCTTTTTTTTTTACTTCCCTGCACCTAAAAGGTTTCAGTTTGATGTTCAACTGAGTTGTACGATTTATAGGTCACATTAGAGGTGGAAAAAATTTTGAAATAATTTTTCTTTGTCTCATTTTTTAAATCACAAAAACCAGTGAATTTAACAGGGGTGTGTAGACTTTTTATATCCACTGTACCTGAGCCCCATTTCTATCTGGCACTGTGCTTGAGAGCAGCGTTGCCACTCTCTCTCCTTACTGGACATGAAGGCAGCAGTAGGAGCCATTGGATCCTGGTGCTTTCAAATAAATCCAATGAGGAGGGAGCAAGGGTAAGGCTGAGCCCCACTCGGTGTGTTAATAGTTGCACACACGCCCCGCTTGTGAGCCCACACATGCCATCATAGCAAATGGGTTCCTATGGTGGCACGTAGAGAAGAAGAAGCCAAGGGCGCCAGCAAGGAACACCAGAAGAGAGGGATCAGGGCCACTGTGTGCAAAACCATTGATAGGTTTGTTATTAAAAAAAACTTTACAATTACCTAAACAAACATCATGAATTATGAACAGTTTTACCTCAGAACTACGACGGTAGAAAGCAGAAATCCTATATTTCCTAAAATAAACAAAAATTGCAATTCTAAAAGGGGATTATTTTGGGGTTGCAAATAGGTAGGCAATGCTGAAAACGTGGCTTATAAATTTCCCATTGCCATTTTTACCTGCAGTGCAGAATTCAATGATTTCACTCCACTCTGACACAGCATAATCTCCATCCACCTGTTTTGATGCAGTTTGGACAGCCACAGTGTACTCGGTCCTTGGGCTCAAAAACCAGTGTCCACGAACAGTCATTGGTAGGGGGACAGCTTTAGCTACCAGTTTGGTTGGAACATCCTAGGAGCAAAGAAAAAAAAAATATATAAAAACAACAATAGATACATGAATGCTTTCTGCACTGCAGGAATCCCCTTTTAGTACTATTTGCCATTAAAAAGAATAGTTGAACTGTAGTCATCCTACACATAACATGTAAAATACAGACATTTTTCATTTTTCTTACCATAGGTCTACTTCAAAGTAAAACTACAAGCACAGTGAGCATTTGCACAGCTTTTCTAAATGCCTTTTCTCCTAAAAGGCCACTTAAAAAAAAAAGCAATAAAAGCCATGGTTTGCACACGCTTTAATGCATGTTTGGCGTTAATGTATTCTAATGGCTGGAATACATTAATATTCTGGCTAGTAGAACATTTTTTCTGCCCAAATCCTCTCCTGAAAGTGTTGATGTTTTTTTTTGTCAGCCTGTAAATGCCTAGGTGTGCATAGAGACACAGGCTACCATACAGGAGGGTTACAGACTGAAAAAAGAAATGCCAAAACATCTGTAAATGCAGCGTTCTTTCTGCCCAGTGTGCATGAGGCCTAAAGGCTACTATGCCAGAATGAGGCTCCTGCCTATGCAGAAAACACAGACTGCAGTACAGAGCATAGTAGCCTTGTTCTGACCTTTATAGTAAGTCATTTATCTATAGGGCTGATTCACACTGGAAATGCTTTCCAGTGCATTTTTAACCACATTAAGACCGTCCGCTACACATTTACTGCGGCAGGCTGCCTCTCCTGCGCAAACTGAAGTAGCCCTACGTTGGACGCACGCGTGGTACGGGGGGGCGTGCATGTACTACGATTGCCGCCGAGCACCCACAATCGCTCCCCGCTGAGAGAGAAGGATGGTCAGCTGTTGTAAACACAGCTGACCGTTCTTCTCTCTGACATGATCACAGAGCGCCTGTGATCCTTCTATATAGGATTACAGGTCTCTGTGGTCATTTCACAAGCCCTTCCCCCATACAGTTGGTAAACACTCCCCTAGGCTCACACTTAACCCTTTCAACACCCCTAGGTTATCCTCTCCCTGCCAATGTTATTATTACAGTAAAAGTGCATATTTTTAGCACTAATTACTGTAGTAATGTCACTGGTCCCAACAAAAGTGTCAAAAATGTCAGTTAGGTGTCCGATCTGTGCGCCGCAATGTCGCAGTCCCGGTAAAAAAAAAAAATCGCCGCCATTACTAGTAAAAAATAAATAAATAAAAATGACATAAATATTTCCCCTAGTTTGTAGACACGATTACTTTTTCGCAAACCAATTAAAATATGCTTATTGCAATTTTTTTTTAACCAAAAATATGTAGCAGAATACAAATTGGCCTAAAAGGATAAACATTTTGAATTTTTTTTTTGGGGGAATGTTATAAAGCAGAATGTGAAAAAAATTGTTTTGTTTTTTCAGAAATGTCGCTTTTTTTTTGTTTATAGCGCAAAAAAAAAAAAAAAAAAATTGCACAGGTGATCAAATACCACCAACAAAAAAGCTCTATTTGTGGGAAAAAAGGGACATCAACTTTATTTTGGTACAGGTTCCCACGACCACGCAATTTTCCGTTAAAATATAGCAGTGCCGAATCGCAAAAAATGGCCTGGTCATTAAGGGGGCAAATCCTTCCGGTGCAGAACTGGTAAAACCACATCTAGACTACATGCACAGTGTTTTCCATGTACTGCAATGGCCCTAGTTCACACCAGTGCAATCAGTTCCAGTGCTTTCAACAAAAGTACTACCTGCTGCATTTTTTCATCCACAATGCATCAAAATGCATGTAGACAGTGGCGTAGCGTGGGGGGTGCTGCCGGTGCGGGCCGCCCCGGGCGCAATATTCAGAGGGGTGCAGTTTTGTATCTGCAGACTGTCACCTTCATGTGTGTTACTAGTGCAGTGCTGTGTGTACTGACAGGTACCGCGGCCCTCCGCTGTCTGCTCGCTCCCATGTTCACTTCCTCGGCAGCACAGTGTGTCTGTGGGGTATTGAACAGCTACCGGCCGGCCCAACCAATGACAGGCTCAGTTAAATCCTACCTCCGCTCCGGTGTACTGTACACCGGTCCCAGACTTGAGGGGCCGTTTCTATGGCGAGTGTTGCAGGAGCATTCCCCGCCCCATCTGTCCAGCCACTGTTGCAATTGGAGCTAGCAATGGGAGGGGGGGTGCCATGTATCTGCTGGAAGGGGTGGGCGGAGTGGAGGAGTATTCCACGGGCTGTGCATTTCCTCAGCTAAAAACCAGGTCTCCTGCGCGCCGTTTTCAAATCAGTCCTCTGCTGGCTGCTCCAAATCAGTGCCAGTGTGTGATGATGTATCCTAGCAGTTTTTTGAGTTCCCTCCTGAACAACACCGCCAGGCACAGGTAGGGAGACTCTCCACTGCGTGCTGTGTAAATGGCTGGTGTGTACCCTCAGCTGTGACTTATGTTGTCCTCCTGTACTATCTGGAGAAGGACCAGTCCGGGGGGGGGGGTGCAGTGACAGTGTGGTGAGTCTGTGGGGGTGCAGTGACTGTGCGGTGTGTCTGTGGGGGTGCAGTGACGGTGCGGTGTGTCTGTGGGGGTGCAGTGATTGTGCGGTGTGTCTGTGGGGTGCAGTGATGCTGTGGGGGTGCAGTGACTGTGCGGTGTGTCTGTGGGGGTGCAGTGACTGTGCGGTGTGTCTGTAGGGGTGCAGTGACTGTGCGGTGTGTCTGTGGGGTGCAGTTTGTCTGTGGGGGTGCAGTGACTGTGCGGTGTGTCTGTGGGGGTGCAGTCACTGTGCGGTGTGTCTGTGGGGGTGCTGTGACGGTGCGGTGTGTCTTTGGGGGTCCAGTGACGGTGCGGTGTGTCTGTAGGGGTGCAGTGATGGTGCGGTGTGTCTTTGGGGGTGCAGTGACTGTGCGGTGTGTCTGTGGGGGTGCAGTGACTGTGCGGTGTGTCTGTGGGGGTGCAGTGACGGTGCGGTGTGTCTTTGGGGGTGCAGTGACGGTGCGGTGTGTCTGTGGGGTGCAGTGATTGTGCAATGTGTCTGTGGGGAGTGATAAGTTTGTGTGGGGTGCAGTGATTATGCGGTGTGTCTGTGGGGTGCAGTGATTGTGCAATGTGTCTGTGGGGAGTGATAAGTTTGTGTGGGGTGCAGTGATTGTGCGGTGTGTCTGTGGGGTGCAGTGACTGTGCGATGTGGGAGTGGTGAGTTTGTGTGGGGTGCAGTGACTGCAAGGTGTCTGTGGGGTGCAGTTTTTTTCTGTGGGGAGAGTCTCTCTGTGGGAATGGTTACTCTGTTTTGGGCAGTCCTAAGTTTCAACAAGCTTTGCGCTTTGAAGAGTGATCTACATTCAGATTGCTCTTCAGAGAGCATTTTACAGGTGGCGAGGAAGAGCTGTATTACCTCCTCACTGCCTGCCTAACCCCTTGATTGTGGCTGTGCAGCGCTTGCAGAGTGACCCCTTTCCCTGCAGATAAGTGACAGGGGTATAACTCCTGCTGCAGTGTATATACACCTCCAATGGCGGCCTCTAGCTAAAGGGAGTAGTGGTTGGGTTTAGTAAAGGTGCGGCTCCCACTGCAGGGTCTCACTATCCCCCAACCGCTTGTGTGAGTCCTTACCGTAAACTTCACGTAGTGCAGATTAGACCTATGTACTAAAATCAGACACCTCATAATTCCAGGTATAGAGCAAGTACAGACCTCTGCAGTACCTAAAAGAACACAACCTCCTCCATCCATCTCTCTCTCCCCCCCTCTGTCACTGATGTAAGGAGGGTGGGGGATACTGATATTATTTACAGTCTTAATTTTGGATTGGCTGCCCGCAGCTTTTTATTATTGGTTGAATCTGAGAAGATATCTTTTGACTAATATAATAAGAGATATCTCAGAGTCATCCAATAATAATAGCCAATCCAAGGCTCAGGCTGTGAGTAGAGGAACCATTTTTGTTTCCACAGCTACAGTTTATTACTGTACTAGTGGAAGAGACTCGGGGAGTGCGAAAAGGTCCACGGGTGGGGGTTGCAAAATACTTGCCTTGCCCTGGGCGCTGACAACCCACGCTACGCCACTGCATGTAGATAAACCTGACTCCACCAGAATGCAAGTCCTAATAAAAATACGGTATTTTTCAAGTGTCAGAAAAAAAAAAAAAAAAGGTAAAAAAAAAAAAACACACTGGACTGCATTTAGAATGTCAAAATGTGAGTAAATGCATATGCAAAAACATTTGAACTACTGAAATTGTGGTGTAAGCAAGCCCTTAACGAATGTGAAAGTAAATAAAGAATAACGTACTAAGTAAGTGAAATGGTTGGGAAGGCAAGGACTTTAATGGCACGAAAGTATTAAAAAAAAAAACAATTTTATTTGTAGATTCTTAAAAAGGGGGGTTTTTACAATAAAATGTAAACATTAAGCCTCAAACAAGGCACAGATAAATCACTATACCAGTGGAGTTGATAATTAGTAGAGAATAACAGACTATACAAAACTCTTAGTAACAAAGTGTAGGTGGATACATCACATCAAAGAGATCTGGTGAAGCGTGACAGAAGATGAGACTGCCGTCCATCAAGATCGGTTGATGCTGTATTCAATAATATGCACTGTTACTGAATAAATTACACTGGCACACTGGCAGGGAAGGGATAACACTGGGGGTGATTAAAGGGGCTAATGTATGCCTAACTGTGCTTACTCACTGTGGGGGGAGGGCTTTGTGACAGGCACAGAGAGATCGTGGTTTCAGCTTAGCTGAAACTCCTGATCTCTCTCTGCCTGTCTGACAGAAGACTCGCCTGCTTTGTTTACATAAGCAGGTGGGCCTTCTGTCAGTTTCTCTGACGATTGCGGGAGGCCAGATCTATGTGGTTTTGCGCAGCTGAGCCGCCCTGCTGCAGTATATCTGCTTGGGGTGGTCGACAAGTGGTTAAAAGTGTAGTTTTCACTGCATTTTCTGTCTGTCTGATTCATGGTTCCTGGAAATCTGACTTGTATCTTAGGGATCTTAGGGCAGACTTCTGGGAAAATCAGTGAGCCAATCACACAAGCAGGCAATTATGTTTCTGGGGTGTGTTTGGTACATATTCTGTACCTCCAGGTAGCCATATTGCATTTTCAGAAGATTACAGCGGCTACAGATTAAAAAGGAAAGGTCATTTTTAATAACATTCAATTATAATATGACTTAGGCGCAATTGTATATACCAGGGCTCAAAATTTCAAGTCCTGAGCTACTAACCAGGCCTTAAAGGGTTACTAGCCACCAGTTGCCCTACCCTGCCCCACTCCTAATTCCGCCCCTAAACATGCCATTATAAATTATCATATGAAAGGACACTGTTAAATGTTTTATGCAGAATTAATAATAATTATTACCAAGTCCCCATCGATGCAGCCTCACCGGTGCCCATCAGCACAGCCTGATGAGTGCCAATCATCGCAGCCAGATCAGTGCCCATCAGCTCAGCCTCACCAGTGCAGGGGATCAGAGAGAGGAGAGGAAGAGGAGAACCGGCCGATCATCACACAGAGCGGGGATCGCCCGCTGTGACAGCTTTGATTTGAATCACCTGGCACTCGCAATCACACAAAATCCTGCCTCCTGAACTGACTCCGCTATTTCTGGCTACTATTTCTGGCATTGGGCCAGTGTGCTCTCTTTAGCACCCTCCTAGGTAGGTGCTAGAGAGAGAGAGAGAGAGTATAGTTTTGGATCCTTTCTGCTTACCAGAGGAATTGCCAGGTAAATGTATATTGTTCTCTGCCCATCAGAAAGCAGGATCTGCTAGTGAGGTCTGCTCAATGTGCTTAGGTGCAACTCAGTTTGTCTGCAGTGTTTCACACTGGTCCAATAAGGAGGCATATTGGACAGTGGGAGGAAACCTGAAATATTACTTCACAGGCATTTAGTATAGCCCTAGTGAATGGCAGAGGAAAGTACATTGGTGCATGTTGGGATACTGTATAAATGCCAGGAGCACATGTGCCCAGGGTCTTGCAGCTAGAGAGCGGAGTCCTGGAGGGAGGGGGCAGCTACCATGCGGCTTCAGGTGGTCGACCTGAGGGCCTAAAGAGCTAGAGAGGAACTGAACCCGGAGGTCCTGTAAAGCTGACTGGAAGGGAGACACTGGAAGGATCTAATTCTGCATACAGTGAGTACAGATCTGTGCCAAAGGGCCTGACCTGAGGGAGGCCATCCCTGCAGCTAGAAGAGTCAGTGGATGGGTGTCCATAAAGGGGATGCTAGAGAGTATCCTGAAGATAATGTAGTTCACCAAGTCTATTGCTGGAGAAAGAGCAAGGAGACTTAACCCTTTCAATAGATGTGGTAGTATGTTCAAAGCAGTGTGACTGCTTCCACAAGCAACCTGGTGAGGTCGAGTGAGAGTTGTCCTTATCAACTGTATGTAGTTCCAGTTGGAGTATCCCACTATTCCCTTCTCTTATCAAAGTTGCACAATACATACTAAAAAACAATACCCCTGGAATGTTTATTGAGTAACGAGCCATTGGGAGTAAGGATGAATGTGTGAACTGTACCCTAAGTGACTGTCTGCTGGTAATCAGAGGAGACCCGACAAGTCATCATACAGCAAGCCCTACAGGGACAGTGCTACATGTCTATCAAAGGAGCCAGTCCAGGAGGTGGGACTTTGTGTGACTGCGAGCGCCATGCAATTCAAATCAAATCAAATTCAAAAGCGGACACCCCCCCCCCCCCCCTCTGAGGCAGCTCCACACTCAAGCTTTTTCCACTCATCGAATGAAAGCAGGTAAGTGGAAATCTTGAGGGCTGGTATACGCTATATTATTTTTTTTTGTTTTCTATTTTTTTCCCCACAAAAGTGGAGCTACCCTTTAGGTTGGTCATACACTGATAGTTCAGGCTACATGCTAACAAACATTTGTCACCCCCACTATTCCTATTGTATTTTGTATCTGATTGGACACAGATGCTTCTCTCTTGACAACTGTCTCCCCAGCTCCTTCGAGTTTTCAATTGGGGAATGTCAGGCGGCCCACAAGGCCACCCACCAATGAATTTCATATGGACAGCCTTACATAGTATATGATTCTTTATTTTATTTATTTATTTTTTTTACCCCTCTCACTGGGTGGCAGTCTAACTGTAGCTGACATGCCCACTCCTCCGGATTTAACCAGAAATGCCCAGAAATGAGCCTTCTTTGTGGGGAGGGACAGAGAAGCAGGAAGCCATTAAAACAAGATTTGATTTTCTTCTAAAATACATTGATAGATCCGTACATATACATTTTTGCATCAGTAGTGTTATTTTTTTTTATTTTTCTTTCTTTCTTTTTCTTTCACTTTTTTTTAAAAACCTGCATTTTCAAGGAAGCATGACATAATGAAGCCAGCCATGGGCTTGATCAGTGTATATGCAATGTCACAGCTACCTTCACAAACTTCTTTTTGTTTTTTAAACATAAGAGGTATGCAAGGAAATAAATCACCTTGTTTTTAAAGTTGTCAGCTCAGGGGCCATCACCTTGACTCACTTCACTACTTTGTGAACCACTTACCTGAAACAAGTATACAGCTACCACCCCCCCCCCCATGCTTTTCATCATTTTAGAGGTGCCATATTACCAGCGATCTTTGTATCCCAATACAATACTCTGCCAATATGGGATATAGGTTATTTTATTCATGGATTTGTGTATATAAAAAAAAAATCCCCTTTTAGATGCTGTATCAATAAATAGATATATTTTTAGATCACTGTAAATGTGTTGTTTAAGGGTACCAAGATACTGTAGTCCATTTATCCTGCTATACCCCCTCTGGGCTCACAATTTGGTTTTAAAATCTGCTCTTGCATCTTTCATTAAATCTGGAGATCTCCATGCCTTCTGTCAATCTCCCCCTCCATCAATTTTACAACTAATGCAAATGGAGGCTTTCTAAGCAGATCACCTCTTTGGAATTAAAAAATAAATATTTTAATTGAGAATAGCAGTGATGGGGCTTATGAGGCACAGAGGTGCCTTGCAATCATAAAACACATAGAACAGTTCATCCCAAGATGCACGTACCATTGTCCTCAGCCTGTTCTGCGCCTAGTATGGATAAAATTATACATTTTAATTGAGGCACTTCAAAATGGAATGGTATTATAGTCTGCTCAACTTTTTACCACAGTTTAACTTTGTTTGCAAGCAATTAAGACAGGCGTCATTATTATTCATTTAGGCTTCATTCTGCGCACTTAATGAGGCAGTTCTGGGTCATTACTCTATTTGCTGATGGGTAGCAGAGCTTAAGAGCTTTAGGGTATGATATGCAAATTGTTCAAGAAAAATCAACTACTTTACGAGCTGTCATTTTGTTATTAAAAATCAGGCATCGTCTGTAGTGAGCGCTGTCATACTGCAGCCTCTGACATGTGAAATACAGGGAATTGAGCATGTCTTTTGTAGAGAAAATCTACAAAAAAAAAACAAGTTTCTCTTTCATTCATCGACTGACACAGCGTTCCATAAAGCATAACTACGGAGTTATATTGCCTCCTCTAGGAGTAGGACTGGGCAGAACAAAAAACACCTTGCTACGCCCATGAGCCATCCTTAGCTTGGTATATAACCCCCCCTCTCTGCTCTATGTAATCAGTTTTAATCTGTCTAGTCAGGAGTAAGGAGCTAGGCTCCCGGCTGGGATCCCTGGTCCTAGCATTTTTTTTCTCCCCCTCTTCCTTACATTGTTTTTGTTTTTTCTCTCGGGAGATCTAGGATAATCTAGATCCAGTGGTCCCCCCAGCCCAGCCAGCAAATGCGTGCAGACCGCAGCTGCGTGCATAGCCTCATGGAAAAAGTCTGGCCCCCGAGTCACAGCGGTCCTTTGGCCAACAGCTCCCCTACTTCGGTGGCGAGGATTTTGTCTGGAGCATTACCTGCACCATGAAAGGGTAAGAACAGTCCTACCCTCTCCCCTTTTAGCTTTTTTTGGGGTGGACGCTTGCAAACCTCCAGGGAGTGTCTGACCTGCCTGTAGGTTCCCTCCTCTCATCCTTAAATCCCTCAGTAAGCTGGGCTTCCCCCACTCTCTTCCCCCCCCGTCTGGACCTGGAGTCTGGTGGGGGCCCCAGGGCAGAGGATGCAGTGGAGACCCCTGGGGTCTCCCCCACTATCCCCACTCAGTAAGGGTCCCGGGATAGTGTGTGTCCTGCCCCGGTGATCTGGAGGGGCCCCAATGTAGGAGACCCCTAGGTACATGCCCTACTGTTTGCAGTGTGGGTATAGTGTATGGGAGTCCTAGTGCAGAGACTGGTGCAGAGTGTGCAGGAGAGTCTCCCCTAAATGTGTGTCCTACCTTTAGGGTGGTCCTCTTGCAGAGGGTGCAGATAAGATCCTGGCAGCATGCTTCAGCGTCTGTAGCTGATGGTGACCATTTTCCTTTAGTCTGGCTGGTCTCCGGTTGGCGGCCATGTTTGTGTAGCCCCATGATGTCACGGGGGCCATCTTCCCTTAGTCTGGCTGGTCTCCGGTTGGTGACCATGTTTGTGAATCCCAATTATGTCATGGGGCTATTTTTCCTGAGTCCGGGAGACACTGGAGACGACCGAAGACTCGTGGGGCTGCCGAAGCTCCTGCTCAGTTTCCTCTTCCTGTGCCCGGAACATATAAACAGGGATGGCGTCCATGATGATGCTGAGTTCGAATTCTCAGCGCTCCTCCAGTCGGTAGGGTGAGTCCTTGGGGGTCCCTGTTATCTCTCTCTCTGCTGATAGCTACCCTGAGCCTTGAGGGGATCCTTTAGTGGTGCCAAAAGATAATTTTTGTACTGCAAGGTCTTACTTTCTTTATGGAGCCTCAGGGTCACATCTCCCCCCACTGACCCCCTCATGGAGGTGGCAGGTCCCTCAGAAACCCCCAGCTTCCCATGGTTGCACTAACGGCGGTACTGCAGTCCTTAGTGTCCCGGGTGGAAGTGGCGTGTGGGCAAAGGACCAGGAAGAAGCGTCCCCTGCCTTCCCCTGCTCAGTCTCTCATCTGATTCTGAGAGTGATGCCACCGTATACGCGGCATGTCCAGGGGTGCCTAATATCACACCCCCAAATACATCCAATAGCGAGGATGATTAGTCCACGATCGCAGCAGCAAATTAAATGCTCTGGTAGATGCACTTATCCCTGCAGTGCATTTAAAAATGGAGGATGCGGCTGACCTAGGTGTCCCAAGGTATTGGTGTCGCGCCAATATGTGAAAAATAAATATTAAATATTAAAAAACTTCAAGGAATTGCAGCTGCTACACATCCACCATACGGGGAAAACAGTCTAAATATAAATTGGAGATAATTGTAGATAGAATTGTGGCTTATTTTGACAGGTTTTCCTGTAAGGAATGGGAACAACCAAAATTACCCTTTATTGTCCCCAAACATTTTGCTGTACATTACTTTTTTGGAAGTCATTTTTAAAAAAGTGGACTAGTATACAAGTGGTGGACCTTCCTGTTTTCAGGTTTAATAAAGCAACCATGATCCCAGTAGAGGAATCCCTGTCCTTAAAGGACCCGGCTGTGGCATGCAGCATGTTTACAATGGCTGGTTCGGCATTACGGCCAGTCTTTGCCTCAGCCCTGGTGTATCAGACCCTACCTGAATGGGCCAAGTTTTTGCGCCAGGGCCTGGGGAGTGAGCAGTTTTATTTAGCGGACCAGTTGGTCCATGGGCTTCAGTTTATTTGTGATGCAGCTTTGGATACAGCTCCTGTGGTGTCCAAACTTTGTTTCAGCCGTGGGGATTAGGCACGTGCTGTGGCTTAAGAATTGGTCCGCAGATCAATTGGGGTTTTCAATTATCCCAACATTAATTGGGAAGAGGGGACTGCATACTCACTAAAGGCCCTTCTCTTCATGGAAACCTTACATGACAAATACATGTCTCAGTTGGTGGATTCTCCTACTAGAAAAAATGCAGTGTTGGATCTATTAATTACTAATGACCCAGACCTAATCTCAGATGTAGGAATCCGGGACAACCTGGGTTCTAGCGTTCACAGGATGATCACATTTAGCATAAATCACAATATAGCAAGGCAAGAGGGGAACTTAAGAACCCTAAACTTCAGAAGGGCAAACATTCCCAAACTGTGCTCAATGATAGAGGAAATAAACTGGGACCAAACCCTAGGAATACTAACCACAGAGGAAAAATTGGAATGCTTTAGGAACATATTAAACAAATGCATCTCGCAGTACATTCCTATGGGAAATAAATTTAGAAGAGCCAAAGCCAAACCTGGCTGGCAAAGCCATTATGTAAAAAAACTTATTAGGGGAAAAAAAAATGGCCTTCCAAGAAATATAAATCGGAGGGCACATTATCGGCTTTCCAGCAATACAAAGAATCAAATAAGAAGTGTAAATACAAAATCAAAATCAACTTCGAGAGACAAATAGCGGAGGATAGTAAAAAGAACCCTAAGAAATTCTTTAAATATATCAACAGCAAAAAAATGAGGTCAGAGCATGTTGCACACATAATTAACGATGATGGGAGGATGGTTACAGAGGACACTGAAAAAGCAACCATGCTTAATTTACAGAGTTACATAGTTGTTGAGTTTGAATAAAGACAATAGTCCATCCAGTTCAACCTGTGTAGGTGTGTGTGGCCGTAATCATCTCTCATACCCTTGAATGTTCTGATCCTTAAGATGTACGTCCTAGAGTCTTTTGAAAGTAGCCATACTTCCCGCAGAAACCACCTCTTGTGGTAGAGAATTCCACAATCGTGTAGCCCCAACAGTAAAGAACCCCCTGCGTTGCCTGAGGTTAAAACGCTTCTCCTCTAATTGCATTGTATGCCCTCGAGTCCTCATGCAATCCTTTCGACTGAATAGCTTTTTTTATATGCTGAGATTGCCATTGAGGTATTTATAAATTGCAATCATGTCCCCTCTCAGGGAGAATAAATCAAGCGATTGCAGACGCTCTTCATAATTAAGGTCCTCCAATCCCCTAATTAGTTTAGTTTCCCTTCTCTGGACTCTCTCCAGCTCCAACACATCCCTCCTGAGGACTGGTGACCAGAACTGGACAGAATACTCCAGATGCGGTCGGACCAGAGTTTTATAACGTGGTAGGATTATAGTTTTAGCTCTGGAATACATCCCTTTCTTTATGCATGCCAATTTTCTATTGCCTAGTCTATCCTCTACTAAGACTCCCAGATCTTTCTCCATTTTTGATTCCCCCAAAGGTTCCCCCCCTAAAGTGTATTGTGCTTTTATGTTTTTAGTCCCTAAGTGCAAAACCTTACACTTCTCCATATTAAACCTCATTTGCCATGTCGTTGCCCACTATGTTATTTTGTTCAGGTCACTCTGAAGGATATCTGCTTCATGCTGTGCGGTTATTGCCCTGCCCAATTTTGTGTCATCTGCAAAAACTGATATAGAACTACTGATCCCGTCCTCAATGCGGTTTATGAATAAATTGAACAGGGTTGGTCCCAGGACTGAGCCTTGGGGGACCCCACTTACCACCTCAGACCAGTCTGAGTATGCGCTATTTATTACCACCCTTTGGACACGCCCTTTTAGCCAGTTCCGTATCCAAGAGCAAACCTTGCAGTCGATGCCTGCAGACCTTATTTTATAAATTAATCGCTTGTGGGGAACTGTATCAAACGCCTTAGCGAAATGCAGGTACACCACATCCACTGTTCTCCCCCTATCTAGCTCACAGCTCACCTCCTCGTAGAATGTTAAGAGATTGGTTTGACAAGAACGCCCATTTTTAAACCCGTGCTGATTACTGCTGATGATGTTGTCGTCTTTAGCAAACTCTACGATATAGTCCCTTATCATCCCCTCCAGAAGTTTACCTACTATCGATGTCAGACTGACAGGCCTATAATTTCCCGGGACATGCCTCTGGCCTTTTTTGAATATCAGTATAACGTTAGCTTTCCTCCAATCCCCTGGTACATTTCCTGTCATAATACTGTCAGCAAAGATCAGGAACAGTGGTCTAGATATATCCTTACTAAGTTCTTTGAGTACTCCTGGATGTACGCCACCTGGGCCTGGTGATTTATTTGTGTTAATTTTATCCAGCCTTTTCCTGATTTCACCCTCTGTTAGCCATAGCGGCAAGTCCTATGAACCACTGCTAGCCAGTCATGGTCAGTGTACCCCCCCTTTTCCTCTGTAAAGACTGAGGAGAAAAAAGCATTAAGCAAGGTTGCTTTTTCAGTGTCCTCTGTAACCATCCTCCCCTCATCGTTAATTATGTGTGCAATATGCTCTGCCCTAGTTTTTTTGCGTTGATATATTTAAATATTTTTTTTGGGTTGTTTTTACTATCCTCCGCTATTTGTCTCTCAAAGTTGATTTTAGCCATTTTGATTTCGTATTTACTTTTCTTATTTGCCTCCTTGTATTGCTCGAAAGCTGATACTGTGCCCTCTGATTTATATTTCTTGAAGGCCATTTTTTTACCCCTAATAAGTTTTTTAACATTACCGTTTAGCCAGCCAGGTTTGGCTTTGTCTCTTCTAAATGTATTTCCTATAGGAATGCACTGCGAGATGCATTTGTTTAATATGTTCCTAAAGCATTCCCATTTTCCCTCCGTGGTCAGTGTTACTAGGGTTTGGTCCCAGTTTACCCTTTCCATCATTGAGCACAATTTGGGAAAGTTTGCCCTTCTGAAGTTTAGAGTTCTTAAGTTCCCCTCTTGCCTAGTTATATTGTTATTTACGCTAAATGTGATCATCCTGTGATCGCTAGAGCCCAGGTTGTCCTGGACTCCAACCTCCGAGATTAGGTCTGGGTCATTAGTGATCAATAGATCCAGCACTGCATTTTCTCTAGTAGGAGAATCCACCAACAGACATCCATGTAGTTGTCCTGTAAGGTTTCCATGAAGAGACGGGCCTTCTGTGAGTGTGTAGTCCCATCTTCCCAGTCAATGTCGGAATAATTGAAGTCCCCTAATATGATGATTGATCACAGCTTTGCCACTATACCCAACAATGATATAAATTCCAGCTCTACCGCCTCCCTTTGGTTGGGTGGCCTATAGCAGTGGTCCTCAACTCCGGTCCTCAGGGCCTATTAACAGGCCAGATTTTAAGTATTACCTTGGGGAGATGCAGACTAGAGTACTGCAATCACTGAGCAGCAAATGATATCACCTGGGATGTATTTCAATTATCTTGCAAATCTGGCCTGTTAGTGGGCCCTGTAGGCCAGGGTTGAGGACCACTGGCCTATAGTAAACCCCCACAATTACTTTTCCCTTTACTTCTTCCCTATGGAGTTCTACCCACACGGATTCTAACTCCATACTCATCCCTTCCATTATATCACTCCTTTCTATCACCCTTACATTATTCTTGACATAGAGACATACCCCTCCCCCTCTTTTTCCTACCCTGTCCTTTCGGTACACCGAATAACCTTGGATATTGGCCAGTCAGTCATGTGAGGGGTTGAACCAAGTTTCCGTTATTCCCACAAGGTCTATGTCCTCCTCATGTACTAACATTTCCAACTCATCCATTTTATTAGCTAGGCTCCTGGCATTTGCATATACCCCTCTTAGTTTTGTGGAAGTTGATAGTGAATGGTGATTATTTTTATTCCTGTTTGGTCTGAGGTTTTCCCGCACAGACCCCCCAATTGACGTGATGGAACTACTGTCGCTGCTGTCTCTAATACTGCCTTCTGTCCTTTGCTCTCTCCTGACTAACTCTACTTCTGAGCCCTCCCCCCATCTCCTAGTTTAAAATCCCTTCCAACTTGGTGGCCATCTTTTTCCTCAGTCTGTACACAAGAAAAGGAGGGGTACACCGACCATGACTGTATGGTTAGCAGTACATCACTGGACTTGCTGCTATGGCTAACAGAGGGTGAAATCAGGGAAAGGCTGAATAAAATTAACACAAGTAAATCACCAGGCCCGGATGGCGTACATCCGAGAGTACTCAAAGAACTAAGTAATGTTATATCTAGACCACTGTTCCTGATGCATCATGTGCGATCCCCTGATATACATGAACAGGTTATATCAGACCACTCTCCTGTATCGCTCACAATAGAGGTGTCTCAAACACACACAGCTCCCAAATTATGGAGATTTCCAGCTCACCTAACCAACAATGAGGATTTTCTACAACAACTGCACACTGTATGGGGGGGGGGGGGGGACTATTCCTCATTTAACCAAGGCTATACTGATAATCCAATCAGGGCAAGATAATCGCATACATATCATTCAAAAAGGCCTTACTTAGAAAATATAAGCAAACAAGTGAAGACTTACATAAAGCACAACACAAACTAGCTAGTTCAAATTCCCCAGAACACATCAAAACCTGGCATTCGGCCAAACGCCAATTTCACTTATGGGCAGAACAATTGGAGAAGATGAAACGTTCGCATCTAGATGCCCAATTACACCACTTCGGAAAGAAACCAGGTAGACTACTCTCTAGACTGACAAAGGGCCCTCACATACCAACGCAAATATTGTCCCTAAAAGATGACACAGGTCATATTACATGATCCCCCAGAGAGATCACCAAGGTATTAGAAGATTATTATGCCAACTTATACTCCAAAGACAACATCAATAGAGAATATTCGAGAGATTCCCTTGTCTACGTTATCCCAGAAGGTGACATTCTTGGTGGCTATTATTGGAATTGGCAGCATTATCCTGTCACAGTCCCTATTTGGTGGTCCATAGGGATAAAGTGGTTCTTCGTCCCTGTCCATCATTCCTGCCAAAAGTTGTCTCTGACTTCCATTTGAATGAGGACTTTGTGTTGCCTTCCTTGTGTCCCAAGCAGGCTCATCCCAAGGAATATTGTTTGTGCGATTCGGGTGTATCTGGCAGCTACCGAGTCCTTTCGGAGGTCAGACTCGCTTTTTGTGGTTACGGACGGACCAAGAAAAGGGCTGGCCGCTTCTTTCGCTACCATCTCCAGATGAATCAGACAGACAGTGACTCAGGCCTATTCCATCAGGTTCCACCTTTCCCTGTCACGGCACATTCAACTCGGGTGCTGTGTGCTTCTAGGGCCTCCCGTCATCATGCATCAATATCACAAGTTTACAAGGCAGCCACTTGGTTGTCTGTGCACACCTTCACAAAATTCAATAAGGTAGATACTTTGGCATCTCCGGATGCTTCTTTTGGCCGCAGAGTTTTGCAGGCTGCTGTTTAAGAGGGGCTGTTTCCTTTTGAGGGGTGTTTTTCAAACGAAAGAGAGAAAATATTTTTTTTGCTTTTCCAAAAAATAGCAGTGTCTGCATTTTTCTTTACAATCTTAAACATTTACTGATTTACAGTACAAACTAAAAAATGCTTAGTAACTAAAAATATTTAGTTGTATAATCACTCCATAACCTTAGTCTTGTTGGTCTGGAACCAAGATGCTGCTCACTTACTGGTGTGTTTGGCATAAGGCAACATGACCTCTTCAAGTATTCTGATACATTCAATCGGATCCACGATCCCTTATTTGTGATAAACAGGCTCAACACCATAGTATGAAAAACATCCCCATATCATGATGCTTGTGCCACTATGCTTCACTGTTTTCACAGTGTGCTGTGGCTTGAATTCAGTGTTTGGGGGGGGGGGGGGGTCGTCTGAAAAACTGTCTGCGGCCCCTAGACCCAAAAAGAACAATCTTGCTTTCATCACAACATTTTTTCAACAATGGGACTTTGTCGGGGATTCTTTCCAATATATAAACAGGTGATATTGATGGTGTAATAAATATCAAAAGAGTCTAAAATAAAGTCCATAAGTGTCCAAATAAAGGTGAAAAAAGAAACTTCCAACAAGGTAGTAAAAAAACCAAGGTGGTAAGAAAATCATAAAAATTTCTTCACAAACACCGCTGTGCATATATCCCACCACCGGCTAGATTGGTCTCTCACCTCAGCCACAGACCCATAAAGGGTCAAAGATCGCATATATCAGCTGTAGAAGCCTGGGGATTATCCTCTCCTAGCTCTCTCGGACAGCCCAACATAGATCACTCAGGTGGGGATGGATGAGCTCCAATCAAACTCAGAAATCGGTGTATATATAAAACAAAGGTGACATATATAGTGCTCTCCGTCTGAATACCAATGTCTTTATTAGATATAGTAAAAGGTACTCACATTTAGCGGCACTCATCGGTGCATGCAATGCAGATACACATGCAGCTGGGACAAAGGGAAAGTACAACGTCAGGTACGCAGGCTCTGCCCCCTATACGCGTTACGTCAGAGCTAACCAATAGCCTTCAACTTCTTCAGTAGTACTGTACTTTCCCTTTGTCCCAGCTGCATGTGTATCTGTCTGCATTGCGTGCACCACTGAGTGCCGCTAAGTGTGAGTACCTTTTACTATATCTAATAAAGACATTGGTATTCAGACGGAGAGCACTATATATGTCCCCTTTGTTTTATATATACACCGATTTCTGAGTTTGATTGGAGCTCATCCATCCCCACCTGAGTGATCTATGTTGGGCTGTCCGAGAGAGCTAGGAGAGGGTAATCCCCAGGCTTCTACAGCTGATATATGCGATCTTTGACCCTTTATGGGTCTGTGGCTGAGGTGAGAGACCAATCTAGCCAGTGGTGGGATATATGCACAGCGGTGTTTGTGAAGAAATTTTTATGATTTTCTTACCACCTTGGTTTTTTTACTACCTTGTTGGAAGTTTCTTTTTTCACCTTTATTTGGACACTTATGGACTTTATTTTAGACTCTTTTGATATTTATTACACCATCAATGTCACCTGTTTATATATTGATTAAGTATTTCTGGCGCAGCACTTTTATAGGTATTTGCATATTGTTTGTGAGGTGTTACACAATTTGTGTTTGCAGCCGGATTATTGCACTGATATTTGTATACTTATTTGCACCAGTATTAATTTGCTGTTTCAATTGTTTATACCATCTTTGGTTTTTTCACCAGTTGGTTGCGCTGATAATTTATTGATTATTCTTTCCAATAGATTGGCTTCACATAGGCGTTTTGTAATTGTTACAGTACCCCCAGGTTACTTTAGACCTTCTTTGCTGATCACTGGCTGAGTCTTTGCCATTTTGGCTATTCTTCCATCCATTCGAATAGTAGTTTTCTTTCAAGTCTTTCTGGTTTTGGTTGCCATTTTTATTTTAAAGCATTTGAGATAAATTTTAGCTTGGCATTCTATCAGTTTCTGTACTTATTTATATGTTTTCCCCTTTCCAATCAACTTTTTAATCAAAGTATGCTGTTCTTCTAAACAATGTCTGGAATAACCCATTTTACTCAGAGACTTTTAGAGAGAAATGCAGTAAACCTAGCATTTACAACATTTACTGTCCTTAAAAAAGGGCCATTCAATTAATGATTTCATGACACAGAATCAGCAGCATGCATGTCATGACTGTTGGGTCTGTTGGTTTTCTATTACTCTACTACACCTATTGGTAAATGATTTGCCATGTAAAAAGATCATTTATACCAAAAACAGTGATTGATCTGGTTAGTGATGTTGGACTGCTATTATTTTGAACAAAACTGTATGTACTCTCTGCATTTCCTGATCGGCCTATAGATACTATAATGTGCAGTCATGCCTAAGCATAACTGTTCTTTTCGATAGACAAACACAACTGTGTAATAACTACAATCATGCCTGTTTATATGAACTCAAAGCTATGGTACAGAGGTTTACACCAGCTTTCAAGCACAAATCTCTCATGTTCATCTGATAAACCTCCAAACACCACCTCCACCCCACGTCCTCTGCACCCTATACCAGCTTCCTCATAAGGGCAACAAAAACAACTGTGACTATGTGCAAGGCCTAGCAAACCTTAACAACCAGACTATGTTACTGTAGTCATACTGCACTACTCGCTAAAACTTTTTTTTTTTCTTTGGTCAGCAATAGATTGGGAGTTGACAGGATCTTTTTCTTTTTTCCATCATTATTGCTATGTACCCCTTGAAAAGCATATAGCTGTCAAGTAAGAGGCCACTTAAAGTGTTATTCAACCCAAAAACAAAAATGTTATATGTTGCAGCTTAACAATCCTAAAATGTAGTGACATGTAAAATGTAGTGACTGCATTTGTTTTCTTTTCTTATGACATTTTTTTTTTTATTTTCACCTGGTAATTCATCCAGTAGGTCTAATATTTTAACATTTAAGGATAGGTAAGTTGCAAAACATTCCAATTTTGTTTTTGGGTGTTTCATCAGTTTAATACCACTTTAAGAAACTATGCAGAAAGGGAGTACACCTTCTCTTCGCTTTTATACTCAGTTGTGACGCGATGCTACTTGTATATTAAGACATCACTCGTTTATTAAGTCAAAGTTTATAAAAACTATTTTGCTTGTCTTGCAAAACACTCTCAAACCAGTTTACTCTCAATCCAAGGTTTTACTGTTTTGGCAGCGTCAAGAAACTCTCCTAACAAAAGTAGAGACTGCAACAAACACATAACAGAATTCCAATTCCTCCCTACTCCCTCCAATATGAAAAGAAAGCTTTATGACCGGAGGAGAGCTTTCATGAAAACATATCTTATAGAAACTAGGAAACAAACCACTTGTTCCAATTACATCATTGACTAGAAATGGCACATCATCTATATCAGTATTAGGCTTTATTCACATAGGAGTTTATGTACCGATAGTTTGCCACCTCCAAGAATGGCTAAACACCACCTCTGGACGCAGCAACAGTCTCTGCTACGGCCGTTTAGGTTGACATTTTTTAATGTATGTGTAGTGTAGTCTGTTTTGTTTTGCTATGAGATTCGGGTTTCATTTTTGATATTCATTAAACTTTTTAAGAAGAAAACCACGTTGCCCTATTTCCCTCCTCTATCGTACACCTTTGGTCTTTCCGCTCTGTTTTCCACATACTGCTTGTCGTGCTCAGGAGTTGAAGGGTTAGATGCCACTTTAATTGGGGAGTCCGTGCTTTTAACCGGGACCGATATATTTTCTAATCCGGTCTTTCCCTGATCCTAAGGTACTTAACCTTTGCTTTTATCCATTGTCCAACTAGCTGATTACCTGTGACCAAAACTTTGCAGAAACCCTGCCCCTGGATGCACACTTGCTGCGCTCAGTGTTTGTCTTTGTATGTAACCACTCGGATAAGCAGTTATATGCGAACAGCTGGAGTGCTTGCCACTGATTTGTACAGAGTACAAATCTGACACCTGCAACTGTTCATTCGCAGTGTGCACAACATTTTACAACCGCAAGAAACTGCTGATTTTTGCAGGGAGCCACACACTACTCTTGCAAATGTAGCCCAAAGCCTGGAGCACATGGGCCGAATATCAGCCGGTTTAACAGAAACTGGAAGACATTTGTACACCAGCCTGACCAAGAGAAGCAGATTCGCATCCGATCAGCGCAGGCAGCCAATGGCTGCCAGCCTTGATGTGTGTTCTGGCAGGGGGGGGGGGCAGGCCAGGCCAGAACACAGCCAGTAAGGAGGGAGTGGGGGCGGGGTAGAGCTGCACTCTGTGTGTTTATGGACACACTGAGCCAGTTCAGGAGCGAGCGTGAATGAGTGCCCTCATAGCAAGCGGCTTGCTATGAGGCCACTTGACGGGGGAGGGGGGGTGTGGAGTCAAGATCGCCAACGGGGCACCCAAGAAGAGGAGTATTGAGGCTGCTCTGTGATAAGCCATAGGGCAAATATACATTGGGCAGGTAAGTATAACATGTTTGTTATTTAAAAATATATAGCTTTACAATAATTTTAATGTATGCTTTATAATTTTCAAAAAGGTTGGCAAAATTTACACATGAACATTGCACAGCATCACTTCACGTAATCTGTATGCTGGGTGTATGGTTGATGATACATGGGCAATTTTTTTTTTTTATGAGAAAAATCACTGTTACATATTGCTAATGCCAGTGATTAAAAGTGATTTGTAGCTAGTGGTTTAATCACTAGAGACACCGGTGATTGGTAATTTGCTACAGCCCTGACTTGTGCTATGCTGAAAATCACTTTTCTTAAGTGATTTGTAGCGAAGAATAGTAACAGCGGCAACATTTCATAGAAAAGCATTAAGAGGCGTTGTCACTAGTGATTTTGCCATTGAGCTGAGGCACGGATGATTCTCAACCGCTGAGTAACAAATAACTATAAAAAGTCACTCTTAGCAATCCTAGACAAAATCATTCTGATTTTCTTAGTGTATTATTATTATTATTATTATTATTATTATTATTATTAAGGATTTCTATAGCGCCAGCAGTTTACGCCGCGCTTTACAATATTAGAGGGAGACAGCACATATACAATACAATAAAATACAAGAGGATTAAAAGGGCCCTGCTCAGTAGAGCTTACACTCTTGGAAATGTCAAGGCTGTTTTCCTGTCTCAATATATTTCTTACATCTCTTTAAAAAAAATGAAAATATCATTCCCTAGCTAAAAATAAATTTACACTTTCCTGGCTACATTGTTTTCCTTTACCACAAGTTGCAAACATACACTAAGGGAGTAATTTATGTTTAAAAGAAAACTGCAGAAAAGAAAAACAGGAACAAAATGTTGCCCACGGTGATCAATCAAGTTTCACCTGTGGTATAATGAAAAGAAAATTTTGATCAGAGGGATCAATTAAATTTTTTGTCTAAATGTTTTCTTCTTTTTAATAGATAGCTCCCAAAAATGCAGTGAGATTTCTGAAGCATTTTTTGTTAGGATTTAGCAGCCACCAGAGGGAGCTGTTGTTAGAGAAAAATCCGGCTTTATGATTCTCCAGCATCTGGAACCACAGCAAAGTAAATCACAGGTGCTATAAAAAAGGCCTATGTTAAACATATATCTTCTACCATAGGTACACCTTTTGGTTCTCTGCAAACTGAAATCAAGAAGCAAATGATTTTTAATCTCTTACAGTCTAACAGAGTAGCACATTTCCTTGCCTGCGTACAAGCTGAATCAAATCGTGCACACAAACCAGTTTATATTTCAGAATGGTACATCCATGGGTGGACATAAGTGTGGCAGTAAAGGGACAGTGGCTTTAGAAGCTTGGCGATTGGCTTTTGTGATTAAAGGCTAACTCTACCTGTCTTGTTGTTTTTCAAGCTTTGTACTGATTGTGCTCAGAACCTCTCCTCATGGATATAAATATTTTACTCTTATTGCTCCATGGGGCTAGCCCCCTCTATTTCCTTTTTTATTTCTGTTATGTCATATGTACTGTGTTCTCTTTATTTTCACTTCCTTTTCAATAAAATACTTGAACAAGAAAGACTAACTCCACCTTAAGACCAGTTGTTTTTTTTTTTTTTTTATTGTTGCCATTTATATAGCACTGATAATTTACGCAATGCTTTACATATATTGTACATTCATATCAGTCCCTGCCCTCAAGGAACTTGCAATCTAAGGTCCCTAACTTACATTCATGCAGACATGTACTAGGGGCAATTTAGACAGGAGCCAATTAACCTACCAGTATGTATTTGGAGTATGAAAGGAAACCCACCCATGCACAGGGGGAACATGCAAACTTCAGGCTGTTAGTGTCATGGTCGGGGTTTGAATCCGTGACCCCAGTGCTACATGTTACACCCATTTAAGGGTATACCATGGTGCCAAGTGGATCCCCCACCACCAACCAAAATAGCCCCTCCTCTGACAGGATGTTGGTGATCTTCTCCCACACAGAAGATTTGAAATCAATGTGTCATTCATTCAGAGATCTGTGGTTCTCAACAGGGTTGCTAGATGCCTGTATGTTCACGCACTGTTTGTAAAAAAAACAAAATTATTTCTTCTGTCTGTGGACGGAGCAGTGGGTGGATTATCCTGTGTTTGCACTCTGTAACACAGGTTCCACTGACTGTTGCTGTAACCACTAGAGGTTGATTGCTAAGACTGCCCGGTGTCCTAGTAACCAATCACATGTTTGCCCCGCCCCCCAGACCCCAATATTCAGAGGAGGAGAAGGATGGAGCTTTCTCCTCCAGACCTGGTCTGTCCCACTGCCCCACATCCCAGCTTCCAGAGAACAGACCCTGATGTAACTCTGGGGACACTGATGTAAGTGTGAGGGGGTCTCTGGGATACCTAATGTATGGGGATAAACAGATTCACATTTTTACATGATATAATGTCTGTTTGCATTACTTATTATGTACATGTGGATATTTTTTGATATTCAGATTTAGTCGAGCACTTCACTGTTACTAATTTATATATAAACAGATGCACATTTTTTTTGTAAATAAAGGTGCATTTAAAAAAAAATGTGAATATCATCAAAAAGGTAATTTTTTCCAGTAATTCAATTCAAAAAGTGAAACTTGTATATTCTATAGATTCATTGCAAACAAAGAGATATATTTCAAGCATTTCTTTCTTTTTACTTTGCTCTCAGGACCGTGACCTCACAGGTTGCTAGATGCCAGGCGGCTGGCGATTCTAGCAACCAGTCTAGCACAGGGCGGGCGAGGAGGTACAAACGGCAGGTCTCGGGAGCCGGCCACGGCCGATCATGCACCATATAAGTTACAGTTAAAGCTGCTGCTGCAGCGGCCATTAATTTTCAGCATATATGACCCATTTTTGGCCGAAATGGGAGAGGCCCATTTTCGGCCGAAAATTTTGGTTGCAGAAATTTCGGTGCACCACTAGTGAAACTGAAACCCCAAAATTCAGTATCTCAGGAAAGTAGAATATTGTGAAAAAATTCAATATTGTAGACTCATGGTGTCACACGCTACTCTGCTAATTAACTTGTAAGCCCATGTTCATATTGGTCCGATTTGACATGCGATTTGAGATGTCAAATCAGAGCCAATTGCACCATCCGAATCGGTGCAACGCCGACTTTGCAGGATAGGATATCAGAAAAGATTTACAGGTACAGTACTTGGAAGTGATTGTGATAAAGGTTAGTATCATGTTTTTTTTATGTTTACAATAATAGGTTTGGTTCAACACCAGTCCTAAATGCTGAATATTGATTTTAATAGCACTGGCTCCAGCATCAAGCATGTGTCAACTCTAAGGCTTGGCAAAAGTTTGTGTAACGCTTATCTGCATTCTATTTCAAGGTCACAGACTGAAAAGGCACTGAAACCAATGGATCAGTATGACAACCTGGCAAAAAGTATTGACATAGAGTAGTAGATGACTTTGGCAAAATAGACATAAGTTTGATGCCGCAGCTGTCCCACATCAGCTCCAAGATTGAGAACTGAGTGATTTGACGATTCGGTTCTCAGACTGCATAGAACATAGAACAGTGACTGGTCACTGTCCTCTGATCTAGTGACCCCTCTTCTCTGCCATACTGACCCCTGTCCCCCATCTTGCTGACCTCTGTGTATACTGCCCTGCAGACTCTTCTCCTCTACCCTGCTGATCCTGGTACTCTGAACTTGTGCCCCCTCTTCTCTGCCATACTGACCCCCTGTCCCCCATCCTGCATACCCTTGTCCTCTTTCCTCGTGCCCTTGTCCTTCTGCCTGCTGAGCTAGGAAGGGGTATTGGGGGCAGAATTTGTGCTAGGAGGTGGTGGGTGGATTTTGGTTAAGAAGAGAAATGGGGGGTGGATTTGACCCTCAGTACCCTGCCCTGCTGCCCCCCTTTCCTCTGTCCTGCTGACCCCCGATCACTGCCCTATTGACCCCCTGTCCTCCATCCTGCTGACCTCTGTAAACAGCCCCACTGACTCCTATACACTGCCCTGCTGACCTTGCATCCTCTGCCTCCTTAACTTTTTTTTTTTTTTTTCATACTGCATCGTCACTTTAGACAGGCTAGATCCGGCGATGTATATACAACTGTATATGTAATTCAAAACACCCATAAAAAAACTCCAGCCAAGGAGACCTGAAAAAAGGTAAAGTTATACTAATACTGTGCTGCCCAACTGAACATTCTGAATTAGTTCCAAAATGATTGAACAATCACACCCTAGATCAATTGGCACTGCACAGAGGGGAATAAATCTCTGATCATGCAAAGGTTCACACTGTGTTGCATAAAGACTCTTTGTTCATGTGCCTAGCTTTGCTCTAAATCACACGCTGGCAGCTACTGCTACTGGTAACCTGGAATTTTGCGTTGTTAAAAGTACTTCTGGTATTGTTTGAATTCAAACAGTAGCGGGTGGCAGAATCCACTTGGTTACCATTCAGCAAGCACGCCCAAAAAAGATCATTGAGTGTGAAATATAACATGTACAGTAATATTAGGATAATACAGTTTCTAGTGTATTGGCATATTAACATCAAAGTGGTATATAAATTGATCATAACAAAGTTGGTTTGCTGTGAAAAGAATATAGGGTTTTTGGGAATGGACATGCGGAGCGGAGGAGGCAGGTGAAGAAGAGCCATTACTCAGCTACAGCACCAGAAGAAGAGCTCTGTAATCAGGATGAAACTTAGATTTGTACAGTAAACAGCCGAGATCCACAAATAGGATAGTCATTATTAGCTTAGGTTGAATGTAACAGGGAGAAGGAAGCAAACCAGATTGTTTTGTGGAAAGAAATGCACTGCCCTAGGAGTGGACAATTGACAGGCAAATTATCTTAGCCACCATCATTTGGAGGGGGGGGGGGGGGGCAATGGTCTCTTCATCCAGATGTGTTTCATGATCTGTGGACATCCTAGCTGACAGATTCAACCTCTTGTTTGTTACCAGGACCAGGGATCCTCTAGCCCTGGCCTTGGATGCCCTAATAATTCCCTGGTCTCAGTTCAGGCTAATGCATGCCTTCCCTGCAGTGCAAATTCTACCTCACTTGCACAACAAAGTTGGACTGTATATCTGCAAACTGTGACTATGTTCACTCATACAAACCCAACCAGCAGCTGAAGTTGGCCCTACTACTGATACCGTCTAAAAATATTTGAACAACAACAACAAGAGTGTGCAAGAGTACAACCCTTGATGCCCTAATGAAGATAAATACCTATCTCCAAAGCCTCCTGTGGATACATTCATTTGCGGACTACCAGCCCACATACTAATTCCAGTTATGTCGCTCACAGTTACGTGAAATATATTAAGCTTCAGTGCACTGGATCTAGCAGCCTGGGAGACAGAAAGTCAGGGATAATGGTTGTTTCCATGGGAGGCTTCAGGGACAAGTATTTAGCTATGTGAGGGGATCCATTTAAGCTCTTCTTATTCATTAAACACATATTTTACACAGCATGATCTCCAGTTTTGCCATTTTATAAAGCACAATGCAAATTGTAGAGAGACATTTAAAGGGTGTTTTTTTTCCATGTAGGAAAAAGTATAGAATAGACCAAGATCAGTATTCAGATCGAATCACCCTGATTCACACACTTGCTAATTCAATGAGTATTTAAAAGGTTTGCTTCTTCTGATGCATAAATTATAATGTGAAGGGATACAGATTGGAATTCAAGCACAATTGACAGAATTCATAATGTAAAAGGGAGGTAAAGGTTTTATCATCACTATCTGAAGCAGACCTTCAGTTACATGTTACAATTGCAGAATCCTAAACCTTACCCACTATTTTATAGACCTGGCTTTTTTAATCTTTTCCAGTAGGGGCTTGCTCACACTTCCTTTTTTCTCGCCTAGGCAAGGATGATGTTCCCTTCCTGGCTGCATCCTTTTGGGATACACATCCCAGGAGCCTGCAGGTCTATTCTCTCTGCAGTAGGGGGCGGCTCCAGAATCCAAGATGGCAGTGTAGGATCCTAAAGAGCTGTGGAGACATCAGGTTCCCAAAAAAACATGCTAGACATCATGGTTGGTAAGTATGCATTTGTCAGCAGCTACAGTACTTAGTAGCTGCTGACTATTACCAGTTTTCAAATGAGCGAAGTTCCTCTTTAAATACTGAATTGTGTAAAACAATGTAGGAATTGCTTTTATATTTTAAGTTCATGCCACCGTGCTGTCACATAATCACCAGTAAAATATCCGAGGACTTGGTCATTTCTTTTTATGTCTCCAACATTATAGAAGAAAGCATAATGGGTTACAAGCTTTAAGCGCTACTGTATACCTGGGCAGAGCAAATAATTATTAAAAATGGCTTTTATCCCCACTTAATTCTGCAATACATTTCATCAACAATCCAGAAACCTACAAGAGGGAGCCTCTTACATCATCTAACTGGTGAAATGTTGCATGTCTAAACATTCTTCGTGAAGAATTCCTTTTAAGACCCCTTTCACACCAGTGCAGTCCAATGCAGTATGCATTAAGGCATATCGTTTTTTTTTTTTTTTTTAAAGGTGAACTTATAGCTAAGCTCACATTTAAAAAAAAAGAAAAAGCACATATTTTTGCTGGTAAAAAAAATGTGCACTATTTTTTTTCTGGAGGAGCCTGCAGCGCATTGCAACCATGATCAGAAGATCACGGTGTAATGTCAGGCTCCTGCAGACATTGATTAGAGTACTCTGCTCATACCTCTGAGTTCCCGAGCAGAAGGCAGTGTGAATGAACTATGATCAGCGTGCCCACAGTTCATTCAAACTACTAGCCTATCTTCCGCAGTGGTAGTTTTTTTTTTTTCATACACTGACTCCTGTGAATGAATTACGCAACTGTGCAGACGGAACCCCAACTATTTTAAATTGCAACCCCCCGGTGCGGGAAGAAGAACCCCTATCTGCTGTCTCAGTGGAGTATAAGGAGGTGTAACATTTTACTAAAGGTGAATTTATCCTTTAAAGTGTGTTAATTTAAAGTGGAGCTCCACCCAAAAGGGGGGAAGTCTGCTTGTCTGCCTTTCTCCCCCACCCCCCCCCCCCGCTGCCATATTTGCACTTTCGTACTTTCGGCTGAGCTTGCTGCAGCAAAGTGAGCCAGAAGCTCGGCCCCTCCTCCTTCCCCCGCAATTTGTTCATGTGCAGTGGGAAGGCTCACTGCCAGTTTCCCTTAGCCAAGATGGCGGCACCAGCACCCGAGAGCGGATTCAAGAATTGGCTTTGGTAAGGACACAGCTGGATGCCTGGACAGGTGAGTGCCCTAATAGTAAAAGTCAGCAGCTACAGTATTTGTAGCTGCTGACTTTTCATTTTTTGGAGGGGTGTAACTCCATTTTAGGACAGCTCATTAACTTAAATGGATTGCCAATATACTACAAAGAATTAAAAATCACAACCACTTAATGTTATCCAAAACAGCACACTACAACACAGAGTACTGCCTCATTGTATGTTGTGATGTTCTGCAAAGCAGGGGCACTGGGGTGCCATCCAAAATAATGGCATTATGGTGATACCTGGTAAAACATGTGCATTACCAAAGTGCACGTGTAAAGCTGACCTTAAAGCAGGATTACACAAAAATGTATTCAATTGCAGCTTTCCACTTCTTAGAAGTGGTGCTGCATATATTTTCTTTTTCTAGGCTTTTTCTCTTTATATTCACCTGGTGATCAGGCCAATATGTCTTATTCTACAATTTACTTTACCAGACCAAGCTGAACAAAGTAGTAGAGGGTTGAGACAAACCATTTACCACTGACTTTATCACAAAAGGAAAAAACTGTTTGCTGTAACTGCTTATAAAACCTTAGCCAAAATTCAGCTTCAATTTGTTAGTCATGTCCAACTAAATCTGCTAGTCTAACATCACCCTCTCCCCAGATTGAGAATACTGCTGACCAAATGTGTATACTTTACTACTTCATATAGAATGTAGATACACTAAAAAGGGAACTGTGTTACTGGCAGGATCACCAGGTGAAATAAAGAGAAGAACACAAATGCAGCCACCACATCTAAGGATTGGTAAACTGCAATACATTACATTGTTTTTGGGTTTAGTACCACTTTCAGGAAACATGTACAGAGACAAAATGTATTTTGAAAACTTTGTCCAAATGCTGGTTGCCTGACTGCATTATGAATCAGTGACCTGAAACCAACAGTTGAACTGACAGTTGAGTGACTTCCTGACCGGCATATTAGTTTTGGGTTTGTAATTATAAGTGTTTCAAACACTGGACCAGCATTCCGTTATCGAAGCAGGGGTCAGCCCTTACATTTTAGAAGCACAGGTTTATTTAGAGATTTCCATGCATGCCAGATTTATAATTAGAGATTTAAACATCTATTGCTATTTGAAAGAGGATGTTTTTATTTTTGACATGTAAATTAACCAGTTGCTCCATCAGCTATATTACAAACCAGAGTTGCTGTATACAATGAATACACGGCAACCATTTTCTACTTTTGTCAGCCCAGGCATTGTGAAATGCCTGTAAATCATTTTCTCCTAATAAAGCCATGGCTGAATGAAAAACAATGGAGCTTCTAAGCATGAAGAGTGTTCAGGTAGATGGGCTTGTTGAGCCTTTGTATCTCATATGCTTACAAAATGGCAAAGCCTAGACACAAAGAATGCACATACTGCAAAATCAGACAGCGATAAATACTAGGAGGGATCCCATGGATATAGATTCAACACATCAGCTTATCAGATAATTCTCTTAGGCAGTATGGATAGCTGGCATGACCAGTTCTTTAAGGTGTTAAGTCATTAAGAAGATAACATCCATGTCTGTGACTAGATTTGAATGTACATTCTTTTTCTCACTTTTAGCTTATGATTCTGGTGTCCTTCGATAGCTAGAGTACTATAGTAATGGCCAGGAACATAGTCAAAATGGGGACAGTGGAGAAGAAGCTCTTTGAAAAGGATTACACTATCTTTTATATTATCATATGTTCCCCCCTAAAAAGAGACCTTCATTTATCAATGTATGGAACCAGAAGTAAGCGGTGTTTTTCAGAAACAAAAAAAGAAAAACATTAGAGGGGGGAAATCCTGGTAATAACATGGGTGCCAACAGACTGTAGAGTGATAATGTGTTCATTCCATTTTTGTGAAATATAAGTAAAGGATGATTAAAAATACTATGTATGTAAAAAAAAGCTAGTTTGATTTTATAATTAAACTTTTAGAACCAACTTTGAATGATATTCCAAAGACAATTTAAACTGGGAATAATGCAGAGCATATTACTTTCCCAGTAATAGCCTCTGTTGATTAGAGAGCTCTGCATTCAGAATAAGTCTGTTTAATCCAAAATGCACCCTGCACAGATGTTTTAAATTAAGCTGATTCCAGCTCATCAACAATCAGATTTGTTTGGTAATCTGTGTGAAATATGATTTTTATTTTTACTTGAAAGACAGTTTGAAGAGAAATGTAAACCATACTGTCCTACAGTCTGCACAAAACAGAGCACATGGTATAATGCACGAGGATGTGAGAGGTTGTAAGAAAATCAATCAAAATGGAGCATAAGCAGCAGAGACGAATGTATAGGCAGGGGTGTATAATGGTACATGAACACCAGCAAAATGTCCCCCGTACGCCACACATTATTGCTATGCGGGTGCTCCTGCAAGGCTGTGGGTTGGTTTGCATGCAGCACAAAGTGAGGGATTTTGTAGGATTAGAGTCAGGTGTATGATTAAATAATTACACCAAGCAGATGCTAATGATCATCAATTTCATATGAAGGCTGAAACACAGTCATTACTGAAACAGAAACAGCTGTGTAGGAGGCTTAAAAATGGGTGAGAAGCAGACAACCTCTGCTACCAAGGTGAGGTTGTGGAGGACAGTTTCATGTCACAGGTCATACACCATGGCAAGACTAAGCACAGCAACAGGACTCAAGGTAAATATACTGCATCAGCAAGGTCTCTCCCAGGCAAAGATTTCTAAGCAGACTGGGGTTTCAAGATGCTGTTTAAGCTCTTTTGAACAAGCACAAATAAACGGGCAGCGTTGAGGAACGCAGATGCTGTGGCTGCCTAAGGAAACATTCTGCAGTAGATGAAAGACACATCATGCAAACTTCCCTTCAACATAACAAGATGTCCAGCAGTGCCATCAGCACACAACTGGCAGAAACCAGTGTGACCCAGGCACACACATCTATGGTCTGGAGAAGTCTGGCCAGAAGTGGTCTTCATGGAAAAATTGTGGCCAAAAAGTCATACCTCTGATATGAAAACAAGGTTAGGCGGCTCAAGTATACACGAAAAAAAAAAAAAAATAGGAACTGGGACGCACAATATAAATTGCAACACTCCTGTCCACCACAGTTTGTTTGCTCTGCCGTATACTATATTCTAAGCTGCATAGTATATGACTATGCCACTGTACTATGTATATTATACTGTACGTTACATACCCCTGACCACCATACTCTGTTGCTGTATGCTATACAACACAACCACTGTTCAGCAAAAACTTGCATGCACATCATACACCAAGGCATGCTATGCGTACCCTTTTTTTTTCCAAAAGCGTACCCTTATCTTTTCTCTCACTGCTGTGCCTAATAGATTATACTCCCTGTTTACATTACTCTGTGATTGCCTGTTTTATAACTTTCGTAATATGTTAGATCTGTAGTTACCATTTAACATGGGGTCCAGTATCGGGGACTTTGCATTCCCAACTACATTTCCATTACCAGCAAAAAAAAAAGAAGTCTGCAGCCACTTCTTTTTATGGGACAAACCCATACTCCTCTAAAAACGATTCATATACTGAAAAAAAAAAAAAAAAAAGGGGGGGGGTGTCAATCATAGAAAACAGAGCTGTCCTTTGATTAGTTGATAAGTGTAGCATATGTACACTTATGCTGGTAAAAAAGCCACCAACGACATCCAAAGCCACTATGGCTCGTAGGCAAGATTCAACTGATTTCAGGCATCAGCAATTATGAGCGCTTTCCAAAACACAAATGGCTGCATTTTGTGACAGTTTGTATACTGTAAAAAGAGCCAGGAGAAGCGAGCTACAGCTACCTCCAATCAGATAGCACAGAGATCAGAATTTCTGTCCAGTTGCAATTCTCCCTTAGGCCCCTTTCACACATGCTGTCCGTTTGTCCGTTTTTCATCCATCAGTTGACGGATGAAAAACAGACATCAATGTATCTCTATGTAAAAACTGATGACAACGGATGATCATCAGTTAACATCCGTTTTCATCCGCTTCCGTCAATGTCCGTTTTTTTTAACGGATGAATGCCCTATTTTTCATCCATCAAAAAAAACGGATCGGACGGAAAACGGATGACAACGGATGAAAACGGATGACAACGGATGAAAAATGGACGACAACGGATGAAAAACGGATGGCTAGGGATGAAAAACGGATGACAATGGATGAAAAACAGATAACAACTGACGAAAAACGGATGAAAGACGGATAACAACTGATGAAAAACGGATAACAACGGATGAAAAACGGACGACAACGGATGAAAAACGGATGAAAAACGGATGACAACGGATGAAAAACAGATAACAACTGACGAAAAACGGATGAAAGACGGATAACAACTGATGAAAAAAGGATGAAAAACGGATAACAACTGACGAAAAAGGGATGACAACTGATGAAAAACGGATGAAAAATTGATGAAAAACGGATGGAAAACTGATACATTTTGATGTGACTGAACTGAAGAACTGAACGGACCGTATGTGTGAAAGGGGCCTTACTTAGCTGGCAACATATGACACTGTGGGGAATAATTACTAAAACTGGAGCGCAAAGAATCTGGTGCAGCTGTGCATGGTAGCCAATTAGCTTTAAACTTCAGCTTGTTCAATTAAGCTTTGACAATAAAAGCTGGAAGCTTATTGGGTACTATGCACAGTTGCACCAGATTCTATGTGCACCAGTTTTAGTAAATCTCCTCGTCTGTCAGTGTAACATCGACATTACTTTGTTTTTTGACACATGCACTGCTTATTGGGGCCTCAAAACAGTAACCAGTTTACAACCTCTGGCAGAAAACGGTTTTGTAAATCAGGACAGACATGTTCATCCTGATAAAAGACAAACATACATTCTACAGAGTTCTTTGTTATTTTATTGAAGCTGCAAAACAACATAGCAGTTTAGGACACAGTCCAGAGTTAGGCCTTGTTTTCACAGGCAATAAAAACAGTTTGGACATATTTTTATCATCATTTGGAACAGCCACTGAAAACCTAAGGCTAGGTTCACACAACGGCAGTCTCTGAAAAGAGATGGATCTGTGGCAGATCGCTTTTCAAAGGGCGCTACAGCAGCAGCTTCCAGGTGTTCAGTAGCTAATACTGCTGTCTCCTGGATGCCTATTTTTTAATTTAAGATTTAGGAAGATCCATACTATGGAACTAACACAAGTTTGGCTCCCAGTGGTGTCGTGGTCCAGTTGACTTCAATGGGTGAGCTAGACAGGCAAGTTAAACTCGACAAGCCGAGTTCGATTTTCCACTGCATGCGTACGATCCCCTCCAACTATCTGGTTAGGCCTTTGCTGGGTCGTCAGAGGGCAGTAAAAATGCAACCAAACTGTCCGTTTTCACCGCCTATGTAAACAAGGCTGAACAATGCAGCCAGTGTGGATCATACACATGTTGTACCTGCGATGATTTGCCTTGTGGCAAATTTATCTCAGCATGACTAATTTGACAGACAGAATCACCTGTCAAACTCAGCACTGAATTCAAGGGGACCAAATGCTTGGATTGCGATTTCAGCATGTTGGCTCTATCCAAAAATTGTTTGGCAAGAAAAAAAAAAAAAAGGGCGCAGGAGGAGGGGGCAGTATTACCTCCTGAATCCCTCAAACGTGATGCTCGACTTCCCCCTGAAAAGGATTGCACTGTGTGAACCTAGCCATACAGTCCTAACTACAGCCGTTTTCCTAATGCTGCAGTGTACCAGAAACACAGATGCTGAGCCTCTCAGATGGTCAGGCAGCGGATGGTCAGTGGCAGATCGAACTGGCAGCAAAAGAGCACCTGGCCCCACTTGGCAGCAGGAATGTAAGGAAAACGGGAGCAGTTTCTAGCCCCCCCCCCCCCTTTTCCTCATGGGATAGTGGCAGGAGAGTTAGTTTTAAGTTTCCCCTTGTTCTTCCCATCACTTTTCTTCCCCTAGTAACATCTTCTCATAGTAACATCTCCTCATAGTAACATAAGTCCCAGGGTCTGTATCAGGATTGGTCAGCACCTCTGGTAAAGGCTACCAATGATTTTGGCAGGGGCATGACCTTTCCTTCTAGAAAAATCTGTAATTCCCTTTCAGGGGTATATTAAGGGGGTCTTAACAGCTAGGGCTCAGTTGCCTCAGAAACAGATCTGTGGTGTCCCCCCCCCCCCCCTTTGTTTTTCTTGTCGCGGCCTATATTATGTGGTGGTGTCACAAATGTTCAAAGGTGGATGGTGTTTCTGTTTTGATCATATCTTAATGTTTTATATTATTGCTTCTATGTTGGAAAAATATATTTGATTTATTTAATGTTGAGACAACCTGAGTCGTGGTGACTAGGTTGGGCTTTTCATCTAAAGTTTTGTTGTTTAATAAAACAATTTGTGAATGTTTTTATTTAAACTTTGAAATCAATAATAAATGGCCGTGGCCTTATTTATCCAATCCTGGGTATGTGTCTAACTTAATTAACCACTTGCCGACTGCCCACGGTAATATTACTGCGGCAGTGCGGCTCCCCTGGGTCTAGTCACGTAGTACTATGTGACTGGGGGGGAAGGGGTTTCGGCAGCGCTAAACACAGCGGGAGGCGGGCCGCGGGAGGAGAGGCAGCGATTGCCGCCTTCCTCCTCCAATCGTCCGGTAAACAGAGAGAAGACCCGTCTGCTTATGTAAACAAAGCAAGCAGATCTTCTGAGAGACAGCCAGGGACAGATCTGAAGTTTCAGTTAAGCTGAAACTGCGATCTGTCTGTGTCTGTCACAGAACCCCCCCCCCCCCCACACACACCCACAGTTAGTAAGCATACAGGCATACATTAACCCCTTTGATCATCCCCAGGGTTAACCCCTTCACTGCCAATGGCATTATTACAGTAACAGTGCATATTTTTAGCACTGATTACTGTAGTAATGTCACTGGTACCCCAAAAGTGTCAAAAATGTCAGTTAGGGGTCCAATCTGTCTGCCGCAATGTTGCAGTCCTGCTACAAATCGCTGCCATTACTAGTATAAAAAAAAAAAAAAACAATAAAAATGACATAAATCTTTCCCGTAGTTAGTAGATGCAATAACTTATGCGCAAACCGATCAAAATACGCTTTTTGCAATTTTTTTTTACCAAAAATATGTAGCATAAAACAAATTGGCCTAAAATGTTAAAAAAATTTTATTTTTTAATTTTTTCTGGGGAATGTCATATAGCAGAATGTGAAAAATATTGTTTTTTTTTTCAAAATTGTCGCTCATTTTTTGTTTATAGCGCAAAAAATAAAAAAAATCGCACAGGTGATCAAATACCACCAAAAGAAAGCTCTGTTTGTGGGGAAAAAAAGGACATAAGTTTCGTTTGGGTACAGCATTGCATGACCGCGCAATTGTCAGTTAAAATCACACAGTGACAAGTTGAAAAAAGTGGCCTGGTCAGAAAGGGGGCAAATCCTTCCGGAGCTAAAGTGGTTAAGAATAAAATAAAATATTTGTGCTGGGTAGTTATATTTTTAATGTTAACATTTTGTTGACTGAGAGAATTCCCGCCTGCTATCCAATGACAGTTCTTCATCTGTCTCTGAAACTTTATTTTATAGCAGTTTCATTCTGTTTCAATCTGTAGCATTTGCCCAACATGTATATCTACAACTATAGCTAGAAGGAGTCTTTTTAAGGCTCTACCTACTTTAATATTTTGTTATAGTATAAAATCATTATCTTCTCTGAGGATTTAACCACAGTCCTTTTTGTACAAATATAAGGCCACAGAGATGGAACACTCTGCAGCATCTACTGTACCTTAGGGTAGTGTGAAAGTGCTGCTGTTACTGTCTACAAAACATACAGAAATGAATCAAATTATGTACAACCACAGAGAAGCTGAGAATTATTTCTCCAGGCAAACTACTGTATGCTTCTCTTTAAAATATAAGCTTCTTTTTAGATCTGTTTTTCATAAATAACAGCAGGTAAGAATTTCAGTAATAGCTCCAACAGTCCAGCAGAGCCAGCTAAGAATTGTAGCCAGGACCAATTAAACAGGAGAAAGATTTCATCACAGGCCTTTGGAAGATGTGAATTCCTTTGGGTTAACCAATTTGGATTTTAGCTTCTGGTATGAAAAACAGAGCCATGCTATGCTGCCACAAGCCAAATGTCAATAGATTTGTGAATTTGCTTGCTGGTGAAGAAAGCAGTGCCTTAAGGTCTATTTACTGCTTTCTGAAAGACCTGACCCACCAAAGTAAAGCAAAGCTTTAAATTTCCAGTACACACCCCTTTTACCAAGAATGACAGAAGTGAAGAAAACATTTTCAGTGTACTCGTGTCTTAGATTTACGTCAAGAGCACTTGAGAAATTCAGTCGAGCTCAAGAAGAAGCAGTAAGAGGTTAACTAATTTCACCAGGTGTGATATGGCTAACAATCCAGCACTAAACTTGGAAAACACTGCATTAACTTGAGATACTGATAACAAGGCTTATGTGGCCAAACATGAACCATCCTCATAGGTAATCAAAAGTATATTCACAGGGACCTTTTTTCTCTGTGTACTCCATATTGTTCAAGGTTAAACTCCAGATATGTAGTATTGAGAGCAGCCTCAACATAATGCATAGGTGATGTCCTGAATGGTCCACAATTTTAAAGAGACATAAAAAGGTAATCTACTTTTATCACTTTTAGGGATAAACATATATATATTGAGATAGAAAATTGCTGTATTTTCTCTAATCTAACAGTTCCTATATATACCACACTATACCTAGTGGCCATATTGCATTTTTTTCCATAAATATGCAATCAGGGAAAAAATAACTATTACGGCCACTAGGTGGCGTTAACAATGCAAGAACTACATCATTAAGAAAATATAGCAATTTTCATTCTATATGTGCGGATGTTTGTCACATCCGCCCAACAACTGTTTTATACATAGTCTCCTTAAAGGTTAAGTTCACATTTGGAACATGTTACACCCTTTTTTTTTCTGCATAAATATATGCATTTATTACACAAGCCAACACACATTATAGTGCTTTGAATGTTAAACCTGTTCCTGAATACAGCTGTGTTAGAAATAATAGCAGTGTTTAAAAAGTGAGTAAAGCTCAAAATCCTTATACTGTAGTAACTTCTTTTATGCATTGGGAACACTACACAGTTTATTCCAAATCAAAGCATGAAGAAGAAAAATGTTTCAAATTTGTTATTACTTAACAGAAAATGAGGAAAAAGGAATATTATACTTTTCAAAAAAATAGCATTTTTCTTTACAAACGCAAACATTTACTGTATAAACTGAAATTGCTTGAAGATTTTAGCTTTCCTGTGAATCACTGAATATTTAGTTGTATAACCACCGTTTCTAAGAACTGCTTCACATCTGTGTTGCATGGATTTGACTAACTTCTGGCAACTGTAAACAGGTATTCCAGCCCAGGACGATTGCACTACATTCCACAATTCCGCTGCATTTTTTGTTTTTTCCTTAGAAACAGCATTTTTGATGTCACTCCACAAGTTTTCTATTGGATTAAGATCCAGGGATTGGGCTAACCACTTCATAACCTTAATCTTGTTGGTCTGGAACCAAGATGCTGCTCACTGACTGGTGTGTTTGGGGTTGTTGTCTTGTTGAAACACCCATTTCAAGGGCATTTTAATTTCGGCATAAGGCAACATGACCTCTTCCAGTATTTTGATGTATTCAAACTGATCCATGCTCCCTGGTATGAGATAAAATAGGCCCAACACCATAGTATGAGAAACATCCCCATATTCTGATGCTTGTGCCACCATTTTTCACAGTGTACTGTGGCTTAAATTCAGTGTTTAGGGGTTGTCTGACAAATGGTATGCAGCCCCTAGACCCAAAAAAAAACAATCTTGCTTTCATTAGTCCACAAATGTCTTCTTAGCAAATTGTACCCCCTTCAGCATGTTGTTTTTTCAACAATGGGACTTTGTGGGGGCTTCTTGCCAATAGCTTGGCTTCACATAGGCTTCTTCTAATTGTTATAGTACTCACAGGTAACTTTAAACTTTTTTTAATCACCCTGGAGCTGATCATTGACTGAGTCTTTGCATTGTAGTTTTTCACTTTTTTCCACGCCTTTCTGGTTTTGGTTGCCATTTTAAACCATTTGAGATCTATTTAGCTTAGCAGCCTATCAGTTCCTGCACTTCTATATATGTCTTACCCTCTCCAATCAAATTTTTAATCAAAGGATGCTATTCTTCTGAGCAATGTCTGGAACGACTCATTTTCAGAGAGAAATGCACTATACCCAGCACGTACAACATTTGCTGCCTTCGTCCTTAAATAAGCGCCACTGAATGACCTCACTAACTGAACTCCACACTGCTATGCTGGGGTTTTTTTTAAACCCCCCTTTCAATTAATGATTCAATTACTCAGAATCAGCAGCATGCATGTCATGACTGTTGGGTCTGTTGGTTTTCTATTACTCTACTACACCTACTAGTAAATTATTTGCCATGCAAAATTATAATTTATACCAAAAACAGTGATTGATCTGGTTAGTGATGTTGGACTGCTATTATTTTGAACACAGCTGTTTAACTGACCTGCTGATTAAAAAATGGCACCAATTTTCCCTATCAGCTCTATTTTTTTGAGATACAGCATAAATGCCATATACCACCCTTCACTCTGGTCTCCCGTCAAAAATCCGGATATAAATAGAACAAAATATGCCGGAATGATTTAGGCAGCACTGATGTGAAGTAGCCATAACCTTTACAGCGCTCGAGCTGCAAGAATGAAACAATATGAGTGGCACATACGATCGTAACTATAATACTGTTAAGAATTTACACTTAAAAATCCTGTGTTTCCGATGTAAAATTACAGTTGGAAGTGCGTAAACACTTTCACTATATCTGCTAACTTGTACACAAAAAACACAAACTAGGTAACAGACGAATACGTTGATCACTCAGCAGATCTTTTCAAAAACTGACTAAAACATGATATCAATTCGACCATATCACTAGTGACTTCGTTGATTAATTTTAAAAAATCTCCAAACAGATGTTCACTTTCAAAAGCGCAGGAGGTGCCTCTTACAAGCAGGTTCAGCAGACCAGGCTGAAATCCTGTGTATATGCACTGAGATGAGACATTATAAAGACTTGGTGAATTGCATTCTATATAGGGAATCAAAACAAACAAGGCTGAGGGCATCAGCTGCAAATGTTCTAAGGACAGGGACATCAAAGACTGGTTTATGTTCTTTGTTCATTTTAATTGTCCAGTTAACAATACTCTAGAAAATGGTTATGACTGCAATTACCACCTGCAGGGCTAAACCTGCAAGTGCAAAGGGGGCCTCACAATATATGATGCAGAAGACTGGCGTTTTGCGTTTCCAGAAGACAGAAACAGCAATAACCCAGGCACTGACCATGTTCCTGTGGCGGTGTCTCTGTAGCAGAAGGAAGCAGGAAAACATGCTGTGTGCATTTTTTGGCAGAGAAGGCAGGCAGAAGTACTTCAGTCATGGGGCTGTACATGACTGCGTCATCATCCTAAGACTTTAAAAAAAATGGCCAATTTAAAACTACTTATTGAGCTGAAAATGTTTGAGACAAGTATAACAAGGAGTAGCACAAGAACATTAATAATTCATGATTTTTCTTCTTCTGTATCTGCATTATGTTCTAAGCACTGTATGGTAGTACTTAATAGCTAGAAACCCATCAAAAATACAGAGAAATCCTGTCTAACCTGCAGATTTCTGGACCCATTAGGGATGCAGGTTTCGACTGTATTGGTGAGCACACCCCAAAGGAGTCTTCAGGATCTGGGTACCATAGAGATGGACCATGGCCCTGGACCTGTATAGCCCCCTGTGGCAAACTATAAACCTTGCATTTTATGCCAAGGTGAGTGCCTAATGCAGAATCCAGTGACTAAAATAAACACTACAGGCTGGCCCCACACAGTGGGGTCTGTGTACCATCCCAAAGATCTGACTAATACTGAGGGTTATTAAGGAAAAAAAGGTCCATTGCCTAAACAAAAAACTGAAGTCTCAAATAACGGGTGGGGTCCTAACAAGTGTTTTATGCCAGTGTCCAATCACCTAAAGGTATTCTGCATTTAGTAAATGGTCTAGAATTACAAGCATTGTGTCCTATACTGTAAAATTAGGATATACATATTGTATCTGTGTTTAGTTGTGTGGCCACAATTTAAATTTCTTTTAGCAAAGTTCTGTGAATTAAACTCACTCCTACATCCTCCTCCTATTGCCTATCTGTGGTAATCAATCGTTATTAGCAATGAAGATTGCTCATCTCTGAATATTTACAGAAAGTTATATGTAACCAATAAGGCTTTGATAAACTAACATATACCTCTGAAGATGTCTAGCCAATGACGAAACGTGTTAGGTGGAACGCACGTTGTGACTTCACTTGAGCCCGGTGGAATGCAAACTGGAAGTGCCGCTTTCCACACTGTAGCTTATAACAGTGACGGCGTTTTATCTTATTTTTACCCCTATTTCCTTCGGAATTTTATTGCTTCTAGTCTAGGCTTATAGTCTTTGCTTTTATTGGGACTCTGTAACTGGCTCACCTGAATTTTGTGCAATAAAACAATTTGGAAAATGGTACTACACTATCCAGACTCTCCTTTCTTTCATAACATCCCTGACTGGAAGTTGGCGGCAGGAGAAGCATTGTTATAGGAGAAAGCACCCACTTGGAGGGAACATACCCAGACCCTGGGGGTCATAAAGCTCTGGTGGTCCTAGTGTCGTAAGGCACATAGGGCCCATGCAATCTGGTGAGTGTGAAATCTCTCTATTTTGTCACAGTGGAGCACAAGGATTGATACCAGGGATAGAGTGGAAGATCTATTACAGCAGCACTTAGCACTTTTCACTGTGCACCATTTATTTATTTATTTACTTGAATATTCACTATCAAGAAGTCACATCACTTTAAAACAATGAACTTTTTTGTATATGGATTTTGATTTTATGAATCTTTTGCACTATATATGAATTTGCAAATTTATTGAATTTATACTGTATTTAATTTATTCATATTTAAAGTGTACCTATTTATTTAATATTTATATTGGATCACGGGGATATGTATGCACTTTTAGAAGTCTGAAATTTATAGTTTTAAGATTATTGGTTAAAATATTTTTTGGCAAGCGCTATAGGTAATCATATATTAATTGATTACTTCACCTTTATTTGAGCACTAGCACTTTCACTATAGCAGCTGTATTTCACACATATTTATATATTATTTATTTATTCAGAAAGTCTAGGGTTCTCCATTTGGCGCGGGAATATACCCTGTATATTTTTTTCTATAACATATAAAAACCTGATTTTGCACTTCCATCTTAGTTATTGTATTTTTATGAGAACATTTGACCCTGCCAGGCTATAATAACTATGTTTACCAACCTCCCTTTCTTGCATACGTTTTCACAAATATATAGTGTTTGGCAGTGAAATAGTGTATAAAACACATACATAATAAGAACTGATTTTCTGGGGCTTACATTATATATTGCACACTACTTCTTATAGACATTTAGTCTAGATTGACCACCTAGCAAAACAATCTTTTTACCATGTAGAGCTATTGGTATAAACAAGCAAGTCAAACTCCCTTTATTTCCAAATATATATTGGAATTGGCTTTGAAAGTCGTAATTTCAATTTGTTTTAATAATGTCCATCCTTTTAATTACTGTACTGCTGGCAACAAACTGAGTATGTTGTTTTCATAAATATAAAAAAACAACGGCTAGGAAATTGGCAGCTACAACAAAATAATAACACTTGGAAAATAAGGTTATTTCTATAATTATTTGTTGTGATGGAAAGTTCTTGCCAGGAAATCTGAATCATGCTTCATTTAAAGCTATAGTCCACCTTTTGTATAAAATTTAACACTGAATTAAAAAAAAATGTATTACTCATACAGTTTTGCACTGAATCCTGAAGAACACTGCAACAATGAGTAGTGTGTCACAAGTGCAATGAGCAGGCTCCTGCATTGTTTATCCTCACCATACAGAGGTACAGACGCTTTGTTATTGGGCAGGAGGGAGCAAACAATGGACTACGAGTGCAGTATTAAAGTTGTGTGCTCTACAAGTCCTTCTGCCTCAGTGGAAGATGGGAGTTGTAGTTCTCCCATTTATAGATCCTTGTGAACGAATAACGCAGCTGTGAGAGCAAAACCATGCATAGCTGCACTAAATGCATAACAAACCCATTTGTGCAGGAAGAAGCGATTTAGGTGAGGGGTGGTTTGCGGGTGGAGGGTTGGAGTGGAACATGAAAACTGATATAAAAGGTGGACTCTGCTTTTAAGTAGCAATGCTACATGTGTAGACATCAGGATGTTTGAAGCCCCACAGCAAATCTTTAATGAAACCCTAGAGCTGGGGGTTGGCAACCGGTCAATCGCAGGCAGGTAGATCATGTCCCTTTCTTGCAGACCCCCAGACTGCTCCTCCCACATATGTAGAGTAGTATATATATATATAAAGTCGCCCTAAATAGAAATAAATGAGGAAAAATATCCAATGTCCTTTAGTGAGTCCATAAAAATTAAATAGTGACGTGAAGATACAGGAAATTTTCAGGTAAAGATTCCTGATGGTATTGTGCTTACCAGAAAGCCACATATAAATAGCAGGAAATCAAGGTCAGGATATCTTGATGCCTTTAACCAACGAAAGCCCTTATGGATGTAGTGATGGAGACTCCCAAAAGGTTCAGATGCATTAAATTCATAAAATGAGAAAAAAGAACGCAATAGCGTAACACCAAACAACAAGGGGAAAAATAGAAAATAAAATGCACTCACAAATAAAAGTGCAATGCCTTCACCAGTGAGTAAACACCAATAAGCCAATCAAGCACATGCAGGTACTCCTTACCAAAAAAATATAAAAGAAGTGCTCATTGAAAAATGCCAAGAGGTTGCTCACAGACAAAAGGCTACTGAATCCACCACCAATATCAGCGCTTCTTACCGGATCCCCGGAGGTTATGCGCATATAACATATGTTCTGATGTTGGACATAAAACTCCAAAGGCCACAGGAAATTCAGCTGGCTCCAAAGATGCACTCAAGATATTGACACCCAGGCATATATCACTGTTTATGGGGCCAATATGCCTTTACCAGGCATCGCATCTGTTCAGACCGGCCAATCCTGAACAAATCAGTGGCTAATGAGAGAAAGTCCAGCTACCGACTCATCCTTCCCAGCCGGAAGGGAAGAGGACGTGTGCTGTGCATTCATTTGAATGGGCTGAAATTGTGCTGTTCCACACCAAGAGTAGTGCATACACTACTTTACAAAATGCACAGCAACCAGATTTCATGGTACTTCTGTTCATACAATCCGGTGCAGGCAAACATACTGCATTTGTGACCTACGTTTGGGGAGTCATTAGGGTTGACACCCACTGCAGATCACAACTGCAGTGCATTTTAAATACGCTATGGAAGATTACACAGAACGCGGGTTTCCCTCATGGCGTTCTGGCGTAAACAGGCCCTGATGCATGGGATTTTGTTTGTATCTCAAAAAGGTCCCACCAAAACCAGGACAGTTAGAAGTATGGAATTGCAATAGCAGGGGAGAAGATTGTGACAGAATTGGGGAGAGGACTTGTGCTGGCGTGGGGGATATGGGTGAAAGAGACTTTGTGCTGGGAAGGATGGGGGAGAGGATTTGATGGAGGATGGGGGAGCGTGTTGGGGGTTGTGCTGGAAGGGAGGACCTGAGGGGGGCATCTGTGCTAGAAGGGAGAAGATTTTTGCTGAGGGATTGATGTGGATATGTCCTGAGGGGATTTTACCCACTTAAGAATCTAGAGCACGCACCTTTGTAGGTTCTGAAAAATATTGGGAGGAGGCGAATAGGGATAGTTTGTAGAATACACAGCAAACGGGGAAGAGCATTCCTTTTTAAAATGGCAGCTCTACCGAACCAGAAGAAACAAGGGTTATTTTAGCGTTTGAGGTCAGACATTAGGTTGTTCAGTACAGGGGGGTCGTTTTTAATGTAGAGATCTTGTAGTTTGGACGGAAGCTGAATGCACAAATATGTGATAGATTCAGGTTTCCATTTAAAAAGGGAAAATTTTCTTTACATTGCTCAACTGTCTGATGGGTAAGGGAGATATTGAGTTCGAAGAATTTAGAGAGATTGATTTTAAGTTTGATATTGTACCAAATTGACAAAATGTTTTCAGCACAACCAGTAAGGTAATGTTTGGTTCCATAAAGAATAACAGAAGGTCATCAACATATGCTGCTAGTTTGTAATCTATTTTAGCTACTCATATCCCTCTAATAGCTGGGTTGCTTCTAATTGTGTAGTAACGGTTCCAGTGTGAGAACGAAAAGGATAGGGGATAAGGGGCAGCCTTGTCTTGTCCGTTTCTGATGGAGAAGGAATCTGACAGAGTGTTATTAACCCAAACTCTTGCCACGGGATTGACATAGAGGGACATAATGAAGCTTAACATCCATTCACCTATTCCCAACGCCGCTAGAGTTGCTTCCATAAAATCCCAGGCTACCCTGTCAAACGCCTTCTCTGCGTCAAGAGAAAGGAAAAACCCCATTTGTCCTGTGTGGGGCAGGGCGTGGTGTAGGTTTAGAGCCTTGGTGGTATTATCCCTAGCCTCACGAGCAGGGACAAAACCAACCTGGTCCAGATGGATTACTGATAGGAGAAGTGGGAGGAGTCTGTTTGCGAAGATTTTGGAAAAGATTTTTATGGCAACATTAAGGAGCGATATTGGTCTGTAGTTAGTCAGTTGTGTGGGTTCTTTCTCATTTTTTGGGATAACAACAATGTGAGCTTCGAGCATACCATGTGGTAATGGAGAATTAGTGAAGAGGGAATTAAAGGTTTTTAAGAAGGGTGAAACTAGTACTTCTGAAAAAGCTTTATAGTATGCTGCTGTCAAACCGTCGGGATCGGGGCTTTTATTTGGTTTTAGTTGTTTGAGAGCTAGCTGCCATTCATCTATTGTGATTGGGTATTCTAGAGTGTCTATCATTGCCTGGGTAAACATTTTGGGGCAATTCTTAGTCAAGAATTCTCGAATAGCCTGTGATCTATGTGATTGGTATTTGTTCCTGGGGTCATCTGGGTGTAGGTGGTATAGAGACGAGTAAAATCTCTTGAATTCTTTCTCTATGTCTATATTGTTGGAGAGTAGACTGCCTGGAGGAGATCATATCTAGTGTATTGTCGCTTTTGCCTTTTTGGATCGTAATGCTTGCACAAGTAGGTGGCAATTTTTATTTCCGAACGCATAAAAGAGTTTCTGGGTTAGAGCATATTTGCGCTTCAATTTACGCCCTATTTCTTCCTGAAGACGAGTGCGGGTGTCTACCAGATCTCGGTATGTTTGTACAGCTAGAGTGTGTTTGTGCATTGCTTCTAACTTTTTTAGTTTGGATAATAGGTCTTTAAGACGAGCCTGTTTTTCTTTTTTAATCGCTGCGGTTAAGGTTGCGTAAAAGTTCTAGTGTCTACAAACTATGGTGTATATACTGGAATTTTCGCAACTTTTAAAGGGTGCCTTGACTGGGAGAGAAAAAAATAAAAAGGGGGGGGGGTTGAGAGACACTGCTCTATCTAGATTTCATTGATTTACGCACATGCTGAGAGCAAACGCTGTTGCTGTCAGGATAAACAAATCAGTGCTGCAGCTGATCAGCTTCCTGCAAAGCAAACAATGGTTAACAATAAAACACAGTAACAATAAAACATTACAATATAATAGTATACAGTACAGTAAAACAGTAGAATGGCTGTATCTGCAAAGCAAACTATGCTTAACAATGAAAAACAGTAACAATAAAACATTACCGTTTAGCAGTAGATTATAAGGTATAGTAAAACAATAAAAACAGAAAATTAACTCAATAAAACAACAATTTTAGGCTTTTTAATTTAAAAAAAAAATTGTTAACTTTCTTTTTTACACTTTTTTTGAAACTGTAAAACATTTTTAAATGTTCCAGGCTAGGGTCTCTCAAAATGCGATAGCCATCTAACATCTTTGTGTGAAAGTGTGCCCTAGACTGTGCTGCACCCTTTACTAATACTCCACTAGTGTGTGGTAGCCCCAGAAACAGTTCCCGATGCAGAGACCAGGTTGGCCAGGACAGAAGGGACAAAAAAAGCATGTCACGCATATATCCGCATTTTCTACAGACACGACATCTTCTTTGGGGTGCTCTTTGGGTAGAGGTACCAGGGAGGACACCTGGAAAATGCCTCTCATGCAACCAGCTCACTGCATCTGGACTGTGAATTTGGGCCACAGCACATTCTGGATACAGAAGGGCTGTGATGAGCTCTTCCTGGAATTTTAGGAAGGATCCACTTCTTCCTGATGCTTTGTATAGCACATAAGCATTCAGCAGAGCCAAGTTGAATAAGTATACAGACGCTTTTTGTACCAACGTCAGGCCTTATGGGCAATTAAGTATGGTGCTATCATCTGGTCATTGACGTCCACCCCTCTCATGTCAAGGTTGTATTCATGGACACAGAGGGGCTTCTGAACAACACCAGTCGCTGTTGTAATTTGGAAAGTCGTATCTGCGCGAATGGAAGCCAGAACTTCACTGCAAGAAATTTATTACACTTCAAGCAGGCTCTCTCCCCTGTCTAAGTCGGGAATCTACAAGCCATTGGGGGAAGCCCTGGCGATTAGGTTGCATGGTACCACGTGCTCCAATTCCAGAATCAAAAACGTGACTAAAAAGTGTCACTCTTGGGTAATAATTGTCCATGTATAAATGGTACCCCTTTCTGAATAAGGGTGACACCAAGTCCCAAACAATCTTGCCACTGCTCCCTATGTAGTGTGAGCAGTTGGGGGGCTCCGCATTGCTATCTTTTCCCTCATAAATCCGGAAACAACATGTATAGCCTCTTGCCCTGTCACAGAGCTTTTACATCTTGACCCCATATCTGGCATGGTTGTTGGAGAGAAACGGTTTGAAAACAAGGCGGGCAGAAAATTTATTCAGAGACTCATCAACGCAGACAGGTTGTAGGGACGTATACAAGGCTGCAAATTTTCTGTTGAAGTGATTTACAAGGGGCTGAATTTTTTGGAGCCAGTCATATCCAGGGTCACCCCAAGGACGACAGTGCTCATTGTCATTGAAATGCATGAACGGCAAGATTTGCTCAAATCTAGTCCTGGCCATGGCAGCAGAGAACACAGGCATATGATGAATTGGGTCAGTGGACCAATATGACCGCAACTCACTCTTTATAGTAATGCCTATGATGAGGGATAGGCCCAGAAAGGTTCTAAATTCGGAAACAGTGATAGGTTTCCATGCAAATGCTCTGGCAAAGGTCAACTTTGGATTTGCGGTGATAAATTGATCGGCATATAAATTGCTTTGGTCAAAAGTAGATCTGTACAGATTTTCCATGAAAAATGGCTCATAAAAACCTAGAGAGTAAAATCGTCTGTTTTCACCTGAATTCCAGGTTGGCCAGTGAATGTGGGAAGTACAGGCACTGCAGAAGTGGTGGGCTCCCAATCAGGATTTGAAAGCGCATCAGGAAGGACACTATGGGCTCTTTGAGCCTGTCTTTGAATTCTTGGTGGCTGCAGGACCCTACTTGTGCTAGCCACCACATCAGCTTGAACTACACTTTTAGGACTTGCCATCACCAAGTGTTACTGCAGTGCTTGTTTGTCTATGATCAGGATGTTTGTAGGCCGCTGGTGCTAGCCAGTTCACCAGAAGGTTGAGCGCCACTAATACTGACACTCTGCTGCATACAAGAACCATGCGATTGTTGCAACCCAGCAACAGAAGAATGGGGTCAGGTTTGCCTAACCTTAGCAGGGACCACTACTCCCGTCATCAGAGCTATCTGTCAGGGTGCCGCTGCTCTCTACATGTTTGAATACTGAGCCTAATTCTGACAGCAAGGCTTCCCTATCGCTCTCATCTGTCATGCTCAGCATCGTGTAGGCCTCTTCACTAGTGTGCCTCTGTTTGGACATTTTGGCCAATAAATTTATAGGTACCTAGTGTGACTCACAGGTAAAAAAGCGCCTGGTTGTCAAGGACTATTTGACCCGCTACCAAAAAAAATTAACTGCAAGTGCTAGCAGAGATCAGGCCTGACTCTGCTAATGCTGCGGTTTTGTGTGCTGTGTATTGGAAGCGACAGTACGTAATCTGCTGATACTGCACTTCTTGGGGTCTGGGCAGAGGGGCTAAACGCAGGTGCTGGCAGGTGTCAGGGCTGATCCTGCAAATTGTGCATTTTGGGAACAGTATATTAGACTATTGGGAACACTAGTATAGTTCTAAAATGATCAAAGTTATTAATCTGTTCAGACACTATACTAGTAATGGAGGTGTTTAGTGTGTGTGTGTGTGTGTGACTTACAATCAAAGGGTTGAAATGTATTACTAAATATCTGACATCACCTGTGATTTCTAACAGCAGCCCCGTCTGTAATTATCATTTGACAATTGGTTGCTGCTGTAAAAAACTATGATCCCATTTGCAGTACTTTAGTAATTCTGTATGATTAGTTGCAGACTGCTCTAGGACCACCACTAAGCTAAAACGATCAATAAATTGTAGCACCCTACAAGGTAGGTGCCAGGTAAAAGTATAGTGGGCCTTGGCTGCATAACAGCAGGGCCATGATTTTCAGCTGGGCTGTCATGTCTCCCAGGTGTGGCTGCTGAGAGGGGAGTCTCCCCACTGGCTCCATGAGAGGATTCTCATTGGGTAATGGAGGAAACCCAATCAGAGGCACATTTAGGCCTGTATCTACCCCAAAAGGCAGATTCTGCCACAGAGGATTCTGGGAGTGGGTATAAGTTTGAAGGGAACGCATGACACAGCGTCTTTGGCGGGAAGCAGGTGGAGTACCAGGAGGGAGGGTACGGATGTCTCTCCTCATGTCAGAAGGATCAGGTGCTTCACGTGGTCTGCCTGAGAATCCAGAGAGAGGGCTGGGCTGAGCTGCAGAGAGGATCCGGTGTGCCGAGGACCAGCGGAGAAAGAGGGGTTCAGTTCCAGGAAAGCATTCCAAGTTCGTGAGTACTGTGAACTGCCCCTAGCGGTCTGCCCAGCTTAAAGGGGACCACTCCGGTGAGGGTCCCTGGGATCCAGAAGCTAGCTAGCAATAAAGGGGATGCCTAGTGAGAAGACCCTGAAGTGTCAGAGGGGGTGCCTAGTGAGAGGACACTGGAAGTGTAAAGGGGGCACCAGCGGTTGGGCCCTGAAGAGTTAAGTGTACAGTGTTAAGGGTTGCAGCAGCACAAGCAGTTACAAGGAGCTACCTCAGTCAGTGAAGGGCTGGAGGGAGCTGTTCATTGTACTTTTGAGCTAAACAGAGTGTCAGGAGTCAAGTGTCACTACAGTCCTGGATCTTCTGAGTGAACCAGAGTTTTAAAGTCAAAGTTCTAGTACAGTTCAGCAAAACAGTATATTCAAGCGCCAGAAAGCATTGGTCGGCATTCAGCTGGCGTCAAAACAGCGCCAACAGGCATTTTTCTATCAAGTGTCCCAGTTAAACCTAGTTGAGCCAGAGGAGTATCCCACTCATTCCCTTCTCCCATCCCCATTACAAAATAAACAAAACAAACCAAAGATGCCGGAATGGTCATTGTCTCCAATCTCACCCTTGGGTATTCATCTTAAATGTGCTGGAAGTATTACCCATAACAATGGCAGACCCATATCAGGCTCAAGGCCTGGAAATATTGCTACACAATTATTTGCTATACTAACCAATATCCTCAGCAATGACAACCGGTGAAAGCTATGAATTCCAGTCACATGGCTGAAAATAACGATTTCTACAGGTTAGTGAATCAAGTTGATAATCATGTAGAAATCAATGGGTGCATGAGTGGAGTTTTTATGAATGGATCATGATAATCTGTGGTCAGTTGTAGATATTAATTTGGGCAAATGCGAAATTGCATCCATATAGTTTGGGACTTTAGAGGAAATAACATGTCACTGGTAGCTCTGCGAATAAAGAAGACAGTATAGTATCTATAAATAACTACTCCAAGACAAGAAATAATAATATTTCCAGAAATGTGTAGACTGCTGGTCTATTGCCCACAGGTCAAGCAGATAAATCTTACACTGTTCGGCTGTGCAAGAGCAATGGAACCCGTCATAACGAGGAGAAGTAAATGCAATGTCATACTATTATTTGATAATCTGACAGAAAATCTGTCTGCATTAGTAACTTAATAAATTTCACCTATTAAAATGAGAACTCAGTCACAATGAAAATGTAAAAACAAACTTACATGCCAGATTTTCGATGAGTGTGAGTGCATGCTATGGTATACTGATCAGCATTTTGCACATAAATATAACTAACTGCTGATACACAGGTGTTAATTTTTGCATAGAACCACGCTGTTTGTGATGGCTAATTTGTTGTTGGAGACATACAGAATACGGTTAGAAACAGGCTTTATTTATTTTCTGCTGTTCTATAAATCTATATAACAAAAACCCCACACAAATGCAAATAAGGAATGTGATATGGTTGTAACAGATTTTTTTTTTTTTTTTTTCTGTTCTGACAATTTTTCTTTACACGAGACGAGACATTTGTTACTAGTGCTGCATGAAGCTTTTGAGTAAATAAGTTACAAGTTTATTTGAGAAAAAAAAAACAAACAAACAGGAAACAATAAGTCATTCTTAGATGGTTATAGACTTGAACCTACATGTATAGCAGCTACACAGCAGGTAAGTGCAGGAGTAATCACACCTGATAGACAGGCACAAATCACTGCAATTATGGGTGTCATGCCAAACAATGGCAAGGTGCACATGATGTCATCTACAGCAAGAGATGGCCTTCTGTACAAACAGGTCCACACACCCAAACATGTCAACACAGCCTTGGAATAATTCAATTTGTCTTACCTACTATTTAATTGTTCTCTCGGAGATCAGACTGTCAGTCCCTGAGGCCAGGGAAAAGTCTGTTATTCAGAAACTGAAATTCCCTTTGACACATTTTAAAGATCTGTGTGAACTAATGAATATCCTCAAACGCAGTGGTGACGTGCTAACATTAGAGGTCTGAGCTTCATTGTCTCAGTCCTTGCTTGACATTTACAGTCATTATTCTCATTTGTAGACTTGGACTGGCTGCCATCAAAGCAAGTTGTAAATTCAGCAACACCCTCATGCATGTATTCATTTACATGGATCTCACAACTGTTTTAGCTCCACCTAAGCAAGGGATTATATTAACTATATTTAGTGAATTTAAAGCAACCAGTTGAAGATTTCAGTCATATCCAAGTTACTACACATTACTGTTCCTTGCACCAAGGTAAATAATTTAGTTTCATAAATATGTACTGTAATGTAATATATGTCTGGTCTAAATTCTATGTCTATAATGTCTAACCATCTAGAGCTATTCACGCAGTTGATAAGCATTATATGTACCTTGCAGGAGCAATATAGTGTTTGGATGAAAAAAGGTCAACCTAGCATGACTATCTTCTAATCCAATCTATTATCCATGGGTGTCTGCTGCAGTATTAAAGTGCCTGAAGAAATTGCAATCCTCACATGACCCTGCAAAAATCAGGAACACCTTTTTAGGATCACAGAACAATGTCTATCCTTTAGCTGGAGCCCTAGTAAAATAGAAGATTGACATGAAAAGGCATCTCTCTTTTAAGATATATGTAATGTATAAATAGCAAGGTTAATACTGCTCTTCAATCTGTCTACAGGATCATAAAATTTATATCAGTACTAACAACCTTGGCATATAAATCACCAATCCATGTTTGTGTACGTGACTGAAGCATGCAGAGTCAGATGGAGCACTAATATTTGTGTTGGCACTACTACCAAAGGCAGATTGTACAGACAGGCATAAAGCCCACAGAAGCACAACCAGCCTTCTAAAAATTCTTAGACACAAATGGCGACCTGACAAATGCCAAAATTGCCAGATTGACTGTATTTCCCCTCACCTGTTTTGAGGGACACGCGTTTTTCTATGCTGATGCATACTGACGCATTTTAACCACTTGCCTACTGCCTAACGACGATTTACGTCGGCAGTCAGCCCCTCACAGGCAAAGTGACGTAGATCTACGTCCCTAGCCTGTGAGGGTCTAGGGAGCGAGCGTGCGCCCCCGGAGGCACGCTCCCACGTGGTCACATACCCCCCCGCGCGTGTGACTGGTGGACCCGATGTCCGCCGATCACTCTGCGATCGCTGCTGCAGAGGGAGAAAGTCAGGCGGCTAGTGTAAACAAGCCGCCTGTCATTCTCCCCTGTGTAGAAACAATGATCACACGGTTCTACTATGTAGGACCGTTGATCATTGTTCCTACAGCCCAAGCCACAGCCAATCACAGTTAGAATCACGCCCCTAGGGACACACACAGCCCCTCCTTCTCAAAAAAGTTAACCCCTTCACTGCCAGTGTAATTTTACAGTAACAGTGCATATGTATAGCACTGATTACTGTAGAAATGTCACTGGTAACCTCAAAAGTGTCAAAAATGTCAGTCAAGGGTCCGATCTGTCCGCCCCAATGTCGCAGTCCCACAAAAAAAAAAAAAAAAAAAAATTGCAGATCGCCGCCATTACACGTTAAAAAAAAACAACAAAAATGACAAAAATCTTTCCCTTTGTTAGTAAACGTGATAACTTTTGCGCAAACCAATCAAAATACGCTTTTTGCGATTTTTTTTTACCAAACATATGTAGCATAAAACAAATTGGCCGAAAATGTTAAAAAATTTTGATTTTTACGTTTTTTTTTTTTTGGGAATTTCATATAAAAAAAATGTGAAAAATATTGCTATTTTTGCAAAATTGACGCGCTTTTTTTGTTTATAGCGCATGATCAAAAAATCGCACAGGTGATCAAATACCACCAAAAGAAAGCTCTGTTTGTGGGAAAAAAAGGACGTCAAATTAGTTTAGGTACAGCGTCGCACAACTGCGAAATTGTCCGTTAATTCACGCAGTGCCGAATCGCAAAATACCCCCTGGTCAGGAAGGGGGTAAAATCTTCCGGGGCTTAAGTGGTTAATTGACTTTTCTGGAAATGCAAGTGCATTCAAATGTATAGGTGAGAATTCAGCCTGAAATCTCAGTCTGTGTAGATAATACAAAAATCATTCTATCAATGAAGTCCTACTGTAATTTAAAATGTTTCTCTTATGTGTTCATTCACTAGAGACAGACAGAAAAACCAATATAGAAGAAATAGGCACAGGAGAAAATATCACAGTTCCTACTGGGATAATATACAGCAGCCATTTCCCTCCATGACTACAGTGGCACCCCAGGTGTAAATAATCTAGTCCTGCACCTCCTTTACAGGAGAGAACTGCAGAAATTCATTACCGCAAAGGATAGCTAACAGGAGATTAGGAGCACAATGGATGGCCAAGAGTCATTATTCTGTACTTGCAGAATTTATAAAGGGGTAAAACATGAAGATGTGCATGTATTGCAGAGATGTGCTAAATGTTTGTTTTTATTTTGCTTAGAAATTTGCGCTTGAAAATGCAAACCAAGCATGTAATGAAAACATATATTACCATTATGATGATGATACATGTAAAAATATGTAGAATGCATTGTATAGATACTGCCAGGTTAATTCACCCACTGGCATGTTTTAATTCTCAGAGTGCTCTGGTGGTAACCCACCAGCAACTACTTTTGTATGTGAAATATTGAAGGATTGTAATGGGTTACCTTATGTTTGAATTTATTGGAGTTCTTGTTCTCCTTCTTATTCAGGTCAATAAAGTAATGTGTAATCCGTTCCTTGGACTTAGGATCCATATCCCAGGATATCTTGAAGGAGTCGCATGTTATGTTGCTTATCTTGATGTTGTGAGGGACAGGCAGCTCCTCCATCTCTGCAATGCCGCTGTCTTGCGATTTATTCCCTGCAAAAAAAAAACATGTTATTATTCATGATGTCTAAATGTACCTAGCCAGGAGCCCAAATCCCTTATCTTCTTAAATGTACTAAATTATATTTTATTGCACAGTGGAGCTTGACAGCCCGTCAGGAGAGGAATAGCCTAACTACCCAGTGTCATACATTAGGTTTACACTTTTACTCTCCAATAATGGTTGAAGGCCAACTGTTGCCATTTACTTTTCGGTCACATTTACAACGCAAAATTTCCTCTTGTTATTTGCCACTTGAAGCAACTAAAATTACAGTAGCTCTTTTCCTGCTCATACATTACCTTGTCTTAACGCTTTTATGTTCTCTATTCACTTGGTGCAACACATATTTCTCAAAACTGTACTACTTTATTTTACCAAATAGTCCTATATTAAATCATACTCCCCCCCCCCCCCCCAATTCAGTTAAATACAAAGGAGAATATGTCACAAAACAATACAAATGAACAAAATAATCAAATGCAAGCTGACAATCTGACTTGGGCAGCATATGTCTTATAATTAGAGATATAGAAAAGATTTTTTCTCGAATACTATTTTTAAATGCCATTCAATAACCCGCCTCATTGAAAATCTATATGGAAGAAAAATCTGCAAGCATGGTTCTCGGATATTTTCGCATTTGAATTGCTGCCGAAACTTTACAATGGACCTATAATATCTTCAATGGGTCTACAGAGAACTTAGCACACTGGTCTGCTTGTTCTCTCTGACTATTATTATAAGAGTGTTGAGGATCCATCACCTACTGTAATAGTGACAGTTTCCTGGCATGCTACATAATAACCAGCTGTCCTCATTATAGGAGATTGATGACAATACATTTGTTCAAATTTAAAGACAACTAATTACAACTAAGCTTACGCAGTAATCTAAATATACAGTCTTAAAGTGTTATTGTAACTGGGCATTTTATCAAACACTTAAATGTTCCTCCTTATTTAGGGCTGCTTTACTTTGCTTTAGTCTTACTCTACAGCTTGAGTCAAAGGATAAGAGGTCATCCAAAGTCGAATATGTCCTTTCTGGTCTTGCATTCGGTTTACTAGTTTCTGAATGAATGGTCTGAGAAGTGAAGTAGTAGCTGACGGACTCATACAAGCCAAGGTATAGTGTAGAGTAGCCAAAGCTAAATAAAGGGGAGAACAAATTGTTCATAAGTATGCCTTAATAATATTAATTTAAAACAAAGTAAGATGGATTTTGCAGATCCATAATCAAGCCTGGTAAATGGAAAACTGGGTCAGGGTATCTGGGTGTATCTTCTGCCTGAGCTGTTTCCACTACAATATATTATGCTGGCCACAGAGAGACTCTTCATCCTTGAAAACTATCGGCATGCAAGATTCCCAGTCAGTGAAAGCTGGAGTAATGTGCTTTCAGTTCAGACCCATTTTCAGAGGGATGTCTTCAATCCCCAACTTACTCTGCAGCTCCATGTATTAGGTCATTTTAAACCACAAAAAGTTTGGTGATTTAAGGCTTCCCTTTTCTGGGGGCAACTTTGATCACATGTTTGGAGATGAATAAAGACAAATTTGTCTTTCACCAGTTAGAGGTCCTAAATAGGAGGAGGCCAAGCCAAAACTCTTTTCAGCTTTGGAAAGACTGGGGAAGGGTTAATGCTCCGGTTAAAAGTTTTACTTTTGTCTTTCATCCCACTGGGAAGACTTCCTGGTATTTCCTTTCTTGGCAAATGGTACCACAGTGGACAAGAAAATACAGAGTAAAAAAATAAAAACATTTAGTAAAGTTAGAACCTTTGCCATTTTTTTAAGTATTTATTTCTGGCTGTGTGTCCAATCAGAGATGTATTTTCTTCAATGCTTTCCCTCAGAAACTGTACAATCCAAGGACACAGGCCACAATAAAAACATGACAGGTGTTCTGACCTTTTTCCACCATACCTAAAACCTAAAATTTTTCACAACATTTTTTAGCTTCTAGTTTCTCATTGCCTTCTCCTCTACAATCTGTGCACAAAAACACTGCACATAAAAAAAAACTGTACACCATGGGATATGTGGTAGATAAGCCACATGCGAGTAAGACTGGATGTTCCCTTGCTAGCCACTGGATGCAAAATAGAAAATGTCTAAACTCTGTCTTAATATAAAGATCACAGAACATTAAAAAACAAAAAATACTTTTAGCTACAGTAATGGAGGAATTTGTCATTTATAGTCAAGCATTCCTTGAGGGCATAAACTGATGTTTATTTATTTTTTTAATTCCTTATGCTGAGGTGAATTGTTTCAGGTCTTGAACTATTATGGACAAAAAATATGTATCTGTTGTTTAAGTGTTAAAGTAACTGGGGTACTGACTTATGCAATTTCCAGTTTCCATGGGGATCGGCCAGGTAGGACGCATGCATACTTACACTGGTCCAAGCCGGACCAATTTAACAATGCAAAAATATCAAACTCTAATCTGCCGAGCTAAAAACAGCACCATCACCTTTAAAAATAAAGAAATTAAAACATTTTTGTAAAACCAAATTTTTGTTTTGGTCTGCAATAGTAATCCACACATACTAGTTTAGCCATGGCTGTAAAAAAGGAAAAGATCTTGGCTCCCATAATTCCATAAGAACTTCCTTTGCTGCAAATCTGTTTTTGTGGTACCTGTATACACTGAGGTCCCCCAGGTAAATGTAAAAGCACACTTCTTTTGTGCTAAAAGCATCATTTATAAATATAACCAAGTATAGCAAAGGAATATATCTGTGAAAATGAAAAACAGATGGCATTAGGACTCTAACTAGGTCTCAAGTGTAGGTGTACAAACACTTTATGGCAAATATAGTCCAACCATTTGGGCGAGGCTTAACACGCCAGATTAGGTACATGGGAAAATGCACTCGCTAATACCTGAATGAGCAGGTGGCGATCATGGTCATGAGAAATGTGTATTAAGGCGGTACTCCAAAACTAGAAGTGAGCAAAACTCTCTTTGCAATTAACTCTTTTGTGCACAACTCTCTTCACAGCAACTTCACACTTGCTTAAACGGTCTTGCATGGTTGACTGATTTGCCACAATTAGATGGTGATGATTAGGATGATCAGTGGGAATCCTCCTTTTCTAGATTGGTGTCAGCAAGAGATCATCTCATACAATATAAAATTTTGCATATCATTGTTTTATCTCTGCTAAATTGGCAAGAATTTTTCCCACAGAATCCTCTAACTGTGGTGTGCTTCCCCCCAGGCTGACTTTTTGCATACATTTTGGCATTCTGCAGCTATTCAACAATTTTGGTTGGATGTTGTATAATGTATACGGTCACAATTATTAGTATTCGTTCTTCTGTTGAACTCTGTTTATTGGGCCGGATTGACTTGGTGACCCCTACAAAGTGTCGTGGAAATTTTATTGGGACTAGTGTGGACATTTTTTCAGAATGTGTTTTATTTAGCTTGTCATTATGTCTCCTGTTGTCGGTTTGCTTGCAATACGCTCATTAGAGCATGTGCAGGCGAACCCGCATTGAGGAAAGACTACTGGCAGTGAAAACCTTCCTTTAGATGTATAAATGCGTTCGATCTACATAGACATCTCCGCCGGCGAACACTCCATGCTCAGGTCTGTTTGCCGGTAGCAATCTATGTGTATTGCGGTGCGCAGTTCAAGGATCAAGCAGCAAGGATATGACCACCAGTGGGGGGCCCCTGCATAATGTGCAGATTTGTTCGCTCGGCTGGGATGTGTTTGCTCTGTGAAGTCAATATCGTTTTGATATCTATCTGCCTGTATGAAGGGATACATGCTCATGTCTTTCTATTGTGCCTGATCACCATAGTAGAAACAGCATGGCTCTTTTCCTGCAGATAGCCTCACGTCTATGGGAACAGTAGTATAATTCTATTAGGCTTTGTTCTCTGAGCCTTGCTGAGTGGGATTCACGCCAGTAGCAGTGGCAGGAATGCATGCACGAGTTTGATCAGAGCAGCGTTTATGGTTCTACATGCTGGTTTCATTGTGTATTGTTGAGCATAAATAAAAAACACATGGGTTTCATTGCTACAGTGTGCGGATTTCCACACACCAATGACAGGAAGCCGTGTACACTGTTCTGTTCATTCACAATTGTGTACTCCCCTTTCTATTGTATATTTGAATGTATACAAGTGTGTCATTGGCTGATTCTATGTGAGTAACTTATGTCATGTGACTGTACATTTGGAACTGATTGGCTGATGTTGTATAGCCATCCCTTCCTGCTGTTATCCGTGTTATCCCATAAATAAACTGAGCTCAATGCTTTAGGCAGGACATTCTATCGAGCATCCAATGTGATAACAGCTTGTGTGTCTGTATTACTGGGTACTGCTGAGCGCACTCCATTACCTTATACAAAAGAGCTGAGAACTGTGCTTTTTAGCACAATGGGACTAATTGCGCTTGCCGTATATTAATATCCAAAAGTGCACTTATTAGCGCAACAGAGTTACTTGCGCATCAAGCGTATATTAAGATCAAAGACAAGAGGTGATCTGTACACTACTTTCTTTAATTTTTTATTATGCCAGGAGAATAATTATTCTTTCAATGAAAAAAAATGCGTTCCCCTTTGTAATGGAAGGCATTAATAGAAAAAATGTCACCTCTGTATAAGGCTTCATATGCCAAAAGAGGAGAGCCAGCCAAATTTGACAAAGTGTGGGGAGGCTGGATAAATGATAAATCCACTGTATCTGACTGTGTGCCTTTATACAGCATTGGTTGTTCTAGGGGTTGGTATATATTAGGTTTATGTGAACATGTAGTAATACTGTATATCTGTTCTCTGCCTTTGATGGGGGATCATAGTTACATAGTAGTTGAGGTTGAATAAAGACAATAGTCCTTCCAGTTCAACCTGTTTAGGTGTGTGTGTGGCCATAATCTCTCATACCCCTTAATGTTCTGATCCTTGAGATGTACGTCCAAGAGTCTTTTGAAAGTAGCCATACTTCCCGCAGTAACTACCTTTTATGATAGAGAATTCCACAATCTTGTAGCCCTAACAATAAAGAACCCCCTACGTAGCCTGAGGTTAAAACGCTTCTCCTCTAATCGCATTGTATGGCCTCGTGTACTCATGCAATCCTTGCGACTGAATAGCTTTTTTTCTATGCTGAGATCACCATTGAGGTATTTCTAAATTGCTATCATGTCCCCTCTCAGGCGTCTCTTCTCCAGGGAGAATAAATCAAGCGCTTGTAAACGCTCTTCATAATTAAGGTCCTCCAATCCCCTAATTAGTTTAGTTGCCCTTCTCTGGACTCTCTCTAGCTCCAACACATCCCTTCTGAGGACTGGCTACCAGAACTGGACAGAATACTCCAAATGTGGTCGGACCAGAGTTTTATAAAGTGGTAGGATTATAGTTTTATCTCTGGAATTCATCCCCTTCCTTATGCATGCCAATATCCTGCCTACCTTGGCAGCTGCAGCTTGACATTGCATACTATTGCCAAGTCTATACTCTACCAAGACTCCCAGATCTTTCTCCATTTTTGATTCCCCCCCTAAAGTGTATGGTGCTTTTAGGTTTAGTCCCCAAGTGCAAAACCTTACACTTCTCCAAATTAAACCTAAATTTTCCATGTAGTTGCCCACTCTGTTATTTTGTTCAGATCATTCTCTAAGATATCAGTCTCATGTTGTGCAGTTATTGCCCTGCCCAATTTTGTGTATTCTGCAAAAACTGAAATCGAGCTACTGATCCCGTCCTCAATGCCATTTATGAATAAACACAAGGTTGGTCCCAGGACTGAGCCTTGGGGAACCCCACTTACCACCCCAGACCAGTCTGAGTATGCATTATTTATTACCACCCTTTGGACACGCCCTTTTAACCAGTTTTGTATCCAAGAGCACACCTTGTGGTTGATGCCTGCAGACCTTATTTTATTAAGCGCTTGTGGGGTACTGTATCAAACGCCTTAGTACACCACATCCACTGGTCTCCCCCTATCTAGCTCACAGCTCACCTCCTCGTAGAATGTTAAGAGATTGGTTTGACAAGAACGCCCTTCAGCAAGTAAACCCGTGCTGATTACTGCTGATGATGTTGTTGTCTTTGACAAATTCTTTGCTATAGTCCCTTATCATCCCCTCCAGAAGTTTACATACTATTGACGTCAGCCTAACCAGCCTATAATTTCTCGGGACATGCCTCTGCCCTTTTTTTGAATATTGGTATCACGTTAGCTTTCCTCCAATCTCCTGGTACAGTTCCTGTCATAATACTGTCAGCAAAGATCAGGAACAGTGGTATAGATCTAGTTTTACTAAGTTCTTTGAGTACTCTTGGATGTACGCCATCCGGGCCTGGTGATTTATTTGTGTTAATTTTATCCAGCCTTTCCCTGATTTCATCCTCTGTTAGCCATAGCGGCAAGTCCTGTGAAGTACTGCTAACCATACAGTCATGGTCAGTGTACCCCTCCTTTTCCTGTGTAGAGACTGAGGAGAAAAACGCATTAAGCATGGTTACCTTTTCAGTGTTCTCTGTGACCATCCTCCCATCATTGTTAATTATGTGTGCAACATGCTCTACCCTATTTTCTTTGCTGTTGATATATTAAAATAATTTCTTTGGGTTCTTTTTACTATCCTCCGCTATGTGTCTCTCGAAATTGATTTTAGCCATTTTTATTTAATATTTACATTTCTTATTTGTTTCCTTGTATTGCTGGAAAGCCGATAATGTGCCCTCCGATTTATATTTCTTAAAGGCCATTTTTTTTCCCTAACAAGTTTTTTAACATTACAGTTTAGCCAGCCAGGTTTGGCTTTGTCTATTTTAAATGTATTTACCATAGGAATGCACTGCGAGATGCATTTGTTTAAAATGTTCCTAAAGCATTCTCATTTTTCCTCCATGGTCAGTGTTCCTAGGGTTTGGTCCCATTTTACCTTCTCCATCATTGAGCACAATTTGGGAAAGTTTGCCCTTCTGAAGTGTAGGGTTCTTATGTTCCCCTCTTGCCTTGCTATATTGTTATTTACGCTAAATGTAATCATGCTGTGATCGCTAGAACACATTTGTATTGGAGTTTACAAGTGCCTATATTATACTATGTTATTCCTTTGAGCGGTTACATTCATGTATTTAAATAGGAGCTGCATTGCTTACTGGTGCTGATGCATTGTAGTGCTGAATGTTGACTAAAAATAATAAAAAAAAAAAAAAAACTGTACTAGACTTCTTTCTCATGGTACAGCACTTTTAAAGGGGGATACCACAGAGCCTGTATCCAGCCCCTCTAGCCCAGCTTTCATGTCACCTCACTCCCAGTGACACACTCAAAGACTTCTCACTGTATTAAACACAAACGCTCTACAGGTTTCTGAGCTTCTGTACTTCTGAGGATCCTCAGGGGGGCTTTGTGCCGAGATATCGGCCCATGTGTGGGGCACCAATCGCTAAGCTCAGAAACCCAAAATTCAACCACCGGCTGGCAGCTACACCACCCAACACTCCTTTGGTTACTCATGGAAACAGCAATATAGCCTTTCACTTCTCAAGTTCACCACTTGTAGCATTCTCTCCTGAACTCCACTTTGTCCCTTCTTACAAGCCATGCTCTTTTCCATGCCTTGCATGCACCCTTTTTCTCAAGAACTTCAGACTAGGCACGTTTGTAACTCTCTAGAACATTTACTGTAAAACTTCTTGCAGATACAGAATCAATATAAAACAGTCTTTCACAGATTCTTCCATACACATCTCTAGTTCATTCTAGCCCAGGCTTCCGACACCCTGACTGGGTGCCCCAAAAAAAGGGAGACCACAGCTTTGCATGATGCAACACTTCTTCCTGAACTTTCCCATGCAGAAGGCCCAAAGACACAGATAGGCTGCCTTTAATTGTATTTATAGCCCACCACAACCTGGCAGAGCTTTGACCAGTAATTAGCGGTCTTAACCCCTTCCTAAATCCCTTGGCAGCCTGCTATAAAAGAACTCACTAGACATACTTTACCATCAACACAGTGCAAACCAATAACATAAGGTTTAATATACCCCAACAGTAGGCACCTGTCTACAACCATGTAAAATAAAAACTGTAATGAAAAGGTCAAAAATAGGAGATTTATACAAAAACTAAGTAACCTTAAAAATGTTACAAAAAAAAAAAAAAGTGGACAGAAAAGACAAAAATTTAGTTTTTAAGAATTCCTAGTATCACACATTTCCAGGATTTTCTCACAGTTCTTAAAACTCCTGACAGCTTTATATCACAGCTTTTGACAGAGCTGCTGAGTAGAAGATGTAGCAATGTTTATTTTTTTGGAGTCTATTAAAGTACCCTGATTAAAAAGGAAAAACTGACATAAAAGACTAACTATACTGCTTTATATGCTTGCTTTAGAGACCTCAGTCTACGCAGAGTATTGAGGAGCTGCACACAGCCTGGATTATTCTCTGCCTTTGCTTGTCTCTAGTCTTGTGCAATCAGCAAAGACAAAATAATCAAGATTTGTCAATAGAAAAGAAGACAGCCAATTTAAATACTGCTGGAAGTTTCTGACAACAGATTGCTAATTTAATTCTGCCAGGAAAGTGTGTTATTGAAAAAGTGGATCTGCTTCACTGCACATTTTTAAAGAAGTTTGGAATCCATGCACAAAAATAAAGTAGCGTTTTGTGTAAAAATGCTTGACTAATCAGAACAAACTGTATTACACAGAAAAGGTTAGGCTGGCTTTATGATCAGACATAAGGATGAGCACATAGTTTTAATACGCTCCCTTCTGATTGGTGAAATCAGATCAGAGTTAAAACTATTGGGATCGGTTTATTTATATAAAAGTCTAATCATAAGAGATGAGTCAATTGATTTGCTTATCTTAGGAGATGACCAATACTGAAAAGGAGTTTAAGCATGGCAAGGAATTTTATAAATGTGGCAAGCATGGGTTGGATGTCTATTGATCGATCAGTTCCCTGCCCAGTATAAAAGAGCTTAGATTTGCCCAATCATTCTCCTGCAGACATCACATTCCTCCCATAATAAAATCTGGTGCATGGTCTTTGACTTACAGTGAGCACTATCCCTACTATTAGGTAAGGTGAGATTTCTGTTAGGTAGCACCTTCTGGGGAGAGCATCAAATAAAGGTGTACGTTTAGTAAACTGAGAAGTTTTCTCTCAGTTCAATTCTCGGCAGTTCTCAGAGAAAAAATATCTCCTCTGGCACCCAGTTTAGAAGGCGGAGAACTTCACTTCTCACAGGGTGATCAGAGGAGAAGTTTTTTCTCTGAGAACTGCCGTGATCTCTGTATAACTGGGTGGACTGCCTGTAATCTCACGAGATTTTGTGAGATTACAGGCACTGCTAAGTTTAAAAAGTGAAACTAAAGTTTAAAAGAACTCGTAATGACATGTTCTGACACATGAAAACATATATATACACACACACACACACATGCACGGTATATATACATACAGTATATAAATATATATATATACACATACACACACACACATATATATATATATATATATATATATATATATATATATATATATATATATATACACACATACATACAGTACGTACATACATGCCAATCTGTATGCAATTGCACTGTGTGTTGGCAGATTGCATGCAGATTGTACACCAGACCACAGGCTATCGTTTGTGGGGTGTGGGTGTGGGGACAGTGGGAAGAGTGATCAACACAGGGGTTCTGGCTTGTAGGATAGCTGGAGGAATCCTAGTAGTGTGTGGTAATTGCTAGACTGCTCCCCAACCCTTAGAGTGCATCAGATTGTATGTAAGATTTGTATCTGCCTGTGTGTGGTCAGCCAGCTGGATTGGACTGGAGTCTCCCTCTAGCGGTGACCGAAGGCAGTGCAGGCTGTGAAAGTATTGCAACCAATCTAATTACTTAAGCCCCGTACACACGTACCGATCGTCGGCCGAACGATCGGCCGTCTTTTGTCCCCGGGCTGTCATGTCCGCTGAAAAGTGCAAAAGACTGCACACGAATTTTGTCCGCAGACTGCAGAAGTGATGTCATGTGATGGTTAACTTTCCCTGTGTTTTTTCTTTTATGAGCATGCCCAGTCTTGCAAATCTGCTGTCTGTCGGCCGAATTCTGTACTGACTGGCGAACAATCGGCCGTTCTGGTGTCGGCATACAAACATTTTAATGCTTGCACGACAGATTCTGTTCGGCCGAAAGTGCGCTGTCGGCTGTCGGAAGCATCATACTAACAAGCCTACATTTGGCCGATCGGTCGTCTGCCGAATCTTTTCTGCGACAATCGGTACGTGTGTACGAGCCTTTAGTAGGAATTTTCTTTATTTCCGTTATCCCCTTATACTGCCCAGTCACGATTCATCACGTCTCGTTTAGCTAGTCGCCGTGGGCGTGGTTGAATCGTGACAGATTGGTTTCATCCCACACTCCAAAGACATGCTGGTAGGTTAATTGGATCGTGTATAAAAAATTGGCCCTGCTGTGTATGTATGTGAGTGATGCCTCGTACACACGTACCGATCGTCGGCCGTAAATATTCGGCCGACGACCGATCGGCCGATTGTATGCTTGTTAGTATGATGCTTTCGACAGCCGACAGCGCATTTTCGGCCGAACAGAATCTGTCCTGCAGGCATTAAAATTTTTGTTGGCCAACACCAGAACGGCCGATTGTTCGCCAGTCAGTACAGAATTCGGCCGACAAACAGCAGATTAGCAAGACTGGGCATGCTCAGAAAAGAAAAAACACACGGAAAGTTATTCATCACATGACATCACTTCTGCAGTCGGCTGTTGTTGGCCGACAAAATTCATGTGCAGTCTTTTGCAGTTTTCAGCGGACAGGACAGCCCTGGACAAAAGACGGCCGATCGGTACATGTGTACGAGGCATTAGGGACCTTAGATTGTAAGCTCCTTGAGGGCAGGGACTGATGTGAATGTGCAATGTATATGTAAAGCGCTGTGTAAATTGACTGTGCTATATAAGTACCTGAAATAAAAAAAAAAAAAATATATATATATATATATACATACATACACACCAGTACATACAGTATATATATATATATATATATATATATATATATATATATATATATATATATATATATATATATATATATATATATACACAGATATATATGTGATTGTATAGTTAATGTGTTTCTAACCTGCTGTTGATGTATATTTCACTGCAGTAGGGAGAGTTTTTACTTTCACTTTTGGGCACTGGGACATTCACAGCAGAGATCTCCTATTTCTTCCTGCTATCTCCACCTCTGAGCTGGAGAAGCAGGAAGAGGAGATCTTCAAAGAGAAGCACAGTGATCAGGTGACATCATGTGTTTCTAAACTGGCCGTTTCTATTGCAGTGAATGCAAGCTGTTTGTGTACTGAGATGAGAAGAGAAGACTATGTTCTCCACTACTCTTCTCAGTATTTTAAACCTGCAATGCTCTGAGACAAGCCGTGATCATCCAGATCTCGGCTTATCTCAGTTTACTAAACGTACACCAAAGTGAGATAATGTATTCATCACATCTCATAGTACGGAAGTTGCTTCTTGATTGCCACACGGTTTTCTTCAATAGGCAGGAGCAGGTATGGCAAAGTTTCTATGCAGCCTTGGTTAGTTACAATAAAGCAGAATGTTTATGCCAATGAGCTTTGGTATTGGCCTCTCACAAGTACAGATACAAGAAATTAAGACTTTTAGATACCATTAGGAATGTGTACCCACATGTGAGTTTTTTATATTAATCATGTACCAGCCCAAAGGAGCACCAGAGGGATCCAGGATTATTTGAAATTATGTAAAACAGTGTAAAGTCCATTGTGAAGAAAACCCTACAGCTCATCCATAAAGCATCTTGAGGAGAATTGCATGGTTTACAATGTTTTACTGCTATATACAATGAAGTTCCTAAGTTCTTACATTTACATAAACATTTGCATGCAAATATTTTTTTTTACCTCGAGAAAGTTAAAAAAAAGGAACAACAATGCAGCACACAATATATTGAGAATTCTACTGTATTTTAATTGATTATTATTTGTAGCAGGTTTTCCAGGCCTGTGGCCTGATGTGGGTCTGCCATTGTTACTGGTTACCTCTCCAGCCCATATGAGCTGCGACCCTGGGTGTGAGAACTGAGACATGGATGACTCCGGCATCTTGGTTTTGTGGTTTTTATTGTAGAAAAAGGGATGGGAGAAGGGGGTGAGTGGGATACTCCTTTGGGCTTAACTAATTACACTTGGGACTTAATCCTAGAAAAATGCCCATTGGCACTTCCCTGACGCCAGCCAACGCTCCTTAACACTGAGAACACACTGTAGCTTGATAGAAGTGCTGGATCCTCGACAAGAAGTCCAGAAGACCCAAGACTGTGAATTGTAGAATTACTGACACTGCTGTACTGCAAAGTCACTGAATACTCCCCTCCCGCCTTGCACTGACTTGAGGTAGTACACTGTAGATTTCTGTAAAGCTGCAACTCTCAACTGTCACACTCTTCCCATATGCAGGTGCCCCCTTTAACCTTGAACTCTTCGGGGTTCACTGACTATGTACCCCCCTCTGTAACTTCAGGGTCCTCAACCTAGGTACCCCCTTTCAGCTAGCTGGCACTGGATCCCAGAACCTCATCGGGAGTGGTCCCCTCTGACTCTGGTAGACCCCCAGGGGCAATCCGCAGTACTCAGGACCTGTGTAGGCTTTCCTAGGACTAGACCCCTCTCACGCTCTGCAGGCTTTCAGCACACCGGATCCCCTCAGCGCAACACTCTCTGGTTCCTCAGGTGACACTCCGAGACATCCACCTCCTCAGACAGGAGGAGAGACAGCCTCACTCTCCCTCCTAGGACTCTGCTCCTGCCAAAGACACCCTGTCCTGCACTTCCCCCAAACTTATACCCACTCCCAGAATCCTTTGCAGCATAATCTGCCTTCTGGGGTAGTTACAAGCTTGGATGTGTCCCCTGATTGGGCTTCCCACACTGCCCTATGAGAAGCCTCTCACAGGAGCCAGTGGGGATAATTCTCCCCTCAGCAGGCACATCTGGAAGGCCTGACACCCTAACTGAATAAATCACAGCCCTGCTGTTAGGCAGACAAGTCCTACTATACATTTACCTAGCACCTACCTGTAGGGTGCTACACCATTATAATCTCACAAGACTAATGTTAGTGGGCTATATTTCATAGCAGGGAATTTCGAGCGTTATTCCAAGAATACTGAAAATATCCCTTCTCCTGAACTTTCATAATCTGGAAGCTGCAATTCCAGATTTTCATTGGCTCTCTCTTTGAACTCCAATGGAAAGCACGAATACAAAAACAATGAATGTTATACCAACTGAAACATTTTCTTTGAACACACTTCAAACAGTTTACTACATGTGTAGGTGTGTGAAGCACTTCACACAGCTATGGCATTGTGACATATCAAATGCAGCTTTAATATATATTTATTTTTTTCTTCAGAGAAAGCTATAATCTTCTTGGTAGCAGTCAATGAAGCTAAATCCTAAAACAACCAACTGTTATTTTATTTCAGTAATCCAGAAATCTTTGCAGTTTCCATTATTGAGACCCAGATTATGCAAGTTATTTACATTTTAGGGCTCATGAATTTCTTATACCGCCACCTGAAAAATTGGATTGTAAAAAAATATAGTGAAACTAAAATATTAATTTCAAAATGTCTTCATGTACCCATAGCCAGATGATCCTCACTCCATTCTGGTAGTTGGGGCAGCACAGCAGATTGGAGGTTATCACTTTTGCTTTGAATCACAAGGGTCCTCACTTTGAGTCCTAACCAGGATACCTGCATGGAGTTTAAATGTTTTCCTTGTGCTTGCATAGGGTTCCCCTTAAGACATATAGGTACAGTTGTATTCAAAATTATTCAACCCCCCAATGCTGTAAAGGGTTTTAGGGAACTTAGTGTACATTTGTAATAGTATTCAGAATGAAATCCTACAAGGACTTCTTAAAGAACCATATGCAACTAAAATTACATCAATTGTTTTTCTTTAATACAGTAGTAAATGTTTCTTTTGTGAATTCTTCATTGACACAATTATTCAACCCCTTAAAGACTACCACTCTGAAGAACAGAGGTTCATTGAAGTGTTTTCAATCAGGTATTGAAAACACCTGTGGGTGTCAGGGAGCAGCAATAAAGCCTAATAAGCACCAATTAGGCAGCTTTAAAATGACTGTGATACTCAGCTCCTTCTAGACATTTACTGGTGTGGTTACAAACATGGTGAAGTCAAGAGAATGGTCCAGGAAGACAAGAGAAGAGGTGATTACTCTTCACAGGAAGGGCAATGGCTATAAGAAGATTGCAAAGATGTTAAACATACCAAGAGACACCATAGGAAGCATCATTCGCAAATTTAAGGCAAAGGGCACTGTTGAAACGCTACCTGGTCGTGGCAGAAAGAAGATGCTGACTTTGACTGCTGTGCGCTACCTGAAGCGTAGAGTGGAGAAAAGTCTCTGTGTGACTGCTGAGGAACTGAGAAAAGATTTGTCAGATGTGGGTACTGAAGTTTCTGCTCAGACAATACGGCGCACACTGCGTAATGAAGGCCTCCATGCCAGAAGTCCCAGGCGCACCCCCTTGCTGTCTCCAAAGAATAAGAAGAGTCGACTGCAGCATGCCAAAAGTAATGTGGACAAACCACAGAAGTTTTGGGATAGTGTTCTGTGGACTGATGAAACAAAATTAGAACTGTTTGGGCCCATGGATCAACGCTATGTTTGGAGGAGGAAGAACAAGGCCTATGAAGAAAAGAACACCTTGCCTACTGTGAAGCATGGCGGGGGGTCAATCATGCTTTGGGGCTGTTTTGCTTCTGCAGGTACAGGGAAGCTTCAGCGTGTGCAAGGTACCATGAATTCTCTTCAGTACCAGGAGATATTGGATGACAATGTGATGCAGTCCGTCACAAACCTGAGGCTTGGGAGACGTTGGACCTTTCAACAGGACAATGATCCCAAGCATACCTCCAAGTCCACTAGAGCATGGTTGCAGATTAAAGGCTGGAACATTTTGGAGTGGCCATCATAGTCACCAGACTTAAATCCGATTGAGAACCTCTGGTGAGATTTAAAGAAAGCAGTTGCAGTGCACAAGCCTAAGAATGTGACTGAACTGGAGGCTTTTGCCCATGACTAATGGGCGAAGATACCCGTAGATCGCTGCAAGACACTTGTGTCAAGCTATGCTTCATGTTTAAAAGCTGTTATAACTGTAAAAGGATGTTGTACTAAGTACTAAGATTGAATGTCACTTGGGGGTTGAATAAAACCGATAATGATGTGAGCACAGAAAAGACATTTGTGGTTATTTCATTATAAATGTTATGTTATATTTGTTTGACCTACAAGTGCCTCTTTGATTTAATTGTAAGCAGGATGACTGAATGATCAAAATCAATGTCAAACTGGCCAAAACAATCAATTTCAGTGGGGGTTGAATAATTTTTAATACAACTGTAGGTTGATTGCTTTCTGTCTAAATTGGCTATATTACGTGTATGTATGCATGTGAGGTAAGCTCCTTGAGACCAGGGACTGATGTGAATGTACAAAATGTAAAGTGCTGTGTACCTTGTCAGCACTTTTTAAATACTTCTAATAAATACATTTCAACCTGAATCCAATGAGCAGGTCTACAAAAATTTGGGTAGGGAGTCAATTGTGTTGATTAGACTTTCCCAACAGAAAAACATTGTTCCTATAAAAAGAGTCAGACACTAGTCCACTGAACATGAAGACATTTCTAGTTGTAGGATAAGTGTGCAGGTCTGTGCGTGTCAGAACTTGAAATACTATTCATAACTGCCTGATGTCTATGGCTAGCTTGAAGTTTTCAGTACAAACAGCCTACACTTTTCTATCTGGTCTTAAGCCCAGCCCTTGGCATATAACTGTGCCTCAGCCTCTTCTGACCATGCTGTACTGTCATGTGACAGATGAATAGCAGGGGCAGGGCTTATTGTAGACATGACCTTGTGCACAGCCTGGTCTAAGAAACAATTTGCAGGTTATTCGGAATTTAAAGGCACAACAAGGTGCCTCTAGTTCAGCAGTCTTGCTACTTTCTGCACTTGAGCACTTTTAGGCCACCGCAGGTTCATTTTAAACTACACTGCTCAAAAAAATTAAAGGAGCACTTTGAAAAAACATTAGATCTCAATGGGGAAAAATATGCTGGATATCTATGCTGATATGGACTGGATAAGTGTTAGGAACAAAAGAATGCCACATCATTAGATGGAAATAAAAATTAACAATCTACAGAGGGCTGGATTAAAAGACACCCCGAAAATCAAAGTGAAAAAATTATGCAGCAGGCTAGTCAACATTGCTGAAATTTCATTGCAGTAACCCAAAATGGTACAAACAGTAGTTTGTATGGCCCCCACGTGCTTGTATACACCCCTGACGGGTGACGGATAGTGTCCTGGGGTATTTTCCCCAGATCTGGACCAGGGCATCACTGAGCTCCTGAACAATCTGAGGTGCAACCTGGTGGTGCCGGATGGATCAAAACAATGTCCCAAAGGTGTTTTGGTATCAATTCCTTCATCCTCCAGTAACTGGCTTCATATTCTTGCCACCTGAGGCTGGGCATTGTCGTGCACCAGGAAGAACCTAGGACCCACTGCACCAGTGTAGGGTCTGACAATGGGTCCAAGGATTTCATCCTGATACCTAATGGCAGTCCAGGGTGCCATTGTCTAGCCTGTAGCGGTCTGTGCGTTCCTCCGTGGATTTGCCTCCCCAGACCATCACTGACCCACCACCAAACCAGTCATGCTGAATGATGAGCACAGGGCCCACTAGAGGACATCGGCCCTCAGGTCATCCTCATGAAGGCTGTTTCTGGTTGTTTGGTCAGTGGCCTGCTGAAAGTGCTCATCCTGTTCCTCCATGCACAAAAGGAGCAGATACCAGTCCTGCTGATGGGTTAAGGACCTTCTACGGCCCTGCCCAGCTCTCCTTCTGGCAACGGCATGTATTGATGTGCCATCCTGGATTGGTTGGACTGCCTGTGCAACCTCTATAGGGTCCAGGTATCACCTCATGTTACCAGTAGTGACACTGACCGTAGCCAAATGCAAAACTAGTGAAAAACAGCCAGAAAAGAGTAGGTAAAAAAAAGGTCAGCGGCCTCCACCTGTAAAATCATTCCTGATTTGGAGATCGTCTCATTGTTGCCCATCTAGTGCACCTGTTGTTAATTTCATTAACACCAAAGAGGCTGAAACTGATTATTAACCCCCTCTGCTACTTAACTTACCAGATCAATATCCCAGGAGTTTAAAACACCTAATGCTATACTCTAATTAAAAAGTGTTTCTTTAATTTTTTTGAGCAGTGCATATTTCTGATAGTGTGGCTTGGGTATTAGATCTTGGAAAAAAAAAAAAAAACATTTAAAAAAATGAAGTCTTGTACAACACAATAAAGTTACAAAATTTAGGCTCCAAACACTTTAGGGAAGTAATGGAACAAACTATACCAGAGAGAAAGCCATAATTAGCACAGAAGGGATTAGACTCAAAAGCAGAAGGGTCGGGATCACCAGGGAATATGAAAGAGTTGTTTTAGAACTGTAAGAAGACTTTTACAACAGATAGAAAATATGCAAGACAGTCATTTATAAAGCATTGGCAGAGAAAACCCTTGTTACAGTTATCCCACACACCTTGAAAATACAGCAATTTTCTATACAAGCAGCTTTCATTGTCTAATGAATGGCAATAAAAAATAGATTCAAAGTTAGTCATGCATGCTGTCAAATTCAGATAGCACAGTTTGATCCAAATAAAACTGGGTAATTGCAGTTATTTTTTGCCTTTTTACAAAATGCGTGTGGGAGATGTTGTCTTGCCACATAATGCAAATCAATAACACCACAAAATATCTGTCTGTAAGATTCACTAGTGGGAAAGGTTAATTTAATTAGTTTGGTTTTTCACACCAAGGAGGTGCAAGACAACTATTCAGTATATGCTTCATTAAACCCAAGGGTGTAGCAAGACTATTAAAGTGAAAATTATTATTGAAATATGCTATTAAAGGCAACTTGCCATATGCTCAGAGTTGGGTTTGCGCTTATTGGATTGTACAGTCCAACACAATTCACCAATTCACAATTGCAGGCACCAAATAAAGCACTGATTATTACCCAAGTACCTTGCCTGTATTGTTTACTTCCCCTGCATATAGTATGCTCCCTCTTTCTGTCCAGTGGTTGGATTGTACAAAAGATGTCCAGTAGTTTCAGGGACTAGGAAGTATGAAGATCAAAAAACACAAAACAGGTTGTATGCTTTCTGTTGAGTCTAGAACATTAAGTGGTAAAATGGAAAATGGAATGATTTGTCTTCCTATGTTCTAGGCTAGATGCATGCTTGTTACATATTGTGCAAAAAAACGATTTGTAGTTTGGCATGTGTAAAATATTTTGGTTCCTGCCATGGTTATCACATTGTTTACATAATGACATTGTGTAAATTGATAATTTAAAGGACTTATCCTGGTCCCTAGTGTGTACATAAACAAGCTAGAGACACCGTCTGCAGTTATAGATAAGACACCAGTACAGTTTCCTTTTTTGTTTTCTTTTTTAGCATATACCAAGACATAGAAAGCTTATTATGATCATTACTATAAAAAGCTCTGTTGAAAAAAAAAAAAAAAAAAAACCTTGAACACTGTGCCAGCTAGTATTTTATATATAGCCCATATAATTTTCTACCCTCTTTATTCCTATTACAACAGAAGTTATATTTAGACATCAGAATAAAGGGAAAATTTATTTTATGAATGACTGTTAAATTCACTGAGAAAATAAAATACCGTAGTTGCTTCATGTGAAGTGATGCAATTTCCCATAGTCAGCAAATGCTTCATCCTGCATTTACAGCTAAATAATTTGGAAGAACAGGAAGGTATGGGGAGATACAGGTCATTCTAAAAGGCAGAAGACTTAAGTTTTGCAATCATATACCTATGCCATTTACAGACTACAGTGCTTGGGAGCATCTAAAGTAGCTCCAACCCTCATTGCCTAATTGTAAGGGCAATATTTATGGAAGCTCAGGCTGGGTCCATGTTCCATTTCTGTTTTCGTGGAGATGGTTCCTACACTTATAGGCAGATCTCTTGCCAAGTATGATGCCAAATATTACTTGCATTATTCATCAGATAGGGCCTAGTTGTCTCCACAATTCAGGAGAAGATACAAAGCTGTACACACTTCTTGAGAGATCTCACTTTACCTTATAAAAAAAAAAAAAGTAATGATCATTGCACAGTATCCCAAAAAAAAAAAAAAAAAAAAAAACTTTATAATTTTATGCTAACTCCAACAAAGACTGAAAACATTCCAAAACATCATACAGGGTGATTTTGTTAGCACCCATTTAGTGCTCAGTCTGGAAGGTTATAGAACTATAGTACTTTCCATAGGCTCAGTAAATCCTACTAAAGCGAGCTGGTTTTGTACCATTTACCCACTGATAAACAGAACTTGCCTGCAGCATAACATTCATGTACACAAATCCCATGCACCAGTGGTTTCAAATGCTGAAAAAAAAATCATATAGGATAGAAATAGGTCAAAACCCTTATCCTAAACAAGGATGCAAGCCAGAATGCGTCAGGAATAGTAATGGAGCTCAAATCAATATTGTAGCTATGCATAAGCAATTACAAGCTAACAGGTTTGAGACAAAAAAAATGATTATACATAGCCTACAATAATATCTTGCATGTCTGACTATCTAAGGTAAATTCCTACACTCAAAACTTTCAAAATGAATACATACCTATATACTCAGAGGCTGGTCTGATGTTCTAGGAGCACAGCTTTAGTAAATTACGCAGACGTGACAAATAACAGACTGAAGGCCAAGAGAATTCTTGAATTTGTTTCCAAAGCGAGTGTGGACATCTTACTGTACTTCTTCACGATATTAACACTTCAGGTGACATAATCATGTTGCCCATAAAATCAAAACAGCAATCATCACTTGAGTGAAGATTCCTGAATCCAGCTTACACTGAGAAGAGTTGGCTTTGGTACAGACTTGCTGTAACCTGCATCAATGTGTAAATCAAGGTTGAACCCTTATAAAATTATCTATAACATTACCAGCTAAACTCAAGCACTGCCTTTACTTTGCACAGTACATCAAGCAGGCAAGGAAGTCAAACATTTCAAGCTTCTTAAAATGATTATTACATTTTTGAGAGTTAATGGAATAAACATGGCGTCATTCTATATTTACACTTCTGTTCACTCAATAAGGCTCATCTAGGTTTAGCTGATATTTCTTATTTGGTCATCATCATTATGGAATACATAGATTGGCTTCATTGCTCTGTTTCTGTATTGACCACTTGAGTCAATGGACTTTTTCTCCTTAAATTCCCTTGGACCAGAATGTTTTATTTATATTGGCGATTTGTCCCGATTCCACATAGTATACATTTTAGAATTTGTTGTCTTGTTTACCCCAGTTATATACTTTTTTTTTATTTTTAGGCAGAGATAGACATGGCTTTAATTTGGTAGCAGATTTTGTGAACGTTTTTATTTCCTTTTTTTGGTAATAAATGGAAAAAAAATGTATTTTTTTGCGATTTGTTTACCCTCACTTAATTTACCACAAAATATAATAATCAAAGTCTAACAATTAAATGATATTGCATTAGTGTGTCTTTTATGTAATTTTATACAGTACACACATACTGTATATACACACACTATTAGTCCATTGAGTGTGTCTATGGGAATATTTGACCTTTCTTCCAGAAGTGCATTTATGAGGTCAGACACTGATGTTGGAGAGAAGGCCTGGCTTGCAGTCTCCATTCTAATTCATCCCAAAGGTTCTATCGGGTTGAGGTCAGGACTGGTGGGCCAACTCAATACTGAAGGCCAATAAAGTTCCTGTGTGTGTAAAGGCGGGTGTTCTAATATATGACAATATAGTGTATATCACAGTGGCTAGCACTTCCACTTAGCAGCACCAGGGTAATCGGTTCAAATCACAACCATGGCACTACCCGCATGGAGTTTGCATGTTCTCCCTGTGCCTGCATGAGTTCCCTCAGGGTACTCTAGTTCCCACCCACACTTAAAAGACATTATGGCAGGTTAATTGGCACCTGTTTAAATTGGCCCTAGTATGTGTATGAATGTGCGTTAGGGACCTTAGCTTGTAAGCTTCTTGAGAGCAGGACTTACAGAATAAAAGTTGTACCAGCAAATCAGCATTTCAGTTTAGCAACAGTGACTTTATTCTTTAAAGGCCAAGGTTTGGTACCATGGTTACAACGTGATTTTGCACGATTTTATTTTTTTTTCTTTTACGCAGGAGCCTGCAAAGCATTGCACCCATGATCAATGGACCATGGGTGCAATGTCAGGCTTCTGTAGAAGCTGCCTACAGCTCTCTGCCTGTACCTGTGTATGGACAGACAGCTACTGAGCTGCAATGTCAAAGGACTAAGAGGGCGCTGATCATCACCCTCACAGTCAATTGAGAACTACAAGTCTTCCTGCACGGTGGCAGATGGGACTTGAAATGTATTTATTCACAGATCGCTGTGAATGAATGACGCGGCTGAAAGGTAAACCTATCCTGTAATTTACCCTTTCATTTGAAAGTGGATCTAGAGGCATAGGTGCACCCCCACAGGAAGCGGCTTCCTATGGTGGCGCACCAAGAAGAAGAGCCTTTAGCGCCCCGGCAGGAGACCCCAAAAAAGGAGGTTCAGGGCCGCAGAGCAGGGAAGTATAACATTTGTTATTTTTGAAAAAAATTGGATTTCAATATTTGTAATATTATTATCGAAATTTTTTCTGATATATTATGATGTGTTTACTGCTCTGGAAGTTCTAAATATTTTTCATGATATTGTAATAATACTGTTATGGTTTGTATTCTATCAGTCTTTTTTTTTTCATATAACCTTTGCTAAATAAATTACAAAAAAAAAAAAAACACTTTACTATCACTATAACCACTTTCGGTCCGCCCCACGTACATATATTGCGGCAGGGCGAACCTTCATTGTGAAATCACGTACCTGTACGTGTCTTTTATTTCTTAGTCTGGGGCGGGCATGCAATCCAATCAGCGAGTCCGAAGGACCAGATGTGTGCTGGCACCCGTCAATCATTCCCCAGAGAGGCAGAACTGGGGTCTGCCTATGTATGTATACTGATCACTGTATTGGTGTCATAGGGTCCCCAAAAAGTGTCACTTCCATGTCAGATTTGTTCGGCAGATTGTCACTGTACCCCAAAAAATAGCTGATCCCTGCCATTACTAGTAAAAAAAAGAAAAAATCCATAAATCGATACTATAGTTTGTAGACGCAATATCTTTTGTGCAAACCAATCAATTTACGTTCATTGAGATTTTTTTTTTTTACCAAAAACATGTAGCAGAATACATATTGGCCTAAATTGATGAAGAAATTCGATTTTTTTTTACATTATTTTATTGGGTACATTTTACAGCAGAAAGTAAAAAAAATATATATTTTTTTTTCAAATTGTGGGTTTTTTTTTGTGCTAAAAATAAAAAATGCAGAGGTTAATAAATATCACAAAAAGAGCGCTCTATTTGTGTGAAAAAAAAGACATCAACTTTATTTGGGTACAGTGTCACACGACCACATAATTGCCAGGTGAAATAATGCAGTGCCGTATCGCAAAAAAGGAACTCATAAGGCATCAGCATACCAAGACATTTTGGACAATTTCATGTTCCCAACTTTGTAGGAACAGTTTGGGGGTGGCCCCTTCCTGTTCCAATATGACTGCGCACCAGTGCACAAAGCAAGATCCATAAAGACATGGATGAGTGAGTTTTTGGTGGGGGAACATGACTGGCCTGCACAAAGTCCTGACCTCAACCCAATAGAACACCTTTGGAATGAATTAGAATGGAAACTGCCAGCCAAGTCCACACCAGTACCTGACCTCACAAATGCGCTTCTGGAAAAATGGCCAAACATTCCCATAGCCACACTCCTAAACCTTGTGGACAGCCTTCCCAGAGGAGTTGAAGCTGTTATAGCTGCAAAGGGTGGGCCAACCGAATATTGAACCCTATGGACTAAGTATAACTCTAAGGGGGTGCTGTTGGGGTGGGGATGATAAAACACTATAGGGTTTTACCCCCTCTCCAGACTGCAAATAAAACCCTTGCTGTTCTGAGCCCCCTATAAGGCTGCTTTAACACTGATGTGCTGCGGGTGCAGCGCATTTGCAACTCTCCTGGGTTAGCTGTGCTTTGCCATAGACTTCTATTATATCCTGCAGGTGTGGTACACTTTCTGAAAGCGCACCAAGACTCCTGCATTCAGAAAGTGCACCAAACCCGCAGGATATAATAGGAAATCTATGGCTAAGGAAAGCTGCAGGAACACTGCACCTGCGGTGAGAGAAATCTGCAGTGCATCAGTGTGAAAGCAGCCCTATACTATTATACCCAGTGTATTGCTTCACACTGACATGAAGATCTCTTCTTTCTTGCTGCTGGCACCACTCTGGAGACCACTAGCTGGGGAAAGGTGTGGAGTGCAGTTAGTATCACTCTGCATGGGACAGGAGCCAGCAATACAGAGGAGGAATCGGCCTATGCAGCTCTTGTTCCCTACTACAGCTCCAACTTTACAAGTAGTCCCTCAGCATTACACAGTTTGATGTTTTGAAATGGCAGGTCAGCAGGCCCAGATCACGATCTACCAGACCCCTGATATAAATTCTTTCACAGGAACATAAAAAAAGAAAAGGTTTTGGCTAAAGACACAGTTCAACCAACAAAAAGTGGAAATAAAAGCTAAATGTAAGTCTGATTAAAACCACTGCCTCCCACCTGCACACTGTCTCTGATGATCCCACTGTAATCGGCAGTGTCTTGGAGCACGGGAAATACAAAGTATGATTTGGCTCAGTCACAGATTTCGGAAGTAAAGGCTAAATGTAAGTCTGCCTAAAAACACTGCCTCCCCCCTGCACACTGTCTCTGTTGCTCCCACTGTAAGCTGCAGTGTCTTGGAGGACGTGAAATACAAAGTATGATTTGGCTCAGTCACAGATTTGGGACTCGTTTGGACTGTTATACAGAAGCCTTTAGTTGGCCTTTGAAAGAAGCCTGTGAAGAATATACTGTATTTACTCTTCCTCTGGTAATCTCTCCTTCTGAAAATAACAGCTGCCTGCCTGGCATGCTGATCCAATGGCTTCATTGCTTTATAAACTACTGCCTTTGCTCTGATGTTCTACTTCTAAACCAGCATCATTGGCCTCTCGGCCTTGGGGTTGCTGACCATGAAGTATTCAGATCAGGAGTTCTGCAAGCTTGTTCTGGTCATTGAATATATGCATTATAGTATGCCAGGATTGCCATTACCGGTCCCCACTTTCAAGCAGACTAAAGTGTACACTGTCATGTTGATACAATGGCTTCAATACATGAAGTCAGTGACCAAGAATGGGTTTTCAGACTGGAATTCTGATTTCACTTGCTACATGCGTGTTCACAGTACCATTGATCTATGAAACTTTAAATCAAGTCCAAGCCAGGCAACTAGCTTTTTAAGAACATGATCTGCAATCCCTTTTTTCCTTTACAACACATCTCCCTGATAAAATAAACTTTTTTGGTATAAAACAGTTTTTTCACATTTTTTATATGTACATTTGGTTGGTGTTGTAAGTTTTAGCAGCCAAAAACACAATGCCTATGTAGCAAGATTTCTAGGCCTATGGCCTGATGTGGGTCTGCCATTAGTACCGGAGTCCCCAGGTGTGACAATGGAAACAGTGACACTCCGGCATCTTTGTTTGTGGTTTTTATTATGAATTAAGGGGATGGGAGAAGGGAATGAGTCGGATACTCCTTTAGGCTTGAACTAATTACAATTGGGACCTTGATCCTGGAAAAATGCTCGTTGGCGCTTCCTTGACACTAGCCAGCACCAGCCAACGCTCACTGACTCTGAGAACACTCTGTAAAACAGAGGAAGTGTTGAATCCCCGACCTAGATTCCAGTAGATCCAAGACTGAGAACTGTAGAACTCCTGACACTGCTCCACTGTGTAAGTCTTTGAATACTTTCCCCCGCCTGGCACAGCTTGAGGTAGTATTTTGTAGAACTCAAAATAGCCCCGAGCCCCCGAGACATCCACCTTCCTCAGACAGGAGTAGAGACAGCCGCACTCTCCTTCCTGGGACTCTGCTCCTGCCAAAGACACCATGCCACGCACTTCCCCCAAACTTATACCCACTCCCAGAATCCCTTGCAGCGTAATCTGCCTTCTGGGGTAGTTACAAGCTGAGATGTGTCCCCTGATTGGGCTTCCCACACTGCCCTATGAGGAGCCTCTCACAGGAGCCAGTGGGGATACTTCTCCCCTCAGCACTCTCTGGATTCTCAGGCGACACCCAGAGACATCCACCTTCCTCAGACAGGAGGAGAGACAGCCGCATTCTCCTCCTGGGACTCTGCTCCCGCCAAAGACAAAGATACTTCTCCCCTCAGCAGGCACATCTGGAAGCCATGACACCCTGACTAGATAAATCACAACCCTGCTGTTAGGCAGACAAGGCCCACTATAGTTTTACCTAACACCTATTTGTAGGGTGCTACACCTATACTTATCTTGTCCAATAATACTGCACATCGTATTGAAACAAAGTAACTTGAAGTAAAGTCCACTTAATTTTATATTACCCCATTTCTCTGCACTTTACACTTTAGTAATTAAGGTTCATGACAGAAAAATAGTGGAGCAATTTCAATAAAAGAATGGCTCACAACGGTTACTTTTTTGCAAACAGTTTATTTACTCAGATAAGAAGATACCTTTTTTAATTTACTATCATAACATATTGGGCCTCACTCATATATGAATGCTAAGAATAAAGTATGGCCAATCTTTTTTTACGTAGGAACCAATCAGCTTCTCCCTTTTTAATATTTTCTCTGGACAAGAACCAGAATTCTTTTGTTGGCAAGAAAAATGTGCAATAACACATGCAGTGCCATGCGCTGGCACTACACTAAAGTATCCCTTTTGCTCTTAGTTTCAGTTTCAATAGATCGTTCTGGTAAAGCTGGCCAAAACAATTTCCCCCACGAACATGTGCATCCGCTGGTTGCGCTGTAGAAAAACTGTATGTAGCAGAGGCTGCACTGTTTTCCGGGTATGAGAAGAGACCTTCCTGTCTCACACTCAGAACAAAATAGCGTTGGTCTGAGTGGTGCTCAGCAATTCATAGAAAGCTCTGTACTCAATCAATGAATGCAAAGCTTCCTCTGATTGGCTGAGACAGAGATTGTAACATCAACCAGCTTCTCTGACTTAGTCAATCAGAGGAAGATTTGCATTCACTGATACAATACAAAGCTACCTATGAATGGCTGACAGCTGCTCTGAACGACGTTATTTTGTTCTGGGTAGAGACAGGAAGGTCTCATCTCGCACCCAGAACACAATTCTGTATACTACAGTGGGTATGGAAAGTATTCAGACCCACTTAAATTTTTCACTCTTTTTTATATTGCAGCCATTTGCTAAAATCATTTAAGTTCATTCTTCTTCCTCATGAATGTACACATAGCACCCCATACTGACAGAAAAACACAGAATTGTTGACATTGTTGCAGATTTATTAAAAAAGAAAAACTGAAATATCACATGGTCCTAAGTATTCAGACCCTTTGCTCAGTATTTAGTAGAAGCCCCCTTTGATCTAATACAGCCAGGAGTCTTTTTGGGAAAGATGCAACAAGTCTTTCACACCTGGATTTGGGGATCCTCGGCCATTCCTCCTTGCAGATCCTCTCCAGTTCTATCAGGTTGGATGGTAAACGTTGGTGGACAGCCATTTTTAGGTCTCTCCAGAGATGCTCAATTGGGTTTAAGTCAGGGCTCTGGCTGGGCCATTCAAGAACAGTCACGGAGTTGTTGTGAAGCCACTCCTTCGTTATTTTAGCTGTGTGCTTAGGGTCATTGTCTTGTTGGAAGGTAAACCTTTGGCCCAGTCTGAGGTCCAGAGCACTCTGGAGAAGGTTTTTGTCCAGGATATCCCTGTACTTGGCCGCATTTATCTTTCCCTCGATTGCAACCAGTCGTCCTGTCCCTGCAGCTGAAAAACACCCCCACAGCATGATGCTGCCACCACCATGCTTCACTGTTGGGACTGTATTGGACAGGTGATGAGCAGTGCCTGGTTTTCTCCACACATACCGCTTAGAATTAAGGCCAAAAAGTTCTATTTTGGTCTCATCAGAACAGAGAATCTTATTTCTCACCATCTTGGAGTCCTTCAGGTGTTTTTTAGCAAACTCCATGCGGGCTTTCATGTGTCTTACACTGAGGAGAGGCTTCCGTCGGGCCACTCTGCCATAAAGCCCCGACTGGTGGAGGGCTGCAGTGATGGTTGACTTTCTACAACTTTCTCCCATCTCCTGACTGCATCTCTGGAGCTCAGCCTCAGTGATCTTTGGGTTCTTCTTTACCTCTCTCACCAAGGCTCTTCTCCCCCGATAGCTCAGTTTGGCCGGACGGCCAGCTCTAGGAAGGGTTCTGGTCGTCCCAAACGTCTTCCATTTGAGGATTATGGAGCCCACTGTGCTCTTAGGAACCTTAAGTGCAGCAGAAATCTTTTTGTAACCTTGGCCAGATCTGTGCCTTGCCACAATTTTGTCTCTGAGCTCTTCAGGCAGTTCCTTTGACCTCATGATTCTCATTTGCTCTGACATGCATTGTGATCTGGAAGGTCTTATAAAGACAGGTGTGTGGCTTTCCTAATCAAGTCCAATCAGTATAATCAAACACAGCTGGACTCAAATGAAGGTGTAGAACCATCTCAAGGATGATCAGAAGAAATGGAAAGCACCTGAGTTAAATATATGAGTGTCACAGCAAAGGGTCTGAATACTTAGGACCATGTGATATTTCAGTTTTTCTTTTTTAATAAATCTGCAACAATTCTGTGTTTTTCCGTCAATATGGGGAGCTGTGTGTACATTCATGAGGAAGAAGAATGAACTTAAATGATTTTAGCAAATGGCTGCAATATAACAAAGAGTGAAAAATTTAAGGGGGTCTGAATACTTTCCGTACCCACTGTATATGTAATCTCAGCTACATACAGCTTGTACAGCACATTCAGAAGCATGTTAGTGAGGGAATTAGATCAATTTACAGTAAAACTAAAGCTGCAGATCAGCTTTAAAGAAAAGCAATGGTTCCAATACATGTAAAACTGTAATATTTCTTTTGTCAGTCTGTTTACTGTTACAGATATCTTCTGCTGGTAGGCATATTTTAGCAGTGCCTCTTGTCTTTGTAATGTCACAGGGACTGAGCTGAATTCTCACAAGCAGAAGGATATGAGCTGTGAAAACAGAATATATACAAAAGAACTGCAAATTAAAAATTTACATAAAGTCTACCTAAACTAAAGAGTTTTAGAAGAGATATTATAGAGTTAATTAGCTGTAAAGCAAAAGCAAAAAGCAAAATCAGCTCTGGAAGTCAGATTTTTAAAGCCTGGCTTTAAAATTAATTGATCGAAATTCAGCCTGTTAAGCAGGGACTGGCTTATTTGAGTCCATGTATGGGCAGGCTAGTACAACCAGCCTGCTTAAAAATATTCTCTCGGCTACAGCTGGCGGTGCTGATCAGTGCAACCTGAGTTGGGGGGGGGGGGGGGAGTCTCCCTACTGTCAGAAAACAATAGCATGGTTGGAGGAATTCCCCCGTGTACTACCAGCCTCCTGGAAAATATTCTCTCGGCTACATTTGGCGGTGCTGATCAGTGCATCCTGAGTTGGGGGGGGGGGGGCGAGTCTCCCTACTGTCAGAATACAATAGTACGTTGGGAGGGATTCCCCATTCCCCTGTGTACAACCAGCCTCCTGGAATATCTTCTCTCGGCTATAGCTGGCAGCGTATCTTGATGGGGAGGGGGGGGAGGTCTCATCCACATTGAGTGTTTGGATGGGGGAATCAACTCAATTTTTTTCATTCATTCAACCCATTGGTTAAACGAACAAATGAAAAAGAAAAAAAAAAGACTCACATATGGCCAGCCTAAGGCCCCTTTCACACATGTCTGACTCCGTTTTTTTCTCAGCGGGGATGGATCCACCAATCCCCGCTGAGCAGGCGGATGACAGCTCCGTCTCCGCTCTGTGTGCAGAGACGAAGGTGTCAGATCCCTGCTGTCCTCTATGGGGGAATCGGATGAGAACGGACCACCTGTCCGTTCTCATCCGATCTGAACCACCAGACGGATGGAAAATAGGGTTTCCATACCTTAGAAGGAGAAGTGTACCTTAGAAAAGAAGTATGGGTTTGATTTTTCACCCATGTATACTTACCTAGGTGGATGCAGCATCAGTACGATGCTGCATCTGTCCCCGGCATCTCCAAACAGAGATGGAACACTGGCGATTGCTCGGTTCTGACAGCCCCCCTGAGCAGAGAGCTGCTTACTGTCAGTCAGCAGCTCTATGCTTTGCCCCCTCCTCGCTCATTGGAGCGCTGGGCTGTGGAGGGGGCGTAGCGCGGCCGGCTCAGGCTCTCAGCGGCTCACTGTGAGGCTGAGCTGGGTGTCGGTCCAGGCACCTGCTGGATCCCTACTCTGTGGTAGTAATGACGCGGTGCCTAGACTGACTTCTGTGACGTCAGCAGAGAGCGGACTTCAGTCCGCTCTCTGCTGAAAACAGGTCACAGGAGTGCAGAACAAACTGCACTCTTGTGATCAATCGGAGACATACAACCAAACGAGCTTTGGTTGTACATCTCCTTTAATACACAGAGGAACACACCATGCAACAATTTTTTTTTATATGTATTACCAGTGAACATTAACATTTGATTTAAGTCTCCACCATATATGAGCAGCTCTAACATTTGTGAATAAATGCTTACAATATACATACTTAACTGAAACACACTTAGTGCTCATTATGCAGGGGGGAGACTGAATGTCTAATATGTACCTGTCCAAACACAACACTAGTATGAAGCAACCATATCAAGAAAGAATGTTACAATTAAGTTTCTACATGTCATGTGAAATTCACAATTAATTATCCTGGTAAAGAATGTAAATACGAAAACGCATCCTGGGTTGAACTCAATATTTTCACATAACAAAAGACGCAGGAATTTTCTCATTTTTTTTCATTATTTATATTTCAGGGTTCAGGAAAAAAAAAAAAAAAAACTACAACTTTAATCAGTTCTGGACCGGAAGGATTTGCCCCCTTAATGACCAGGCCATTTTTTTGCGATTCGGGACTGCGTTAATTTAATGAAAAATTGTGCGGTCGTGCGACACTGTACCAAAATAAAATAGATGTCCTTTTTTTTCCCACAAATAGAGCTTTCTTTTGGTGGTATTTGATCACCTATGCGATTTTATTTTTTGCGCTATAAACAAAAAAAATATATATATTTATCATATTCTGCTATATAAAACATTCCTTTTACGCCAATTTGATTTCTGCTACATATTTTTGGTAAAAAAATAAATAAATAAAAATAAAAAAATTTGCAATAAGCCTATTTTGATTGGTTTGCGCAAAAGTTATCACCTCTACAAAGTAGATGAAAGATTTATATAATTTTTATTTATTTATTTTTTACTAGTAATGGTGGCGATCAGCGATTTTTAGAGGAACTGCGACATTGCGGTGGACAGATCGGACCCCTGACATTTTTTACAATTTTGGGTGATTAGTGACATTACTACAGTAATCAGTGCTATAAATATGCACTGTTACTGTAATAATGACATTGGCAGGGAAGGGGTTAACCTAGGGGTGATCAAAGGGTTAAGTGTGAGCCTAGGGGAGTGTTTACTAACTGTATGGGAGATGGGCTTATATAGCAGAATCACGGCTGACCGTCCTTTTCTCTCTGTAGGGAGCAATCGCGGCTGCTGGCCCCATGCATCGGTATCCCAGTTACCTAGTGGGGGCGGGAGCGCGCCACGGGCAGCACGCACTCGCCCCCCAGCACCACATAGTTTTGCAAAGCCAAGCCAGCCTGCCGCAGTAAAACCGCCCCTGTTAGGGAGATTCACCCTCTCTATTTGTCCTGTTTACCATTATCATTAAAAGTAAAAGTCAAAGTCAAAGTAAATCCAAACATTCTGGGTTGTCCCCAAATTAGTAGAGGCAAAATCTTCCAATGGGGACACTAGTTCTGGTGACACTGGTAACACCCTGGGATTTCCTCACTTTAGAGGGATTTTCTCTCACTTCCTGTTTTTGCTTTGGCACAATCCCAATGTAACTTATATAGCAAAAAAAAAAAAAAAAAACCTGACAGGGATTATAACCCTCCCACGCTCCATTCAAAAATAAAAAAAGTTATGCCTTTAGTGACACTTAAATTCTTATTTTTAAAGTTTTATATATATATATATATATATATATATATATACATACACACACAGTGCATTGCGAAAGTATTCAGCCCCCTTTAACTTTTCGACCTGTTTGCCACATTTCAGGCTTCAAACAAAGATATAAAACTGTAATTTTTTGTGGAGAATCAACAACAAGTGGGACACAATCATGAAGTGGAACGAAATTTATTGGATATTTCAAACTTTGTTAACAAATAAAAAACTGAATAATTGGGCGTGCAAAATTATTCAGCCCCCTTAAGTTAATACTTTGTAGCGCCACCTTTTGCTGCGATTACAGCTGTAAGTCGCTTGGGGTATGTCTCTATCAGTTTTGCACATCGAGAGACTGAAATTTTTGCCCATTTCTCCTTGCAAAACAGCTCAAGCTCAGTGAGGTTGGATGGAGAGCGTTTGTGAACAGCAGTTTTCAGTTCTTTCCACAGATTCTCGATTGGATTCAGGTCTGGACTTTGACTTGGCCATTCTAACACCTGGATATGTTTATTTGTGAACCATTCCATTGTAGATTTTGCTTTAGGTTTTGGATCATTATCTTGTTGGAAAACAAATCTCCGTCCCAGTCTCAGGTCTTTTGCCGACTCCATCAGGTTTTCTTCCAGAATGGTCCTGTATTTGGCTCCATCCATCTTCCCATCAATTTTAACCATCTTCCTTGTCCCTTTTGAAGAAAAGCAGGCCCAAACCATGATGCTGCCACCACCATGTTTGACAGTGGTGATGGTGTGTTCAGGGTGATGAGCTGTGTTGCTTTTACGCCAAACATAACGTTTTGCATTGTTGCCAAAAAGTTTGATTTTGGTTTCATCTGACCAGAGCACCTTCTTCCACATGTTTGGTGTGTCTCCCAGGTGGCTTGCGGCAAACTTTAAACAACACTTTTTATGGATATCTTTAAGAAATGGCTTTCTTCTTGCCACTCTTCCATAAAGGCCAGATTTGTGCAGTATACGACTGATTGTTGTCCTATGGACAGAGTCTCCCACCTCAGCTGTAGATCTCTGCAGTTCACCCAGAGTGATCATGGGCCTCTTGGCTGCATCTCTGATCAGTCTTCTCCTTGTATGAGCAGAAAGTTTAGAGGGACGGCCAGATCTTCGTAGAATTGCAGTGGTCTAATACTCCTTCCATTTCAATATTATCGCTTGCACAGTGCTCCTTGGGATGTTTAAAGCTTGGGAAATCTTTTTTTATCCAAATCTGGCTTTAAACTTCTCCACAACAGTATCCCAGACCTGCCTGGTGTGTTCCTTGTTCTTCATGATGCTCTCTGCGCTTTAAACGGACCTCTGAGACTATCACAGTGCAGGTGCCTTTATACGGAGACTTGATTACACACAGGTGGATTCTATTTATCATCATTAGTCATTTAGGTCAACATTGGATCATTCAGAGATCCTCACTGAACTTCTGGAGAGAGTTTGCTGCACTGAAAGTAAAGGGACTGAATAAATTTGCACGCCCAATTTTTCAGTTTTTTATTTGTTAAAGTTTGAAATATCCAATAAATTTCGTTCCACTTCATGATTGTGTCCCACTTGTTGATTCTTCACAAAAAATGACAGTTTTATATCTTTATGTTTGAAGCCTGAAATGTGGCAAAGTTTAAGGTCGCAAAGTTCAAGGGGGCCGAATACTTTCGCAAGGCACTGTACACTGTACACACACACACATATGTATATATATATATATATATATATATATATATATAAATAATAGATACATAAAGACAGTGTTCTAAAATAGAAACAATGTGTATTGGGGGAGTAGAGGCAACTTAAGATAATTATTGGGGTTGGAAAACAAAATACAGTACATCTATAATTATGGATAAAAAGTAAAAAAAAAATCAAAGGACAACTAAAAAAATATACATTTTACATACATCAAATGATGGTTACCTTTGAGAGCTTTGTTATATCTCAAGACTGCAAAAAACACAAAAACTTTGTTTATAGAATTGTGATGAGGATATACCAGGGTTAATAGAAAATAGGCTAGGAAAACATTGGGTTAGAGATAACTTCATGACGATAAACCAGAGAGACAGATTTCTGAGTAATTATCTGTGTGAGGGGGGGGCGCAATTTCGAATGGTATAATTTTTAAAACTTGTCAGCAAAGCCCTAAATTAACAGGAGGTTGATGTTGACAAGAGTATGTTGAATACGCGGAGGAGAGCTAGGGGACCAGCATATCAGGGTTATGGTCTTATGTACTATGTATAAGCATCATAATGTTGTTGCTTAGCAGAATTTAGGTCCTGCGGTCTCAACAACAAGCAAGCTACAAACAACTAGAACAGACAATATGCCTGGAAAATATGGCTTCTCTCTGACTTACAAAAAGGCAAACTTGAAATAGTTGCTCCAAAGTGATATAAATCGTGCAACCAACTAGGCATTAAATCCTGGCAGATCAGTAACAATTTGATCAGGTTCCATGACATCACTCAACCCAACCTGCAGTTCCCTGAATACAAGGGAGTTGGCTTCTTGAGCCATTCTCTCATAAATTATGAATGTTCACAGTCTTGGTTCACCTGAACATGAACCCCTGGCAGTTAGCACGTGAAAAACGTTTGTTTTTTGCTCGCTATAGACTCTCAGACCAATAAGAAAGGAAGCCACTTATAGAAGTTTACAAAGCCTTGTGCTAATAAATTAAAGATGTTGTGGGACAGAGTTTGGAAGAGATTTTATGTTATTTATTACAATAAAGAGATGATAGGGGACAGAGTTGTACATATGCCATGGATGGTTCCAAGGCTGCAGATAATATAAATGGATTGCTGACATCATATACAGTATTGCCTTACAGGAACGTTGCAGTAATTCAGGCATAGTATGCTCTCAGGCTCACAAAATGACTACGTTAGGATGTTTGAATATTCAAGAGAATCAATCTTTTGGTTCAGGAAAATTATGTAAACCTGCAAACTTCCCAACAGATGAAAAATAGTTACTTAGCCTTGATTCACATTATGAACTGCATAGGAATCGCACAGGAACCATACGGCATTCCTGTTCAATTTACAGGTGATTCAGTGCGGTGCGATTTGAGCCCATTCATTGTGGTTACAAAGCAAAGTATTATTCAGTAACCCAGAGTAACTAATCTGACATCAGCATTCATAAATTTGTACACAGTTCTCTGATTAAAGCAGATTTCTAACAGGTTGTTATGGTGTATTATGGACTGTCATATCTGAACAAAGGCTGAGCATCTATAGGTTAGCATCTGATAGGGTCCTGCCTACTCACAGGACAGAACTCATTATGCTCGTGGTTGTCATGCCCTGCAAGAAACAACACAAAGTGTATATATGCCAAAATATAGGAAGCAATTATAAAATGCCTGTAAAAAACAATCAATACAGTACATCAATCATGCAGATCAAGCATTCTCATCCTAAATAAATCTGATTGCTCTGTTTATGTGACCCTGGGCAAAGCGCGATCTTTTTTACTTTTTCTGCTCTTGTTCATTTCATACCTTGTAGTTTCGTGCCAAAAAAAACCCAAGCTATCTGAAAAACATACCACCATCCCTAACTCCACCCTGTGCTGCCTCTACTTGCTCTTCTGATCTTGATTTTGACTGCACCCTCTGCTTGTCAAACGAAAATAAACAAAACATATAACTATTGCTCTTAAAGTTCCATATAAATGGCCAACATGAGCGGTTACCCTAGCAAAATGTCACCACGAAAAAAAAAAAAATGACTACAAGCCCTTTAAAAGCGAAATATAGCCAAAGCTTGTGTGGTTATACTTTTCATGTGGGTTACAAGAGTGCACTTACTTGCAGTCTGCTGTCAGCTGACGTCACACAGCCGCTCCAGTTTTTGAAAGAATCCGGACACAAATGTCAGATCCACTGAGCTGCCTGATCTGCAGTTGACGCAGCCTTTCAGTGCACCACAGAGAGCCTGAGCCAGCCACTGCTGCCCCCTCCAAGGTCAAGCGTTCCAGTGAGCACTAGAGGGGCAGAGCAGAGACCGGTGACTGCCATCTGCTCAGAGTGGACCAAGAACTGAGCGATCAGCAGTCATGCTCGGTGGGGGACACCTGCAACATCAGACCAATGCTGTAGTAAGGAGGGGAGTAGAATATATTATAGTATAGTTCACACTCTTCCTTTGTGTTGCTTCTTCAACACAGATATGTACTATTAATTAGGAGACACACTGATTACTCAAATCTTTATCAAGGTCCTTATTATATACATGGATACACACACACACTTTTGATCAGCAACAACCAACTAATGGGAAACCTATACAATAGTTAAGAAAAAAAAATGTTGTGCTTTCACTTTTGTCAATAGGCAAATGCATATCTTTGACATCAGTTTAGGATTCTGAGATCATAAGGAACTAACAGGTACAAATGACCTGACGTTGACCTCCTTCTGACTTGCTTCAAAGCGGATTTTTCATTTGCATAGTCTTGTATGGGGGAAAAGCTGTTCAAATCTAAACAAAAGCCAATGAACAAGTTGTTTAACGTATTTCTAAATGCAAAACTTTGTTTCCCCCCCCCCCCCCCCCATTTTGGATAGAGTAGAGAAAGTTTTTCTTTTTTTTGCAATTTGTCCACTCTATTTTACTGGGGAGATTTCTCTTTACGTCCTGTAGCCTCAACAAGAAGTAAGAGGGAATTTTTACAAAGGAAAGAAATCCCTTCTTAGACTTAAACGAGTGTCCCCTTTCAGAATTTCCCCCTCTATTTCTGCTCTTGTAGGAACACTATATGACTGCTATATGCTTATATGCATTGGCAGGGTGGGTGGGTCTGGCATATATGTGTGACTGTGAAGTTCTAGGGCACACTCAACTGGAGCCCCCAGAAATGTGACCAAGTTGTCACAGGCAGCTCATGGTCACATGCAGACGATTTTAAATGGTAGGCCAGACTCCTGTTGACATCAGCACTGTGCAGCCAATCACAGCGCAGAAAGGTTGTGAGCCAATTCTACTAGACCTAGGCATCAGAGCCCATTTAAAGCACTGGCTGTGGCCAGGGTTAAGAGGTCAGTGAGAGTTTGATAGAATTTGTCAAGCAGCAGGAGAATTTGCATCAATGAGAACAAGGACAGGCACAGCAAAATACTGGTCAGCTTCTTTCTCCCAGCAAAAGCAGATTTGTGGGCATTTAATGAAAAAGCATGTGTCATTGGTATAGCTACCCGAAAAAAAAAACCTTTTTTGCCCCCAAATAGAAATAAATCAAATTGGGGTTCTGCTGCTGTATGTAATCCAAGCAAATTGTAAAAGAAAATTTCACAGCCAAATATATTCTGCCAAGGTATACTGTCACTGGGACTGTCTATAAAAAAACATACAATTTTGTAACACAGCTTTAAGGCACCAAATGTTATTTAAAGGATTTGCATATTTTTAATATCACCCCCAAAGCGGCAAAAGACCATCTCCGTGTATTTTTTATTTTTTTTTGTTACATTAGCTCATGTCCCACATGGAGTAAATTATAGTTTGCCTATTAACCCTAAAAATGGCCAAAATTTAACAGGATTCACCTCTGTAGACTTTAATGGGATTTACCATTAAGATCACATTCGCCAAATTTTGAACAAACTTGGCTGAATCCTTGGTGAATTGAACCTGGTCAAATTTGTTCTTGCTGACCATAACAATCACTTTCAGCTTACTTCAGTGATGTCAGTTAAGAGAATTTCCTTATGGTTACTACAAGCTACTGCATACCTACTGCATTAGAGACCTTCTCATTATTAATTAAATCTGACATAAACTTCTCTACAGGTATATAAATACAGTCCCAGGGCAGAGAACTACAGCTAAGTACTGTAACTACGTTCACACCTTGCAGGTGTGTTAACATAAAGCACGTTGACGTGTTCTACTTTCCATATTAATGTGTTGTGTTAAAGCAGCCCATTTATATGAACATGCTCTCTAGTACACTAAAACGCACCAAAAAAAGGCAAATGTACTTTGGAGGGCAGCACACCACAACACATGGTAGTGATGTGCTGCACTAAAATGTACATTTGTTGCATTTTTGTGTCAGCAAGATGCTTTGGGGTGCTATAAGTATTAATGGCACCACAGTATCAAAACATGCAAGATGTGTTCTAACACGGGCACTTCTGAAGCTGTGAGCGGAGCCTTAACCACTTGCTGAAAAGGCCTTTTCTGGAAAATTTGGTTTACAAGTTTAAATTAGTCTTTTTTGCTAGAAAATTACATAGAACCCCCAAACACTATACATTTTTTAACAGAGACCCTAGAGAAAAAAAATGGCCATTGTTGCAATATTTTATGTCACACTGTATTTGCGCAGCTGTCTTTCAAACGCAATTTGGAAAAATACACTTTTTTGAATAAAAAAAAAAAAAAAGAACAGAAAAAGTTAGCTCAATTTTTTGTATCATCTGAAAGAGGATTTTACACCAAGTAAATTGATCCCTAACATGTCATGTTTTATAATTGTGAACGCTTGTGGAATGGCAACAGACTAAGGTCCATAAAAATCTCCATAGGCAAAGCTTGGTAACTCTAAACAAGTAACTTGTAAAATTTTCTAGAGGAGGTCTAGTGCTAGAATTGTTGCTCTCAGTCTAACAATCGCGGCAATACCTCACATGTGTGGTTTGAACACCGTTTACATATGTGGGCACGACTTAAATATGCGTTCACTTCTGCGCCTGAACACGGAGGGATGGGGCACTTTAAAAATTATTTTTACATTTATTTTTACTTTTTATTTTTACAATGTCCCCTTACTTTTTTTTTCCTATTAATTTTAATTCCTATTACAAGGAATGTAAACATCTCTTGTAATAGAAATAAGCATGACCGGTCCTCTTTACTGAGAGATCGGGGGTCAAAAAGACCCCCGATCTCTCATTTACCTTTACAAGCAAAAAATAATAATTTTGCCTTTAAGAGAAAAAAAAAGTTATCCCTTTAAAGCCAAAAAGGCAAAAGGGGGAAGTTACGTCAGATGTCGCTCCGGTCTTCCAAGGGCAAAGAGCTGAATAAGGGCCATCTTGCCCCCACTCTTCTTCCTGCCCAGGCAACGACAGCTCAATTCGGCTCTGGACTAACCGACAGGTCTCATAAGCCAGAGACGACCGGGAAGCGACACTACCTCTCCCACCGCCTCTAAAAATGATCCCATGGCGAATTCGCTGCCAGAACCACTTTTATCAGATGCAGATTTGACCACAGTACAAAACAAATACCGGGGTTATGACAGCACAACGGTATTGAACATCAAAGAGATGACGTTAATGTACTGTGGGCGGTCAGTAAGAAGAATAACACAACTTTTGTTGAGAAAAATCATTCTCCTGTGGGTGATCTATGTACATTATAAGGAATAAAAAAAAAATAAAAAAAACCTTTGTTGCAGATTTAAACCCTTTTTTATTCTGAAGAAATAGCTGTTTGTGTCCATGTGCAAAGTGAATGTTAATGAGAGTGACTTTATAATTATCAACCAGCTGCTGCTTGCAGGTTTCTGAAGGAGGAAAGTGGCAAGATCTGCATCCCTTTAGACAAGATTTCCCTTGATCAGTATCCCACCAAAAAATTTAATTTGTTGCAGGGGATACTCAAAATCTGACTTGTATTGCCAAAATGCATTGAACTATACAGAAAATAAAATGCTGCAGACAAAAAAGGAAATGTAATTTTTAACAACATTCAATTACAATCAACTTGTGTAGCAATTGTATACTCTATATTGTTTATGCGCTATTTTTATTTCCCACAAAAATTGAGCCTTTAACCCTTTCGTTGCCAGGTCCATACGTTCTACAGACCTGACATCAGAGAGTTTTACACGCACTCCCAGTGGCTGCAGCTGCCAAGAGTGTGTGTATATCTGACAGGCCAACAAGCCTGTCAGATGGAAGCAGTCTGGTGCTTTCACCCCCCCCCCCCAGTAAGGGGAGCACCCTACATGTATCCCAGGCTCCTCTTGCCCATCTGCGGGCCCAGGACTAGTATAGCAAGTGCTGCCGGTAAGAGGGGAAGGAGCTGAGCGGAAATGCGTTCCCCCCTTCGCGCTGCTGGCTGGGAAGAGACATAACAGTACTTTTAGGTCCCCCTGTCTGTTTTGGTAGCTTGCCACAACTTGAAAATCAGCTGACTGGTTTGCTATGCATCCATACACACCAACACTTTCTAAGCAGAGACAGCAACAGTTTATTCATTTTGGGATAATGGTTTTACATAAAATACAATAAAAGCTGAACGTTGAAACACTCCTGTCAGTGTTAAATGTTTTTTCCTCAAAATGCCACCAGTGCTGGATTACCAAATAGGCATAGTAGGCACGGGCCTATGGGCCACATGTATTTAAGGGTCCCCGCAACAATGGATCAAAATAATATGGATTATAGATCTTGAAAGAAAAGTACAATGAAGCTTTCTAAAATTGTTTACAAAAGATATAAAAAAAAATTAAATCAGCTCAAACAAAAAACTTTACATTAAAACACTCTATAGAGAAATTAATGTAACGTACCCAATACCAACAAAAGTACATAAACCATACACTTCAAAATTAACATTACAGTTTGTCTTCTAAAAGCTCATCTTCTTTCAGCTGTCAGTTTGTAAACATTTTGGTGTAACCTACATACATGTACTGTACAGTGGTGATGGTCACCTCCATCTATCGGCGACATGCACACTACTTAGTTCAATATATCCCACTAGAGTGAAAGCATTAGAAACCTCCAGAACACTGAAGGAGCCCCAAGGTTTCAGCTTCCACAGAGTTGAATCCGGCACTGACAGACACTTTTGCTGAACAGCTTGGTCTATTAACCACAGTTTTACTGGCTGGGTCACAAGGTGAACATAAAAGGAAAAAAAAAAAAAAAAAAGCATAAAAAGAAAATGAAAGCAGCCAGCAAATTTATAGATTGGTAAGCCACACTATTACATTTTTGCTTTTGGGGTCAGTATCCCTTGGCAGCCTTAGCAAGGAAATATGTAAGGTAAAAATTACAAAAATACGAAATAACAAAAGGAGATATAGCATTTTGGCTATACAGCATTTTGGCTATTTGCTATGGAATAAAGAAGGGAGCAAATACAGAAACAACTTTACTGTTGTGGCGGTATGGTTTATCCAATTGGCAAAAAACATACAAAGAAAGTTCTATAACCACCCAAAACACCCCAAGAGGAATTACAATGTTGGTATTTTATTCTGCTCAGTTTATGGTATGAAATATGGATGTGGGCAGGCCAACTTCTGCAGGTTACATCTCACCTTCTTGTAGGAGAGTTTCTGTTTTTTTGAAGTGGCCATGGGTTATATGGACCAGCTGATGCTGATAGCTGGGTCAAGGATAGGATTTTGGACAACAGTCCCTCAGCCCAATCACAATGAGCCTATTCAATGAATGGTAGCCACAAACAGCTTACAATGTGCACTATTAGAAGGCATTAGTTTAATCTCCCGGCAACTGATATTTTGACTTTTATTAGAGATAAAACATAATCCCTCTGATCTAAGAAAGGACAGCATTATCTGACAGTGTGGAGCCTTACACATGAGCTGACCTTGGTCCCTGATAATTCTTTAGCCGACAAGTCTAAAAAGCTATCCCCCTTATCTGCGCACAAGCCTGTCAAAAGCTTTTTGGCAGCTAGGTGCTTTATTTAGGGCTTCAGACCTGACCCAGCTTTTGAAGTTCTAGTTCAGGGGTGTCCAACCCGCATCCCAAGAGTGTTAAACATGTGGCCCGGGGGAACGTCTGAAGGGATGTCGTGCAAGTATAACAGCTGCGGTGCCTGACATGGACAAGCAAGGCCCATTCATGTCTGAATGGATGCCAGGGATGGCGTGTTTGCAATAGAAGCTGTGGCAGTGACCTGTAACAACAAGCCAGGCATGGGCACGTATCCCGGGGCTGCCCTGTTTGCAATAGAACCAGCAACAGTGAACACAGGGACTCCCGTAAGCGGCAGGCAAGTAAATGCCGCATGGCTGGATCTAGGGGGGAGAGTTCAGTTGCAAAATATGAAACATCAGAGGAATGAAATCTGTCACTGAATTATTGGAGGTTAGGGTTTTTTCTCTTCATAAAGACCTAACTAGCTATGACATGCGAAGGAGAAGGAGCAAAAAAAAAATTATGTACAGTTCAAATTTAGGTTTATGTACCTAAAAGTTAGACTTTGGGACATGCATGTTTTAGCTCTTGGATAGTCTCTGGCTTTACCTTATATCGGACATCCAAATTGCAAATATATACTGGATCTCTTAGACCCAGATTTAGGAATGTTATCGCTCAGTTTAGAATAAAACCCGAGAGAACTGGTTTTTATTTAATGTGCAAATCTGGAGTTAAACATTTTTTTTTTTTACACAGATCTAAAAGAACAATACAACTTTTAGTATTTTGCTTTTGTGACTTGAGAGGGCAATATATCTATGAGCTATTGCAGGTTTCACAACCAATTTACTTTTAAATTACGTAAAGTTAGTGTTGGTGCTATGGGTTATTGCATATTATACATCACTGCCATTTGTCCTACCTTACATTACACACACCAAAAAATAAAAAAAATACCAGAACTTACTCTAAGCAGTTGTGAAAAAAAACCCCATAGGCTAAAGAAAATAATTTACATCAATTATTAACAGGTTTTTGCTGATCTGAATATGAGAAAAACTTTCTAGCACAAGATGTAGATAGTGCCCAGGACAGTATTCTTCACTTACTGCCACAGGGACGCTATGATCATATGTAAATGTCTACTGGATAAACCATGGTAAGCTAGGAACAAATTGTTGTTCCAATCTGCATTGCTAATATATTTCCTCTGAAGCGGATTTTTTTAACCTAACATGGATTGTTTGCATTAATAAAGATTCAAACATGTACAAGTTTGGAAAGGGCTTGCAAATATCTTCACAATATTGCAGAAAACGTGACAAACTGAATGGCACCTGTGATTACATTATCTCAACTTGAGTAAGGGCCTGTGTCAATGGACTTTTGTTTGCTTCAAAGAAGTTTTACATTTCCATACACATCTACTGGAATTGAAAACCTACTTTAAGCAGGTCACATGTGAGTCAGAAGGAAGTCAATTTCAGGAAAAATGCACCGGTTGATGAATTCTGAATGATCTCAGAAGCATCTCAAATGGATACCATCAACACAACTCCAAAGTCTGTTGACACAGTCAATGTACCAATAGAAAAACACCACATCCCTAATAGTGAGAAGTTTTTTTTGTTTTTTAATCCGTACTTGATTATTAAAGGATGATTTGTTGTAATTTTTTTGTAGTTGGGCCCATTTGTACCCCCTGCGGCCACTACATAACCTGCTGCCTGGTTACTTTCTGGGACTCCTAAACACGATCCTTGATACTTAAGAGTTGTTAAAAATTAGTCCTTTTGGATTATCGGGTAAGCCTTATCCAGTAGTGATCTCACATATAAAACTAATTTGGATGTACTGTATGTTTGCCAGGGTTTCATTAATTATTGATTTGTATATATTTTAATTACAGTCTGAAACCTGCAAGTGGCATTTCTCCACAAAGAATCCCATTTAGGCCCAGTTGGGGACTACACCACAGTTACTGCTATGAAATGAGGACAAAGACAGCCCATGTGACTTTAATAATGCTTTTAATAATCTTTTAAGATTTTGATTAATAAAATTATATGTTTTTACTTTCAAATTAGGTCTTGAATTAAATATTTAACACACACCTTCAGATTTGGACACAGGCACAATTTTCATACTTTTGGCTCTGTATGCCACCACAATAAAATTAAAACAAAACAATCCAAATTATTTTGAAGTGCAGACTTTCAGCTTCTTTTCAAGGGGTTGAACATAAATAATATCAAGTACAAATTTTAGAAACTGCAACCAAAATTTTTACACAGTCCCCCCCCCCCACCCCATTTTCAGGGGCACAAATTGGGACAAATTAAGTTATCATAAGTATATTCATTTTTAATATTTTGTTGAGAATCCTTTACTGGCAATAACTGCCTGAAGTCTGGAACCCAAGGACATTACCAAAGACTGGGTTTCCTCCTTTCTGATGCTTTGCCAGGCTCTAACTGCAGTGGTCTTCAGTTGTTCTTCGTTTGTGGATCTTTCTGCCTTTAGTTTTGCCTCCAGCAAGTGAAATACATGCTCAATTGGGTTGAGATCAGGTGATTGACTCAGCCTTTGCACAATATTCCAATAATTTTCCCTCAAAAGCTCATGGGTTGCTTTTGCAGTGTGGTTTGGATCGTTGCCCATCTGTACTGTAAAGCGCCGTCCAATCAACTTTACTGCATTTGGCTGAATCTGGGCTGACAATATATCTTTAAACACTGCAGAATTAATTTGGCTTTTTCTGTTTTCTGTCACATCATCAATAAACACCAATGACCCAGTGCCACTGGAAGCCATGAATGCCCAGGCCATCACACTGCCTCAACCATGTTTTACAGAGGACTTTGTGTGCTTTGGATCATGATCTGTTCCCAGTCTTCTCCACACTTTTTTCTTCACGTCATTCTGGTACAGATTAACCTTGGTTTCATTGTCCAAAAAATGCTTTTCCAGAACTGGACTGGCTTTTTTAGATGTTTTTTGGCAAAGTTGAATATGGCTTTTCTATTATTAAGGCTTATAAATGGTTTGCACCTTGTGGTGAACCCTCTTTATTTTCTCTTGTGAAGTCTTCTCTTGATTGTGGACTTTGACAATGAAAACGCCCACCTCCTGTAGAGTGTTCAGCACTTGTCTGAATGTTGTGAATGGGTTTTTCTTTATCATAGAGAGGATCCTGCGATCTTCCAGTACTGTTGTCTTCTGTGGGCGGCCAGGCCTTTTTATGTTGCTGAGCTCACCAGTGCGTTCTTCTTTCCTCAGAATGTACCAAACTGTTGATTTGGCCACTCCCAATGTTGCTGCTATCTCTCTGATGGATTTGTTTAGTTTTTGAAGCCTTACAATGGCCTGTTTCACTTGCTTGGAAAGCTCCTTTGAACGCATGATGTAGGTTCACAGCAATAGATTCCAAATAACACACTTAGAATCAACTCCAGACCTTTTACCTGCTTAATTGATGAAGAAATAAGAAAGGAGTAGCCCACACCTGGCCATGAAACAGCTTTTGATGAAATTTTCCAATTGCTTTTGGTCCCTTGAAAAAGGGGGGTGGCGATCCTTAACCACTTGCCTTCTGTGCACTTAAACACCCTTCCCATCCAGGCCAATTTTCAGCTTTCAGCGCTGTCACACTTTGAATGACAATTGCGCGGTCATGCTACACTGTACCCATTTGAAATTTTTATCATTTTTTTCACACAAAGAGCTTTCTTTTGGTGGTATTTAATCATCTCTGGGTTTTTTATTTTTTACACAAAAAAAGAATAAAGACAAAAAATTTTGAAAAAAAAAAAAAGTTTTTCTTATTTTCTGCGAGTAAATTTTGAAAATAAATTTTTCTCCTTCACTGATGTGCGCTGATGAGGCGGCACTGATGGGCACTGATAGGCTGCACTGATGGGCACTGATGGGCACTGATGAGGTGGCACTTATGGGCACTGATGAGGTGGCACTTATGGGCACTGATGAGGAGGTACTAATATGCCGCACTGATGAGCACTGATAGGCGGCACTGATAGGCGGCACTGCTGGGCACTGATAGGCGGCACTGCTGGGCACTGAGAGGCGGCACTGCTGGGCACTGAGAGGTGGCACTGCTGGGCACTGACAGGTGGCACTGCTGGGCACTGACAGGCGGCACTGAGAGGCGGCACTGATGGGCACTGATAGGCGGCACTGATGGGCACTGGCGGATGGAACTGGACACTGACGGGTGGCACTGATGAGCGGCACTGATGGGCAGCACCATCAGTGCCCACACTCAGTGCCCATAGTGCTGCCAGTCAGTGCTCATCAGTGCCTAGATGAGCAGGCACTGATGGGCACTGATTGTGGGCATTGATGGGGGCACTGATGGCGGGCACTGTGGGCACTGATGGGGGGGCACTGTGTGTGTGTTTTTACCTTGTGTAATCAGGGCACTGGTGATCGGTGCCCTGATTACATTCTCCTGTGTCCCCGGCGCTGTGAGGCTCCCCCTACTTCCTCACACTGCAGGCTCCGTGTGAGGAAGGAGCGCCGGCGTTGAGAGATGATCTCATATGTTTACATATGAGATCATCACTCATTGGACGGCCAGATCACATGGTGAATGGCCGCTGTGATTGGCCATTCACCACGATCTGTGATCGGCCGTGTCCGAGGGACACGGCCGACACAGACTTTCCCCGCAGCGCGCTCGCGGGAGCGCGCTGGGGGCGTGTCACTGGGAGGCCGTTTAAAAACGGCCTCCCGAAAATTCGAGTCCGCGCTGCAGCCGTATATAGGCTGTAGCGCGGACGGGGGGTGGTTAAGAGCTGTAATTCCTAAACCCTTCCTCTGATTTGGATGTACATAACCTCAAATTAAACCTGAGAGTGTGCACTTTCAACCTACAATTAATCAGTTATCCCCAACAGAGTGATGTATAGGCCTATAAAAAATGTGCTGTTTAATTTGCTAAAGTCCCCTGCTCAAAAAATTAAAGGAACACTTTGAAAACACATCAGATCTCAATAGGGAAAAATATCATGTTGGTTATCTATACTGATATGGACTGAGTAATGGAAGGATGCCACATTGTTTGATTGAAATGAAAATTATCAACCTATAAAAGGACTGAATTCAATGACACCCCGAAAATGAAAGTGAAAAAATAATGCAGCAGGCTGGTCAATTTTGCTGAAATTGCATTGCAGTAACTCAAAATGGTACTCAGTAGTTTGTATGGCCCCAATGCGCTTGTATGCTTACCTGACAATGTCAGGGCATGCTCCCAAATGAGATGACAGATGGTGTTCTGAGGTATTTCCTACCAGATCTGGACCAGGACATCACTGAGCTTCTGAACAAGCTGAGGTGAAACATGGTGGCCTCGGATGGAAAGAAACATAATGTCTCAGAGTTGATCTATTGGATTTAGGTCAGGTGAGCGTAAGGGCCATTCAATTATATCAATTCCTTCCTCCCCTAGGAACTGGCTGCATACTCTCGCCACATTAGGCCGGGCATTGTCTGGGACCAGGAGAAACCCAGGACCCACTGGACCAGCATAGGGTCTGACAATAGGTCCAAAGATTTTATCTTGATACCTAATTGTAGTCAAGGTACCATTGTCTAGCCAGTAGAGGTCTGTGGGTACCTTCATGGACATGCCTCCCCAGATTATCAGTGACCCACCACCAAAACAGTCATCATGAATGATGTTACAGGCAGCATAAGGTTCTCCACAGCCTCTCCAGACCCTTTCACGTCTGTCACATGTGCTAAGGGGGGAACCTGCTCTCATCTTCGAAAAGCACAGGGCACCAGTTGCGGACCTGCCAACTCTGGTGTTCAATGGCAAATACTACTCGAGCTCCACAGTGCCGGGCAGTAAGCACAAGGCCCACTAGAGGACGTAGGGCCCTCAGGCCACCCCTGTGAAGTCTGTTTATGATGGTTTGGTCAGAGACATTTACACCAGTGGTCTACTGGAGGTCTTTTTGTAGGGCTCTGGCAGTGCTCATCCTGTTCCTCCTTGCACAAAGGACCAGATACTGGTTCTGCTGATGGGTTAAGGGCCTTCTACGGCCCTGTCCAGCTCTGCTAGAGTAACTGTCTGTCTCCTGGAATCTCCTTCATGCTCTTAGACTGTGCTGGGAGAGACAGCAAACCTACTGGCAATGGAACCTGCCATCCTTGAGGAGTTGGACTGCCTGTGCAACCTCTATAGGGTCCAGTTATCGCCTCATGCTACCAGTAGTGACACTGACCCTAGCCAAATGCTAAACTAGTGAAAAACAGTGAGAAAAGAGGAGTAGGGAAAAAAAATATCAGTGTCCTCCCCTTGTAAAACCATCCCTGATTTCAAGGTCGTCACATTGTTGCCCCATCTAGTGCACCTGTTAATGGAATTAACACCAAAGCAACTGAAAGCATTTTCAGGTGAATATAAACATTGCACTATACAGGATCACTTTCACTTTACTGCTAGGAGCCAGCTGAAGAAACAAGGAAGGCTGCTACTGCAACCATTAGCTTGTGCTTATCCCTTCAGTCTTGGGACGTACTATGTACTGTACATCCAAAGAGCTGAACTAGTTAAAATGCTAGTTAACTCCAAAGCAAACATTATATTGCAACCTACCAATTCTTAGATGTGATGGCTCCAATTGATTTCTTTTTAGGCTCTCTCTGTTTTCACCTGCTAATCCTGCCAATAAGTCTGTGGTTTTACTTCATTAAGAGGATTGAGACAAACAATTTAACACTGGCAGGGGTGCTTACAACGATCAGCTTTTATTTATGTAAAACCTTTATTCCAAAAGAACAAAACTGTTTGGTGTAACTGCTTACAAATGTTAGCTGGAGTTTGGCATTGATTAGTGCATCTAACATTACCCTCCCCCAAACTGACAATGCTGCTGTCTAAAATGTGCCTCTGTTGCTCATTTACCCAGGGTGGAGGAACCCTGATACAGGAGGTGTGTTACTGGCCATATCAACAGGTGAAAACAGAAGGAAAAAGGCTAAAAAAACACAAGAACACTAATGCAGTCACTACATTTAAGGATTGGTCAACTGTGATCTATTCCATTTTTGGTTATGGGTTTAACACCACTTTAAATAATCCTTGTAGAGAAAACAGTCAAAATGTATGGACACTCATGTCTCTGGACTGAACTGCTTGCACTGGCCCCCTTTCACCATTCACCTCCCCTATTTACGGTTTCACATAGGATCCTACTGCCACAGCAAGATGCTATGTATAATCGTTTGGCCGTGTACATAAGCCCGTCTATGGTCTGTCCCAACCCCTATAACTGCCATTTGTGCTTGACAGCTTGGCCGGTTAAAATAATGGATCTACTGGCACGATCAAAAGGTAATAAAAAAATATTACAGGTGGGGCTCAGAAAAAACTAAACCTGTAGTAATAATGTTTTGGACAGACTGAATAATCAATTGCTTTTTTTCCCATAGTTCCATTGTAAATTCCCCAGGACACTCACATACCTTAGCAGGTCCAAAAGTGGTTAAAACGAGTTTAGGCAATTAGAGCTGCTCCATGTCACTGAGACTTGGATTACCCACTAAAATGAAAAATTGGATATGGTGTGCTTAATAAACGTAACAAATCTTTCAAGTGTGGGAAAGTGGCAATGATTGGTAAATAATCTGTTACTTTAAACTTACCCATACTAAAGTTGATATATTACTGGTAACTGCGCATTTTTTAACAGCAGAATAATGTACTGTAGACATTTAGTAGGCACTATTTTAATTAACTCTGAATTTAAAAAAAAATAGAGTTTAATTGCAGAAAGGCCTATACTAGAGGGAATGCGGATCTTGCAGAAGCTGAAGATTACCTTAGAGGTTCTGGCTGTTAATAGCAGCTTTACATTTGCTGCTCTCAATGTGTCACTTTTAGATAAAGAACCTCAGTGCTGTCCTTGATATAGTGGAATAATCATTTTCTGGCGTGGAAAGGAACAGGGGAGTTTAAAATTAAAAATGTTTTATACTAAAAAAACTTACAGCGACAGACTGGAATTAGTAATGTTCGAGTTTATTTATTTAGTTGTTATCTAGAATCAATTCTGAGAGGCATACAGTTAGATAGCTTATATTTTAATTATTTACATTGCAAATGTAGGCAGATGATGATGAGGATGAATACAGATAAACCATCTTCTAGTCTACCTATTCACCAAAGTCAAGTTTGTAATTTGTGAAACAAGATCACAAGTCTTATTAAGCCATTTCGAGATCGCTTGTTTCCCCTATATTCATGTGTTCTTTCTCTTAGCTTGTCCCTATTCACCAAAGGGACCAGAAACTTCTTGTTTCGGGTCATGCACTATCTAGTCAGTGCCTCACCATTTCCTCTGTAGCATCACAAATGTAATGTGAGAGTGCTAACGATATGAAAACACAGCTCTTCCAACATGGTGATTGCTTAATAAGTTCTCTGCCTGTCTGTGGCTGTGTCAGATCTAATTACTGATTAGATTTCACCTGCAGAGCAGCAGACTGAGAGACCAATGGATTGTACAATATGTAGTTTCATCACGGGAATTGTCAGATCTCAGACTACAAACAGAGATCATGCATTAATCTGTGCAGGGTCACGTCACATGCCTTATGTTTGAACACAAAACAGAAACTTCTGAAAGCAGAATGTGAAGATTTACTCTACTATAGGGTGTGCATACAGTGCAATAAATAGCACCATGAAACTTTAGGATCAATGCGCATGTAATGCAGGTAAAAAACACAAGGTGTGGGTAGGGAGGATTATAATGTCTTTACAAATTGGACCAGAGAAACATTGCAATAGGTCAGAGGCAATCTACTTCTATTGTTTTAGATCTATTTAGTCTTAAACATACACCTTCCGCATCAGTAATTTAATGACAACATTTTCTATACCATGCATGTTCTAGAGCAGTGTTTCCTAAACTATGGGTCACAGAGGTGTTTGTAATGGGTCCCCATATAACCAAAAGTAACAAGTGCAAGATACAGGGCAGGTGATATCACACAATATCGGTTTTAAACCGTATACTACCACAATCTGAGGCATAGCCCTTAAACAAGCCATGTCATGTATTACAGAAAGCACTAGTTCTTATGGGATGAAGAGACAATAAATATTCTCATCCACAACACCTCCTCTCCGCTTCTCTCTTGGCTTTACTAAAGCACACAGAAATGTGTTATATGTCCGAAGTCATTTGTCTTTGTTTGGCTTTGCTGACATTTTGTTAATACTTCTCTTGGGCCCCTGTACAGTGACAACTTTCTTTTTTGGGTCTCTGGATTAAAAAAAAAGTCAAGAAGCCCTCTTCTAGAGCTTTAATGCTAAAAAAAATTACACTAGCCAGGTGCTCCAGAAGAATTATGTAGAAACAGTCTGTAGGATGAGCTGTATACAATGGGCTAAAGGCCAGATGTATCCAAAGCCCAAATACACAAAAAAATAGACAGGATGTCTATTAAAAGTCATAATTTATTCCAATAAGAAATTTAAATCTTACATGGTGATGCACACAGTGTGTAGTTAAATGAACACAGGCAGGAGGTGCCTAGTCTGTAATGTCACATAGCCACTGCTAACCTGGCCTAGTGGTGAACTATTCTGACAGAGTAAAATTTGCTGCTTTTTATTGTTTGTTCTGTAAGTGTAATTTTAACTGGGGGCATTTAATAAAGCTTTTAAATGGAAAGCACTATGGAGATGCCTTTTTGTTTCATGTGGTGAAATAATGGTGATAAGGAATGATCGATCCCAGGAGTGGAGAGTATTTTAATGAGAGCAGCCAACAAAGAGAGTGTAAAGCCCTGACAGTCTGTGGTGAGGAGTGATCTATCCCAGGAGGAGAGATGGACATCCATCCATTGTGAATAACAAGATAGTGAAAAGCCTTGAATACTTATTGTGAGGTGAGCAGGCATTTCACCGGGTGGTGGGATTGCACTTTTATTTAACAAGAAAAAGAGTGAAGAGCACGGTGGTTGTTCATATTGATTGAAAGACTTCATTTGCTTTATTTTTATGTTTACATTTGGGATAGATATGTATACATTTTGTAATCATCACTGTTGCAGATTTGGTTATGGTCAGTAGCGCTGCACTGTATTAATAAATTAATTTTTTAGCATTGTTTTCACCCCACTATCTCAGTGGTCACTTTGAGGCTGCCCGGATTTGCCATGATATCTGACATTGCATGTCACTCCGGCTGCTATCTATCCAGATGGTGGTGCTGCAGTCCAGCGCCCTAGATGCTTTCTTTATTTTCTTATAGAGCTTTAGCTCAAGCAATAAATCTGTGGTCTGTAGACGTGAATTACAAAATCAGGGTACCTCAGCCCACAAAGTTGTGTAACCCAGTCACTGCAGAGCTATGGCACTGAATTCTACATATCTGGGTGTTATGTTCTATTCAAGTTGTATGCAACAAGCTTGTTCTTTTACATACAGTAATGCATACAGGTGCCTGAGGCCACGGTACCCAAGCTGCAGGGATGCTATTACATAATGCCAACAAAAGACTAATGAGAATTGCATGGATAATGGAAACAGCACCTAGAAGTACAATAAATACAACTCTTGAACCAGCACCTTAGGAATTAGAGTAACATTTATTTACTTCTAGAGATACCTTACTTGTGCTGTGCAATAAATAAACTACATTAGAGTTAATCCAAAAAGGAAAACTAGATAACAGCTGTATACTTAAGCTGCTTTAATGATGAGTTAACCATCCCAAGCGACACAGAATGATTAGCATTCCAGACTGCATGTCTTCCCGCCAAAGTCTCATTTATTCCAAACATCAAAATACAGAGCAGGAAGAGCTAGAGGACTAGAAAATGACATTTACATTACAATGAACATTTTATTAGCCTTCAAAATGCAGATAAATGAAAAGCAATTCACAAAAGGCAAAATAAATATTACTTATTGTTTCAGGAAAACATAAATAATGTCGATTGGCAAATCTGTATTTATTCACATTAGTGGAAAGATTCCCAGCTTACAAACTCTGATTATTTACTCTTTATTTATTGTTAGTTATTTTAAAGGAACAATCATTTTTCCTTGTAAGAAAAGAGAAGTAGGCAGTACGTGTCACCTTATTACCAAGCAACCTGACCACTGAACAAGCTTCACTTTCACCTATAAACATTCACCATCTTGTGATGGCTAAAAACTGTTATTTTATCCCCTTCATGGCTAAGCCTTTTTCTGACATACTTGTTGGTTACTAGTTAAAAATCGTTTTTTAGAATTATTTTTAGCAGAGACCCAAGAGAATAAAATGGTAATGGTTGCAATACTTTATGTCACATGGTATTTGTGCGGCGGTCTTTCAAATGCAATTTTTTTTAAAGAAATACACTTTAATGAACTAAAAGGAAAAAAAAAAACAGTAAAGTTAGCCCAATTTTTTTGTATAATGCGAAAGATGAAGTTACACCGAGTAAATAGATACCTAACATGTAATGCTTTAAAATTGCACACACTCGTGGAATGGTGACTGTGATGGAACCGACCCACACTGTGCTTGAGTGCTTCTGTCAGTATACTGCTTCCTCCAATCTTGAACATAGATAGAAAATATTATAGCCACCTATTGCAACCAAGAACTAGGTAGAACTCATTTTAGCTGCAAATCTGGAACTCTTTATTGAACAAACTCACACAGAATATATATCCCACTGGAGGACATTCCCCCTCCTGATCATATTACCCCTAACAATACAAACTGCACACAGGAATATAATTACCATAGCTTAACATTAAGTTATTTAAACTAACCACCTGGACAATCAGGGATCTAATTTCAGGTCAGACTTGCCAGCATTGAGCTCACATATTAAAATAAGTGTAAACACATCCCTTAGCAGACAATCGGTGAATTAATTAGCACAATTAACATTGTGTGGAAGACAGGTGTTGAGCTGACATTAGCATCTGCTAGGAGTCTGACTGTGTGGAGCAGTTCCTATCGGTAATGGGCAGCTAGGCCTAGAGTCCCAGAGTCTGTGTGTCTTGGGGAGACATGGACTTGAATTCAAAGTAGCATTACTCTAAGGGTCTCCCCAGCATACACCTCACAGAGTAGTGTTCCCTTAAAGGCCAGAGCCCATAGTCAGTAGGCTAGCCTGCAGTCCCCTCCAAAAGCCTCTGTCCTAGGTGAGTCTATTACAGTGACAAACTATGGTACTTAAAAATCTCCATAGGCGTTGCTTTAAAAATGTTTAACAGTTACACTTTTAGAGTTACAGAGGTGGTCTAGTGCTAGAATTATTGCTCTCACTCTAACGATCGTGAGGCTACCGCACGTGTTGTTTGATCACCGTTTACATATGCGTTAGCTTCTGCGCGAGAGCACGGAGGGACGAGGCGCCTTACATTTTCTTTTTTTTTTCCCCACACTGTTACTTTACATTTTTTTTTTTTTTAAACACATTTATTGCTGTCACAAGGAATGTAAACATCTCTTGTGACAGTAATCGGCAGTGAGTGACAGGTCCTCTAAAAGACCCCAAATTCCTTCTTTGCTCTTAAAAGCATTCAAAAATGCCAAGTTTGGGTCAGATGCACCTGACAATGAATTCTGAATGATCTCACGAGTGTCAAACTGATGTCAAACTGTGCCACTGACACAAGCTGTTTCAGTAGGTTTTAAGAATATCGGCACTTTCTGAAACTTGCTGAAAGCTTCTAAATTTGTTTAAAGGGACTGTCACCAATTTAGTTAAGGTCTGTATTTAAAGCAGAAGCGCTGTTGTCGGTTTCTCTGCTTATTATAAAAAAATGTATTCAGAATTACAAAAAAAAAAAAAAATACACAACCGAATGAGTTTCTGGAGGTACAGCCATTTCAATTTCATTTACTGCTGCATAGCTCCCTCTGGAGCTTTGGATGTATTACTTCTCACCTTGAGTTATGTCTGAATAACAGGAAAGTAAATAGAATTATCCCCAATTAGACACATCAGAAAAACTGAAAGCCTTATTTCCTTTACCATTTCATCCAAATGATTTAACGTATTACTTTAGGGCAAAAAACTGCAGTGACAGTTTCCCGATTTTTGAACATCAAAATAATTGATGTTAAAAAAATATGTTCTTTGGAGCAGCAACATTGGGATTTTTTGGGTTTGTGAATATTATTGTTTATAAGTATACACCATTGCACTGAAGCACCAGCACCTTATGTTTGCACCCATACATACCAAGCAATTGGTTTCAGGTGCTTATTAGCATATATGTTTGCACTAGCACTCATAATTAGCATACATTTGCTTTACCATTTTTTGTCTTACATTAATTTCACTACCATCCCATATTTATTCACCACCACCATTTATATATAAAAAAACAATTTTTTCTCATCATGCAATTTTTCCACAGATATTGCACCTAATTTATTTTCCTTACTTGCCACATAGCTTTTGCTATGGCTCAGCGGCGGCATTTCTGGTGATTAATTGTTTTTACACATAAGCTTCCTAGGCGCTGGTTTCCCTATTTGATTTATTGGGATAAGACCAGTAAGAAGTTGGCAATAAAGTAGAAAATAGGAGGAATAGAGTGTGGGGCTATACTTTAGTGGTAGCTACCAGATGTAGAATGGGATGCTAAATGTTTTTCAACTTTTAGTGCTCAATAACGGATACAGGAGCAGCAGTTGCAAAAATCAATATAACTTGTGGTCTGAAACCAATGAAAGGAAGGGGGTGGGGATTATTGGCAGCATTTGATATGTCCTAAGTGTGGTATTTGTATCTGCTGTTACTGGTGAATGATCTGATTAAGTGATTAGGGGTGGTGTTTAAAAATTGCCCATATGGATTTTTTTTTATACTCTTCACTAAAAAAAAAAAAAAGTTACATTTGCTACAGATCAATTCGTTTCACTGAAAACTTGTTCAGACAGGTCACTTTATGCTGGGCAAGAATATATCTGGGTGGCAAACTGAGGTAGCACAAGGCACTGGTCCAGTAATCCATAATTTATTGACTGAAGGAGGTCCTGTGCCATGCCACTTAAAGCAACAAGTCCACTATAATGCCAGCTTCACTAGCAGCTTAATAATAACATCCCAGGTATGAAGAAAAGAAGCCGTATATAGGCCAAGTTACGTGCCCCCACATTTCTTGCAGGTGAATGGAGCGGCACAGGAGTAAAAGAGGCAGGTGGAAACTGAAAATTGGGCTACCATTTACAGCAAACCCTTTTTCTTTGCTCTGCATGGACTGCTCTTCCTTAAACCGTAGCTTATTCTTTTTGTTTCTGAAGCGCTTATGGAGCCAATAAAATTACAGTGCAGTGGGTAATGGTTAGGGGTCTGCTCTTTAAAGCTGGGACTCTGCTAAAAGAATCCAACAAATATAGGAACACTCAAGTCAGATCACAATCATCTTTCTTCAACACAGAAAGTATGCAGCTTGCCAACTCCAGAGTCATATCATAGATTCATCCACTCCCTTACCTTCATATGAAAGCCCATCATCACTCTCATTGTTGCCCTCCAGGTCATTGCTGACACTTCTGCAGGCAACCATATCCATTATGTTCCAGATGACAACTCAAAATGCTGCACTTTTTATTTTCTGTCTCAGGGACAATAGATACAAGGAAAAATAGAGTAGGTGAATCTCCTGAGCCAGGAAAAGATAGCAATATAAACCCGAAAAAGTTTGAAAATTCTCAGTCTATCAAAGGCTAAAAATAAAACGACTTTTTAGAAAGATTTTAAACACTCTTTTCCACGTGATCGTTTAATTGGAATGTTTTGTTTTTATAGGGAAGAAATCTTTTAGAGATGTCCCTGTTGGGTATAATCATCTGCCTTTACTTGTCCTTGTGACCAATGTAGCCATAACAGAATATTTTCGGAAAGTCTAAAATGTTATCTTTGTCACTGTGATGACTTTCTCTTACTTGGAGAAGATTTTTACTGGCTTTCTTAAAAGCACAGTGCATCTTTTGCAAAATGTTAATAGGTGTCCACAATGATAAAATAAAACATATGCATTTTCCAAAAATGTTTACATTGAAGGTTTCAGGGCATTTGCAACCATGATAAGTGTGTTGTGGGTAAAAGTCACAGGCTCCTGCATTATGTACAGTCAACCCCACATGCATATGGGGGTATGGATCTTCTGTTATGAGGCTGGTAGAAATAAAAAAAAAGGATCCCCAAGATGGGGGAAGAGAGAGGGACTTTTTTATACCAAAAAGATATAGGATATTTATATTTATATATATATATTTATATTATATATATGATAAAAAGTCAAATATTTATTGACATTTGAAAAAAATAATTATTTTTATCATATATACAGTTGTGCTCATAAGTTTACATACCCTGACAGAATTTATGATTTCTTGGCCATTTTTCTGAGAATATGAATGATAGCACAAAAACTTTTTTTCACTCATGGTTAGAGTTTGACTGAAGCCATTTATTATCAATCAACTGTGTTTACTCTTTTTAAATCATAATGACAACAGAAACTACCCAAATAACCCTGATCAAAAGTTTACATATCCCAGTTCTTAATCTCGTGTATTGCCCCCTTTAACATCAATGACCGCTTGAAGTCTTTTATGGTATTTGTGGATGAGGCTCTTTATCTTCTCAGATGGTAAAGCTGCCCATTCTTCCTGGCAAAAAGCCTCCAGTTCCTGTAAATTATTGGGCTGTCTTGCATGAACTGCATGTTTGAAATCTCTCCAGAGTGGCTCAATGATATTGAGGTCAGGAGACTGAGATGGCCACTCCAGAACCTTCACTTTATTCTGCTGTAGCCAATGGCTGGTCGACTTGGCCTTGTGTTTAGGATCATTGTCACATTGGAAGGTCCAAGTACGTCCCATGCGCTGCTTCCAGGCTGATGAATGAAAATTTTCCTCCAGTGTTTTTTGATAACATACTGCATTCATCTTGCCATCAATTCTGACCAAATTTCCTGTGCCTTTGTAGCTCACACATCCCCAAAACATCAGCGATCCACATCAGTGTTTCACAGTAGGAATGGTGTACCTTTCATTATAGGCCTTGTTGACTCCTCTCCAAATGTAGCATTTATGGTTGTGGCCAAAAAGCAAAATTTTGGTCTCATCACTCCAAAAGACATTGTGCCAGAAGGTTTGAGGCTTGTCTCTGTGCTGTTTGGCGTATTGTAAGCGGGATACTTTGTGACATTTGCGTAGTAATGACTTTCTTCTGGCGATTCTATCATGCAGCCCATCTTTCTTCAAGTGCCTTCTTATTGTGCATCTTGAAACAGCCCCACCACATGTTTTCAGAGCAGAGAGTCCTGTATTTCACCTGAAGTTAATTGTGGTTTTTCTTTGCATCCTGAACAATTTTCCTGGCAGCTGTGGCTGAAATTTTAGTTGATCTACCTAACTGCGGTTGGTTTCAACAGAACCCCTCATTTTCCACTTCTTGTTTAAAGTTTGAACACTGCCGCTTGGCATTCTCAATTCCTCGGATATCTTTTTATATCCCTTTCCTGTTTTATACAGTTCAACTCTTTTTTTTTCCACAGATCCTTTGACAATTCTTTTGCTTTCCCCATGACTCAGAATCCAGAAACGTCAGTGCAGCACGGGATGAAAGATGCAAGGGTCTGTCGGGAGTCCAGAAACTCATTGACCTTTTATACACACACACTAGTTCCAAGCAAACAGATCACAGGTGAGGATGGTTACCTTTAAGAGCCATTCAAACCCCTTTGTGTCAACTTGTGTGCATATTATCAGGCCAAAATCACCAGGGTATGTAAACCTTTGATCAGGGACATTAGGGTAGTTTCTGTTGTCATTATGATTTTAAAAGAGTAAACACAGTTGATTGATAATAAATGGCTTCAGCCAAACACTAGCCGTGAGTGAAAGACAAGTTTTTGTGTTATCATTCATATTCTCGGAAAAATGGCCAAGAAATCATAAATTCTGTCAGGGTATGTAAACTTATGAGCACAACTGTATGTCATATCTTTTTGGTATCAAAAAGTCCCTTCCTTTCCCCATCTTCCCTTATAAATGTTATTGTTTGAATTTGGGACTGATACCAAGTTTTGTGAAGTCTAGCTGCTCAACTTCAACTATAAATACAAAAAAAAAAAAAGAACTACAAGTGTAGAGATGCCACGGCACCTATGCTCTATTGTGATCACAGTCCCTTTGTCTGGTGTAAGCTGAGGCTTGTAGTCTTCCTTTTCACAGAATTCCAAGCATGGTGTAGCATGAAAATGCACTTTTCAGCAGAGATCTAATCTCATGTGCTATATGACAATTTGACTGTGCTTAAGAGATATTCTAGCCAGAGGGAACAGGAAAAAAATATCTTTAAATCCCACTGGTGAGGGCTAATACCATAGATCTCTCCTGGGCACAGCAGCCACATGACAGCCTTAGGGAAATGTTTTGTTAGACATGGTTAAATACACTCCCTCTGCTCTCAGGCCTCGTCACTTACAAAATTTAAACAGTGGCGTAAGAATGAGACTTCTGAAAATTGGTTGCATTCCAAAATTTAAATACTGTAGTTGAAAAAAATAAAAAATGCATTTTTACATACTCTGTTAATATGGAAAGGCTTAAGACTGTAATAGCTAGGATCCCAAACAGGGCAGGTGCAAGGATTTTTGTCTACAAAGGCGAAGGTGCATTTTGGTGCCCCCACCCCACCCCCACTGTCTACAGCCTCGCTGGTATCTTCTTTATGATGTGCTCGTAATGTGATGGAGCGCATTGTGAAGGACAGCATACAGGGGACAGGGCTGTAATCCACAGAATGGAGGGGACAGGAGTGTAATGCACAGAATGGAGGGGGCAGGAGTGTGTAACATACAGAATCCAGGGTCCAGGGGACAGGAGTTTGTAAAGTACAGAATGCAGGGGGCAGGAATGTATAATGCACAGAATGCAGGGGACAGGAGTATGCAACATACAGAATGCAGGGGACAGGAGTGCGTAAAGTACAGATTACAGGGGACAGGAGTGCAACGTACAGAATGCAGGGGCCAGGAGTGTGTAATTTACAGAATACAGGGGCCAGGAGTGTGTAATGTACAGAATGCCGGGGCCAGGAGTGTGTAAAGTACAGATTACAGGGGACGGGAGTGTGTAACATACAGAATGCAGGGGACAGGAATGTGTAATGTACAGAATACAGGGGGCAGGAGTGTGTAATGTACAGAACGCAAGGGACAGGAGTATGTAATGTACAGAACGCAGGGGACAGGAGTGTGTAATGTACAGAATGCAGGAGACAGGAGTGTGTAATGTACAGAATGCAGGGGACAGGAGTATGTAATGTACAGAATGCACGGGACAGGAGTGTGTAATGCACAGAATGCAGGGGACATGGGTGTGTAATGCACAGAATGCAGGGGACATGGTTGTGTAATGAGCAGGATGCAGGGGACATGGGTGTGTAACAGACTATAGTGGTAAGGAGAATACAAAATCACCCCCTCCCTCCAACTTAAACTTTTTAGCAAAACTCCACTCCTCATGCTAGCACTTATCCCCACACCCCCCCCCCCCCAGCACAAATTCCCTTTCCCTCCAATACCTCTCTCAGAATAAATCCTCTTTTACCCCCCAAAATCCTCCCTCCCAGCACGACCCCCCATTCCAGTTCAAATCCTCTCCCACCCAGTACCCCCTATTCAAATACCCCAGCACAAATCCTCTTTTCCCCAATTCCCCTTACCAGCAAAAAAATCCCTCTCATCGTTCTAGCACAAATCTTCCTCCCAGTGTAAATCTTTTCCCCATTTCTAGCACAAATTCTCTACCCTAAATCCCCTTCCCAGCACAAATCCTCCCCCTAGCACAAATACACCACCCCCAAATCCCCTTCCAGCACAAATCCTCTTTTCCTCAAATCCCCCATGCCAGCAAGTCTGCTGCCCAGTTCCGTCATAAATCCTCCCTCCTAAATCCCCCTTGCCAGTACAAAACCTCCCCTCAAACACAAATTCTCCCCCTTTGTTATACAAGTCAATCAACTATACTTCCCAACTGTCCAGCTTTTTGTGAAAATAAAAGCCTGCAAATCCAGGGCCGTTTACACCAGCACACAATGCAGGAAACCTGTGCTCCGTGTGCGCTTCCTGCACTGCAAGTTCAAAATGCACTGCAGTTGCAATCTGCAGTGGGTGTCAATGTTAATGACACCCCAAGCACAGGTTGCAAATTGAATGTGTTTGTCTGCACCAGATTGTATGGTACAATAGTACAAAATGATCCTGTTCCTGTGAATTTTATAAATACAGGTGCAGTCTGACACGATTTCAGCCCATTCAAACAAATAGGCTGAAATTGCACTGCAACTGGAAGGCGCGTGAATCACACAGGAACGCGCAATGTGTTCCTGTGTGATTTATGGTGTGAACTGTCCCTTGAGTCATAGAGCTTAAGGCAGAAAAAACTTCTGCCACCTGGCTCCACTAAACTTGTCCGACAGTGGGGCACTAATGTGGGCACTTGGGGCGATTGCCGAGCATCTCCAGCGGGTGCTCAGGGTCCTAAATATCACGTTTTTCCCTGTCAAGAAGCCAGCATCTTTGATTTTTGGGTGGGGGGATAAGAAGATACTGGATGTCCTAGGGGGCAATTTGGGAGAAGATCGGACTCGTGCTGGGTGATGGCCAGATTTTATATCTATTCCCCCACCTAGCACAAGTCCTCTCCTCTCCCAAAATGCCCCCTAGGACATACAGTATCCTCTTATTCCCCCCATCCCGCCAACACTTCGTTTCAGCTTGTCTCCTTCATCCTTCATGTGTTCTCTCTCCAAATCCTCCCCACCCCTTCCTGCAAGCATTATCTACATTCTTTAATTGTGTAATAATCACAGACCTCAGATCAGCGCGGAGCAGGAGGGGGTGGGCTCAGTCCGCACTACAGTGTAAAAGGCGGCTGGCGGGTGGGGATTGGGGAGAGAGTCCGGTTTCCGTGCAGACTGCAGAGCGGGGATTACAGCATGTGGGACACCAAACACCCCACACAAGCTGCGGGGTGGGTGACACTGGTGCCCACACTAGCTGCGCCTTACCTGCTCCTGGATTTGCCAAGACTCCTCTACAGGACTAATCCAGGAGGTATGGGAATTAACCGCCCCTGCCACCTTGGCACCCTCAGGCAGCTGCCTGAACTGCCTTATGGTGGCACCGGCATTGATCCCAAACTGTAACTGTCATTTTGCAGTGGTAAATCAGATTTCTCTATGTGGCTCACCTGCATGCACTTTGTTGTTTATCAAGGAACTGAGCAACTATCATTTATTACAGGCCATAATGAAGAATGATGTACGTTCTGCCAGGATATGAATAATATACATATTTATTTTTATTTTTTTTACAAAAATATCCATATCCTGAAAAAATGCAGTAGTTTATAGAAATAAATAGCTCGAGGAAAATGTTCCATAAAGCACTGAAACTCATTGTATTTCCTATCCTTTGAGGATATTCAGGCGTTTTTCTTTTCCAATGATTTTTATTGGAATTTTTAAGACAAGTGTACATCAAAAAAGCATATCAACATTCCATAAACATACAACATGGTACGATGGGTATTAGAGGAGAATCGTATAGATATCTTTCAATGCTCACAACTGATGTAATACTTCTTTAATAAACCACATCAAGATAGGTGATGAAATTATGACGTTCAACAGGGAAATAAGCTTGTTTTTTGTTTCCCCGTCGCTCCTCAGGGATCAATTTGAGGGGGCGAGGGGGGAAACCATGATAACATGGTCATAGAGCCCACACCCTCACTCCCTTTCATTATGGAGTTAGTGAAAGTAAGAAATTTAGACAGTTTATTAGAGAAACAGATGGGGTACTAGATCTCCCCCTTCAACACCTCATTCACTACAAAACATCGCCTATTGCCTATCTCCCAAATAGGTCAGAGGAAGACAGAAAGGAGGCAATCAAAAGAGAGAGGGAAAGTAAAAGAAGGAAAAAAGAGAAAAGGTGGAGAGAAAAGTGCACTCCATAAGATCAAACATCCCCAGCGCTTCATGAGGGATCAGACAGATCCAGGGTTCCCAGATTTTATCAAATATGGATTGTTTTACAAAGAATGATGCCGTAAGGTGCTCTCTACCCAAAATCCAAAAACTTAGCTTTCACCAAGTCAAAGGGGATTGTGGGTGACCTCCAAGACCTAGCTATTGCAATCCTGGCTGCCCAGTAATGCTTGCTGTGGTAACTTGATGAGGTTCACCTGGGTTAGTGAGTAAAATAGGTTGTAAAAGCCAATCCAAAAACATTTAACTTTTGGACATGACCACCATGTGTGCAGCACTATACCTTCATGCTGGAGCCAAAAAAACAGGATGAGGTAGCCCCTGGGACATACTCAGCCACTCTCACTGGTACCCGGTTCCATGTACCATTGCATCAAGACTTTATAATTTGCATCAATCAATGACGTATTTATGTATGAATTCAAAGCACATACTGTCATTTTAAATCATTCATCTATTTCAAAGGTCTCCCCCATATCTTGTTCCCATTTGTTCAAATAGAACAAATGTTCAGGCATTTTGGATCCCATAGACGTCAAAGGGGATGCTTTTGAGCGCCCATTCAATCTTCAGCATTTTTCTGCTTGTTGTCCTATGCCTGACAATGCAGAATTCCATTCTATCGGTCCCTATTCACTCAATTGCCCTACGCTCAAAAATTGCATGAGCTTCGTTCTTTCTTTTTTTTTCCAGCGTATTCAGCCATTTTTGATATCATAGACTTCGATGCAAATGCAGTAAACACACAATACACTCTGCTCGGGAGTGAATGCAGGCTAAACATAGGCTAAATGAGCAATACACTTGATTTTGTGTTTTTCACCTAATGAAATCCTCTCCCCCTACTGAACTGCTCACCTCCCCTTGCCCAGTCCAGGATACAAACTCCTAAAGCTTTATACACATGGAAAAACACCTGTAATATGCCAGCAAAACACGTGGAAAACATCAGAACAGCATCAAAACCACCAGGAATATCCACTTCTCAGGTGTGAATGCAGGTTAACGCATGATACTCACATTTTTCCACTTGAAGAATTCCTCTCTACCCCTTGCCCAGCCCAGGAAACTAATTCCTGAAGCTTGATACACATGTAAATCACATGTAAAATGCCTAAAATACACCTGAAAAAGACACAAGGAATATGGTTTGCTCAGGTATCAATGCAGGTTTATAGTGTCCTTTAAAAGCAATACCGCAAGCAAGACTTTTGCCACTCCGAAGTAATAAAAAAGGTTCAACTCTATCCAAAGCTAAAGACACTGTTGAAATGCATACATAGGAACCTGCCTAATGTTTGGAATGCAGTCACATTTTTTTATAAGCCACCCATTCCTGTTTTGCAGTGTGATTGCATATGATAAAGAGTGACAATGGTCAGAATCTGTGGTTCTGCAGACTACTCTTTTGACAAGCAGGCAATATGAACACACTCCTGACTCCTACCTTACTGTAAACCCATCTGAAATACCATCTGCTTATACTGTACAGTAGTCTGTTCTGCCTCAAATCAAACATCAATTCATCAAGAAAACGTCTAGCTGAACAGAAAATTTGAAGTAATGACTTGATCCAGTTGTGGACATTGGGCATGCTATACACACCCAAAAAACATTCACTGAAGTACACAGGACATGTGTAGTATACCCTGTTTTCTGCCCCATAGTCACTTTCTCCTGGCAATTCCCTGCTGTCAAAATGACAGCTGGATGCTTTTGTGTAAATACAGCAGCTATTAGAAATATAAAAATTGTTGTGGTCCATGATGGATATACAGGTGTGAGAGTGAAGTTGTTAAAATATCATCATGCAGTACTGAAGACAAACTGTCGGTATGGTTTTGTGCTTGAAGCAGAACTAAACTGTATCTGAGCACCACAAACAAAGTGCTATGTAATTCATTTTAATATTCAAAGTCAACCCACCCATCCATCCATGTCTCTATGCTTATTTTGTTGAGAAATAACTATGAAAAACACCATCCTTAGCATGTCTGGCTGTGGCTATCTTGAATAAGGGCAGAGAATTAATGCAGGCAGAAGTGTGTGCTTAGCGGAGAAAGCTCCTCTTTCCAATGATAAAAAAAAAATGGTCATGAAGATTCCTAAGTAGTTTGACATATTTTTGGCCTAGGCCAAAAACAAAGAAGCAACTAAAGAAATTAAGAAATGTAAGAAAAAAAAAAAAAGTAAATGTTATCTGCCTTCCTATTCATTTGCTAAAGCTGGCAGCATAAGGACTAAAATTGTTAATGGTAATTGAGTGAATTTCGTTCCGCTTTAAAACTAAAGGTCAATTTGCACCAGCCACTGCATTACAATGATAACAATGCAGCAGCTGGTGTGCAGGCACTATTCACTTTTTTTTTTTTTTTTAAACAGTGATATTTCAGAAAGTTCTATTGGCCAGCGTGCAGTAACTGTGCTGTGCTTGGAAAAAAAAAAGTACTGCACACAGTACTTTTTTCAGCGCACAGCATCTGCAAACCATCTGGTCTTGGCTTGCAGTGGGGGTGCGGAGGGACTATTCCAGCGCAGTTCTTCCACATCCCCACTGCTAGCCAAGGCAAAATACTTTGCCTCCGGTGTAGCCAATTCATATCACCGTGTTGAGGTAGTGTGCAGGCTGGAGTAAATGTACCAGGGCTGTGAAGTCGGTAGATAAATGTTCCGACTAAGACTCCTCAGTTTTTTGTACTTCAGACTCCGACTCCCCAACTCCAACTCCTCTGTATTAATATGTATTAATCTTTCGACACTGACTTGGGTGGGTGGCATTGCAGTAACTAATCTGGCCTCATCACTAATGATCTCTGGATAAACAAGGATGGCTTCTTCAACAGTAAGTTTTGATGAGCGATCATACTTTTCAACTTCTTTTAGTGCTTTATAAAACTCCTGTTGGAATTTGTTTATTTGGACATTTACTGGTTCTGTAACGCTTATGCGACGTCGCTTTCCTTTAGCAACTTCCATTTTGTCTAAGAAGGAGTCAAAGTCTAATTCTTCGTTTGAAGAAGATGATCCTGAGTTACCACTATTGCTTAAAAGAACTTCATCCTGTGGAGGTATTTCAGGTTGTAATCCCTTCATGCGAACTGCTACATCATAGAGGGCCTTTTTACCAGTAGCAGTCTGTTCACTGTTCAACAAAAGTCGGCTCATTGGGTCGACATAAATAGCCGCTAACAAGATTTCATTTTCCAGCAAAAGACTCTCTCTTTTCATCATTGAAGATGCAATGCCCTCAGCTATTAACCCTCCATTTTTGTTCAGGCGATGTAACAGGCTCTTCCATTCCAAGAGGAATTTACCGGGGGTTAGATCGTCACATTGCAACCTCTTGGTGACAGTGAAGAGGTGAGAAAAAAGGTTCTCCAGCTCTTTTGTTTGTGTCCACTGGCTTTCAGTAAATGCAAGATTTTCATTGTCCATTTCTTCTATGAAGTCTTTAAGTTCAAGCAAACGCTTCACCATTAAATAAGTGCTTCCCCAGCGAGTTGTTTGATCCAAAATGGCTCCTTTTCCTGCATGTCTTTTCAAAATTGCATCTGTTTTCGGGGCCCTGGCTGCGACAGGTACTTGCCACAATTTGCCAATTAGTGTAGCTGCATGGCGATCTTTTAATCCATCTCTTATGGCAAGTTGCAGTGTATGAACAGCACATCGCATATGATGAATAGTAGCAAGCTTCAATGCTTCTTCAACAAAGTTGTCTAAAAAAATGTCAGCATTCTCTTCAGTTTCTAAACTTTCTCCAATACTTGCAGAGCTGTCTTCCTCTAACTCGAATATCTGTTTGTTAGCTTCTTCATCTGCGTTCATCTTCTCAATTGTGCTCAACATGTTAGAAGCGTTATCTGTCACAACACATAAAATCTGTTCCTTTGTAATTTCAAAATTTTCTAGAACACCCTCCACTAACTTCTGAAGGTAATCACTGGTGTGATGTGCCTGAGTGTCCTTTAATCCAAGGGTCCGTGTTATTGTTCTGTTATTTTCATCCACAAATCTAACATTAATAGCAAAATAATTGACTCTGTGACGTGTGCATGCATCCATTTTAAGGAAGACAAAACGTCCTTTCAGAACTTTCTGTAGTTCTTCCTTTTTACATTTGGCCTCCTCAATTATAAGTTTCCTTAAACTAAGTCATTATTTATAACTTGTTGTGAATTGGGACATTTAAACTTGCTTTTTTTTAAATTTCAATCTAAATTTAGTAGGAGTCGGAGGCGGAGGCAGTGCATTGTTTGCCGACTCCAGGTACTCAAAATTTCCTCTGACTCTGGATTTTTCTTTGTACCCTATTAGAACTCATATTTCCTCTAATTTCATCCAGAACAATTTGCCCAAAGGTATTTGTCTAAATATTCTTATGTCTAGATGCGACAATCAGCTGGCATTTACAAAACAGTGGTATGAATTTCCTAAAATTTAGAATCTGTATGCACTTGTACACAAACCATTCTGCTACCTTTGTATGACAATCAGTTCATCTAGGGATGTAAACCACATATCTCCCAACAGTCTGATATGAAAAAAGAGAGGAACACACTAAGTAGATAAAGTTAGGCCATAAAAAATAATTCCATTAAAAAAAATAAAAAATTACTGGCTAAACCCACATGTGCTTTTTCCCCCATAACGTTCCTTTATGCTTTGGTTTCAAAACAACAAAAGTAATAATAAGTTTAGTGTAGTAGAACATTTAGATTTTTAAAGCCCCTCTCTGGGGAAAGAAAAAAAATACTCCCTTGCAATAGGGCTATCCCTGCACAGCAAGGGTTACATACTCATTTAGGTCTAGGAGGGTGCTGAAAGCAAATTTATTTACCCAATCTTTCACTCCCTTAGGCAGCTGGCACTCTCCTCTACTTCCCTATACTCTGGCAGTTGACAGTCCCTCAGCTTCCTCATTTCCAATACAGGACTGTGAGCTCTGCATTGGTCTTGATGATGTCAGAGGGCATCTAACCACCAGACTATAGAGAAGAAGCTGCAGGGGCAAGTATTATAGCCTGGAGGATCCGATAAGTAAAGTTGCCTTTAACCTGAACACTTAACACTTGCTGAATCGGGGCAGCCTCCTACAGAACAGCATTTTTATATTTCCTTGGAGTTTTGCTTTAAAGACCAACTCCAGGTATTAAAAAACGTCTACCCCCCCCCCCTCTACTGCAAGGGTTAAAATGTTCACTTTGTCTGGAGGTGCCCGAATAAGGAGCAAATACTTAACCTTCATCCATGCTCCAGCATGGTCCCTCCAGCCAAAGGCGTAAATAGAACCTTCAGGGCCCCGGTGCAAGAAACCATGAAGGGCCCCCCGAACTCCTGGCCGGGGCCCTTCCCTTCAAACCTGGGGCTCTTACCACTAATCCTGGGGCCCTTTACTTTCATTGCGGGACCCTTTCACAAGTTCTGCAGTGGGACCTCTTCCTGCCATCTTGGGGCCCCCCCACGGTGATGGAATGCCAGGGCCCGGTCGCAAGTCTGACCTTTGCGATCCTCGAAGTTCACCCACTGGTGTCAGTAGTTTTTATTTTTTGGTATTTTAATTGTAATATTTTTTAGCATTTTATTTTATTCTTTTACAGTGTCACTGACTATGACTCTGTCCATTCAGAAAAGGAAGGAGCCGGTAAATTACATATTTACCGACCCCTTCCTGGTTCTCTATTGTGACACATCCCCTGCAGCAGCCGGCAGGAGAGGGAAGGGAGCACAGTGGGGGGGGAGGGATCACCAGGGGAGCACACAGGGACCCAGAGACAGCAGAACATAAGTGAACTGGATAGGAGAAGTGGTGAGGGCAGCATACAGAGGAACCAATCTCCTCCATTTTCCTGCTGCAGCTACAGGAGGAAAAAAGAGGACAGTGATTTCTCTACATGCTGCACTGCCCCCCCCCCCCCCCCTCCTATCCAGGTGTACAGGGGAGCATGGGGCCCGGTTGCAATTGCAATCCCTGTAGTTACGCCCCTGCCTCCAGCGGTGGGACCAGTTCCACACAACCTCCATTGTCATTTACTGCAAGAGCAGAGATTAGGTGGTACACATAATACAGGGAGCACATACAACATGGAATCAACTTTTGATTTGATTGCAAAATGTTATCCATACAGAAGGAACACAACAATCTAGCGGGGTTGCAAAACAAGAGTCTATACAAACACTGTGAAGCTGAATTGTCATGAATAATTGATAAGAAGTAAGAAACAGAGCTTACAATGAATTATCCTGAATATGAGAATAAGGAGTCCACATTCCCTGCCAGTTATGACTCATTTACTTGGTACTGTACATCACCATATCAAGCTGAACAAAGAGCAGCTACTATAATGACAGAGCTTCAACTGTCATAACAACTGATATCATTACAAATCATGAACATGTACCCTTTTTGTTAAATGTTGCATGGAACAGCAGTGAGACTGTTTTAATGCTTTTATTGAAATTTAAAGAGGGATACAACAATATAATATGGCATAGTGGTAATAAATAATACACGCAACATTGTATGTTGGCACATAAAGGTTAACCAAGTTCAAATGTGTAATCAGCAGCATAGCTTTACAATAATGTATGCTCTTTTTTGATTAGCTCCATAGAATAAATTTCCAGATCTGTCCATGTCATGTCTAAATCACTGGACTATATACTTAGAATATAACAAGAGTATGTGGACATTGGCTGTTTCTACACATGTAAAACAGATTATGTCCAAAAGAAAACAGAAGGAGAAAAGCATTAGGCTAGCAGGAAGGGGCGGAATATAATATTTTGTTGGCTAACTGGCCAGTGCTGAATGCAAAATATAGAATTTGCAAGTGTTACAAAGCAAGTTTATGATGAAACACATGGGATCAGCACACAAAGATCAAATATCTAGAAATGTCTGCATGCATAAAAAAAACTGATGATTTTGACATTAGCAAATGTATTTCGAAAGTTTTAAAACAAACAAAATATTTTTAAAAGAGAAAAGCAGTGTACAAAATGGTGTAAATCTAAAATCCAATAAACTGCCATGGATTGCTATACAACATTGCTCTTTGCACCAATATATAATGCAAGACCCACATACCACAACTGCAAATTCAAAGGAAAAATTCACCTTTCTGGAGAAAATATTAAATGCAAATTTATTATTTTTTACTGCAGGGCCCTGCTTAGCATTCCACCCGTGATCAGTGGATCGCGGGTGCAACATCAGACTTCTGCAGAGACTTACTCCAGCTTCCTCCCATGCCTCTGTACGGGCTCTTTTAAAGCTGAAGGAAGGTGCTCATCAGTATCCTCACAGTCCATTGAGAACTAAAAGCCAGCTGCCACTGTGGCAGACAGCACTTGTAGTTTCTTCATGCACAGATTGCGGTAAATGAATGATGCAGCTATACAGACAGAGCCCCGCACAGCCGCACTGATTTTGAATGTGGCAGCAGGTTTTGGGGATTGAGGGGCAGGGTATGTATTTGGAACATGTTATTCCCATATTTAGGGAGTAACATGTAATGTTCTAAGGTGAACTTATCCTTTAAAGAAAGCCTGTTGTAGGTTTGATCTACAAAGCCTGATCTACTTATATTAAAAAAAGCAGGCACTGAGAGGTATGTTCATCTGGACTGCATTTAGAGACAAGCTTCCAACTTTGAGATCAGAAGTGTGCCACCCCTTGTCTAGCAAAATAATGCTTCCAGCTTATCTAATCAGTGGTGGAAATGTGATTATAGTCAGGGCGGGTGCCAGCATAAGGTAGCCAAGGCGGCCGTCTGAGGGCATCAGGAGAGGAGGGGTGCCAAAGGGCGGCCGGCCCTGCATGCACAGCACCTGTACCCAGCCCAGCTCAGTAAACTGACAGGAGGCGGCACAGCACAGACCCGGTCAGGCGCTGTTTACTTCACCTGCTCGCATCTCCTTACTACAGTCCCGGCCCCTGCTTACTGCACTCCTCTTCCCCTGCCAGTTGCAGCACAGAGTGAGACCGCAACACAAAAAGACTACCCCCTTTCTATTCAGCCCTCGAGGCGAGGATCACTGGATCATGAAAAGAAAAAAAAAATATCAATCCCTCCCACCTGGGCGATAGCTGAGTGGTTCATGAATAAGGGTCATTTCAGCTGCACACAGAGGGTGTGAGAAGAGAGGGAGCCCAGGGAGGAGCCTGGAGCCAAGTGAGACCAGGGGAGAGGCTATTGCCAGCAGAAGGCCATGGAGGAGAGTGATTGGCAGTGGTGGTACAGCACAGAGCTTTAAGATTTATTTTTCCCATCTCTGTGGAAGGTGAAACAAACAAGCTGTGTATGTTATTGTACCAGTCCTGTCCTTGTGCCATGTATGCAGTCTCTGACCATCCCATGTATGCAAACTCTGACCATCCCGTGTGCCATGTATGCAATCTCTGACCTTCCGTGTGCCATGTATGCAATCTCGGACCGTCCCTTGTGTCATGTATGCAGTCTCTGAGCGTTTTGGTGTTTTTCTTTTTTTTCTGTAAGTTAAACACACACTCTAAGCACTAGAACCACTATAGCTTAATGGAGCACAAATAAAGTGGATGCTATACGGGGGGAGGAGGATGTGGAGTGGGAGGAAGAATGGGGGGGGGGGCACCAAAATGCACCATCGCCTGTTTTGTCAAAAATCCTTGCATTTGCCCTAATTAAAGTGACACAAAGTAATATCCCCATTATTAAAAAAATATTCCATACACAGCCACTACTTTATGGTCCTGTACTATTCTTAATTAAATAGTTTCTTCTGGTGTTTTTATGCCCCCCCCCCCCCCTCACACCCATGTGTTTTGAATGAGCCATGCACATTTGTTGAGGTCATGTGCACTGCTTTATGCACACTACACATCACATAGTTCATCCCAGGAGCAAACAAGCGAGGGTAGTAAGGTTGCCTACATGCAGTGGGGCCATGGAGAAGGATTGTATCTACATAGTTAGTGAGGTTGAAAAAAGACATCCGTCCATCCAGTTCAACCTATGATGTGTGTTTGCTGTTAACCGTACATTTTATACCCCTGTATGTTGTGGTCTTTAAGGGGCCCATCTAATAGTTTTTTGAAACTATCAATGCTCCCTGCTGATACGACTGCTTGTGGAAGAGAATTCCACATCCTTACCGCTCTTACAGTGAAGAACCCCTTACGCACTTTAAGGTTAAACCGCCTTTCCTCTAGTTTTAGTGAGTGGCCACGTGTCTTATTGTATCCCCTTTCACTGAATAGTTTGTTCCTTATGCTAGGGTCACCAGTACAGTATTTGTACATTGATATCATATCCCCCCTCAATCGTCTCTTCTCCAGAGAGAATAGGTTCAGTGCTTGTAGTCTTTCCTCATAGCTGATGTCCTCCATTCCCCTAATTATTTTTGTTGCCCTTCTTTGGACTCTTTCCAGTTCCAGCACATCCTTCCTGAGGACCGGTGCCCAGAACTGGACAGCATACTCCAGATGTGACCGGACCAGAGTCTTGTAGAGTGGGAGAATAATCTCTTTATTTCTGGAGTGAATCCCCTTTTTTATACATCCCTGTATTCTGTTGGCTTTGCTTGCAGTGGCTTGGCATTGCATGCCACTGCCAAGCCTGTTGTCTACCAATACTGCACCCTCACCCAGTAGCCACCCTTACCCACCACAGCAGAAAAAATAATTTTAAGATTTGGAGGAGGCTGGGAGCCATAGATGGACCTTTATGGAATTAAGAATATGTATTTCAATAGAATTTAAATAAAAAACAAATACAAAACAGAGTTTAGTGCCACTTTTGGTTTTGGAGAAGCATAACAAGGTAAAGAATTTGAACAGGATTTAATACAAACGTAATGTTCTCTGGAAAAAAACAAACAATGAGCTGCAACAAAGTATAATTCTGCAGACTTGTGATAAAGTTACTTGCTTTTATCTAAAAGCTATGGCACAGGGCAATAATATATTCCTGAACATCTAGGATTTACCTGAAAAACCACTCAAAGAGATTGTTCACATTCATAAATTATGTATTCTAATCTAAAGGAGCTTCCAATTCACTTTCTAGCATATCATTAGCTTTTTTCCATACTCAAGTGGAAAAAAAAAAAAAAAAACTTTAATGATCATTCCACTTTGCTGATATATTTTATTAGGATGCCAACACATTAAACATTCCACTGTTTTCCTATACCTCCCTGAAAATACAGTGAAAATGGCTCAGAATGCAGCAAGAGTATGGGGGCTTGTTACTACAAGTGTGAGACTCTGATGTTGTAGGGGTAGAGGTGGTTGAAGAGATCTCTGATGCTGACGGCATGTAATTTTGAAGCAATGCCTACCAGAATCAACATCAGAAATAGCTTATGACTCACACTGCCTGCATTCGGGGACACACACCCTCACCCAAAAAGATGTCCGTGCAGCCACTGCATCCCAAATGATGAAGAGAGCTGCCCGCATGTGGATACAAAAGAGCCCCTATGCATCCCGTGGGGGCATACATGGCCCTTTGTATGGGTGTACACTTAAGTACATCTGTGTGAACGAAGCCTTATTACTTGAGATTGCCAGCTATAACTTAAAATCCAAATCCATATTGTCAACCCTGCCTTTGCTCCTCCCGCTGGACTACAAAGCAAGGGCTAAAAACACTGCTTGGAATTTCAGTTATTTCTGTTTTTTTTTTTTTTTTTTTAAGGGGCAAAACACGGATACAATCATTTTAAGATTGAAATATTTAGTACATTCTTATTAGTAATTATATTATTTTGCCCAGTCAGTTGTACACTTTTAGGGCTTATTTACATTGCTCAGTTACAGTGTGTAGGAAAGTATGAAACATCACTGTGTGCCATTTCAAGTAAAAGTTAAAAAAAAAAAAAAACAATGCAATACAATACAAGAAAGAAAAAACAAAACAAATGTATAATAATAGGGAATGTAAAAAGACACGTGGCCATTGACTAAAATTAGAAGAGAAGCGGTTTAACCTTAAACTGCGAAAAGTGTTCTTTACCATCAGAGGATGTGGAATTCTCTTCCACAAGCAGTGGTATCAGCAGGGAGCATTGATAGTTTCAAAAAACTATTAGATGGACACCTTAATGACCACAACATACAAGGGTATACAATGTACTATTGATAGCAAAACACACACACTCATCATAGGTTAAACTGGATGGACTGATGTCTTTTTCCAACCTCACTATCTATGTAACTATAAAATACTTCCCTGCGTTGTAGAAATTCAAGGCGCACCATCAAGCAGCTGATACCAGATCGCACAGGTAAAGATCTTTTGCCTGTGTGGGTAGTATGAGAGAGCCCAAGAAATTTTTTTTCTGAGAGAAACGTGGGGGCTGCCATTTTTACATTCTGTAATTCCCATCCTGACCATCTGACTTTATATCTAGGAGTAAATGTTTCAGAACAAGTATGCAGATAAGAAGTTTTACCTAAAAGGCACTTCAATCTATTGTGTTGCAGTAAAGTGTGTACATTGGAGTAACACACAAAACATGTGAACCATCTTGGGGCCTCACCTCGATGCCACCCAATACTGAGGAAAAATTTAGCCTGACCCGGAGACCTTGGCTATACTTCTAAACCATCCATCCCTACTTGCAAGCCATGGTCCAAAATCTTCTACCCTAGACCTATAAGAAACATAGATTGAGGGCCTGGTCACTAAGCTACAACCAAACGGTTCCATCTGGACCATTTAATGTGTTTTATTACACATCCTATCCTGAAGGCCATTCCCCTAGTGAGCAATACCTTTTTCTCCCTTCCAGTATTTCCCATAACCCCCCTTTGCAGGAGACCAGTTAACCCATAGCTCTCTTTCGTTACAACCTCTCCCTACTTTCCCTATAATTCTCCTCCAAGTCAAGCTTGCCATAATAGTCACTACAAATGTAATGCTGTTTAGGATACACTTCCCATCACACTCAGTGGCATCCTACAGAATAATACTAGATACAATCCTATGACCTGATTATCTAGTATTTATACAAAGTTACTTATGCTCCATCTCAATTGACAGTTCATGGTCTTTATGTTAATCGCTGTTCTTCACCTACTTATGGAAAATGTCACTTAATTTTTATGTATACACTTGTAGTGATGGGATAATTTCTTTGCCCGTTTTCCGAGTGTATACACCTGTTATGCAGTGTTTGTTTTGCCCTTTTCAAATATGGCTGCTATGCTCTCTCTCTGCAAGGAGGATAAGCTCATCAAGAAGAGCAGAGGTATGGCAAGGATTCATGGGTAGGTGTGTTAAAGAGAGAGCACATGTTGAGGGAGAACAGTGTATTCCTGCTGAGAGAGCACAGACTGTACGTTGCTGCAGCCTCCCCTCACTGAGACATACCTAGAGACTGGTAATGATTTCATGTTCCTGTTTGAAAATACCTTATGTTGGATGGTTCACTGAATGTTATTTCTTTAATACATGGACTTTCAAATACAATGCTGTGTGGATTACTGGCTATGTGGATGATACATTTCTCGATTGAGATTTTACAAGCCCCAATTGAGTGGAGGCACCAGCGCTTGTTAGAGATCCTGTCCTGATCACACAGATTATAAAGACTCTGCTCCTAAATACTATACAGGTGGCGCCATCATACCCCAGTAGCCACAGAGAGTGAAAAGAATAGCGCTACACACTCAAATTGTTGGGTTTACCTGTGACAATGTAAATAGGAAAAAAAAAAAAAAAGAAGAGGGGAAATGCTGATAGGTCTGACATTATGGTCTCCTTGCAGCTCATTTAAAACATGGACGTGGCTAAGAATTTTGATGTCAAATTTCGACTTTGTTTTAGTCATAGTCTCGACTAAAATGCCATTTTAGTTTCAGTTGTATTTTAGTCATTTGAATTGTTTTAGTTTTAGTCATATTTTAGTCAACTAAATTCTCCAGTACATTTTAGTCAACGGAAATCTAATGGGTTTAGTTAAATCGCAATTTCAATTTAAGCATTTCTCCAGAATTGCCAAACTCATTATATACTCCTGAGTAAAAATCTAATAACATGCTATTAAGGTTTAAACATGCTCTACAGACACAGAATTAGCTGTTGTGATATAGAACGTTTTTAGGAATAAAACCAAATTTCATAAACAAACAACAATATTGCTTTTGACAAAAGTGCAACTTTAAAAAAAAAAAAAAAATACTGTAAATCCTATTGGCTGTAATGCCATTGCATTACCCGCCTTTTTTTTTTTTTTAAAGCCTTTTTCTTCTTTTTTTCCTTTCACCAGCTTTGTAGATGCCCCCTACTTCTTTCTATATGGTGGTGCAATGTTAATTTGGATGTCAAATTTCCATTTTAGTTTTAGTCGTATTTTAGTCCCCAAAAATATTTTCTTCTACAAAATTAACACTGGAAGGCAGTAATGTTCATTCACTGCAACAGGGTAATTAGGGCCCTAAATTACTTGTTTTTCAGGCCGGATGTAAAGTTCCCCCATCAGCCTCCTCCACTCGCTACTCCTGCTTGACTGCTCCTTGTACTCAACTAAGTCACTATTTTTTTACGTTTGCTTACTTTAAAATACACATATGCTGAAATAATTTATACATTCACATTAAGCTTAGTTAGAGATACCAGAGATACCCAGGCTGCTGTAAGCACCTATTTGAATGTCTAACAGATATGTTACAGAGAATAACCTAAAAGGGGAAAAAAAAAAAGTCAAGTGAATTTTTTAAAAATAACGGTAATGGAATATAGTCTGTAATACTTACTTTATTTGCACTAAATTTACATTTTCAGGACAAGCGTCTGGGGGGTATCCTTCTCAGTCCAAGCAGTATGGATACACAAAGGTTTAAATAACAGCCTATTATTTCTAGAAGTGTTGAATCGCGTGCATAACAGACAAGACATTACAATCTACTAGACTCAGCATGATTGCAGTGTAGAAGAAAGAAGTACTTCAGTCTGAGTGAACACGCCCACCTTTCACAAAAGGAGTCTCATACAGATAATACATCTGTTCAGCGTCAGAGCTGCTTGGGTGGAGAGCACAGGGTTGCATCTTACACACTATGTTTTTTTTACTTATACATAATGACCTGTTTTTATAGAGTGAATGGGGAACATCCCCGCAGAGGATAACAAAACACAGTGACAGCCACCGGGGGTGGCCCCAGGCAGACTTGGACTTCAGCAGTCACAGCAATTACTGACTTTCTTGAAAATGGAACTCAACACAACCATTATGGACATCCTCTTACTACCACTTTTAGACAGAATCGTAACTATACCTCTTTTGCTCAAAAATGATGCCCCCATACTCATGGAACCCTTGGTTAGCTGCCATATGGAGCATGTTGACAGACTGCCCTGCTCTTGCAGCAGTAATTATTTCCTGGTTTATGCCACTGAACACTCATAAGGCACATTTCAGGCCCCATGAGAGAAAGCAACCCCCCTTCATGTTGTCACAATTGAGGAAATAAGGGCTAGATAACAAATCAGCTGAAAACTGCATAACAGGGCAAACATACTGTATTTCACCAAATATTTTACCAACATATCCAAATCATATGAAAATATTGGACTGAACAAAAACTCTGACTTGCAGCTTGACTATAAGACACAAAGGTCATAATTCCACTAAGTAGTATTACATCCAAATAAGTTGCAGAACTGAGTTTACATTTTGAAACCCATTCGGGTGAAATTTCCCTACATGGGGGTTTGCATGTTTTCCTTGTGCTTCTGTGGGTGTCTTTGACCCTCAAAAAGACTTGTGAGAGGTTAATTAGCTTGGTCTATAACTGGCCCTAGTGTGTGTGTGTGTGTGTGTGTGTGTGTGTGTGTGTGTGTGTGTGTGTGTGTGTGTGTGTGTATGTGAGTGAGATAGGGACCTTAGATCGTAAGCTCCCTAGGGGCATAGCCTAAAGTGAATGTACACTATGTAAAAAGTCCTGTGTAAAATTGCTATATAAATAAGTAAAAACCCATAGTGCTCACTCCTCTTTAGCTTCTTATATCTTGCCCAGGAAAACTAAAGTTCTGCTCCCAGGATGCAATGTGGGGCTTTCCTTAATCTGCCCCATATAAACAACTACTTGATGTGGTGGCTAGGAGGTTAGAGACTTAAGCAGCTCTCTACTAGAAAAGGGTGGTAAAATTCTCTTAAACTGGATACAGGTTTACAGTGAGTATACAGGGTGCTGGATTATTAGTATTACTAAAATTATTACAATATTAAGTACATGCCTGCATAATACCTGCCTGGATTTAGTAATTTAGAAATATATTTTAGGCATAGATTTATATTGTCAAGCTGGCTAACTCTTTTCATCTGTACCTTGAGGGTTAATATATAATTAAATCCACAGATCAGCATTTGTGCCCTGTCACTAGTTTTTGTTGCAGACTCACTTGGATAATGTGATATTCTTACCTAGAAGAGGAGATTAAAATTGGATTTCTTTAGATGCTGGTCAGCACTACAGTCAGAGAGAAGCAATGTACACTGTCCAGTAAGCTGCTTTGTGTAGCTGGAGATGACGGTGCCATCTGCTAGGAGCACAAGTCAGGGTGGTACACCGCACACCAATAAACGAGCTGTATAAAATAAACTGATCACTCCAATTAACCTATAACTGAGGCTACAGCCATCCAGACATGATGTCTTTAAACATCCTACATCTAAGCAATGTTCAAGCTGCTTGTCTGTTCAGGGTAAACCACCAAATAATGCAGTTATGTATTCATTAAAAACATTTTAATGTATTTGCAACAAGTGTAAGTAGATAAACATGTCTTGAGATCACAGCCTTCTTTTTTTTATAGTCGAAGAAAAGAGGGCAGTGCGACTTAACAGCCAGTTTCCTACTGTGAGAAAATCGCTCTGCGCACTGTGAATGGTGTGGCTGTAGGGGGAAGAAAGGGGGGGGAGCGAACTTCTGGCTCACTTTGCCAACTGTAAAAACCAAGTATCCTCTACCCCCTCAAAAGTGGAGGGGGGGCGGGGGAGGCAGACAAGCAGAGCTTTCCCTTTGAGTGGAGCTCCACTTTAACTGCAATTTAGAAAACAGGTTACCAGCCAGCACACCTACCGGTTTTAAATACTGACTTATTAGACTAACTAATGGCAGGTAAAATATTTCTCTCATTTATGTAATTCAACTGTGTACTTAGCACTTTTGTAGCTTGCAGTCTTAAAGCTAACGCAAACCGCCAGACTAATGTAAATATCTTGGGCCCCCAGGAGGTTTCTGCAACAATGTACATGTATCCACAGCATATTTGCACATGATGACACTCTGATCTAGGAAAGCTCTTCTCTCCAGCAATGTGATATCAGTGCTTTCCTCCACCACTTCTCCTGATCCTCTTCTATGTTCGGAGGCTTCAGCCTCTTGATTGACAAGGTCTGGATAACCTAACTCTCGCCCATGCTCACAGATGTTACTTTGTCTCAGCATGCAATTGTGCTGAAACTAAACACTGAGCTGCACATGCATGGTACAGTCAGGGTTGTCATTAGAAATCCCGCCTTCCACCACTCAATACCCCCTATTTGCAGCCCTGACCACTACCCCACACTCTGTATCCCCATTACCCCCCAATCTGCAATCCCTCTATCCCCCCTTACTCTATACCCAATGCTTTCCCCATTACCCAGCTGCATGATCTGCATCCCCCAATACCTGCAATTCATCTCACTTGTATCCTGTAAGATGCTCAGTCAGCTCTTGCCGGGGGTTCGGGCCCCGTACAGGAGGGCTGCCTGTACCGCCCTATCAGCAGCCTTGGGTACAGTGCACACACTTTTAAAAAAGTGCTGACAGGCAGGTAGAAGCTTCAAAAGGCAGAAGAGACATGCACAGTTTGTCATGAAAAGCAGCGAGTTGACACTTTTTACACCAAAGACTTTACATAAAGTTTAAATCTAGGATAGTATTACCTTCTCCCGTAACGTATTTGTTACCCCAGAATTTCATCTTCTTGATATGTACCTGCTGTACCTTGTACAATAAAGTATCCTGTTCTCTTTGTATTGCTTCCTTTGTCTGAAATCCCTGGTGTTCCTGCCAGTCCCTCTACTTTCCTATTAAAAACTGACCAGACTAAGCAGGAGAACACATCGTGGTCAGTTCTCTAGCTATGCTGGGCACTCAGCCTGCTCTCCTCCAATGTTCAGGCTTGTCCTGACATGCACCCCCTCTGCACACTTATTTACTGGGAAGCTCAGCAGTCTGGTGCTTCTCCTCCCCCAGCTCTTATGCAACAGAGAGAGCAGAAGGAATGCGATCATCTATATAAAAGGGGGGGGGGGAGGCATTTATAATTTTTTTATATCTATACACAAATGTTTTGCCTTTTGTTTCAGTTTTAAAATGAATGAGCTGTTTTGCATCGTTTACAATCACTTTAATTTTCAAATTGCAAACTTAGGATGGACAGAAGCAGATGATATCCAAGTACCTAAATTGTGTGTTAGTATAGTTTCATTTAACCACTTACCCACTGGCCATGTAAACCCCCTTCCTAACCAGACCAATTTTAAGCTTTCAGTGCTCTCACATTTTGAATGACGACAACTACTCAGCCATGCAACACTGTACCAATATGACATTTTTGTCCTTTTTGGTTTTTTTTACACAAACAGAGCTTTCTTTTGGTGGTATTTTAATGTCAATTGGTTTTTTATTTTTTGGCTATAAATGAAAAAAGACAGAATTAAAAAAAAAAAATGCATTTTTCTTCGTTTTGGTTTAAAAATTTTACAAAATTTAGTAATTTTTCTTCATAAATGTTGGCCAAAATTTATACGGCTACATATCTTTAGTAAAAATAACCCAAATAAGTACACATTTTTTGGTCTTTGTGAAGGTTATAGAGTCTACAAGCTATGGTGCCAATCATTGAAAATTGATCACACCTGATGTACTGATGGCCTATCTCATTTCTTGAGACCCTAAGAAGCCAGTAAAGTACAAATACCCCCCCCCCCCCCCCCAATGACCCATTTTTGGAAAGTAGACATTTCAGGGTATTTAGTATGAGGCATGGTGAGTTTTTTGAAGTTGTCATTTTTTTCCACAATTCTTTCAAAAAATGAAGATTTTTTTTTTCACAAAATGGTCATATTACAAAGTTATTTCTCACACACTTGCAACTACACCCAAAATACATTCTGCTACTCCTCCGATATGGCGATACCACATGTGTGGGACTTTTCCACAGCCTGGCCACATAGAGGCCCAACATCCAAGTAGCACCTCCAGGTGTTCTAGGAGCAAAAATTGCAAATATAATTTGATGACAACCTATCACACTTTTGAAGGCCCTGAAGCACCAGGACAATGGAAATGCCCACAAAATAACCCCAATTGGAAAGCAAACACCTAAACACATAATCTAGGAGGCATAATGCGTCTTTTGAAAATGTAATTTTTTCTCCACAAGTTTTTGGAAAATGTGGAAACAAAATGTTTTTTACACAAAGTTGTCCATTTATAAGATATTTCTAACACATAGCATGTACATAGCAAAAATGACACCCCAAAATACATTCTGTTACTCCTAAGTAGGACGATACCACGTGTCACACTTTTACACAGCCTGACTACATACAGAGGCCCAACATGCAGGGGGCACCATCATTTCCTGACTTCCCATTATAATTTTGTGAGGCACTGTAAGGCATTAATAAATACTGTAGTGGCACTGATGTGGCACAGATGAGCATTGATGTGGCATGCATGAGCAACGATGTGCCATGAATGTGGCCCGGATGAGCACTGATGTGGCACAGATGAGCACTGATGTGGCATGGATGAGCACTGATGTGGCACGGAGGAGCACGGACGTGGCATGGATGTAGCACGGATGAGCACTGACATGGCATGGATGTGGTACGGATGAGCACTGATATGGTACGGATGAGCACTGATGTGGCATGGATGTGGCATTGATGTGGCACGGATGAGCAATGGCATGGCATGGATGTGGCACAGATGAGCACTGATGTGGCATGGATGAGCACTGACGTGGCATGGATGTGGCATGGATGAGCACTGACGTGGCATGGATGTGGCATGGATGAGCACTGACATGGCATGTATGAGGAACAGATGAGCACTGACATGGCATAGATGTGGTACAGATGAGCACTGACATGGCATAGATGTGGCATGGATGAGCACTGACGTGGCGATCATGCGGTAAAGGGCCGCAGTTATTGACCCTTTACCACAATCCGTAATGCGCCAGGTCCCCGAAACCCGTCATAGTACGCCCTCCAAGAATAAGCCGACTGCGCTGTAGCCGTCATTCAGCTATGGCCCGATCGGCAAGTGGTTAAAACATGCTTCAGTTCAAAAGGGGATACTGCTAGTTTAAATTATTTACTGAACAAATGATATATACTAGTGCGTTCAATACAATAAACCTGGAAATAAACACATTCCAAAACATAAAACACAAGCGTCTACAAAGTGATGCATATAAACATAATAATAAGTGCAATTCCTTAATGCTGAAGAGTGACAGCATGCACAAAGAAATGATGTGAATAAGTCCAATTCTATATAGATAGCACGTGAATCTTCACTAAGATGCTCCAGAAATAGTGAATGTCCTTTTCCATCAAGAGATTTCAATCTTCCCGTGTGATAAGAATAGGGACCACAACAGTGCAATAAGATGGCCCCTTACCCGCTCTCCAACAGAGGCATATAGACTGCATCAGATGATTGGAAAGGAGGTCCAGGAGCCTGAGTATCTCACCCAAACACAAAGTGCCACCACGTGTAAAAAATAAAACGGCCTCTTACCAGAAACCAGTATGAATAAGCTTGGAATACAATTCCTATAAAAGGACCACAATGGACTCGCCGGAATAGATAGTAATATATAAAAATGACAGTCTCCACACAGATGATGTCACAGAGGCTTCACTGGTAAATACTCACTGCTTCATACAGGAGGCTTCACAGGCACTAGATAAAATGCTCTTTAAGGTGCCTCTGATTTTTCTGCTGTGTGCTTCCAAACACATTTGCAATTCACATGAGAAGACACATGGAAATGGACTTGCTTTGGAGATTGGATCTAACAGCTTCGCTTCACTTCGATGTCGCCATGGAGGAGTGGAAGAGGACCCCAGTGGCGGCAACCTGTGAAATTCTGGCGAACTCCATACGAAAGAGGGTTAAGGCAGTGCTGTTAAATAATGGTGGCCACACATAATATTGACACTTTGGGCCCAACTAGGAATTTTTTTACTTAGGGGTGTACTCACTTTGTTTAGACATTAATGGCTGTGTGTATCGAGTTATTTTGAGGAGACAGCAAATTTACACTGTTATACAAGCTGTACACTCAATACTTTACATTGTAGCAAAGTGATTTCTTCAGATTTGTCACATGAAAAGATCTAAAAAAAATATTTACAAAAATGTGAGGGGTGTACTCACTTTTGTGGGATACTGTAAGAATATAACCGGATATGAATGAAACAGCTTTGGATATTACACAGTCTACTCACAACTACGATTCCAGATATTGGTGGGCTCTGGCTTCATATATTCAAATTCCAATTGGTACTCGATGTATGAAATTCTAGCACAAACAGCAAGACTCCCTTGAAAAGCCAAAACATCTATGCAGATTTGGGAACCCAGGTGAAAGAGCACTATTGCTGGAGTCCCCAAAAAGATTGTAAAGAAAAAGGGGTTTGAATAAGCCCCTTTTTCTAGATGGGATGGTGACAGGCCATTTTTAACTTTAGAGAAACCATTTTAAGAGGGCTTTAACTAGGCTTAGCTGTTACTAGGGTAGATTAGGCATACAAGGTTATGTTTGGTTAAAATAAGCCCCAATCGTATTAGGTTTTCAGTGTAGCTAGGGAGTTTAGGCTATCATCCAGTTATAACTTGTTTTCTTCCCGCCTTACAGAGCCTGCCTGTGGGTTATAAAAAGGGGGCTCATTTGCATAAGCCGTCACTCGCCTCAGGAAAGAACTTTGTGTCAAGTACCAGCTTTCTGTCTCCCTCCCCCCCCACCCCTTTTTTGTCGCGGTCAGTTTTTGCTTGTAGGGTCACCTTTGCGTAGTGCAAAGGGGGGACGATGTTGATATGGTTAAATGTTAATATGTTTCTATTACGGATATTTATTTGAAGTTATTATGATTTGGTTTGACCTGGATTGTAGTAATCGGGTCAATTTTATGTATACTGATGTTTGAAGTGTTTAAACAAGCATTAAACGGCCGCGGCCTTTTAAATTCCAGATTGGTGTGTGGTGTCATCATTTATTTAGAATAAGCTAAATCTAGTATTGAGTCCTGTCTGCCATCCCAATATAAAATCTTGTATATGATCCAGTCACCTAACCTAGTCACAAGATTAAAAAAACAAGTTCAAATGGACTGACCCTTCAAAACAGGATAAATGTGGACAACCAAATATGGCACAGACTGAACAGAGTAATTGGAATAATAAAACCTATTGGAGTGACACGTTCTCTAATTTCACATTGATTTTACACTGAACAAAACCAGTCTATCTGTGGTTTTCAATACAAATAGCCTTGAACAATCTATAAACCTATGGACATTCTACTGTTTTCTTCACAAGACTCCCAAATGAACCATTTGCAACCCTAAAGGCTATGATTTTAAAGTTATTTTAAAGTGTTTGTACCACATATACATAGACCAACCACTAAAACAAGCTGAAATTGGCAAATTCACATAACAATACTGCTCCCTTCATGGCATATCGTGCATAAAAGTGTGTGAGACTACGGAAAGCTAAAGTCTGACTGGTCAGCGCTCTGTGCAATTAAAAATAAAAAAAAACTGGCAGCGGTGTCTAAACCATGCTTTGAAGAGATATATTCTGTACAGGGATGAGGAAGAATGCGCTATCTGGATATAAGATGAGTGACTAGAACTCCTTGATGAGTAATAATTTGCTTCTCATTAGTTACTCGGTCAGTAAGCAAACATCAATGAACCTGTTTGGATCCTTCTTTAATATGCACTTGAGACTACACTTGGTTTCTAAAATATTTCAGTGTCATGGATAAGTACCGGCCCCTCAATATTGATTTAATTACCTTTGTGTCACCAAGTTCTAAAGCACATTTTAATAGCTTATTACAATGCAAACAAATACATTTACATGCCTGGATACTGTGAATGGACAATCAAGAGGAGTTGTAAAGCTATAAAATTGACACTTTGTGTTAGTTTTGGGCTTACTCTTTAAGTGAAATGACTGTATGAAATGTACAGTAAGGGTCCTTTCACACGGCCGCTCCGCTGCTTTCCGTGTGTCCGCAAATCATCCTATTTTTTTGCGGATGATTTGCGGACATCAATGTAAGTGAATGGCACTGCGGATGTCAGCGGAATACCATCCACTGACATCCGATTTTCCTCCTTTCAGTTCTGTTCCGTTTTTTGGAACGGAACAGAACCCCATTTTTCCATCCGTGTAAAAAACGGAAAGGAAGGAAAATCGTATGTCAGCGGTGTCATCCGCTGACATCCGCAGTGCCATATACTTACATTAGGTCCGCATATCATCCGCAAACGGATGGGATGATATGCGGGCACACGGAGCGGATGACACAAATGTCATCCGCTCCGTGGAAAAAAAAAAAAAAAAAGTCCCGCAGCGGACCTTTCACACGGAGCGGCCGTGTGAAAGGAGCCTAACCTTCAGCAACTAGTAATCAGGAATCAAATCTTAGCTGATCTGCCAAAAAAAAAAAAAAAAAAAAAACCTGAATTCTGACTGCTATCTTGCTATTCTGCCAATTTCAAAACACCTTATAAAATGTCTGAAAATTTAATACCAGGCACAGCATATGAAATACTCAACAGGACTATTTACAAGTGAGCATAATTACTGATCGATACTGCTGTATTACAGTCCTCAAGTTCTGACTCTTCATTGCCAATTACCTGGCACACCACTGCTATGGGTTCCTGCCTTCTGAACTAACAGATCAAAATACTTTAATTGGCTTTTAAAATATAAGCAGTCTTGGGCTGATTATTCAGTTTGTGGGGATTCCTGTATTTTTAAAAAAGATAGATAGATTTGTTACACACCAAAATTGTGCTAGTATTGCCAGCAATACAGAGAGCATGCCCATCCTCCCTGCACCTTAATTTTGGCTTTGCTAAATGGATGGAGTGGTCCAGCTTTTAACAGCAGCTAAAGCGATTGCTGCTGATGCCACTTTAGTAATCTATTATTAAAGTGTATTTATGGTCAAAATGTAAAATCATATATTCATTTCCACATTCTATTTGAAATATTTCTAGCCTACTCTTATTAATCTGAACAATCTTGAACTTTGTAAATGGACCTTGTTAGATTCTCACACATTTACATTCTTGAATTCTGTGACACATATTCACTGTCAACTTTGGACCTAATGAACAAACATTCTGTACCTGAAGCATCATCCATTATTCAATAAAGAATGTAAAAATGCAACCAAAAATGAGACTTTTAGAGGTACCTGTAAAAGTCCCATTTTAGTTACGTTTTACATACGTATTTACTATAGGGAGGAGCCTACGGCGGCGACGCTACCACGAGGAGGAGACGCGGCGGACCATCTTTTCGGTGGGTAACATACAGATGCCGACCACATATGGAGGAATTGTTCAAGGCTGTCCTGACTCTACTAATATGTAAGCAGTTTACTTTGGTGTGTGCCAATAAAAAATTTTAGACTTAACACGCTATGAGGAATGCTATTTTTGTCTTCACCTGAGCCATCCAGTTCTAGAGGGGGATCTACCTGTCACCCTGTGATATTGGCGAAGCTCTGCGATCACTGGTTTGTCTGCTCTCCATGACCTTTGTAATGAAGGTCCTGGCTATCTGGTAAGAGGCAGTGTGATTTTTGGGCTCGGTGGCGGTTCTTATGGTCTGCACTCTTTTACACCCTTGCTGTGGAGTGGACACTTATTTATTGTGGACTTTTTCTTCATGTTATGGACTTGTGCATCTGCCACCTATTAATTAGAATAGCGCTACACCTTTATGCTTATCTATTGTTGATCTACTTCTCTATTCAGGATCTGTGTTTGCTGCTTTTCACCATATACATTTTATTATTGTTTTTGAGTTCATATTTAGTGCAGCAATACCCTTTTATAATGTATTTACAATACCCTGTGAGTGGGTACTGCTGTGTCAGAGAATTTGCAGAGCCTGCCTTCTGAGCTAGAGAGTTACGGAGAGGAGGAGTTTCAGAAATCAGTAAAAAAACATTGTTTGCAGGCAGAAAGGTTTCCTGTGATATGTAGTCATTAGAAATCAAAGGTAAACAGCAGAGAAGCTGCAAAGAATGCAGGGAACTTAAGAATTGTGCAAAGAGATGGCCAACAGGCAGGCAGCACAACTTTAACAAGATTGTAAACCTCTTCCTTTTCCCCTTTTTATTAGTGATCACATTCCATTTGTTCTCAACTGCATAAAAGCTAGGGGAGGAAAAAAAAGCATTACACTGATCTTCACAGTAAAAGGATGAACAGGGGGTGGGGGTTAGGAGAAGTCCGCTCATTAGGGGAAGAGCAGGCTGAATTCCCAGCATAACTAGAGAACTGACCACACTGTGCTCACATGCCTAGCATGATCAGTTTTTAATAGGAAAGCACAGGGACTGACAGGAACACCAGGGATTTCACACCAAGGAAACAATACAAAGAGAACAGGATGCTTTTTCATACAAGTGCATGGTACAGCAGGCACATATCAGGAATATGAAATGTGGGGTTTACATATTCTTAAAGGAGGTTTTCCAAGTAAGCATATATTGTGTTAACAAATACAACCCCAGTTCCAAAAAAGTTAGGACACTCGTGTAAAATCTACATAAAAACAAAATGCAATGATTTGCAAATCTCATAAATCCATATTTTATTCACAATAGAAAAAAAACAGAAAACATATCAAATGTTTAAGCTTAGAAAATCAAACTTTTTTTAAAAAAAATAAGGTGATTTTGAAACTGATGGCAGCAACACATCTCAAAAAAGTTAGGACAAAGTAACAAAAAGCTGACAAACTAAGTGGTACTAACAAGGAAGCGCTGGAAGAACATTTTGCAACCAACAGGTCAGTAACATGCCCAGCCCCAGTTTGCTGCCTCTGCTGAAGCTGCTTCATGACAGCCTCAATTTGTTGTTGGCGTTTCTGTTCCTACTGTGCCAGCAATTCTCTATGGCGGGCCTCCACCTGTTCCAGAGCTTGCTGTTGAACTGCTATGCTCTGTTGGTAGGTTGCAAGGCTCTATTGTTGTCCACCCTCATTTCATCTTCATCATCCTGGCTTGTCTAAATGTTGTGCAGCAAACTTTAAACGAGCTTCAACATGCTTCCTCTTCAGCAATGGAGTCTTGCATGATGAGCATTCATACAGGCCATGGAGTTTGAGTGCATTACTTATTTTTTTCTTTGAAATAGCTGTACCTTCTAATTCCAGGTCTTTCTGAAGCTCTCCAAAAGTTGTCCTTGGCTCTTTGACAACTATTCTGATAATGCTTTTCACTCCTCTGTCAGAAAACTTGTGAGGAGTACCTAATCGTGGCCGGTTTATGGGGAAATTATGTTCTTTCCACTTCCGGATTATGGCTCCAACAGAGCTCACTGGGATTTTCAGAAGTTTAGAAATCCTTCTGTAAATTATGCTATCAGTATGTTTGCAACAATAAAGTTGCAAAGGTTTTGAGAGAGCTCTTTGCTTTTACCCATCATGAGATGTTTCTTGCGTGACACCTTGGTAATAGGATACCTTTTTTTAGGCAATCAGTTGAGACTGAACCACCTACTATTAATTTGCACTGACAAGGGGCAGGACTGCCTTCTAATTACTGACAGATTTTAGCTGGTGTCTTGGCTTTCCATGCCTTTTTGCACCTCCCTTTCTTTATATGTTTAATACTTTTTCCCTGGGTCATTCCATTTTATTACACATTACTTAATTTCTGAACTTATTTGTTTTGGTTTCTTTGTATGTATGGATTGCATGGGTTGTTACCTACGTGGTGAAAATTTCATGTCAATAGCGCCTTTAGAAATATATTAACCCTATATTCACACCTATGTGCTTTTTGGTGCATTTTTCAGAAACTCACTACAGTCATTTAAAATGGTTTCTTACGGCATACATTCACATCTATGCGTTTTTCAGCCGGTGCATTTTTTTGGAAAGGATCGGGGACTTTTTTTCCCAAAGCAGATTGCGTAATAGACTTCAATTGAGTCACACCAAAACTGCAAGTGCTGCATTTCTGTTGCATTTTTACTTGAGTTTTGAAGGTTTTCTTCCCTTTAAAAACACTGAATATAGCTGGTTGCTAAGGAGCAGGCCAGAAAGCCATCCACTGCTGACAGCTGAATGTAAAAAAAAAAAAAAAAGAATTGCCGGCTAAAAAATGTATAGATAATTTAAAAGGTATATGTGCTACTTTGGTGCAGCTGCAGTACAATTTTGGTCCCATACTCTTTAAAGGAAAAAGCACCAAAATGTGTGTAAGAAGAACGTAAAAATGGATTTTTGTAAGATCTTACCGTAAAATCCTTTTCTCTTAGCTCATTGACAGACGTAGTCCTGGGTGATACACCACCTTCGGGTTATGTTGCCTCCACAGGAGCAGGACTAGACAGGAAATTAAAAAGCTCTGGCCACACCCTAGGGGCAGTCCCAGAGGGTATATCCTCTCTCTCTCTGCCTCAGCAAATCAGTTATGTGAAAAAGCAGTCTTTAGAGATTTAACCCAACCCAACTCAAAAAACAGAGGGGTGGGGACTACGTCTGTCAATGAGCTAAGAGAAAAGGATTTTACGGTAAGATCTTACAAAAATCCATTTTTCTCTAGCGCTCATTGACAGACGTAGTCCTCGGTGATACACCACCTTCGGGACGTCCCAGAGCAGTATCACAACTGAGGGGTGGGAAAATGAAATCAAATCCCAATCTAGAAGGCCCAACCGGTGCCAACTAGAAGTTTACAATGCTCATCCTTAATGATGAGACTCAACAAAAAAGAGAAAAAAAATTTTTTTTTTTTTTTTTCAAACAGAAAAAAAACCCTCGAGGTAGACCACCGGTCTCCTCAAATTGCGGCCTGCAAAACCTTGCGGCCAAATGAGGCATCCGCCGATGCCGTCACATCAATTTTATAGAATTTTGCAAAGGTATGTACCGACGACCAGGTGGCCGCCTTACATACCTGGACCACTGATGCCTGATGGCGAAAGGCCCAGGAAGTACTGAGCGCTCGAGTGGAGTGCGCCCTAACAGGGAACGGAGGACTCTGACCCTTAATAGAATAAGCCTGTACCACCGTTTGTCTAATCCATTTGGCAATGGTCGCGGCAGATGCAGGCAAACCCTTTCTGGGGCCATCCGTGATCACAAAAAGTGAATCCGTCTTACGGAATGATTCCGTAGCTTTCAGGTATACCCTGATTGCCCGAACCATATCTAAGGAATGCAACGCATGTTCCCGATGATGCTTGGGCTGAGGACACAAGGAAGGTAGTACAATATCTTCATTCAGATGAAAATCTGAAACCACCTTAGGAAGAAAAGATGGCTTAGGATGAAGTACTACCTTATCCCTATGAATCACTAGGTATGGGGACTGGCATGATAATGCAGCCAGTTCTGACACCCTGCGAGCAGAAGTAATAGCCACCAAGAAGGCCACCTTCTGGGATAAAGTAAGCAAGGGAATCTCCCTGATGTTTTCAAAGGGAGGTTTCTGTAGAACCGACAAAACCAAATTAAGATCCCAGGGCGGTAAGGGCGCGCGGACTGGAGGAGCCAGGTGCCGCACCCCCTGGATGAAATTCCGCACCAAGGACTTGGTAGCTAAAGGTTTCTGAAAGAAAATTGCTAATGCTGAAACTTGACCCTTGATGGTGCTCAAGGCTAGCTTCTGCTCAACCCCTTGTTGCAAAAAGGCCAATATTCGAGTCACCGAATAGGTACGTGGAGGAAATCCTAAAGATTCGCACCACGCAATAGAAGTCTTCCATGTGTGATAATAGACCTTGCTGGAAGTCGCTTTCCTTGCTTTAATAAGGGTAGGAATGACTGAAGTAGACAAACCTCTGTCCTTCAGTACTTGGGTCTCAATGGCCAGGCCATTAAACCCAGCGACTATAAAGCATGATGGTAAATTGGTCCTTGAGACCACAGACACTCCCTGAGACGAAGTTCCCACGGAACGTCTGCGACTAGCATGTCCAAGTCGGCCAGGCCGGCTTGAGGAGGCCAGCCTAGAATTTCTAGGACCACTGGCGCTGATAGAATCTGAACCAGGCGTCCCTAGAGGTATCTGGCCCCGACCATCCGAGAAAGTCTGGTCGTTTTCTGTTCCCACACATTTATCAGATACCTGATTGTTATCAGGAAGGGTGATCTTTTCTGGTTGAACCTCAGGGACCGAAGTCACCCGACTAGAGGCTACTTGGCCTATCTGGTCAACCAGATCCGATTCCTGTGAGGTATAGGGACTAATCTTAGGAAAAGGTAAAGGAAAAGATCTATTCAGGGAACGGTAACTACCGCTTCCTGTAGTACTTAAATGTTGGAAGGGAAGAATCGCACCGGTAGTAGTGGTTGATGCTCGATCTAATGTCCTGAATACCGGTGAAAACGTCCCCCCACCCTGAAACCGGGTGGGGGCGCACCTTCAGGCTGTGTACTCCTTTGCTTCGGGTTTGGCTGGGTTGGTCCTCTGCTTGTCCGACCAGCCCTTCTTGAACCCTCCTGGAGGAGTCTTGCCTTTCCCGCTAGTACCAGCCGGGCGCCCTTTATGGGCGGTAAAGAAAGGTCCTCGCTTGTTGCGAGGTCCCTTAGCTTTTGCAGCCTGTGGCAAAAAAGTGCTCTTACCCCCAGTGGCATCCTTAATGATTTCATCTAGGTTGGCCCCAAATAGACGATTCCCCTGAAAAGGGAGATTTGTCAAGGTCTTCTTGGAACCTAGATCAGCTGACCAGCATTTTAACCACAGCACACGTCTGAGGATCACCGCTGACATAGATGCATGCCCTAATAAGGGAGTAGTGTCCAAGGCTGCGTCACAGATAAACTGTAGCCCTTGTATAATCTGTTCCATCAAATCAGATGTCTCCTGGGGAATATCCTTTCCCCTAAGGTCTTGGCGTACCATTTTCGCCCATTCCGTAAGTGTCTGGGAAACTAGACCAATAACAATTACTGGTCTAAATGCTGACCCTATCAGAGAGAAGATGGTGCGGGACTCTGCTTCCATCTTTCGATCCACCGGATCCTTAAAGGACGAAGTGTCCTCCACTGGGATAACCGTGGCTTTATTCAGCCTGGAAATAGGTGGATCCACCATTGGTGGTACCGTCCATTTCTTAATGATGGATTCCTCAAACGGATAGCGTCTAGCAATACGCTTGGAAATAGTAAAGGTACGTTTAGAATGCTCCCATTCTCCTTTAATCTGATTACCGAAACATTTGGGTACAGGAAAAACCTTCACCGTTTTGATGGGCTTATTAGTACCAAAAGGAATCTCTGTTTCAGTTGCCTCTGCCGGTAAAGCCTCAAGTTTTAAGGTTTCCTGCACTGCCACAACTAGTGCGTCCACCAATGCTTCTTCCTGAATTATAGCAGGAGAAGAAGCGTCCTCCTCACTGTCTGAGGGGGCTTTACCTGGGATAACAGCCCTTGCAGAGGAACCTGCAACTGCAGTGACCATCTCTGAATCTGAGTCAGAGGTGTCAGATAGTATAGGGGTAGGCGGGGGTCGCTTCCTTGACCCCCGTCCCTGACAGGCCGCCTCCACCCGAGCCACCATAGACTCCAAAATTGCTGTAAATGACTCTACACTCTGTGCACCGGCGGGTCCCGTGGCCCCCTCGAGGGAAACAGGTGGGGGAATATGTGTGGCAGGGTCCATGATAATTCCAGTCACTTCCTGGATAATATAATTCAAAAATAAAAAACTTTTTTTTTTTTTTTTTTCAGACCCCCAGCGCCACAAAAAAGCCCCTTAGTGTTACCTGCTAGGGATCCCTATCGATCGAGAGAGAGAGAGAGACCCCCAGGCTCACCACTTGATGCTCAGAGTTTAACTGCAACAGGTTACAGCGCTGTCTTGACAAACAGGAAGTCTTTTGGCTGGCTGCCCAGGAAGAAAGGAGGCGGCTCCGCCCCTCTGCACGCCTTCCGGCGCCTCCCCAAGCTCCACGAGGTGTTTGGATCACCTCAAACATGGCCGCCCCCATGCTGGAGACACGAGGCTACGCCAAAATGGCGGCTCGTGCGATCCAGCAAAAAAAAAATGGCGGCGGCCTGTACTGAATAGCGGTGTGCTGCAGGGCACACAACACTCTCTCTGCATGGGGATTTGGCGTGGTTGGCGGTACCGGCCCTGGCGGACCGCATGGCCATTCGGGAGGCCTGCTAATAGCTGGAGATCTGATTAGGAAGGCAGTCTACATGTCCGTGGCTTCTGACTGGTAGGTAGCTTATTCTTATCACCGTAAGATTCCCAGAATGCCACAGATTACATCTTTTTAACATGTATACAAATAGATTGTTAGCTCCCAAACCAAGCCTCCTGGCTCTTTGCACATAAAATCACACTCAAAGTAGGGGGATCTGTGTCATGTTATAGGATAGAGGGGGACTCTATCTTACCATACAGAGAGGGGCCCGCGTTCACCACAAGACCCGTCAGGGGAAAAGGGGGAACATACTACTCACCATACCGGAACCAGGCGGGCACCAACTCCTGACAGTACCCCTCTCCACCGGGGCGGGAGGGCTGTCGACCGATACGGACGCCGTGACTCATGGTCTTTGGTGTTTCAGCGAGACGTTTAACTCGCGGGGTCAGTCCTTTAATGGGACTTTGTCGCGGCCGACCCAGCACGGAGCTATGGCCTGCACGCGCTCGTAGGCTGAACTGGGGTGACCACCGGATCTCAACATCCAGCCCGTCGCCCAGTTCAGCTTTCTTGCTTGAAGATCTCACAGGAACACTGGAGAAAAAAAGCTGTCTAAAAAATCCTTTAAGAAAAAGTTCTTGCCAGGACCTAAGATCCCAGCAAGGTATCTAGGTCCTTACTCCTAACTAGACAGAAAATAACTGATTTGCTGAGGCAGAGAGAGAGAGGATATACCCTCTGGGACTGCCCCTAGGGTGTGGCCAGAGCTTTTTAATTTCCTGTCTAGTCCTGCTCCTGTGGAGGCAACATAACCCGAAGGTGGTGTATCACCGAGGACTACGTCTGTCAATGAGCGCTAGAGAAAAGCATTTTTAGTGTAAGGTTGGCAGAGTTTTGTGTAAAAAAAATTCAGTCTCCTTATTAAAAAAAAAAAATACGAAGCATGAAAAACACACTAAAAAATTGCACTGAAAATCAGGTCAAGTTATGGATGCAATTGTGTGAACCTAGCCAGAAACCTCTTTTTTAATACAATTTACTGAAACAGTGTAAACTTGTACCTTTGTATTGTGTTTGCTCTCTGAAAAGCCCTTACTTAACCACTTGCCGACAGCCCCATGCAGATTTACTGTGGCAGGGCAGCTCGACTGCGCATTATCATGTAGATCTACGAGATTATGTGCACGCGGTCTCAGCAGACACAGCGGGAGCCAGACCGCGATGGCCGCTGGCCTCCGGTGATCTTTACAGAAACTGAAGATGGTATGTAAACAAAGCAGGCGGCTCTCCTGTCAGACAGGCACATAGCTGAAACAGCGATCTCTGTGTGCCTGTCACAGAGCCCCCCACAGTTACCAAGCACATTTAGGCATACATTTAACCCTTTGATCACCCCCAGTATTAACCCCTTCCCTGTCAGTGTCATTTATGGATAGCTGTAACCAACATGGTTCCTGGTGACTCTTCCTGTAGCTTTGACCTCAACTATTCTAGACTGGAGATTTTGCAAGGTGTCACTGGACATAAAAAAATGTTCTGGCTGCCACAATTGGGCTAGGTTCACACTACTAAAGTGGAGATCTGATCCAGTTTTATTGTGACTTGGTTACATTTTGGATTTAGTTTGCCATGTGATTTCCATTGTTGTGATTCTGTGCGACTCGTCACATCTGAAATTGCACTAGTGTGCACCAGGCCCCGTGCTTTATAAATTCTATTACTTTTTCAGGCATTTTTCCATTCTTTATAGATTTAAAGGGGACTAATCATTAACCACTTCTGGACCGGAAGATTTTCAGAATATCCCCCTTAAATGACCAGGCCATATTTTGCGATTCGGCACTGCGTTACGTTAACGGACAATTGTACAGTCGTGCGATACTGTACCCAAATAAAATTGATGTCCTTTTTTCCCACAAATAGAGCTTTCTTTTGGTGGTATTTGATCACCTGTGCTATTTTTAATTTTTTGTGCTATAAACAAAAAAAGAGCGACAATTCTGAAAAAAAAAAAAAACTATTTTTCATTTTCTGCTATATAACACTCTCATAAAAAAAAAAAGAAATTAAAAATCAAAATTTTCTAACATTTTAGGCCAATTTGTTTTCTGCTACATATTTTTGGTTAAAAAAAAAAGAAAAATCGCAATAAGTGTATTTTGATTGATTTGCGCAAAAGTTATTGCGTCTACTAACTACGGGAAAGATTTTTAGTGGGACTGGGACATTGTGGCAGACAGATCGGACCCCTGACATTTTTGACACTTTTGGGGGGACCAGTGACATTACTACAGTAATCAGTGCTAAAAATATGCACTGTTACTGTAATAATGACACTGGCAGGGAAGGTGTTAACATTGTGGGTGATCAAGGGGTTAAATGTAAGCCTAGGGGAGGGATTCTAACTGTGGGGGGGGCGGGGCTTGTGAAATTATCATAGAGACCTGTGATCCTATATAGAAGGGTCACATGGGCTCTGTGATCATTCCAGGGAGAAGAACGATCAGCTGTGTTTACAACAGCTGACCGTTCTCTCTCAGCGGGGAGCGATCGCGGGTGTCAGGTGGCAATCGGAGCCACTAGCCCTGTGCATCGGCATCCCCGCTGCGGAGTGGGGGAGGGAGCATGTCGGTGGCGGCACACGCTCGCCCCTTAGCTGCCTGCGCGCAACCGACGTAGGTCTACATCGGTTTGGCCGCACTGCAGCAGTAAATAGGTGGCGGGCGGTCCGGAAGCGGTTAAACCTTAATATGTCTTCTGAAAATCAGCATTTATGCTGTATATTCCAAAAAATATAAAAGGGATGCAATTTACACCCTGACATATGGACTGTAAAAAATTGTTTTACTTAATACACCCTAAAATAGATTATATTGGTATATTCAGCACTATGTCCAAGCATAAGTTACTTATTGGAAATGTAGCAAATATAATTCAACTCTGTACTCAGGCTTCTTTTCCTCACAGAAAGCAAGAAGTGAAGTCAGCCGCTAATAGGGCTCAGACTGGGCCTGAACCAACTTAATGGTATTTCAGGGTATTTTGTGATTGGTGCAACAATGGACAAAGTCAATATTATACTTTAGGTCCGATTTAAATCTGCATACATTTATAGCATTGTCATATACCTTGCAAACCAAACTGTCAAAATGCTCACAAACAGAAACATTTTTATAAAAATACTATTTAAAGTCGGCCTTTATCCCCTTTTATTAAAAATCTCAACAGCTCTGCATACCGATAGGACATTACCTTGCAGTCATCAACAAATTTCTACTTAAAATTATTGTTTTTTTGCTTCTTGAATGAGTGAGGCACTGATGATGTAACCAGCGCTTCACCCACCGATGCATCCAGGGATGGTTACATCACAAGTGCCTTCCCCCTTATATGACGTGCATTGTCACATGTTACAGGAGGTAGAGTTCAAGGAAGTAAAGTGATGGATTCATCAGCCTTTGTTGAAAAAAATGCCAACATGAGAAGGATGGGGGGAAAAGAAAAAGAAGGGGGGATGCAAATCCTGCAATTACCAATAGGTATCGGTTTGTAAATTGCTATTACTAAACATTTCTACAGGTGTGTTTGTTGCAATCTTTAAGATAAGGGTAAAGTTCCTCTTTAATAAAGCATGGGCCACAGTATGGTAGTTTAAAGTGAGAATTAAACACACAAGGCAAAATAAAATAAAACAATAATATTACATCACATAATCCATGAAAGGTAATAATGAAAAGGATGTACAGTACAACAATAGAGGTTTTTTTTTTTTATATATATTAAATGGTCTAGCTGGTAGCACATGTTTTTTAGCGTTAACAACCTAATGCTTTAATTTTCTTATTGTTCCAGGATCTTAGTTTAGAATGAATGCTACAGCCTTGGAATTCCTTCTATTCTAAACAGCCCATACAATAAAAGAAGGACAGTTATTCATTAACATTCATAATAGCACAAGTGGAAGTCCTGGTCTAGCAGTTTTTCATGGTTGAACAGTCTCAGTTGCAGTTTGGTTCATTCCTGGCCAGGCATTAGCAAACACTTTCAGACTTAAAGCCAGCAACATTTTTAACTGTTTTTTAAAACTAAAATTACATAAGCAACTTTAAAATGCATTATTATATTTTAGATTACACATTACATTTTAGATTAAAGTTTTTTATTCAGGAACACCATGCAACTTCACAAAAAAATGACTACCCGTTCTTTCTTTCCCCTGTGCTTTGAATGTTGTAATCGCAGAGCCAGACCAGTAAAAAATTGCACTTATTACATGTACTATCGCATTCTAACATTTCATAATATCCAACCATTTTGTTTAGAAAAATAGGGTAATATTATTCTGGGACACATTATTTCATGCATTGTGCCAGTTGGAAATTATTCAACAGAATAGAACAATCTTTCTAGATAATCGTTTTACTTGTGACCATCACTTGTCATACATCTGTAATCAAGATTTCAGCCAATTAGTCTCACATATCAAGTTACAAAAAAAAGAACATTTAATTCATGCATGCAACACACAAAGGAGTTTTTAAAGGGAATGTCCTTGAAACATTTTATTACAGGCAACAGTTGCTCCGAGATGCTATGTGACAATGGGGAAATAGGGAGTAAACCTATCTGGAAGAATTTGAAATGTTTTTCCCATGTTTATGTCATATCCCTGGCAAAGTACAACAGATGTGAAGTGCTCTAAGGTGCTTCAAAATGTTTAACCCCTTGTTATTAAACACCATTTAATCCCAGTATTCTAAGTCTAACTAAAAAGTAGACTTGGACTAAGTTTCCCCCATCACCCAAACTTAAATTTTGACTTTTGTAAAGTGGAAACTAGTTTCCCCCATTCTCTTGTGACATTGCCTGCGCATGACGATTGGCCGTTTTGGCACAAAGCACTGCACTGCACTGCACATATGAAGTGGGGGAATGTCATGTGTCCCCTACATACAGTACTGGGTTTTCTGGGGTTTTGACAGTGGGAGAGTCAGGGGAATATAAGCTTTCAATGTTCAGACTTTCAATTTACCTACAGTACCCCTGTCCCCAAAAATACTATGATACTTCATAGGTTGATGAATTCAGAAACTGTCTCTTCCAGCCTTTTAAGCCTTACACCCATTACTATGACAGACAGGCACTCTATCCAACAGTGACACTTAAGAGGGGGCAGGAGTAGGCTCTCACAGCAACCCAGGTGCTTACAATAAAAATAGACACGATTGGAGGGATTAACAAAGTTATGCAAGCACAAATGTTTGCACCACTCTTCTAAAGATAAAAAATGGAGCAGATTCTGCTCCTAATTAACAAAAGGGATGCAAGCACACTTATTAATTGGGAGCAGTAAGTTCTCTGTTCTGCCATGCCTGTGACAAACAAGAACAGAGATTATGAGAGCTGAAGCTACATGCTCCATCTCTCGGTCCATCCCAACCCAGCTCAAAGCAGGAGGGAGGAGAAGGGTGTTAACCTTGTGCTCTGCTCATGTAGTGTAATCACTGCATGGGCAGCAAGAGGGTAGTCAGCAGTTTGTGGACAGCTCACATTCTGTACAACATGGTCACACCTGGTCGGAATCTCCACCAGTTTTCTATGGAAAGCTACCATATACCCTCTGTCAAAAAGGGGAAAACCTGTGCTAGTTTCTTTTTTAGTCGGAAATAGAAACTGGTGCAGATGGCACACCTAGATCTGAAACTGGTCTATCTGCTTAGATAATGTGGGACAGGCCATTATCATGGTGCAGGAAGTTTAGTTAATTCTCCAGGTTATGTGAGTATATGGCAGCATCTGGGAGGTACCTACAATGGACTGATAAAAAGGTACATTTAGCTCCAATCCCAGTTGACGCCTTCTGAAGGGAAACGGAAGGAGACAGCCATGACGTCAGCACGCACAGACCACGCTGCAGGGCGGCCGTGCAATCACAAGTATCAGTGCTTTTATCTCCATTACTTTTTGTAAGTGTATTTCTTTTTTAATAAACACTACTTTTAGCGATAATGCACTATTTGTCCTCCTTTATTCCATATATCCATCTGTGATCCCAGAGACAGAGTCTGTTCACAGTATCATAGATCAATCCCCAAGCTGATAACAGCTCACATGCCAATTGAGTATGGTAATCTGCCATCTTATTATTAGAGCATTGTAGTGATGCATGCAGCAGTTTGAAGGATAAGAACTTAAGCACTATTGAAATCTTTCCTAAATCACAGCATTTGGACTGTTGTTGGATTACAGATATTGTTTGGCATTTACTTGGAACTTTTTTTCTACTATAGTTTTGTGTATCTGTTTTCATATGCACTTTGGTTACTTTATGTTGTTATACACCAGAATTTGATACGTATTAGTGCACCTGATTTCATGCACTATATATTCTTGTATACTTTTTTCTTTTGTGAATTTTGCTTTTATGACAGTGCACTTCTTATATAATTGGTTTCACCTACAATGGACTGACAGTGATTGGTTAGGTATTTTCTACCTCAAATTTTCTTTAAATGCAATTGGGGTTGAGGCCTAGCTGTTTGACAAGGGTGCCTAGATCACAAAACTAGATTAACAGAATAAAAAATATTTTGATAGTTATGACAGTCCTCACATATGTATTTCACAGCGAGTTTTGTGGTTTGTCTGGAGTTCGCTTTAAATGCACATCATTTGTATGCATACCAGCTTTAAACATGTAAAGATCAGGGAAATGATCTCCTCTGAGTGCTCTGCCATAGTATATCTTCCTCTTTTAGACACTGTTGGCAGAAACAAATTAACCTTTCAGCGAACAAGCTACAAATATTTGTTTTCAGGATATTCAAATGTAAAGGAAATGTATTCATATTTCAACAGAATAGGAAAGCTTCAGCATCTCTATTTGTAAAAGCCCAGCTATCTGAAAGCAAGTTCTTACTGCAGAGTCAGTGCTTTTCCAGGACAAACCAAATGATGGTAGTTAATCAGCTTTGCACTTCCATCACAATGGAAGGGCAGGATGTTTAATCAATACCAGAGTTGTGAATGACATGCACTGAAAAAAAAACTAACTCCAAATAATAGTCATTAAGTAGGTAAAATAAAAATATTTCGTTATCTTATAACTAAATTATCTGTTTAACGATGTGCAAGAAACTCTAAACCTCCAGCACTCAAAAGCCAAAAGAGCCTTTGTATGGTAAAACCATCTTCTATCTATGTATATCCTAAATGAGCAGGCCTGACTTAAAGAAAAAGTTTTGCAATACAGCTTTCCCTGTTGTAATCCACGCAACCTGTGCTATCAATTAATATGATAAAATGGTATGATCATTTTCAGTATGTGACATACTGGAATGCATTCTAGCCATTAAAATGTGTTTAAGCAGAAGTGCTTCTAAAATTCCACACGTACAAAATTATGCACCAAAATAAGCATTTTTCATGCTAGATTTTTTCCCCAGCTGCTGACAAAGATCTAGTGGATATGAAACATTTTATTAGACCTGTGTGCATGCAGCCTTAAAAGCACTTTCACTAACCTTGGTGCTGACTTTGAGATCTACCAGACCTAGACCTACTATTTCAGAATTTAGAGGGAGATATCCTCCTACTTCCTAAGGAATGAATGAAAAATTTTAGAACTAATTATGATGGATATTCAGTATTTACAGCATGGCCTTCGAGGAATTTTCTCTGGTTTCAATACTGTCCAAGTCACTAGATGAGAAAGAGTATGCAGATAAGAAACTTGACTTTATTTGCTGCATATTATATTTTCAAATAGTAAACAGCAAAGGGGAGTCAGGAGTCAGTGACTCAGTGTTAGGCCTCATGCACAGTGAATGTTATAAAAACGTCAGTAGCATTAGCTGAAGAAAGCTGTAGGGGTTTTGCAGCATTTTTGCAGTAGGGTTTTCTAGCTGTTATATTTTTTTTGGGCTTTTTTTTCCAGCAAAACTATACTCCCACAAAAACTGGCTCAAAAACGCTGATAAATAGCTGCATTTTGCAGTGTCTTTAAGCTTTTAATCAGAGTTAGAGCATTTTTACAGCTGAGAGACTCCTCTTACAACACACTAGTTCTGGGAAGGGGGGGGGGGTTTCCATCCAGAAAATGCCCCTGCCAAAAAACACTGATAAAAGCCTATGTGTGCAATAGACACATAGGATAAAATGCTGGGGAATTTACTGGCTTCAGAAAAAAAAAAACGCCTCAATCCAAAAACAGCAGCTGTGAAAATGTTCAGTGTGCATGAGGCCTTATCCAGTACATGCAGCCAACATTTTTTTTACAGGTTTCCTTTAACTATACCACTGTGGTATGGGGAAGGTAGGCTTGTCTGTCACCATCATTATCTTGTCTCAGAAGTAAAATAACAGCAATGTGAACAACTGGCTTTGTGCCATTTTCCTTTGTATAAGCATTTAAACTGATGTTTTTGTATCTTTTTACCACTGTCATATGTCACAAATAAAATATTTAGTATGGTAGCAGTTTTATTGCTGTGGTAGGGACTCAGCAAGACCATCCACTGCAGGCTGCCTGCAGAAAACGAAGGGGTGGACAGATATAAGAACAGTCACTCTTCAAAGGAAGAGAGTATCAGTGATCAGCCTTTAGTACAGGAAGCCCATTCACAAGGAAAAAGTTTTACACTGGATTACATCTTGAAGGAATAGACAAAGCATTCCAAATTTTTGGAAATACATATGCCTCTTGATTTTAGACAATATTTGCTTATCCCCAGAGATCAGCATTAACAGTTCCTAAAGCGAAGAGATCTGCTAGAATTAAAATGATCCAGCTTCCTACAGAAGAACTATTTTGTTCTTTCTGTCCTTAGGGGGTCAATGGAAACCATATTATGGGTGTGCCAGGTCTCACTGCTGCATGAGTTTTTCTTTTTTTAAGATACGGATGAATAGAATTATATCTACAAGTCATTACATCAGCATGAATTGTAGATTTATTACTAAATAAGAGAATAAAGAATTTGGCATACCTAATGCATTTGATACCCAATGTACATACTTTTTTTTACATCCCCTCTGCTCTATACAACAAAATTATTTTCAGCATGAAATTAAACTAGTCACTATAAATGGCTAGATTAGAAACATGGACAATGTTGGGAAATGCCCCCTTACATTGGTGGTCAGTGTATTGCTACCTTATATTGGTAATCAGTCCCCTTAACTACTTCCCCCCCCCCCCCCCCCAGCTTATAGTTACATGATGGTTGGGCGGGACATTTGTTGATCCATGTGGACATCATATGACATCCTCTTGGATCGCCCGAGCTGCAGGAAGGTCTTTGGGGGGGGGGGGGATATCAGCAGGTTGAGGGGGATATCAACTCAGGGGTGGCAGTGCTGGAGCATGCGCCCTCCCCAGCTGCCAGGAGAGGGGCGGCTCCAGGAAGAAGGGGGGTCATGACTCAGGAAAGGTTAGACAGGTTGTGGTAGTGGGGGACTCAATTATCAAGAGGACAGAGAGGGCAATCTGTAAAAAAGATCTTGGTAACTGAACAGTATGTTGTTTACCGGGCGCCCGCGTTAGGCACATCGCAGATCTGGCAGACAGATTATTGTGCGGGGCTGGGGATGACCCAGCGGTCATGGTGCATGTGGGCACTAATGACAAAGTAAAAGGTAGGTGGAGGATCCTAAAGAACGATTTCAGGGACTTAGGTAATAGATTGAGGAAAAGGACCTCCAAGGTGGTTTTCTCTGAAATACTGCCTGTATCTCGAGCCACACAAGAGAGGCAGAAGGAGATTAGGGAACTTAACAAGTGGCTGAGCAATTGGTTTAGGAAGGAGGGGTTTGGGTTCCTGGAGAACTGGGCTGACTTCTCAGTCGGCTACCGGCTCTTTAGTAAGGATGGGCTGCACCTTAATGGGGACGGTACAGCTCTTTTGGGGAGCAAGGTGGCCACCAAGTTGGAGGGGCTTTTAAACTAGGAGACGGGGGGAGGGCTCAGAAGTAGAATCAGTCAGGAGGGAGCAGAGGACTGAAGGCAGTTGTAGGGTCAGCAGCGACAGTAGGTCCACAACGTCAATTGGTAGGTCTGTGCGGAAAAACCTCAGACCAAACAGGACTAAACATAACCGCCAATCGCGTTTAACTTCTGTAAAACTAAGAGGGGTATATGCTAATGCAAGGAGCCTAGCTAATAAAATGGATGAATTGGAAATGTTAGTACATGAGGATGACATAGACCTTGTGGGAATAACAGAGACTTGGTTCGACCCCTCACATGACTGGCTGGCCAATATCCAAGGGTATTCGGTGTACCGGAAGGACAGGGTAGGAAAAAGAGGGGGAGGGGTATGTCTCTATGTCAAGAACAATATAAAGGTGATAGAAAGGAGTGACATTACGGATGGGATGAGCATGGATTTAGAATCGGTGTGGGTAGAACTCCATAGGGAAGGAGAAAAGGGAAAAGTAATTGTGGGGGTTTGCTATAGGCCACCTAACCAAGGGGAGGAGGTAGAGCTGGAATTTTTAGCACTAATGGGTAAAGTGGCAAAATTGGGATCAGTCATCATATTGGGGGACTTCAATTATCCCGACATTGACTGGGATGAGGGGACTACACACTCACAGAAGGCCCGTCTATTCACGGAAAGCTTACTGGATAATTACATGTCACAGTTGGTGGATTCCCCTACCAGAGAAAACGCAGTCCTGGATCTATTGATCACTAATGACCCAGACCTAATCTCGCAGGTAGGAGTCCAGGACAACCTGGGCTCTAGCGATCACAGGATGATCACATTTAGTATAAATAACAATATAACAAGGCAAGTGGGGAACATAAGAACCCTAAATTTCAGAAGGGCAAACTTTCCAAAATTGTACTCATTGATGGAAAGGGTAAACTGGGACCAAACCCTGGGATCACTGACCACTGAGGATAAATGGGAATGCTTTAGGAACATATTAAGCAAATGCATCTTGCAGTGCATTCCTATGGGAAATAAATTTAGAAGAGACAAAGCCAAACCTGGCTGGCTAAACCGTAGCGTCAAAAAACTTATTAGGGGAAAAGAATTGGCCTTCAAGAAATATAAACCAGAGGGCACAGTATCGGCTTTCAAGCAATACAAGGAGGCAAATAAGAAAAGTAAACAAGAAATCAAGATGGCTAAAATCAACTTTGAGAGACAAATAGCGGAGGATAGTAAAAAAAAACCCAAAGAAATTCTTTAAATATATCAACAGCAAAAAAACTAAGGCAGAGCATATTGTACACATAATTAACAATGATGGGAGGATGGTTACAGAGGACACTGAAAAAGCAACCGTGCTGAATGCTTTTTTCTCGTCAGTCTTTACACAGGAAAAGGAGGGGTACACTGACCATGACTGTATGGTTAGTAGTAATACACAGGACTTACCACTATGGCTAACAGAGGGAGAAATCAGGGAAAGGCTGGATAAACTTAACACAAACAAATCACCAGGCCCGGATGGCGTACATCCGAGAGTACTCAAGGAACTCAGTAAGGTTATATCCAGACCACTGTTCCTGATCTTTGCTGACAGTATTAGGATAGAAGATGTACCAGGAGATTGGAGGAAAGCTAACGTGATTCCGATATTCAAAAAGGGGCAGAGGCATATCCCGGGAAATTATAGGCCTGTCAGTTTGACATCAGTAGTATGTAAATTACTGGAGGGGATGATAAGGGACTATATCGTAGAGTTTGCTAAAGACAACAACATCATCAGCGGTAATCAGCACGGGTTAACAAATGGGCGTTCTTGTCAAACCAATCTCTCAGCATTCTATGAGGAGGTGAGCTGTGAGCTAGATAGGGGCAGACCAGTGGATGTGGTGTACTTGGATTTCGCTAAGGCGTTTGATACAGTTCCCCACAAGCCCTTAATTTATAAAATAAGGTCGGCAGGTATCATCAGCAGGGTTTGTTCTTGGATACGAAACTGGCTAAAAGGCAGTGTCCAAAGGGTGGTAATAAACAGCGCATACTCAGACTTGTCTGAGGTAGTAAGCGGGTGCCCCAAGGCTCAGTCCTGGGACCAACCTTGTTCAGTTTATTCATAAACAACATTGAGGACGGGATCAGTAGTTCGTTATCAGTTTTTGCAGATGACACAAAATTGGCCAGGGCAATAACTGCACAGCATGAAGCAGATATCCTACAGAATGACCTGGACAAAATAACGGAGTGGGCAACGACATGGCAAATGAGGTTTAACATGGAGAAGTGTAAGGTTTTGCACTTGGGGACTAAAAACATAAAAACACAATACACGTTAGGAGGGGAACCCTTGGGGGAATCAAAAATGGAGAAGGATCTGGGAGTCTTGGTTGATGATAGATTAGGCAACAGCATGCAATGTCAAGCGGCAGCTGCCAAAGCCAGCAGATTATTAGCATGCATAAAAAAAGGGATGTATTCCAGAGATAAGACTATAATCCTTCCACTTTATAAAACTCTGGTCCGACCGCATCTGGAGTATTCTGTCCAGTTCTGGTCGCCAGTGCTCAGGAGGGATGTGTTGGAGCTGGAGAGAGTCCAGAGAAGGGCAACTAAACTGATTAGGGGATTGGAGGACCTTAACTATGAAGAGCGTCTGCAATCGCTCGATTTATTCTCCCTGGAGAAGAGACGTCTGAGGGGGGGCATGATAGCAATTTATAAATATCTTAATGGGGATCTCAGCTTAGAAAAAAAGCTGTTCATTCGAAGGGATTGCATGAGGACTCGAGGACATACAATGCGATTAGAGGAGAAGCGTTTTAACCTCAGGCAACGAGGGGGGTTCTTTACTGTTAGGGCTACAATATTGTGGAATTCTCTACCACAAGAGGAGATTCTGTTAGAGCAAAAAAGAGCGGCTCAGTGTTTATGGACTACTCCTTTCTGACTACACGTCGATCCCATACAATACAGTAAATTTATTCCATCAGCTTTATTTAGTGTTTTGCTTTTGTCCCTTTCCCTCCCCCTCCCCCCCTCCCCCTTCTCCTTGCTTTTTTAATTGACTCATCATACCCATCCCCTGTGTTTGGAGGTTTTTAGCGCTCTGGTTTCACATATGTTACTTCTCTACCACAAGAGGTGGTTTCTGCGGGAAGTATGGTGGCTTTCAAAAGACTCTTAGACTTACATCTCAAGGATCAGGACATTAAGGGCTATGTGAGATGATTACAGCCACACACACCTACACAGGTTGAACTGGATGGACTATTGTCTTTATTCAACCTCACCTACTATCTATGCAACTATGTCTTTCACAGGTCATTGACTGTTTAGTGTACCCGCCCAAACGTGCTCATCTATGTCTTTATGGACCTTGCTTTGTGCACTGGTCCAAATCATTTGGTGGAGGGAGATTATGGTGTGGGATTGTTTTTCAGAGGTTGGGCTGGGCCCCTTAGCTCCAGTGAAGGGAACTCTTAAGGCGTCAGCATACCAAGAGATTTTGGACAATTTCATTCTCCCAACTTTGTGGGAACAGTTTGGGGATAGCCCCTCTCTATTTCAACATGACTGCGCACCAGTGCACAAAGCAAGGTCCATAAAGACATTGATGAGCGAGTTCGGGGTGGAGGAACTTGACTGACTTGACCTCAACCAGATAAAACACCTTTGGGATGAGTTAGAGTGGAGACTGCGAGCGAGGCCTTTCTGTCCAACATCAGTGCCTGACCTCACAAATGCGCTTCTGGAAGAATGGTCAAACATTCCCATAGACAACACTCCTAAACCTTGTGGACAGCCTTCCCAGAAGAGTTGAAGCTGTTGTAGCTGTAAAGGGTGGGCCAACTCAAAATGGAATCCTATGGACTAAGACTAGGATGCCATTAAAGTTCATGTGCATGTAAAAGGTAGGCATCCCAATACTTAGACAATATATAGTGTATGTAACTTATTGTTAATGTAGAATTTTCTTAGCACTTTTATATTTTGTAAAAAAGTTTGGTCCTAGAATCTCAGTTGTTCATTAGAAGAATATATTTTAGATCCTAAAGGGATTTTTTTAACAATTGCTGCAAATAGCTTTTCGGATCTGTAGCGAGTTTTTTTAACCCTTAACTCACCTGAGCCTGATCCCGATCCATCAGTGTGCACATCTGCAGCAGCTCTTCTCCCCAGTCTCTCTGCCTTTATTAAATCAACCCCATTGTTTCCTGCAGCCGTTAGTCAAAACCTGTGAGCAAAGAGCGGGGGGGGGGGGGGGGTTGGGGGGAGTTTAGGGCCTAGCTGGTTTGTGTGGCTGTATAGATGCAAACAGCTGAGCTCCGGTGGGGGTGGGGGCAGGAGCACTGGCGGGGGACCTCAGGAGAGGAGGATCTGGGCTGCTCTTTGCAAAGCCATTTCACAGAGCAGGTTAGTATGACGTGGTTAATATCTGAATGAAAAAAAAAAAAATTTTGGGAGAGGTCAAGATGCACTAGTTTCATGCTGCTAGTTGATGGTCCTGCAACTATCCAGGCACCAGGAAGTGTGAGATCTGCCACTATTCACTGCTCAAGGCACCCTCTAGCAATCTCTGGGGGAACCCTACTGCTCCACTGAATCCTAGATAGGAAAGGCTGGTCTGAACCGTCGATACAAATACTGGGACATTTTTCACCTTCATGCAGGGAATGCATTAGGGTAAAAAAATGTCTTTCCTTTACAATGCCTGTTGGAAGCATTATGTAAAGTGTATATAGCACCAGCAGGCAGATGGATGACATCATAACCTCTACCTTAGCCAATCAGAAGAAGCCTCATCATTCAAAAAACACAAAGCTTCCTTTGAATGGCTAAGCTGCGCTCTGCCCAACCTGATTTTGTCAAGTAAACAGGATAGAAGTCCCCATCCTGCTGCCGAAACACAGCACTGTATACTGTATGTAGCTGATGTATTATACAGTTTATACATTGTTTCCAGTGGGTACTTCTGTTGGCACAAATTAACTATTTAAAGTCAAATTGAACCTGGAGTTAGGCTTTAAATTTTGGATGAATTTGATGATTTGAACCCCTTGTAAAGCTTCCATTGCAGTCCGTTTACACATTGGGGAGATTCACACTCTCGATCTGTCCTGGTGACCATTGTCACAGAGACAAAATGTAACGGGAAGTCCAATATGTTACAGTTGCCCCCAGAACAACAGGTGAGGATAAATCTTGGATATATATTGCAATTAGAACACCTGTTCTGGGAACAACCCTCTAAAAGATGAAGTCTATCTCTGTAGACATTTTTTAGTTTACATAATGCAAGATACGTAGCAGAAAGAAATCTCCCCAACAAGACATAGAAAGCAAATCAACTTACAGGAGTTTCAACCATTTCCAACTTTAGTAAAAACTAAAAGATGCCTAATCATTTAACTTTACATTTTGCATGCTTTTGAAAGACAACAGGTTATACTTTAAAGTTCAGCTCCATTCCTCTACAAAAAGGTCAGTGTAAGGAGGCAGTAAAAAGTTGCAAAATATTTTACTCATGCTTAAATGTTTCTTTAGTGAGATCTAACTCACCCTATTGAAGACTGAGTTGCAACAATTCTTGTCTGGCCTTTGTCAGTCATCTGCAAACTTGTAGTGAAGGGAGAGGCAATGCCGGTCCAGGTGAACTATTCCTCCCTCTAATGAGTGGGTGCTGGCCCAGTCTGCGGTCTGAGCACAGTATATAATGTGAGAGAGATGATGACTGTACTTCAGAATGTAGAGAATGAAAAACTATTTCATCAAATCCAAAAAGTTTTATATACAAAAACATCGCAATACAGACAGCAGCAGGGGTTGACGTATTTTACGAAAAACTTTGCTTAAGCCCCGTACACACGTACCGATCGTCGGCCGAACGATCGGCCGTCTTTTGTCCAGTGCTGTCGTGTCCGCTGAAAAGTGCAAAAGACTGCACATGAATTTTGTCGGCCAACAGCAGCCGACTGCAGAAGTGATGTCATGTGATGGTTAACTTTCCGTGTGTTTTTTCTTTTCTGAGCATGCCCAGTCTTGCAAATCTGCTGATTGTCGGCAGAATTCTGTACTGACTGGCGAACAATCGGCCGTTCTGGTGTTGGCCTACAAAAATTTTAATGTCTACACGACAGATTCTTTTCGGCCGAAAGTGCGCTGTCGGCTGTCGGAAGCATCATACTAACAAGCCTACAATCGGCCGATCAGTCGTCGGCCGAATATTTACGGCCGACAATCGGTACGTGTGTACGGGGCTTTAGTCATAACTTGTATAGCACCTGTGGGTAGAACCCTTAAATAGCACAATTGTAGCTGAATATAATCAGTGCCCAATTAAGCTGCTATAGGACACACATCAAGTTCATAGTATATACAAAAGATAGAAAAATAAAAACAAAAAGGTTTATAAAAAATACAAACTACATACAATAGCTTATAACTTATTTAAGATCTCGAACAGTATATGGGCACAGTTAATAATAAAGACAACAAATATCAGGAAATTATACATAAATGTCATATTTTGTATATGCATACGCAGAGACATATGAGAAAAGCACGACCCATCGCACAAGAGACTGTTAAGCCCAATCTGTACAAAGAAAAGGAGGTTATAGGCACAGAGGCTTGGTCAGAATACTTAATATTATAAATCATCAATATAGTGTTGAAATTCACTTGAGAAGGGAGCGCACATGCCCCTATGTGGTACATCGCATGATCTGAAATGCGTTGCATTCTGGTCTGAGCCCTGCCCACATCATCCTGCTCCTGTGTTCCACCCTGCACTCCACCCGCTTCAGGAAGGACTTTGGTCGGTTTTCTCCTTCACACGAGGACTCCTGTCACATTCCACCTGGTGGTACCAGCAGCTCCTGCGGCCTGCTCTAATTGGAGTTCCGGACCTACACTTATTGATGTGCCTGTTTTTTACCTATCTATTGTAAGTAGCCCTGTTGTGGGGTTTATTAAAATACACCGTCTTACTGCACTTAGAGATGCTTATCTTCTTTTGTTTAAGCCCAATCTATAGCATGCAATGCTGGGAACCACACATGGACCATCAAAATCCAATATATATGAATCTATATATACAAACCATTCAATGATTAGATAACGTGTACTATAAACCCAGCAGCGCCGATGGGGCTCCTGATTTGCGGGCAGCGCAGCTGCCCCATTTGTCCTGCGTTAAAGACGGCCCTGAACCCAGGGCGTACCAAGCATTATTCGTTAACAAGAAAAAAAGTTATATAAAATGTGTTAAAAAAATAAACAAAAAGAGAAGAAATGATCTAATAGGCTCAACCCATTATGTGGGAGGCCTAGGAATACAGATATTAGATCCCTTAATGAGCATCTGGGACAGTGGGTGGATGGTCAGCTCTACAACCTATTCTTGGCTTGATAACATCCACTGCTTCACATCTATGCTTTAAGCAGGACACATGGAACTTATTTGCAATAACGGAGTACTTCACCTTCCTGGAGTTGATTTGCTACTGTGGACACTACAGCCTGGAAAGTGATGCCCAAATGATACAGGGTGTTATGCACACGTGTGTGACACTGTGAGCACACTGCATCATCCAGAATCAGCTTTATCCAGGTATAGGAGAGTGTGAGGTGTGCATGGGGACGTCCTACTCATGACAACGTTGTCACTCATGTTTTTATTCTAGGTGGAAAGGTGATGGTTTATCAATAATTTTATATTCTGTACTAAATTCTATTTTAGATTTATAATTAAAAGCGCTGTGATAATTTATGTGACTGTCTTTCTGCGGTGCGGTCTTTCCCTCAAGTGTTTTTTAGGATGGTCAGCTCCAACCTATAGTCCAGGCTTTGCCTAATTTCTAGAGACACACAAACCATTTGCTTTCCATCATAGATAAACTTAAATGATGTGACGACTAGGTCTGGATTATATTTGATGTGTCCAGTCTGTACTCATCCATACCTTCATAATTTGGCACCTACGGCTATTTCTTGTTTTCTTAATGGTTGCACTTAGTTGTCATTGGATTTGCAGAATTTTATTTTTGAAGCTCTGGATTATCTCTCGACTCATGACGACTTCATTTTTGATGTGGTGTTCTATCTCCAGAGGTGTGGGGCAGTGATGGGGGCAAAGTTTTTGCCCTCACTCGCCAACCTGTTCATGAGTTGGTAGGAGCGGTCCCACATCTTTGAAGATGGGAACCCCTTTAGTCAAATTGCCTTATATTTTAGGTAAATAGATGATCTCATCTCATATATCTATCGGTATGCATATACGCTATATGGCATTTGAGTATAATTTCCTGATATTTGTTGTCTTTATTAACTGTACCTATACACGGTTTGAGAACTTTGATAAGTTCTAGGATATTGTATGTACTTTGTATACACATTTCATTTTTATTTTTCTATCTTTTGTATATACTATGAACTTGACGTGTGTCTATAGCAGCTTAATTAGGCATTGATTATATTCAGCTGCACTTATGCTATTTAAGGATTATACCCACAGGTGCAATTCAGGTTATGACTAAGCAAAGTTTTTCGTGAAACCGTCAACCCTTGCTGCTATCTGTATGTAACATGATGTTTTGATTTATAACATTTTTTGGATTTCATGGAATAAAAATTTTCATCCTCTACAATCGGAGTATGGTCATCATCTCTCTCACATTGGATAATCTGCAAACTTGACCAGGAGTGTCAGTATTGCATCTGGTAAAAACTACTGAGGTACCATGAACAGGTATATGGTAGGACTAGAGGGCCAAGCTTAAACTGTTTTTAAAATCAATTTTAAATTTTTAGAACCCCTGCCAGGTTTTATTGGTATTTGTTTCCCTGGTAGGGGAGAATCTCTCCATTTACCTTGGTGATTAGTGTCAGTGGTACTGAAAGTGAGGGAAGTGAGTTGGGCTTCTTTGCTATGGGGAGATTTCCTCTCATCTATTCAGTCTGCAGGACAGGTGGCAAATGGAAATCTCCCCAATGGGCACAGATAGCAAATAAAGAAAAAACCTGGCAGGAGCTTTAACTATTGTATACTCTATCCAAAATGAAAAAAAAAAATGTTTTTATTTTAAAATAATAGGTTTCTTTTAGACTGACCCAGTGATTATTAGGATGAGGATCAAGGAGTGGAAGGGAGTAGCTATACCCATAGACTAGCATCTATGGCAGCTTTAGTGCCCGAGAGATTTTTATAAACTGTATAGAACAGGCATCGCTAAATGGTGGACCGCGGTTTCGGATCCAGACCCATTAACAGTCCTATCTGGACCGCAGCCTTGCCAAACAGTTGCCTGTGTGTCCCTTTCCTGCCGCCGGCTCACCTGCCCACTGCTGCCGCGATCATCCTTAATTACATGGGGCGGCGCAGCAGGGCTGTCCCTTTCATCTTTGCAGCACTCCTCCCTTTCCACACTGCCCTATCTTATTCACACAAGACAGGAAACATGGCAGGTCCAGACAAAGGGTGGAACTTAGTTATGAACCGGGTGATTGGCTGCTAGGCAGCAGGGCAGTCCCAGGAATAAATCACCTGCTTTTAACATGAAAAGTCCCACTCTTTTTCCAGACCTGCCATGTGTGAATACTGGTGTGAATAAAGTAGGGCAGTGTGGGGAGGAAGGAGTGCTGCAATGTTATGAGATGGACAGCCTGTTATATCAAAGGAGGACTGTGATTGGGGACGGAATCTGTGATGGTGGGGGGGGGTCTGTGGTGAGGGATCTGATGGGGGGGTCTGTGGTGGAGGGGAATCTGTGATGGAGGGGAGTCTGTGATAGAGGGGGGTCTGTGATGGGACAATCTATAATGGGATGGGGGGGGGGGGGGGAGAGTCCGATGGGGGTCTGTGATATAAAAAGGGGGGGGGGTGTGCTTTGAAGGGGGGAGGATACCGATGTGAAAGGGGGTCTGTAAAGTGAAGGGGGGACTGAGGACACTGATGTAAGGGCTTGTTCACACTGTGCAGAGATCTATGTTTTTCTGCACTAGAAAAACCCAGGTCTCAGCAACCGCAATAAAAAAAAAAACAATTGTGACGTGCATCGGAGGCAGTGATGTGAAGGATCTGAGTCATAGCACCAATATGACATTCAGACTACCGCTGGAAGAAAATTTTACTGACCGGGCCCCTGTGAATTTGAGTTCAGTAACTCAATCTAGACTTTTTACCAATTAATTTTGACGTTTTTAACATGCTCGGAGGTAAAACAAATCACAGCTAGAAATATAGAAGATGCCAAAGCGGATTTTTTTTTTTTTATAGGTAAATGCTCTGGACCTGTGTTTATCAACTAGGGTGCCACGAAAACTGGTCCTAATTTGCCTTTATAAGCATCATGAGTTGCCATGCTGCAAAAGGCCTGGCCTCCAGCACCATTACAATCAATGAAACTCTAGGGCACAGGTGTCAAACTGCAGACCTCCAGTTGTTTCCAAACTACAAGTCCCATGATGCATTGCACGGCTGACAGTTACAAGCATGACTCCCATGCATGTTGGGACTTGTAGTTCTGTGACAGCTTAACAGCTTGAGGGCCACAGTTTGACAGCCCTGCTCTAGGGCAAGGATGCAAAGTGTTGTTTTTTGCTATGGTCACAGCAAACTTTCCTGCATCATGGCGATGCATAACTCATCCAGGGCAAGTGGCATTCGGGGACACCACCAGAATTCAGGAGAAGATGGAATTCTTCCTCCTCTAGACCTCCTCCACTAAATGCCCTCTGTCCCACTGCTGGAGCCAAAACGTAGGGCTCTGATAGGACTGTGTGATTTGGGGGCTTGTGTGACATTGGGGCTCTGATAAGATGGGGGTACTCATGTATAGGGAGGCCTCTGATGTACAGGGATGACTAATTTGATGGGGGGCAGTCATCTATGGGGGGGGCCTCTGACATGAAGAGGTGACTGACATGATGGGAGGACCTCTACTTTACTTTATCAAGGCACTTGTTTATTGCTCCAGGCTCAGATTTGCTATTGATAAGAAGCATTTATGTTTTTACATTTTAGATTGGGATGCCTCAGGATTTTGCATACTTTTAAAGGGTGCTACAACTGAAAAAAAAAGTTGAGAAATGCTGCCCTAGATCTTACTTCACTACTCAGTTAGCATATTGCCTAAAGAAGAATAGACTTCACAATCACTGAAAGAAGGGTGAAAAAAGCTAGCCATGGAACAAGCATCTAAGAAAACAAGTTAGCAATGGCAGCTCCTAAATTTATATTCTGACAGAAAGCACAAAGAGTGACTGTGGATAGTTTTCCAGAATAACCAATCACGTTAAATCTATTAGCACCAAAACTGTTAAATGTAAAATTGCTGATTGGCTGTCATATGTAGTAGAACATCCCTATTCATTGCATCAGGTTATGAGATAAACCCCTCAGACTTTGAGGTGTGAACATGCAAATAAGAAACAATTACAACATACTATTGATTTTCTGCCACAACTGTTTACATGATCTGAAAAACAACCTGCAGTTTAAAACTGTAGCATCTTGTGACAGCTTTCATTTGATTATATACAAAACATTGAAGCAATTGTGTTTTTATCATGCAATGCAGAAACAAAAGACCAAAGCAGGTCTGTCCAAAGCTAGCAGGCTTGCTGCTGAGCAGAGCAAACATTTTATTGTTTAGGTAGAGAGAAATCAATACCTTTTACAGCTATAATTACCATCCTCTAAAAATACCCATCCAATTGAAAACCTGCAATAGTTAAATACTTTTTTTTTGCATAATGTTATACATATAAATTAAACAAAAGGTTGAGCCACTAAGCAAAGTTATGTGGTTACTAGAACCACAAACCTCTGAGTGGGTCGACTATAAAAAGTATGATTGATAACAAATTTGTAAATATGTGTAAATATTGCATAGTCCCATAGAAATCGGCACCCACACAATAGCTTTATACCACCTGCTTTTCTAACTGTAAGAGTAAATATGGCGGTGAGAGCCTGATCACTTTCCATTAATGCCCTTGCTGTTTGCTGGCTCTGAGTTAGGCACTAAACAAAAATGACACTGCATTAAATGGTTTTCACAGAGCTGCCACTGCATGTTATGTAGAAAGACCATGAATTCTGTAGCAATCTAAAGTCTGTTAGAGAAAATTTGGAACCATTTATTGCATATACCCTGCATTGCACTGTCATTTAGGTTTCCTTTCTTAGAAAATGCGTTATCTGAAAACTTCACTCTTATATCAGCAATACAAAACCAAAATCAGTCATTCAATTTAGATAGGCTACTCTATAATTCAGTACTTCCAATCATAGCATCCATGACTACAACATTTTCAGAATTATGTATTGTAAAACAGGAAAAAGACACAGCATTTAATGAGATGACTGCATTAAATGTCCTAAACTCAATAGAAAATCACACACAAGGTCTAAATCAGGTGTGCACAACCTGCACCACAGGGCCCCATATTCCCTTTCAGAATAAATTTACTCTTGTCCCCAGGTTATCAGATATGCCATCATTCTATTCTGTCCTGTTTTTAGGTCTAAATGCCAAGGGCGAACGGTTACGGGTCCCCGAATAATAGGGGAATACCATTGAGGGCCCACTGGTTGGCACCACTGCTCTGAGAACAATGATTGTACTATAGACTCAGCTTGCCATGCAGGTGTGTCAGGGAGGCTCACAAGTCTGCCATTGCACCAATGAATGAAATGCTTCATGTAGTAACAAATGTGCTACTCACATAGCATCACCCATTGTGGGACTGTGCAAGAAATACATATTCATTGCAATCTGGACGCCTGCTTTCCTGAACACTGGCAAACTTGTTGGGAAGCATTTGTATGTGTGAGGCTGTAGGAGAAGGAGAGCCAGCTCAGTGCAGATGCTGAGCACAAATATTTGACTGGGAGCCCAGAATCCTGGAGCTTCATCTGTCCATGGTGCTGAAACTGCAACGTGCTGCCTAGGAGCCCCCCCACCCTACGCCCCCCATCACAGTCTATTTTACAACCATATAGTATAGGGATCAATGACATGAGAACAATAAAAGGCAAGGCAATGATGGCAATGCACAGGAGGCTTCAGATGTGTAGAATGTAGGAGCACAGAGCCATGGGTTAGCAGCGCTGCATGCTGTACACTGACACTGCTGCAATGCAAATCACCTCCAGGAACAAGAAGGGAATCAATGGCTCTGTATTACATGCAATGTGCCTTTTTGTTGGATGCAAAGGACAAGCTCTTACCGTCCCTCTCACACAGCTGAATGGACTCCAGGCTCAGGTTCTTGATCATCTCCTCGCAGGGGCTGTTAGGGCTGTTGATGTGTTGGCTCAGGCGTGGTACCTCCATGTTGGCTCTGCGGCTCGGGTGTGCTGTGTAATGCGGGTGCTTCCCTTGCAGTACCGGGCTCTGGCTGGGAGAGGAGGAGAAGGCGGTGTCCAGGCTGCTCGCCGCTCTGGGTGGCTCTTACATGAGCAGCGAGAAGAAGAAGAAGGAGCGTCACAGGCACGGCACACGCTGATCTCAAGGCAGACAGACAGACAGAGAGGAAAAAAAAACGGGGGGTGGGTGGGGGCAGAATTCAGGTCCAAAAGAGCTGATCGGTAGTGGTGTGCCAGTCCTCCTCCCCGTCCATGGAGGGGGCACCGTGCACCCAGCCACCTCTTATGTAATAGCTAAAGCAGCTCGCTCACACACATCACACACGGCTCCCTCGGTGCGCCGGCAATCACATAGCTTCCATGGGGAGATTTAGCTAGACAAATAAGAGACTAGGGAGCAGCAGATGAAAGGGATGCACAGGAACACTGCTCTGCTCTGCCTGGGGTCCATTTTCTGCCTCATTCCCAATTCATTCATATTAAAAAGTCTCAGCTTTATTGTCGCATTTGTTTACTAGAGAGGCTACATTGTTCCAATGTTCTGTCTCATTTCGAGGTGGTCAGATTGGAAGGCTTGAACGCTTACTCAAAGACCACAATTCTTATTTTAGAAGATTCGGGATTCATAGAGCACCAATAGTTTATGCAGCATACAAAATTGAGGGAGACCATACAAATACAATTTAATACAGGTGGGTTCAGAGGGCCCTGATTGTGAAAGCTTACATAGAATAAAATGTAGATTTTATTGGAATAAGAAGAAAGGGGGTACTTCATGAACCCCATTTCTTTATGGGATGGTGGCAAGTGCATTTAAAGGACCAAATTTAAAAAAAAAAAAAAAAAAGGGGGTTTTTATTATATCATTTAAAGTATAAGCTGGCTAGTAAGCTTCTGAGGTATTGAACTTTTGACCTAGGTCATTTGGGTTTTGAACTTCCCGCCTATTCTTTCAGTGTGTATCCAGGCAGTTTGAATCAATAGGGGTCCTTCCCGCCTTTTCTTTAGCTATCACTGGGCAGTTTAGCGCGGGGAGGGTCATCTCCCGCTCAATTAGCCCGCTCTTTGGCCAGAAATCCAGTTTTTTCTGGTTCTAGTAGGACTATTTATACAGGTGGCCGCGGGGCTCCGGGTCACTTTCCTACCTCAGGACGTTCTGTCAAGATCCCTGGCATGAGTCTTCTGCGTCAATTGATTGAGAAGGCTGGCGGAGCCGGCGGAGAGGAATGGGTCCGGAGGTGTCTCGCTTTGCCCATTCAAGAAGAGCTCCCATCATTATCAGCATCTTCGGAGCCACCTGGGACAGCTTCGGCGGACGTGGAGAGGGTCCCCCCGGAGGTTCCGAGCGCAGGAGAAGATGCGTCTTACCCGGTGGATGTCGTCCGTAGAAGGTCCGGGTCAGCGCACATGCGCAGTACGATTGCTTCGGTCACGTCCGGCCCGGAAGACGTCGCGTCAAAACGGAGAAGGTTGCCCCGGAAGAGGTATTCTCCGGTCACCGGAAGAGCTCCGCGGTTGGCTACTCAAGGTTCGCCCGGAAGAAGACGAAGAGGTCGGAGGTCGTCGCCTTACCATCCGGAGTCGACGGTGGAGCGGAACTCATCCCCCGGGCGCATGGCGGCAGAACGGAACTCGTCCCTCGGGCGCAGGTCGGCGCCGAGCTCACCCCTCAGGCGCAGGACGGCGCCGAGCTCTCCTCACGGGTGCAGGCCAGCACTGAATTCACCCCCCGGGCGCAGGGCGGCGCCGGTCAGAGCGGGAGCAGAGCGGCAGGGAACAGCCGACACATCAAGGAGCGGGATGGACGCATCCTTCCAGGAGGAAGCGACGCCGGCACAGGTCCCGGGTGAGTCCGCTACCCAACATTCCATGGTCACTATGATGGCTAGCATCCTACAGGAATTCAAATCCCTCACCAGCCAGTTTAGGAAAGAGTCTGCCCCCAGAGATGCAGCAGAGGTTTGGGTGGCCCCTTTTACCGAAGATCCTCCACTTAGTCAGCCATCAGCTTTTGAGTTGGCTCAGAGCCAAAACCTGCCTGAGACCTGCTTAAAGGAATCTCTAGTGTGCGAGGTTTCTCCCCTCAGTTTTCATATCTCAGATAGCATTAAAGAAAAAATATGGCAGGAAGCTTTTATTGACATTCTGTCTTTGCTTCCTTCAACCAAGGAGTTTATGTCTAAGGCTGACAAAAAGGAGGAGGATGATAGGAAAAGGCCTATCACTAGATCCTTTAATAACTGGCTTCAGGCGTTTTTGATCTATGCTAGTATTTTGTGTGAAAAATACCCTCAAAAGAGCATAGGTTTATTCCAGCACATTGACATCGTGCTGGAAGCCTATAAAAATTTTGGGGGTTCCGCCTGGTATTCCTATGATGTTGCCTTTCGGCAAAAATTGGCGGTTCAACCTTCATTGAAATGGGGGGTTAAGGAGGTGAGCTTGTGGTTGGATTTATTTTTGCCTCAGCGGTCCTTTCAGCCCAGGCAGCCTAACACCACGCAACAGCCTAATTTACAGTCCTTTCGGAAAGGCATCTGTTTCAACTTTAACGAAACAGTTTGCAAGTGGCCAGGCACTTGCAAGTTCAAACATGAATGCGCCTTCTGTTCAGGGGCCCATCCATTGTTTAAATGTTTCAAGAGGATGTCTATCGCACAACAACCTGGAGGATTGCAGAAAGGCCCCCACGCCAGTGAAACTGGCAGAAATGCTCCCGTGGCTACTCAAATATCCAAATCGGGAGAAGGCTCGCTTGTTAATTGACGGCTTTGCCTTTGGTTTTGTGTTACCTTCTTTTAAAGGTAAGGGCTGTGTCATCCACAATAACTTAAAATCTGTAGATGGTTTAAAAGAAATTGTTGCGGAAAAAATTCTGTCAGAAATTGCTTTGGGCAGGTTCGCTGGTCCTTTCTCAGTCCCCCCTTTTATTAATTTTAGAATATCCCCATTAGGTATAGTCCAGAAAAAAGAGCCCAACACATATAGATTAATTCATCATCTGTCCTACCCATTAGATAATTCCCTTAATGATGACATTAGTGACAATTTGTCGTCAGTTAAATATGCTACATTTGAGGACGCTCTAGATAAGTTGAGGTCAGCTGGGAAGGGTGCCCTTCTAGCCAAAGCAGACATTAAATCAGCCTTTAGACTTTTGCCCATACATCCTAGCTCATTCAATTCGTTAGGTTTTTATTTTAACAACAAATTTTATTATGATAAATGTCTCCCGATGGGATGCTCTCTATCTTGTTTTCTTTTTGAGAGTTTCTCAACTTTTTTAGAATGGGTAGTGTCTCAGTTGACGGGATCTCATTCAATGGTTCACTATTTGGATGATTTTTTGTTTATTGGGCCTCCCTCTTCCTCTTTATGTTTATTTTTACTTCATACGTTTATGCAAGTTTGTGATCTTTTTGGGGTCCCACTGGCCCTAGACAAGACTGTTTTTCCTTCCACATCATTGGTTTTCCTAGGTATAACTATCGATGCAGTGAGGATGGAATTTAGGCTCCCGGAGGACAAGTTGGATAAACTGCGCAGAGCTCTTCTCACCACTATTCGACGGAAAAAGGTTTGCTTGAAGGATTTGCAATCTTTGCTAGGTCTCTTAGCATTTGCGTCCAGGATAATTCCGATGGGTAAAGTATTCTCCAGGAGAATTTATTCTGCCATTTCAGGTTTAAAGTCCCCTTCATCACACGTGCGTATTACAGCGGATCTGAGAGAAGATTTACTTGTGTGGTCTCATTTTCTTCTCTTTTTTAATGGCGCTTCCGTCTGGCAGGAACGTTTCATCCTAGATGAGGAGTTCTTGTTATTTACGGATGCCGCTGGTTCAAAGGGCTTTGCTTCCATTTGGGGCAAGCACTGGTGCGCTGCACCGTGGTGCAACAAATGGATCAGAGCAGGATATGTCCGGAATATAGTTCTACTAGAGCTATTTCCCATAGTAGTGGCACTGGACCTGTGGGGCTGTCAATTTGTAAATAAATGCATAATGGTAAGGACTGACAACAAGGGCGTGCTTTTTGCAATCAACTGCTTGTCTTCCAAGTCGCCGCCCGTTACCATTATGTTAAGGTATTTGGTAGCTAAATGTTTACGTTACAATATTTGGCTAAAAGCGTCTTTTGTGCCTGGGAAGTCTAACACACTGGCAGATTGTCTGTCTCGTTTCCAGATGGAACGCTTTTTTCATCTGTGGCCGGAGGCAGACAAGACTGGACATCCTTGCCCTGCACACCTTTGGGAATTGATCTGACTAGCATAGTTGAAAACATTGAAGGATCTCTGGCGCCATCGACTCTAGCTGGATATCAATCAGCTTGGTGGCAGTGGTCTCAGCATCTTGGGATGTTCAACTTGCAGTCGGATTTCTTTTCTGAAGGCGCACTTCTATCTTTTTTAGATTCTTTGTTCAAGAAACATTTGTCTTGGTCGCATGTCAACAAGATCTTGGCAGGTGTTTCCTTTTTTAATAAGGTCAGAGGTTATCCAGCATGTTTATCTTTTTTCTCTGTGCGGCAAGCACTAAAGGGCTATAGGAAACGACATTTTAGGAGGGATGACAGGCAACCCATTTCCTTGGAGTTATTGTCAAAATTGTGCACGGCTTTAAGGGAGGTTTGCTTTTCATCTTATGAGGTAACGTTATTTAAAGCTGCGTTTTCAGTGATGTTTTTCGCAGCACTCAGGATTTCTGAGCTGCTGCCTGATACGAGATTAGGTTTTCCAGGTTTAAAATGTCACGACATTAAATTTTCTGCAACAGGTGTTTCCATTTTTTTGTCCCGTTCTAAAACGGATCAATTAGGTTTGGGTAGGAGTATTATTTTACACGAACTTAAGGATTCAGCTATGTGCCCAGTTAAGCTTCTAAAGGAGCTGTTAGCTAAACGGCCAATTTTGAATGATGTGCTATTTATTCACGCTTCTGGAAAGTTTCTGTCCAGGTACCAATTCAGTGCAGTATTGGGTATGTGTTTAAAAGCCCTGAATTTGGACACTGCAAAAATAACCTCTCACTCATTCCGCATCGGAGCAGCCTCTGAGGCGACTAGATTAGGCTTAGATGTTGCAACGGTGAAGCAGATTGGTAGATGGGCTTCAGATTCTTACAAGTCTTATATTCGCCCTAATCCTTTTGTTTAACTTTCAGGTCAGCAAATCGTGATTTGGATCCTAGGTCACTCATTCGTTCACTGGGCTCAAAAGAGGGCGAAGATGAGAGTGTATTCTGAAAACCTGGGATTGGACGAGCAAACGTATAAGGTTTTTTGGTTTAGTAAAAGGGGTATGCTCTGGGCAGAACTGACCCTTTTTATTTCTAAGTTGCAAGGTGTCACTCCATCCCCTAATGTAATTATTTTCCATTTAGGCGGGAACGACCTAGGGAAGTTCAAAACTCTGGATCTTATTTTCAGGATTAGGGACGATCTTGTTAGCATTCAAGCTATTTTTCCTACAGCACAGTTAGTTTTTTCGGAAGTTATCCCGCGTTTAATCTTCTTCAAATATCATAGTTTGAGGCAAATGGAAAGGATGAGAAAGCGGCTGAATAGGGGGCTTTCAAAATTGTTTGTCAAAATAGGAATCCTGCCTTATAGGCATTTTGAACTTGAGGGTGGTTTAGCTGGTCTCTACCGAAAGGACGGCATACATTTGTCAGACATCGGTCTAGACATTTTTAACAACAATTTAGGCTCCTGTATAGAAATGGCCGCGAGTGGGGTGTGTGGGGACAGGCGGAAATTTTCCGCCTGTCTTATGGATAATGGCTGTAAAGTTTAAGTCAGGTGGTCAACCCGAGCCGTATGGCTGGGTTGATATTTTATGTGATACGAAGTTTTTAATGTCAAAAAGTCTGAAGTTTTATTTATTGTAATTCAAGCCATTAATTAAAGCAGCCGCGGCCTTTATCTCCAAACAATGCCTAGCGTTTTTATTTATTTATTTATATTTATTATGTTAGCTAAGTTATTTATGTAAGGTAAATCTTGCCTGCCATTCCCATAAGAAGAAAGGGGGTACTTCATGAACCCCATTTCTTTATGGGATGGTGGCAAGTGCATTTAAAGGACCAAATTTAAAAAAAAAAAAAAAAAAGGGGGTTTTTATTATATCATTTAAAGTATAAGCTGGCTAGTAAGCTTCTGAGGTATTGAACTTTTGACCTAGGTCATTTGGGTTTTGAACTTCCCGCCTATTCTTTCAGTGTGTATCCAGGCAGTTTGAATCAATAGGGGTCCTTCCCGCCTTTTCTTTAGCTATCACTGGGCAGTTTAGCGCGGGGAGGGTCATCTCCCGCTCAATTAGCCCGCTCTTTGGCCAGAAATCCAGTTTTTTCTGGTTCTAGTAGGACTATTTATACAGGTGGCCGCGGGGCTCCGGGTCACTTTCCTACCTCAGGACGTTCTGTCAAGATCCCCCTCCCTCCCTCCCCTTTTGGTTGTCGCGGCCACGCTAATAATTAATTGGCTATAACGATCGCCCTAGCGGAGTGCTAGGGTGGATGAAATTTAATTGTTTAAAGTTTTTATGTGGATAATGGCTGTAAAGTTTAAGTCAGGTGGTCAACCCGAGCCGTATGGCTGGGTTGATATTTTATGTGATACGAAGTTTTTAATGTCAAAAAGTCTGAAGTTTTATTTATTGTAATTCAAGCCATTAATTAAAGCAGCCGCGGCCTTTATCTCCAAACAATGCCTAGCGTTTTTATTTATTTATTTATATTTATTATGTTAGCTAAGTTATTTATGTAAGGTAAATCTTGCCTGCCATTCCCATACATTTATATTAGGCTGTAGGATTATAGTGGGCTCCCATGTATCAGCACCAATAGTTTATGCAGCATACAACATTGAGGGAGACAATACAAATACAATGTAATACAGGTGGGTTCAGAGGGCCCCGATTGTGAAAGCTTACATAGAATAAAATGTACATTTTATTAGAATACATTTATATTAGGCTCCCATGTATCAGCACCAATAGTTTATGCAGCATACAAAATCAAGGGAGACCATACAGATACAATTTAATACAGGTGGGTTCAGAGGGCCCCGATTGTGAAAGCTTACATAGAATAAAATGTAGATTTTATTAGCATATGGAGAAAATGGGGTTTTTATAACCCTACATTTTCTTTATGGGATGGGAGCAGGTTTTGAATGAATTAAATTTTAATATAAGTCAGGATAGGGTTTCTTAGTCTTAGTCTGTCAATATTGGTTAAGGTCAGGCTGAACTTTTGACCTGGGCTACCTCAGATTCAAGTTTCCCGCTCAGAATAGCTAGGTCTCTGGGCAGTTTTGGAAGTTTTTTCTGGTTTCCCGCTCTGGGAGCAGTATCTCCGGGCAGATTAGCTCGTGGAGCCCGGCTCCCGCCCGAATCTTCCCGCTCTTGGGGGCTAACCAGCCCCAGCCAGTCTCAAACTAGGGCTATTTAAGGGTGACTGCGGGGCTCAGAGTCACTTCATCACCCCAGGAGCTATCAGGACTGTTCTCTTCCCCCCCCCCCCCAATTTAAAAAAAAAAAATTTTAGTTTGTCGTGGCCAGTTTGTAAATTATTTGACTTATTGCTGTCGCCTTGGCTAAAGTGCTCGGGTGGATGTTATTGTTTTGATTTGAATATTGAGATGTTTGGAAAATGTTGGTTGTTAAAAAAATAAAAAAGACTTTTGGAAATAAAATAAATTTTAATGTTATTTATTGTCAGCCCGAGCCGTGGGGCTGGGCTGGTTCTGGACGTTTTTAAGTGATTTCTAAATAAAGTCTAAAGTATGTTCTATTATTTTAATGTTAAAAGTCAATAATAAAAAACAGCCGTGGCCTTTGTCCAAACCGTTTTATTTGTCTGGTGTTATTTATTTATTTATTTATTATATTTTAATATGCTATAAGGTTATTTATGTAGTAAGAAGGACATCCTGCTTCCCATTCCCATACATTTATATTAGGCTGTAGGATTATAGTGGGCTCCCATGTATCAGCACCAATAGTTTATGCAGCATACAACATTGAGGGAGACAATACAAATACAATGCAATACAGGTGGGTTCAGAGGGCCCTGATTGTGAAAGCTTACATAGAATAAAATGTAGGTTTTATTAGAATACATTTATATTAGGCTGTAGGATTATATTGGGCTCCCATGTATCAGGACATAGATGTATATAGGGATCCATTGCATGCTCACTGTTATTGCTACAGTAGGCTATTACTGACTGCCAAGATCAAGGCGAAGGGCCAGAAAGCCATTGATCACCCAAACAACACAGCTGTCTTCTCCAAATACTGCTGTGTAATATTTTTTAAAATCGCTCTCTTAACATTCAAATTTATACAACTTTAATGCCTTAAACGCATGACACATGACACATATACATATATATATACACATACATATATACACATACATATATACATACATACATACATACATACACACACACACACGAATACATATACACACACACTACACTACTGTGCAAAAGGTTTAGGCAGGTGTGAAAAAAAATGCTGTAAACGATTAAGAAAACTTTCAGAAATAGAAGTGTTAATAGGTTATTTTTTATCAATTAAACAAAATGGAAAGTAAATGAACAGAAGAGAAATCAAACCAATATTTGGTGTGACCATCCCTTTGCCTTCAAAACAGCCTCAATTCTTCTAGGTATACTTGCACACCGTTTTTGAAGGATCTTAGCTGGTAGGTTGTTCCAAAACATGGATGAAGGCTGCCTCAAATCCTTCTGTCTCCTTGTAATCACAGACAGACTCCATGATGTTGAGGTCAGGGTGCTTTGGGGGCCAATCATGATTCCGGAACTCTTTGTTTTTCTTTACGCTGAAGATAGTTCTTAATGGAATTGGCTTTTTGTTTGGGGTTGTTGTCTTGCTGCAAACTATATTTAGGGCCAATCACACGCCGCCCTGATGGTATGGCATGATGGATAAACATCTGCCTGTATTTGTCAGCATTAAGGACATCATTGATCCTGACAAAATCTCCAACTCCATTTGCAGAAATGCAGCTCAAAACTTGCAAAGAACCTTCACCATGCTTTACTGTTACCTGCAGACACTCATTGTCCTGCTTTCCAGACCTTCAATAAATGAACTACCTCCTGCTACAGCCAAATATTTCAGATTTTGACTCATCAGTGCAGAGCACCTGCCCCATTTTTCTGCACCCAGACTCTATGGTTTCATGCATAGTTGCGTTCAGGCCTTGAGTCCTGCAGGAACGCATGAGAACAGCGTTCCTGTAATTTTTCCACAGCAGGAGTGCCGTTCTCGTAGGCAGCTGCGTCCTGGTACCCCCCCAACAGAATCCCGGCATCACTTTCTGCTCTGGGATGCCAGGTCGGTAAGCCCAGGCTGTGGGTTCCCGACTTACCATCCCCGAGCATCATTGTGAAGGAACTGAGCTGGCACTAGAAGAATCAGGGCAGATGCTTCCTGTATAGCGCCGGATCCTGTCAAAGGCGGAGTGATACCAAATGTACTCTGCCTGTGACAGGGCTCAGGAGCGATACAGGAAGCAGCGGCTCTGCTCTCTACTGCCGATGCATGCTTCCTCCAGCGTGGCTCCTGTCACACTGATGGTCAGGAACCAGCCAGCAGTACAAGCCAACAGTACCAGCCAGCAATACAAGCTAGCAGTACCGCCAGCCAGCAGCACCCGCCAACAATACATGCAAGCAGTAACCATCAAAAGTACCCGCCAGCAGCACCAGCCAGCAGCACCCGCCAGCAGTTCCCCCACCAGAAGTACCCACCAGCAGCACCAGACAGCAGTATCCGCCAGCAGCACCAAACAGCAGTATCCGCCAGAAGCACCAAACAGCAGTATCCGCCAGCAGCACCAAACAGCAGTATCCGCCAGCAGCACCAGACAGCAGTATCCACCAGAAGTACCAGACAACAGTAACCACCAGAAGTACCAGCGAACAGTTCCCCCACCAGCAGTACACACCAGAAGCACCAGCCAGCAGTACCCACCAGCAGTTCCCCCACCAGCAGTCCCGCCAGCAGTACCAGCCCTAGAGGACAGCTAGGAGCAGCCACCCATCATACCTGCCTGGGGGACAGCAGCAGCCAGCGATACCTGAAATAATCCTGATGAAGAAGTGAAGATTGAGGTCAGTTGAGGTGCAGGTAAACTGCAATGCATCAGTGTGAAAGCAGCCTTAGGCCTCTTTTACATGATCGGTCCGATTGGGTCCACCTGTCTGTCTGGTGGACCCATTCGGACCCTCCATTCACCTCTATAGAGTGGCAGATGTAAATGGACTTGTGTCCATTTACACCCCCCTTTCTCCATTCTGATTCATTTAAAGCAGAAGGTGATCCGTCCCCTTCTGTCTGGGCGGATTGGAAGGCCCATTGAGTAAAGCGCGCTGTGTCCGTGTCTACTCTGCATATGCTGAGTGGACACGGACCTGTCATCTGCCTGCCTTGCTCATTGTGTCCGACGACTGGTTACCAAGTCGCTAAGGTGGCCCTCACACACATTTTGCGAGTTCCCACACATTTTTTCCCAGGACTTGACCCCTGATTGAGCTGCTTAACTTTGTTTTCACGTCAGATGTATAGTTTTTTAGATGCAGTTTTTCCATGAAGACTACTTCTGGACAGACTTCTCAGGACATTAGATGGGTATTCCTGGGTCCCACTGATCTCTGCCAGTTTTGTGCTGATGGCACTACCTGACATCTACCGATGTCTAAGGGAATTAATGGGCCATACACGCTATACAATTGCCTTTAGCTTATTTCCTTTAGATTTACCAGAACCATATAATATGAGGTCAAATCTAAACACTTTAAATTTGTATGCAATCAGGCAGGCCCTTGTACTACATAGTTTAAGGTAAATCTAAAGGAAATCTAACAACAAAAGTTGTATAGTGTGTATCCAGCTTAAGCATGAAGTGTATTTAATCTGCTGCATTAAGTTTCCTTGGACGACCACAGTGTATACAATCCTCAACGTTTTCCGGTCAATGGTGTCCTCAATGCTGAGAAATACAGGAAGAAACGTATCCATCATGCCATACCATCAGGGAGGCGTGTGATTGACCCCAAGTGTATTCTGCACCAAGACAAAAACTGCAAACATACAGCCAATGTCATTAAGAACGATCTTAAGTGTAATGAAGAACAAGGAGACCTGGAAGTGATGGTTTGGCCCCCACAGAGCCCTGAGCTCAATATAATTGAGTCTATCTGGGATTACATAAAGAGACAAAAGGATTGGAGGCAGTTTACATCCACAGAAGATCTTCTTCAGGATGTTTGGAACAACCTACCTGCCAAGTTCCTTATAAAACTGTGAGCACGAGCACTGTGTGTACCTAGAAGAATTGATGCTGGTTTGACATGCAGCAGCACAGCAGCATGTTTTTACTGATAATTTCTAGATGGCTTGCAATTTACACACAGCCCTGTTGATTTGTTTTCCTAGAGTTCAGCTTTAAAGTGTTAGTTCACCTTTTTAGAAAACAATGAATAGGTGAACAAACGCCTTACACTGCCCCCGGTCACTGCTCTACTTACTTCAAGGGATGCTTAGCTGTCAGTGCCCAGCCAGTCAGTCCATAAGTCTGGGGGTTTTGAAATCTACCGTCTTCCTCCCTGTGCAGCACTTCTTCAGGAGAGCCCAGAGGGATTTACTGTGCAGGTCCTGACCAATCAGAACCACTCTGGTCTGTCCCAAAAATGCTGCACAGAGAAGGAGGGAGACAAATGGGGATTTAAAATCCCTGGACTGCTGAATTGGCTGTGCAGAAATGGACAGCTCATTAACCCTAAAAGGGAAGGATAGTGAAGACCAAAAGGGTGGGAAAGTGGGTGGTGTTAATACATTTTTTTGTGTAAAAGGTTAACACTAGCCTAGCTAAACTCAGGAAGAAAAATGTAATATAATGCTACTTGCCAGTCTCTAATTGTAGTGGCTGCATTCATTTTCATATTTGAGGATAAAAAACATTTTTCAGTACAGAAAATACTTGCACTTGATCTTGCAGTAAATGCAGCCCCTGTCACGCCGTAAGGTTTTCTTTAGCAAAATCACTAAATCTGCCCATCCTCTAGATTTAAAAAAAAAAAAAAGCATGAAATATACATGGCTGCACTGCTTTTAAACTCTGACAGCGGGCGTAAGGAGAGGATCCCCTGCTTGCTGTCACAAAGGGGGGATCAGGGGGAGAGGAAGCAGGAACTAGAACACGTTACACGTTCCACCCAAAACTCAAGTGGAACACGTAACATGTTCCAAAAGGTGAATTTATCATTTAACCACTTACCGCAAAGTGACATAGGGCCACGTCGGCAAACTTTGCGGTAGTATACCGGGATGATGTCTCTAGCTAGAGACACCATCCCGGTACCGTGGTTTAGAGCCAACGGTCGGCTTTCCGTCGGTAACGACCGATGCGGCTCGGGAGCCGCTCGATCGTTACCCGGGTGAGCGGGAGGGGACTCCCCCCCCCCCTTCCCGCCGCCTTCCGTGACTTTGCTCGAGGCTCCCGTCCCACTGGGAGCCCCGAGCACCCAGCCGGCACGTCCGCCGGCTGGATGGAGTCCCGATCAATGCCGGAAACGGCTTTGATCGGGTCTCCGATGACGTAACCCGGAGGCGGCGTCCATGATGTCACTTCCGGGTTACTGTGCTGCAAAAGGCGGCAAATTTAAAAAATGGATGTATGCAAAAATGCCGTTTTCGGTGTTTTGCATACATGGAAGTGTAGTGGAGGGGTCTCGGGTCTTTTAGACCCTCGATCCCTCCATAAAGAGTACCTGTCACTGTATATTGGTGTCACAAGGGATGTTTACATTGCTTGTGACAGCAATAAAAGTGATCAGATTTTTTTCTTTTTAAAAAACGGTAATAAAGTTAAAAAAAAATAAAATAAATAGGAAAAAAAAATGTAAAAAAATTTTAGCCGTCACCATTAGCTCGCGCACAAAAAAAAACTTATACGGAAGTCGAGCTGCGAATGAAATCGCTGTTCAAACCACACATGTGAGGTATCGCCGCGATCGCCAGAGTGTGGGCAATAATTAAAAAAAAAGAGCTACACTCTAACTCTAAAGTGGTAACCGTTAAAAAAAATTTAAAGCATCGCCTATTGAGATCTCTATTGACCGAAGTTTGTCGCCATCCCATGGGGGGGCGCAATTTTAAACCGTAACATGTTGGGTATCTATTTACTCGGCGTGACATCATCTTTCACAATATACAAAAAAAAAATGGGCTAACTTTACTGTTTAGTATTTTTTAAATGCAGTGAAATGTGATTTTTTTAAATTTTTCCAAAAAATGGCGTTTTAAAGACCGCTGCGCAAATACATCGTGACAAAAAATATTGCAAATGACCGACATTTTATTCTACAGAGTCTTTGCTAAAAAAAAATATATATAATGTTTGGGGGTTCTAAGTAGTTTTCTAGGAAAAAATACTGGTTTTAAAAAAAAAAGTGTCTTAAATAGGGCTGAGCCCCGGTTCACACTTGTGCGTGTTTCGCATGTAATGTCGGAGCGCACTGCTCCGACATTACATGCGATCGGCTGTGCGGTGCGAGTTTAGCCATACAGTTTGTATGGCTAAATTCGCACCGCAGCCGCACCAAACATGCACAGGGACCCTTTTTGGAAGCCACATCAGGATCGGATTGCACAGCGGTTCACACTTGTGCGATCCGATCCTGTGCGAACTGCACGATCGCACTGCGATATGCGATCAAACTGGGGGTGTCGTTAAGATTACATTGACACCCCCAGCGTATCGCATATGGCAGTGTGAACTGCCGGGGGTGCGTGTGCGATGCGGGAACAGGCTGCGGATTCGCAGCCTTCCCGCACTCGCATAAGTGTGAACCGGACCTGAGGCTTAAGTGGTTAACCTGACCCCTTAGCTCTTAATCCCTAACCCCAACACCGAACCTTAAAGCAAATGTTTTATCAAAATACAGTATCTACTATTGGCAATTATACATTCTCAGTTATTGATCAAGAAAGAAGCACGTAGATGAAGAAAGTAATCCTTATCTGCATAACTGTTCCAGGTTAGGGGCTCAAAACGTTGAAGTAAAAAGGTCAGCTTGACACCAAAACAATGAGTATTGCACAATGAGCAGTCAGCAATTGCAGACTCTAGGTTTCTTGTGGCAAAGGTTTCCTTTAATTTTATGCCCTAATCTTTGATACTAGCAATAACCTACATGAACCCTAGCATAATCTTTAACACTAAATTAACCCCTGAAGGAGAATATTAATGTTCTTTAGCACATAAAACAAAGCGGAGCACTACCCAGCAAGATAGCACCTCTTAAAACTACAGAAAAAAAAAACCTAGAGATGGGGACTAGATGCAATACTCAAAATGGTTACAAATCTTGAAAATACTGCATTGGTTTCTCATCTGGCAAAACCCCACCAGGTTCTGTCTCATGAAACAAAGCATGCAGACTTCAATGACTGTTGTAAATGCATTCTTGTTCCAAGTTTGGGAAAAAAAATAAAGCTACAGATAGCAAGGCAATTTGCATTTTATGAGATAGGCCAGTAATAGAAGCCTGCAATTTTCTCTCATAACAGTTTTTCTTTAAAAAAAGGTGGGCTTTTTTTCATATTGTACTTGAAGCATATATTCTAGACCAATACTATTCTAGCTGAGAGTCATTAAGGGGGGTATATGGAAGGATCAGTCTGCATATTGTTCTGACATCTGCTTGGTTCTGTAGGTTATTGCTCCTTGTGCTTCCTTGCTATCTAAGCAGAGCTGAAGTTTTAGTCTAGAATAATAAACATTTTCAGGGTCAAAAATCAGATCTTAGTCTGAGGTAATAGGTGACTTATTGGAGACTTATCCTTGCAGATCCCTTTCAGAAATCTCAGTGCTGGAATGTTCTGCCTGCATAGTAAGCAGCCAGAGATGTTTTTGCATTAACCACTTCTGGACCGGAAGGATTTGCCCCCTTAATGACCAGGCCATATTTTGTGATTCGGCACTGAGTTATTTTAACAGACAATCGTGCGACCCTGTACCTAAATAAAATTGATGTGATTTTTTTTCCCACAAATAGAGCTTTATTTTCGTGGTATTTACATGTCATTTTTATTTATTATTTTTTTTACTAGTAAAGGCGGTGAGCTGCGATTTTTTGCGGGACTGCGACATTGCGGCAGACAGATTGGACCCCTGACTGACATTTTTGGGGGACCAGTGACATTACTACAGTAATCAGTGCTAAAAATATGCACTGTTACTGTAATAATGACACTGGCAGGGAAGCGGTTAACAGTGTGGGTGATCAAGGCGTTAAATGTGAGCCTAGGGGAGTGATTCTAACTGTGGGGGGGGCGTGGCTTGTGAAATGATCACAGAGACCTGTGTTCCTATATAGAAGGATCACAGGGGCTCTATGACCATTCCAGGGAGAAGAACGGTCAGAGGTGTTTACAACAGCTGACCGTTCATCTCTCTCAATGGGGAACGATCGCAGGTGTCAGGTGGCAATCGGAGTCACCTGCCCGCTGCATCAGCTTCCCCGCTGACGAGCGGGGGCGCACCTCCTGCACACGACCAACATATAGCTACATCGGTTTGCCCAGGAGCGGCTGCCTGCCAAAGTTTAACTGCGGCGGGTGGTCTAAAAGCGGTTAAAACATACAGTCCAGTGATGTGGAATATTTTCATACTTAAGCAAGAACTGTTAAAAAAAACCTAAGAAATTAAAACACAGACAACGCTATTGTACATATAACTTCTGTAGGAGACACACCTATACATGCCCATTGTAACAGGCATCAGCGCAAGCAGGGATACATGATGGGCAAGGATTATTAATATTGGTATGATCTGAAAGTGACAGGTCTGCAGGAGACTAAAGCATAATTCTAGTTAAAGCATCCTAAAAAGGTATGTTAAGTCAAAAGTGTTTCTTTTAGTTTCGACTGGAATGGGGAGTTAGAACCCCTTCCAGGTTTTTCCTGATATTAGGGGCGGGGGTTAGAAAATAATGGTTTGTAGTACAGTAGGGTAAGTCTAAACCCCTTAATTTCTGTCTGTTGTAAATATTTCCTCGCTGTCTGATGAAACGGTCAGCAGGAAGGGAGAATAAATAAGAGATATTGATAGCAGAGACTTGGATAGCAGAAAAAAAAAAACCTGACAGGAGTTCTAATTGTCATTGCTGTATCCAAAACGAGTAAACATTTTTTGGTTTGACATACAGTATACAGACCTTTTGGCTTCTCTGGCAGCCCCTGAAAACAAATAGGCAGGGGCTAGCTGATCTTCTACGCTCTCCCATGCAGACTCTGATTCATCTCTTGGCTGCCACGTTATCTCCAGGTTTATTGACACCCAGCATTAATCAACCCACTTTCTGTGACTCCAGGGTGTCAAAGCTCCACCTTTGGACCAAACCCTAAATTCACATATATGTCAATTGGATGAGTTTTGAACCACATCCGATTGGCATGACGTGAACCAAACCAGCTTTCTATGGAGCCGGTTCACATACGTGCAGGCCGACAGCAGTGCATTAAAAAAAAGAGTCCTGTACGATTTTCAGTCTGGTGAGGTTTTAAGGGTCTTTAAAATTTCACACCTGAACCAGTGAATAAAATCTCACTTGACTACTTTGAAAAATGGCAATGAAACTGGCCCTGCACATATGTTGTGAACCTGGTCTAACAGGAGGAATGCTGCAGAGAATGGGTCTCCTAGCACACCACTCTGACAGGAGTAGTGACATTGTTGTCGCTACACCTGTAACCCTATTGGTGGATGATCTGTAGGAAACACTCGGTAACCAAGCGAATTATCCAAGGTCTCCATAAACAAGCCAGTTGAATTCCTGGATTTGCCTCTTAGGGAGATACAACTCTCACTTTCTGTCCTGGTGGCCATTTTTAAGGGAACATTTTTACCCTTGTCTTTTTGTCTTTGTCCCGTTTTTTTTTTTTTTGGACCAGTGAAAAAGATTCAAAGAGGAAATCTCCCAATGGGGACAACTGTTCTGGTGCAGAGAGTTTACCTCTTATTTCCTGCAGTGTTGTTGTGGAAGTGAGGGGGAATGTCCCCATAGAGGATAAACCAGCAGTAAAAAACAGATCTTCTAACTTTCGGTTTACATTTTTGCAGTAAGTAAGCAGTAAAAATTGAATAGAGTGTCTAACATTTCCCCTCAGTTTAACTCCATGTTCATGATGCTGGATTTAATTCCAGGCACAGGATGCTGGGAGTATGAAGACTGAAAACATCCAGTAGAGGACAGCATTGGAGAAAAGGCGAGCACTGCAGATGAAAGCTGCTTTTCTGTTTTAAATGCCTGGGGGGGGGGGGGCATTAAAAAATCTAAACGCTCATAGTTGGGCTTTGAATTAAATCAGAACCACTAAAAAAACAAAAAAACAAACAAAAAAAAACAACACATTTTCATTGAATGTAGGCAGGGCCGCCATCAGGGGGGTACAGCCAGTACTCCTGTATGGGGCCCAGGCACATAGGGGGGCCCGGACAGCAGGAAGATCAGTAGGATGACAGCATACCTCCCAACCTGGGCAGGACTGTCCTGCTGTACAGAGGCTTTGTCTGGCATAATTCTGGTGATAAATGTTACCTTCTAGCTCAGAAGGACCTGCAGCAGTGGGAACATTTAGAACAGCCAGGGATTGGCTAACAAACCAGCTGGGTGTGCACTATGCAGCCACAATGAGAGACTGCACCTGTCAAATTCATGCTGTGATGTCGGCGTGACTGCTACTCAGACCTGCCCCCTGTGTCAAGCAGCACATGCATAGGGAAGAAGAAGAAGGAAGATATGGCAGCCAGCAACAGAAAGGTAATCATGTAGAAGATGGGGGACCTTTGGGAAAGATAAGGGCAGAGGAGAGGTGTGTGTATGTGTTGCAGAGGTTGTAGCAGCTAGGAAGAGGTGCAGTACAGAGGCATTTACGTACATTCGCTACTATGTAAAGCTTGGTATGGCACTACTCCCGATTTTTAATATTGGCCTCAATGGAGAATCTTGGTCACCTTGGTATAGCACTACTCCCGATTTTTAACATTGGCCTCAATGGAGAATATTGGTCAACTTGGTATGGCACTCCCTATCTAGCACTCTCCTGAACCCTGTGCACTCCAGAACCCTGCATTCTGTATCTATCATTCTCCTGAACGTATTCCTGACCCCTGCACTCTGTACGTAATGCATTCCTGACCCCTGCACTCTGTACGGGGATTGGGTTGTGAATTTGTGGAGGGATTTGGGGGGTTGCGCTATGAGGGGTGATTGGGAGGGATTTCTGCTAGGAAGAGGGATTGGGGGAAGGGGGTGATAATATAATTTTGATATTTTCAAAGGGGGGGGGGACCCTGTCAGGTAGGCTGCATGGGGCCCCAGGATTTCTAGCGGCAGCCCTGAATGTAGCATAGAACGTAAAATTGTAAATTGTAAAAATAGCTTGACTACTGCGAGCAGGTGATTGCTTCTTACAGACACAAATGCAAATTTGCAGTAAGATGAGCAAGCTAAAAACTTTCACATGGATAAGACACATGCTTGCTGCTTTTAATGTGGTACACAGCTAGCATAAATGTGCTTGGCTTGCCGAACTATAGCAATCAATGATCCTTGTGACCTGCTCAGCCCCCAAAGGAAATCACTCCACTGTTCTTGGTTCTGTTAACAGTATGTGCAGTTTACTCATACCAAGGCATGGGAAGTACAAGAGCACTGTGTGTGTTTGGTTAATTGTAGCTTCTTCTTCTTCTTCTTTTTTTCTTGTTCCTTAATAGCATAGAGTAATAGCAATGGCAAATTCTGTTTAGGAAAGAAGTCAAATAAAAGCAAGCCTGTGGAGATAACGATTATGTAGTTTCCTTGCATTATAGGGGCGCCAGGTCCCTACATGACAGCTCTACATTCCTGTGAAGCATCCTGGGAGCCCTGAATTGAAAGTTGGTCATTCAAACAGCAGCCAGTTCTTGTGATTGTGGGCTATTATCCATCCACTCCTATACCTCACTACCAGCCCATCACTTTAATAAGAAGCCTCACAACCGAAACCAAGACATATCTGAGACCACAGCACATGAGTTTTGGGGTCCCTGAGTGCTATGAATAAAGCAAAGCCAATGTTACGCCACTTAGATGTACATACTGTGCAATGGAAGTGGTAATTGCTTATTATGCCCATTAGGGATGAGCTTTGGGTTCAGGCTAAGGTTCAATTTGGTCCAAACTTTGCCTGCTCATCAAACAGGCAAACTAAATGGGGCATTTTTCCACCCAATGAGCCAAGCCCCTGGCTGACAGGAAGAAATAGAAGTAATAAAAATTGCCAGTAATTTTTGTTTCCCCTGTTGGCTTTTTTTTTACCTCCCCCAAAATAAACACCAGTCCTGTAAGGATCTCGTATGTACTGTATATTTAGGGGTGGGGTCCCCGTGCTGTTTTCTTACAAAGAAAACCAAGATGGAAGGGAAAGGTCATTTACCGGCAATTTAAACTGCATTTTTGTTCTTTGTAAATGTAATTTTTGCTGTAGTACATTGTATACATCACATACACTATATTACCAAAAATATTGGGACACCTGCCTTTACACACACATGAAATTTAAAGGCATCCCAGTCTCAGGGGCGTCACAAGGGGGGTGCAGAGGGGGAGGACCGCACCAGGGTGTCCACCGGGGGGACACCCAGGCCCGGATTGGCCATACGGGAGAATTCAGGACTGGTTGTTTAGCTGAGAGGAGTCGGGACGGAGAGAAGACATCCTCGGGTCTGAGAGGAGGCGGGACGGATTGCTTAGCTGGGAGGAGACCGGACGGAGGTAGAGAAAAAATGTAATCAGCTAGCTCTGCATTATTACAATTATGCTCGACCTCCGTCCCGCCTTCTCCCAGCTAAGCAGTTCATCCCGCTTCCGCCCCGCCTCCTCTCAGACCCGAGGATGTCTTCTCTACGTCCTGCCTCCTCCCAGCTAAGCACTTCGTCCCGCCTCCGTCCCGCCTCCTCTCCGTCCTGTCTCCTCTCAGTCTCTGCTAAGTAATCGGGTCCACCTCCTCTCGGTCAGCAGTGACGTAATTGCTCCTGTACCATGTCTGCAGCCTCTGACCATGTCCCCCTGTACCATGTCCGCAGCCTATGACCATCTCCCCCCTGTACCATGTCTGCAGCCTCTGACCATCTCCCCCTGTACCATGTCTGCAGCCTCTGACCATCTCCCCCCTGTACCATGTCTGCAGCCTCTGACCATCTCCCCCCTGTACCATGTCTGCAGCCTCTGACCATCTCCCCCTGTACCATGTCCGCAGCCTCTGACCATCTCCCCCCTGTACCATGTCTGCAGCCTCTGACCATCTCCCCCCTGTACCATGTCTGCAGCCTCTGACCATCTCCCCCCTGTACCATGTCTGCAGCCTCTGACCATCTCCCCCCTGTACCATGTCTGCAGCCTCTGACCATCTCCCCCCTGTACCATGTCTGCAGCCTCTGACCATCTCCCCCCTGTACCATGTCTGCAGCCTCTGACCATCTCCCCTCTGTACCATGTCTGCAGCCTCTGACCATCTCCCCCTGTACCATGTCCACAGCCTCTGACCATCTCCCCCTGTACCATGTCCACAGCCTCTAACCATCTCCCCCTGTACCAGGTCCACAGCCTTCAGAGGGAGGTCAGGGGGGCCCTTCATGTTTTGTGAACTGGGGCCCTGAAGGTTGTAGTTACGCCACTGGCTATGGGATATGATATTGTAATGTAAAGGTCATTTTAATTCTCCTAGTTATTAATGTTGCTATTTCCATTACATTTAAAAAAAAAAAACATTATTAAAAAAGACACCATGAGTTACCGCACCTGGTGACACCAACCAAAGTGACGCTACTGCCCAGTCTTAGTCCGTAGGGTTCAATATTGAGTTGGTCCACCCTTTGCAGTTCTAACAATTTCAACTCTTCTGAGAAGGCTGCCACAAGGTTTAAGAATGTGTCTATGGGAATGTTTGACCATTCTTCCAGAAGTGCATTTGTGAGGTCAGGCATTGATGTTGGAAAGGGCGGGCTCGCAGTCTCCGCTCTAATTCATCCCAAAGGTGTTCAATCGGGTTGAGGTCAGGACTCTGTTTGGGCCAGTCAAGTTCCTCCACCCCAAACTCGCTCATCCATGTCTTTATGGACCTTGCTTTGTGCACTGGTCCAAATCATTTGGTAGAGGGGGTTGGGGGTGGGGTTGTTTTTCAGGGGTTGAGCTTGGCCCCTTAATTCCAGTGAAGGGAGCCCTTAAGGCATCCGCATACCAAGACATTTTGGACAGTTTTATGCTCCCAGCTTTGTGGGAACAGTTTGGGGTTGGCCCTTCCTGTTCCAGCATGACTGCATACCAGTGCACAAAGCAAGGTCCATAAAGACATGGATAATAACATTAATAATAATAATATGTTTACTTGTTGACATTCTATGTACCAATAAACTTGCATTTAATATCTCTTCATCGAGCGTGTCACACCTCATTTAAAGTACCAAGGGCAAACCGCTGCAACTTTCTATAAGGACACGGATGAGCGAGTTCATCAGTGCCTGACCTAACAAATGTCCTTCTGTAAGAATGGTCAAAAAATCCCATAGACACTCCTAAACCTTGTGTTCAGCCTTTCAAGAAGAGTTGAAGCTGTTATAGCTGCAAAGGATGGGCCAACTTAATATTGAACCCTATGGACTAAGACTGGGATGCCATTACCACTTCTGGACCGTAAGATTTTCCCCCTTAATGACCAAGCCATATTTTGCGATTCAGCACTGAGTTATTTTATCAGACAATTGCGTGGCTGTGCAACGTTGTACCCCAAAAAATTGATGTCCTTATTTCCCCACAAATAGAGCTTTCTTTTGGTAGTATTTGATCACCTGTGCGATATTTATTTTTTGCGCTTTAACCACTTAAGCCCCGGAAGATTTTACCCCCTTCCTGACCAGGGGGTTTTTTGCGATTTTTTTACTGCGTGACAATTGCGCGGTTTTGCGACGCTGTACCTAAACTAATTTCACGTCCTTTTTTTCCCACAAACAGAGCTTTCTTTTGGTGGCATTTGATCACCTGTGCGATTTTTTGATCATGCGCTATATACAAAAAAAAGAGCGTAAATTTTGCTAAAATAACAATATTTTTCACTTTTTTTTTTTTATATGAAATTCCCCCCCAAAAAAAAAATGTAAAAATCTAAATTTTTTAACATTTTCGGCGGTTCGTGCAGGAGGGCCACCCTGCCACAGTATAACTGCGGCGGGCAGTCAGGAAGCTGTTAAAGTTAAGCGGTGTAAAGGTAGGCGTCCCAATACTTTTGGTAATATAGTGTTGGTAATATAGTGTAGGTGTTGACTCTTCAAAAGAAGGTTTAGAGCATCCCAGGTGTGTTTATTAAAGGAATTTGGTAATTGCATTTTATTTATTTCAGGTACTTCTTCAGTGCAGTCAATTTATGCAGCACTTTACATATATATCGTACATTCACATCAGTCCCTGCCCTCAAGGAGCTTACAATCTAAGGTCCCTAACTCACATTCATACATACACATACTAGGGCCAATTTAGACAGGTGATTAAACTACCAGCAATTCTTTGGAGTGTGGTAGGAAGCCAGAGCACCCAAAGAAAACATGCAAACTTCAGGAAGGTAGTGTCTTGGTTGGCATTCGAACCGGCCACCCTATTGCTGCTAAGCAGAAGTGCTAGCCGCTTAGCCACCATGGCAATTTTAAGGTTTAAACTTTTAAAAGGTTTTTTTTTTTCATTTTTTACAGGTCTTCCCTGACAGTGCCCAGACCCCCGTGCCATTTGTTACACAATCCGTTGCCTATTAGCATTAAAAATGGTCAGAAATTGTTATAAAGATTCATTCTTGATAGACTTCAAATGGATTCAGATGAACATTCAGAACTTGTGAGCTGCTTGGCTCATCCCTAATGCCCACAACTATATTTTAAGGTCTGAGTTTAGTCAAACATGTTTTTTTTTTTTAATCAGCCAAAACATCCTATTAATGTGAAGTGTCCCTGGTTCTGATGGCGGCTGCTGCTTTAGTTTAAGTCTGAAGTCCTAAGTTGGAGGGGTGGGGGGTCTAGGACGGAAGGATGGGACCAGAGAACTTCAACTAAATTTCAACTAAAGCAGCAGCCATCAGCACTGTACCTTAATAGTAAGTACTATCCCTTGTGCTGATTTTTTTCAAATGTTTGACCAAACTTAGGCTTGAAGTTCAATTACAATAAAATTATAAATACTTCACATTCTTTTTAATGAGACAAGAATATCCTGTGCTGAATATTAAAATGTTATGAACCTTATCCATGGAATGTTTCTGAAAAACGCATTGTTGTCTAGGTATACAACCATCTTCCACATAGGAAGTCAAAATACAGTATATGACGCACCTTGATGTGATTGACCCCGAATATCCATTACAGGTTTATTTATAGCAACAGTGTAAAGGGCAGTACTAACAATCTGAAAAGTACAGTAACCCATTGCAACTAGATTTCAGTTTCTGTAGTCAGGTCACTAAAAAATGAATTCTGCTTGGCTGTTGTGGGCTATGCACTTTGCACATCTCTTCTTGCCTCATTAAATAAGCCTAAATGTGTATTTCAGATTGATGGAATTTTCCAGGCTCAGCTGCACAACTCGATTATCAAATGTATAACAGAATGTTAGCTAAATAACAGAAGTAGACTCAAATGAAAACCAGCACATATTATGCACACACCCCAAAAGCATGTACAGTATATCAGATACATATACACACAGACATTTATACACACAGCATAGCAAGGTCATATGTTACCAATGTTTAAATACTCGGCACTGGCATAGCAGGTACATAAAAGGGCAAGCTCACTTTTATACATGGTTTTGCTTAAACCATGGCAGTATAATAATCTAATTTTTTTACATATATTGTTCTGTTATAAGTTGTGCAGGCCTTTACATTCCCAATAGGGCTAATTCTGAATCTTAAAGTGGTATTAAACCCCAAACCAAATATTTTATATATTGCAGCTTACAGATGCAGATGTGGTGACTGCATTATTTTTTCTTTGATTTAGGCTTTTTTCTCTCTTTTTTTTTTTTTTTTTTTTAAAACTGGCGATCTGGCCAGTAACACATCTCCTGTATTAGAGTGCCCCCAGTCTGGATGAAGGAACACAGGGGTCACCTTTGGACAGCAGCATTGTCGGTCTATGCGGGGGTAGTCTTAGGGTCCTTTCACAGGGTGCTTTCTTTGCAGTGACGGAGCTGTCAGATCCCCGCTCTCCTCTATGGGAGATTGGATGAAAATGTACCACCTGTCCAATGGAAAATATAGGGTTTCCATCCGTCTGGATGTCATGGACAGGATCGGATAGCAGCGGGCAGTGGAGATGTCTCCGCTGACATCCGCTGCTCCATAGGGCTGCATGGAGCATCCGATCAGGTCTGCCTGAAAAACTGACAGGCAGACCTGATCAGAAAGCCCGTGTGAAAGGGGCCTTAGATGTACCAGCAGATTTAGATCCACTTACCAAAATTACCAAAACACTTTTTAAGCAGTTACAAAAAAAAATGTTTTTTTTATTCTTTTGGGATAAATCTTTTATATAAATAAAAGCTGATGATTTCACACACCCCTCTCAGTGGTAAATGGTTTGTCTCAACCACTCTAACTGCTATATCTGCAGGACAGCTTGTTTTTTTGAAAAACAACAGACTTACCCGCCAGATCACAAGGTGAAAATAAAATAAATAAAGCCTTAAAAAAAAAACAAAAAAACTAAAGCTGCAGTAGAATCAATGTTTGCTTTTGGCTGTAATATCACTTTAACATTCTGAACTGGCCTAGAATTCCTGCTGCATGCAGTAAATAATTGTAGACACAATATCATGTCCTGTCAATGAAAACATTTTACAGTGAACTGTTGAGAATTCAGTTGGAGCGGAGAATTTTGTATGCAAAGCTCTTGACTGCAGCCTGTGCAATTATTTCATGTCCTTGGCCCCTATCTTACTGGAATGGGCCACTGAACTCATTACTTTGCACACATGGAGTAACTTTTAGCCCCAAATCAGTACACAGAGACATGGGACTCTTGGAACGGGTTTAGAGAATCTCAGGCATTCAAGGATCTCATTCAAGACTAAAATTATTCAATTGGTTCCATCCTATCCAGCTATTATCCATGAAAAAAAAGTCTCCCCTTATCTTTCCAACATTCTCACACTTCACTTTTTTTTTATTTTTTTATTTCCCCATCTACTTCTGTTCCCCACAACTGTTGCGTTTTTCCTATCCTAGCTACTCCTTTGACTTCCTGACACCTGTCCTCCTCTCCCTTTTTTGCTGCAGTGTCATTTCCCTATTCCATATTTCCCCCTACTCTCCCTTTCAGTTCAGTGAATATCCATTTACATTCAGTTCTCTTTTTAAACCAAGGGTCAGTTATTTTCCCCTTTGTTGTAGAACGAACCCTCCCACCATGGTCTACCTGTACATAAACAACCAACATAATCTCCATAAACACTCCTGACCTTGAATGTTCTAAGTTCACCTGCAAGAAGCCCCTGTGCAGAGTCGAGTCGAGTCTCCCATATTATGCCAGCCCAATGTACACTGCTCACAAAAATTAAAAGGAACACTTTTGAAAACACATCAGATCGTAATGGAGAAAAATCTCTTGCTGGATATCTATACTGATATGGACTGGGTAATTAGTTTGGAACAATAGGATGCCACATCGTTTGAGGGAAAGGAAAATTATCAACCTACATTAGGGCTGAATTCAAAGACACCCTAAAAATCAAAGTGAAAAAAAAATGATGGAGCAGGCTAGCCCATTTTGCTGAAATGTCATTGCAGCAACTCAAAATGCTACTCAGCAGTTTGTATGGCCCCCATGTGCTTGCATGCATGCCCCTAATGAGACAACGGATGGTGTCCTGGGGTATTTCCTCTCAGATCTGCACCAGCGCATCTCTGAGCTCCTGAACAAACTGAAGTGCAACCTGGCAGTGTCGGATGAACCGAAACATAATGTCCCAGAGGTGTTCTATTGGATTTAGGTCAGGAAAGCATGGGGGCCATCCAACTGTATCAATTCCTTCATCCTCTAGGAACTGGCTGCATACTGTCGCCACATGAGGCTGAGCATTTTCATACACCAGGAGGAACTCAGGACCCACAGCACCAGCATAGGGTCTTACAATGGGTCCAAAGATTTCATCCCGATACCTAATGGGAGTCAGGGTGCTATTGTCTAGCCAGTAGAGGTCTGTGTATTCCTCCATAGATATGCCTCCCCAGACCATCACTGACCCACCACCAAATCGGTCATGCTGAATGATGTTACAGATAGCATAACGTTCTCCACAACTGCTCCAGACCCTTTAATGTCTGTCACATGTGCTCAGGATGAACCTGCTCTAGTCTGTAAAAAAGCATAGGGTGTCAGTGGCGGGCCTGCCAATCCTGGTTCAATGGCAAATGCCAATCGAGCTCCACAGTGCTGGGCAGTGAGCACAGGGCCCACTAGAGGATGTCAGGCCCTCAGGCCATCCTCATGAAGTCTGTTTTTGATTGTTTGGTCAGAGACATTCACACCAGTGGCCTGCTGCAGGTCATTTTCTAGGGCTCTGGCAGTGCTCATCCTGTTCCTCCTTGCACAAAGGAGCAGATACCGGTCCTGCTAATGGGTTAAGGACCTTTTACGGTCCTGTCCAACTCTCCCAGAGCAACTGCCTGTCTCCTGGAATCTCCTCAATGCTCTTGAGACTGTGCTGGGAGACACAAATCTTCTGGCAATGGCACGTATTGGACTGCCTGTGCAACCTTTATAGGGTCCAGGTATCGCCTCATGCTACAAGTAAGGACACTGACCCTAGCCAAATGAAAAACTGTGAGAAAAGGAGGAGTAGGGAAAAAAAAAAAAAAATGTTGGTGGCCTCCACCTGTAAAGCCATTCCCGTTTTGGAGATCATCTCATCGTTGCCCATCTAGTGCACCTGTTAATTTAATTTACACCAAAGCAGCTGAAACTGATTAACAACCCCCTCTACTACTTAACTGACCAGATCAATATCCAAGGAGTTTAATAGACTTGATGCTATGCTCTGACAAAAAAAGCGTTCCTTTAATTGTTTTTGGAGTAGTGTATTTTGCTACTAGAGAGATGTAAGCTTTTTTTCCCTCAATTTTTCATCCACTGCTGACTCCCACAGTAACTACTAATTTTTCTTGAACTAGGTTTGTATTTGCATGTCCTCCTGTATTTTCTCAAAATCTAATAAAATTACACGGAACCCACATTTTTGAAAGCCACAGCCCCTGTAACCTTTTTTCATCCTATTGTATTATAGGGAGGTACAGCCTACCTGAGAGTGGCAAATGCTTTCCATATAGGAGCAGTGCAGTATGCTGCCACACCATCACAGGAAGCTGTATTTGGTGGTCTTCCCTGGCAGGTTCAACAGGTGTTTTTTCAGGGCTTTGCATGGGGAAAAGGGAAAATTGTAAGCACAGATGCAGCTTTAAATGATTTTAAGTGCCGGTTCACATATATGCAATGTGGGAACCCTGCAAACCCACTACGGGTTCCCGCTTCCCATTCAAATCGCAGGCAGTTCACACTGCCATATGCGAATCGCTGGGGGTGTCAATACAAGGTTTAACGACACCCCCAGATCAGTTCGCATATCTCAGTGCAAACTGACAGTTCGGACATGAATCGGAACACATTGGTTATGAACCACCATGGGATCTGATTCTGCTACATACCCAAAAAAGGACCCTGTGCATGTTCTGTCTGATTTCGATGCAAATTCAGCCATACAATCTGTATGACTGAATTCGCATCACACAGACATCGCATGTGATTTTCAGAGCAGTGCGCTCCGAATCACATGCAATGTCTTTCATCGCTATAGTGTGAACTGGGACTTAAGGGGAGGCAATAGTTCTACTTTAACCCCTTCCTGACGACTGTACACGGCTATGCAGCCTCACGGAAGTGGGCCTCTACTCTTGAGGCCGCATATTTACATACCTATAATTGCTCTGGGAGTGTGCCCTCTCATCGAGAGCCCCAAGTCTCATACTAACGATCCAGACCTGAGACTCCTGGCTCCTGGTAACCTGATCACTGCGATAACCTCTGATTGTCTATCATAACGATCAGTAACTGTGCAGCCCACCCATGTTTTTTCTCTCTCCTCTGAGAGAATGATACATTGTTCTTTCCATGCAGGAGACAAAAAATATATATATTATATTACACATATACACACACTATACAAAAGGTAGGACACTTCTGTCATGTAGTCAATATGCTGCTTATAGGCTTACATCTAGTGTGGCTCACCTCCGTTTTCCACCAGACATGTGTTCGAGAATTTTAGTACGAAAAGTGTTCGAGAATTTTAGTACAAAAAGTTGGAATCGGCTGTCGAAAATCGTACGAAAATTCTTTATGCGATAATTTCTGCCCGATTTTCCGTTAGTGTGTACGACACTTAACAAGTCAATAAAAGAATCCTATCTCTTCCCCTTTTATCCTTCCGGAATCATGAACTGTAACTCTGTGTTTTTATGCCCATATTCCATACAGTGTTTAGGAACAGGTAACCCCGTCTGACTCACACGAATAGTTGATCGATGTTGTGCTATACGGTCCTTGGTGTTTTGTGTGGTCTCACCGACATATATTCACTTGCAAGGAAAGATCAATACATAGATTATATAGCAATGTCTGGCATGTGTGAAAACCCCAAATCATGTATTTTTTCCCACTTTTGGGGTGCACAAAACTCTCTTTTTATTAACTTGCATTGCACACAACTAAGACATGGATACGATACATTTCTCTTAATTCCCAAACAGGTCCTTCTCTCTACACTTTTTTTGGTACTGTGTTCGGAATGTACTAACATATTCTTCAATGTTCTATTTCTTCTATATGCTTTCAGTGGTATCTGTTGAAGATAATCTCTCTCAGGGAATGCACGTTGCAGAAGTGACCAATGTTTGTATTGTAGCCCGAGTGGCTGGCTCCAGAGAATTCCCAACTGAAAACACCCCTATACACAATGCTCGTTTATGGGAAAAACTATAAAAATTTCATTTGAATTACATGGACTGCGGATCCCATGAGGATTGCGGGTGAGACTGGATCTCTCTTTAGTGATAATGATGAATATAAAGGAGAGAGAGAGAGGGGGGAGAGAGAGAGGGGAGAGAGAGAGGGGGAGAGAGAGAGAGAGAGAGAGAGGGGGGAGAGGGAGAGGGAGAGGGAGAGAGAGAGAGAGAGAGAGAGAGAGAGAGAGAGAGAGAGAGAGAGGGGGGGGAGAGGGAGAGGGAGAGGGAGAGGGGGAGAGAGAGAGAGAGAGAGAGAGAGAGAGAGAGAGAGAGAGAGAGAGGGGGGGAGAGAGAGAGAGGGGGGGGAGAGAGAGAGAGAGAGAGAGAGAGAGAGGGGGGAGAGAGAGGGAGAGAGAGAGGGGAGAGAGAGAGAGAGAGAGAGAGAGAGAGAGAGAGAGAGAGAGAGAGAGAGAGAGAGAGAGAGAGAGAGAGAGAGAGAGAGAGAGGAGAGGGAGAGGGAGAGGGGAGAGGGGAGAGGGGAGAGGGGAGAGGGGAGAGGGGAGAGGGGAGAGGGAGAGGGGAGAGGGGAGAGGGGAGAGGGGGAGGGGAGAGAGAGAGAGGGGAGAGAGAGAGAGAGAGAGAGAGAGAGGGAGGGAGAGGAGAGGGAGAGAGAGGGAGATGAGAGAGAGAGGGGGGGGGGGGGGGGGGGGGGGGGAGAGAAGAGAGAGA